>NC_081292.1:24057500-24668750 GCF_030435805.1 Mustela lutreola | reverse complement strand
GCTTATCACAGATTAAAACATGCTGCTTTAAAACTTTGCATATGGAAAAAAAAATATGTTGACTTAGACCAAATGATTCTAGAGCAGTATTTTGGTCAACTTTGTGTGTGTGTGTGTGTGTGTGTGTGCTTAATATTTTTCAAAAATTATGCATACATAATTTGTCCTATTCTTTATGTCACAGAATTAGAAAATTCTACCTTGGATTTTGTTTTGGGGGTTTTTTTGGAGAGGTTGCTTTATTTTATTTTTTTTAAATTTAAACTCAATTAATTAACATATAATGTATTATTTGTCTCATGGTTACAGGTTTGTGACTTATCAGTCTTATATAATACTCAGTGCTCATTATAACACATACTCTCCCCAATGTCTATCACCAGTTACCCCATCTAACTCACATTTATATGGCATTATGGAAGGTAGCAAGCAAACATAAATGGATATTGATATTCTGGTAAAATATAGATGAAGATTTAGTTATTTTTAAGTAAACAAAGTAACAAGTAAGCAAAACTAGAAAAGTGGATGCTTCAAATAGTAGTGAAAAAGTTACTAATTCAAACTTTGGTTTGAATTAACATTTTTCTTTTTAAATTTGTCCAGTCATAGTCCTCAGTTTCTCTCTGTAGTAAATGAAGAAAACTCCCAAATATTGAAATTTAAGCTCTTGAATAATTTCATAAAATAGTTTGATTTTATGCTTAAAATTAAATGAACTTTCAGCAAAGAAGTGAAATATTAAAACTACTCAAGATTCTAAATCTTTTCTTAAGATGTCTCACTTGAGCAAGACACTTAAAATACAGATATAGTCTTGACTCTCATCAGTATCAGAAAGAATATTTTTTTTTTATCACATCCCTCATCAAAATCTTATGAGTACATTTTTACTCAACAGCGGACAAGCTGAGTATTGATAAAGGAGAGTTGAAGTCCCTACTTTTTTTTTCCTCATGAACCAGAGAAGATTTGCCTCAGTCTCAGTGCTTTAATCATATTCAGTTTTTACTGATCCTTCAAAATTGTTGATCACCTTCTATTCTCTCTGAATAAAATGGTCTTTGCATTAGCTTTCAGGAAAATTCCATTTCATCTTCTTTATAGTGAGTTATATAGTGGTGCTATAACCTCTTTAGTGAATTAGTCAAAGTGATGGGAACTACAAAGTCCTCAGGTAAATGTTGCAACTTCTAATACTGTTACAATCATTCTTTAGAGTGACTTCTAAAACTATAGATTATTAGTGACTTTATAAATAAGTATAAGTATAATAAGGTATTTTTTTATTTATTTTTAAATTTTTTATTTTTTATAAACATATATTTTTATTTTTATCTTATTTATGTTATTATATGGAGTAACTTCTAAAATTATATATCCTTAGTGGAATTAAAAAATCTTAGTGAGTTCCTGAAAATGAGCTTGGAGGTATTTTTTAAAACACCTAAAAATATTTATTCTACTTGAACATAAATTCTATTAAAGAATTAAGGCAAAAGAGATATCAGACATGATAAGAAAGATTTATAAACAAGCATTGATTTAATAGGACTAGAATGGGGTTAAATAAAATATGTCAATGTGATAAAATATTCAACCATTAGCTATTTTATAGGAATAACCTATAATGACAGGAGATAAAGGTTATAAAACAGTTAAAAGGAAAACCAGGATATAAAATTATGTATATTTATATGCAATATAGTCGAAATGGATATGTGTGTGTGAGAGAGAGAGCGCGAGCATACCTACACGTGGGTATGTATAGAGTTGCTGTTCTTTCCACTCTTATATAACATTTCAAAATGAAAATGGTTTACATTTATTATGTAAAACAGTAACACAAAAAGTTCTTCTACATCTAGTATATGTGCTGCCGAAGCGAGCACAAATTTCTTTTACATCTAGAGAAAGACTTGCTGGTTTTAGATATATGGAAGATTGGAGGGGAACATTTGAAAACTGTGGAGTACAGGGTATGGGAATTGGAGAGTAAAACATTCTCTAAAATAAACACACTGACTGCAGTGATACTGAAAGAGATAGCCAACAAAGAAGGTTATTGTTTTTTTCTGGTTTTCATTTCTAAAGATCTATATAACAAACAAAGGGATTTAAAAACATTGTAGATTAACAGTTGTTTATTGTATATATAAACTCAAGTTACCTAAATTACATTCAGAGTTAGAGAAATTATTTGTACAATAAAACTAAAGTTTAATTAATGAATGAATGTTTGAGAATAAATAATTATTGTTGGTAAATTAAATGTGTTACAATGAAGTTTTAATTGTACTGACTAAAGGAGGTTGGGAAAATGCAGTTGTAAGCATTGGTTGAAGGTAGAAGAGTGGGGGGGAGCTGTTCTTTTTAGGAAAATGAGAGCAGGGTGATCAACTTTCAGCTAAGCATTCAGGATCAGAAGGATATGTGCTTGATGCTCTTTTTTCTTTTCTTGAGACTTTGACAAAATACAAGCAAAATGCAAGAGCACTGTATCAATCAGGGTTTCATCATATACATGTGATTGATAGCAAGGAATTGACTTAATCTTTGGCTAGCTACCTAAGCAGAAACTCTCAGGTAGGAGCTGAATCTTCAGTCCATTCACTCCACAAGCAGATTGTCTTCTTGATTAAGATAAGACTCTTAAGGTCCTCAATTGCCTGGATCAGGCCTATCCTAATTATGAAGGACTTGAAGTCAACTGATGGGCTTGTTAATCACTTCTGCAAAATACTTTCATGGCCACACCAAAATTAGTATTTGATTAAATAACTGGGTACTAAAGTCTATCTAAGTGGATACATAAATCTGACCATCATAAGCACTGTGAAACATGAAATAGTGCATTTGAAAAGAAGAGTAGTAGAAAATGCTACATATTGACCTTCTATGCTGAAAATATATAAATCAAAACATTTGGAGTATATTCAAACTTGGTGGAAAACTCACATTTCAATGTGATGAATTATGATTGTAAACTCTTATCTCTAATAAATTGGGGAGTCTGTCTTTCCCAAAACCATAACTTTCACATTTTTAATTTTTTTTAATTTTTTATTTGTTTTTTCTCCCAAGGTTTTATTTAAATTCTAGTTAGTTAACAAAAAGCACAATGTTAGTATCAGATGTAGAATTTAGTGATTCAAAACTTACCTACAATACTTACATAAAACATCATAAGTGCCCTTCTTAGTATCCACCACCCCACTTACCTCCAGCAACCTTCAGCTTGTCCTCAAAGTTGAGTCTGTTTTATGGGTTGCCTCTATTTTTTCCCTCTTTGTCCATCGTTTTGATTCTTAAATTCCACATATGAGTGAAATCATATGGTATTTGTTTTTCTCTGACTGACTTATTTCAGTTAGTATAATATACTCTTGCTCCATCCATATCATTGCTAATGGCCAGATTTCATTCTTTTTTATGACTAATATTCTATTATGTATGTGTACACTTGTATACACACACACATACACACACACACACACCACTTCTTTATACATATACAACAATTACTTTATCCATTCATTAGTTAAGGGACATTTGGGCTCTTTCCATAATTTGGCTATTGTTGATAATGCTGCTATAAACATTGGGGTGAATAAATATCACTTTTTGCATGATCAATCATATGTAGTTAGTTTGTTTCTGAATAGAAAAATCATTATGCTTGGAGAGAAAGACAACTAAACAACTAAAAAAAGCTGGAGTCAACTGAAAGCATGATAACTTTAAAGGCTTTAAAAAAGTCATGAATTCTACAGTTATTAGGAGAACTAAATCTATATATTAAATTTTTTTCTAAATTTGAAGGAAACATGGAATTGTTATGAACCCAATTACAAATTCCTGAATGACCAATTCTTTTACTTATTACTATAAATCACAGCATGCAGCAGTGAATTTCTGGTCTATTTTAATATATCTTAAAATGATTGTATTCTATTCTTAATAACTAGAAATTTGAACTAAGCTTACACTGATATGGTAGGTAAAAAGTATTTCATGGTTTTCTTTGCTTTTGATACCAGAGAGGTTTGTTTTTTTTGTTTTTGTTTTAAAGATTTTATTTATTTGAGAGAGAGAACGTGCAAGCAAGCATGTACTAGGAGTGAGGGAAAAAGGAAGAGGGAGAAGCAGACTCCCCTATTGATCAGGGAGCCATACAAGGTGGGGTTTGATCCCCCACCCCAGGATCCTGGGATCATGACCTGAGCCCAAGACAGATGCTTAACTGGCTGAGCCACCAAAGTTTCCCCATACAAAAGAGTTCTTTGAGCATATATTTTTATGCTCAAATACGTTGTACTTAAATATGTTATGAAGTTACTGTAGTTTAGACTACTACTAACTCACCTCAAGAATATTTTTTTTACCTCAAGAATTAAAAAAAATATATTAAAATTTGACTGTTTTAACATGGTTATTGTTGCTAAGAAAAGTACTCCATTGGGATCTGCACACTCAGCACATGTCTCATTTTGTTAAAATTTACAGAGGCAACATCACAGTGTAACACTGACATTAACATAGTTCATCGATTTTAACTACTTTGGTAGAAGTATCTTGAAAATATATACGTATAGTGTAATTTTTTTTTTGTATATGTGGGTTTAAAAGTGGACTACATATTACAAATTTGAGATAAAATGCTCAGATGTATGTATAAATAAATATTCATTAATGTCCCAGGATTCCAAGTTTAAACTCCGAAAACATTAAACTGCAGATTCTGAAGTATATTACTAAGGTTGTAGGGGCAAGTACGCACAAACACACATAAATGTCATATTTGTGTAACATTATACTCCTTGGGTGAAATTGAAGACAAACTTTTGCATTAATCAAAATAATTAAGTCTTAAAATGTAATCAGTTTTGTTATTTTATTTCCTCTCAGACTGTAGAAGACACCAGGTCAAATAATGTGAAAAATAATGAGTAGGATCTGTTAACGGAAATTCTGCAAGGAGCTAGCAGGATGAACTGCAATGTAGATGGTAGCAGAGTAACTAATTAGACAGCCATCTGGCACCATTTAGATCAGGGCAACAAGGCCTCCACCTCTTAATAGTCCTTTAAGGCATCATTCTCTTACTGCAGTATGCTAATTGATAGTCATGTGAAGGCCCTGAGTTAGAAGAGAAATGTTAAATTATGCTCTGCATACTCTGATTAAGATAATTAGCAAAATGCATTATAGGAAGATGTCAGACAAAATGGTTAATGTTTCTAAAAATTTCAATTAATTATAAAAGTGAGACTCTAAGTACAAAATGTTTTTTTTTTAAGAGAAATTTTCATCAGTAATATTACTACCTGCCCCCATCCTCCTCATTTATTTATTTTGAAAAGTTCAAGAACTGAAGAAACGCCACGCCATATCAAATGGTGTTATTAGGGAGCATTGTAGAAGACACAACATTTTTCTTCCTTAATGTCTAGACTAATGGGTGAGCCACCAAGGTAAAAAGAAAAAAAAAAGTGGGGGGGACAATATGACTGAAATTGCCCTTCTTATCTTGAACTCACTTTGGAAATTTGGCACAGCCCGCCAAGATTCATGTATTCTATTTACTGTGTGAGACCTACCTTCCTTCCTGCACACATGATTACTCAGAAAATCCCAGGTATCTCACGATTTTGCTATTTTCTGGTGTATTCATCTGTCAGTCACTGCTTCCTTCTGATTTTTCCAGCTTCTCTGCTTTCTGCTGTTATTGATTCCCTAAGCAGGAGAGAAAATGTATTTTCTCCTTTTAGGATTGTTATTAGAACTTAAAAAAAAATATTGAAGGAGTATCAGGAATTAAAATATGTGTTTTTCAGACTCAACAAAATTGGTCAGGCAATTACATATCCAATTAAGTAGAAAATTCTAAAATGTCTAAAATATCCAATCATTGTGAGGCAAAATGTGCTTCTCTCTATAAGATAGAGACTCTTTCTTTTTCCTTAAAGTCCTTTGGGGACTATTTATCTATGGCACTTGTCTGGCAGGCATTTCTTTTGCTAGGCTATGTGACTAACTTCCACATTCTCCCCTGAGGATTACACAGACAGGACGTTCCTATCAGATTGGCTTTCAGTGGTTTTAGTTGCTTTAAAATGACTTGTGACCAGTAAAGTATGGAGGTGGTCACTCCACAGGCTCTAAATCTTTGGAAGATTATTTTTAAAGCAAATCCCTTAGAACTGCTGTAGAATAAACTTTTTTTTTTTTTTTTTTTTGAGTGATGGAAGAAAATAGCAGAGAAAACCATAAGGATCACCATTCTGATAAACGAATGAAATATAACTTATTCCCAATTTTGTTAAAGAAAAAGCTTTAATCCAAGAAATAATGTACTAAATATATTCATCCAGGATTGGAAAAACACAGGAATTCTAATACATGCATTATTTAGATATAATGTATGAATAACTCAGTTTTTACATCATACCCCTTTATTCCAAAGCTGTGGCTTTGGAAAATAGAGGGAAAAAAATGAAGTATTTATTTGACCCCCATAGACAATTATTCTTACACCAAGATCTAATTTATTTTTCATATTTGTAAAATAGAATATTATTGCTCAAATTGTTTTTACTTCAGAAACTTGGCACATCTTTCAACCTAGTTATATAGGAGGTATTTATCCACCCACCAATTATTAACCATTATGCCAAATAATTCTGGCAAAGCAATAGTGAACTAGAAACATAGGCCCCTGCCTCCGTGGTGCTTACCATTCAATATGGAACATTTATATGAAGCCATCTTTATCCTCCTGCAACTTGGAATTTTGCAGTTAGTATTCATACAGAAAATAGTTACAATGACAATGAAAGGAATCTATAACAATGCATTAAAATAAGAGGGTAGAAGGTTTTATTTGTTAGTTTTTTTGTTTTAAGAAAGAGAGCTGGATGAGCCAGGGCTTTGGGGGTGGGGGCAGAAGGAGAGGAGGGAGAGAGAGGGGGTTAGATATATATATTTTTTTCCTCTAAAGATTCCATTTATTTGACAGACAGAGATCACAAGTTGGCAGAGAGGCAGGCAGAGAGAGAGAGAGAGAGGAGGAAGCAGGCTCTCTGCTCAGCAGGGAGCCCAATGCGGGACTCGATCCCCGGACCCTGAGATCATAACGCGAGCGAAAGGCAGAGGCTTTAACCCTCTGAGCCACCCAGGCGCCCCAATGGGGTTAGATATTCTTAAGCACATATAAGTTCAAAATGGCCCCAACAAAATCAATAAGGATTCAGAGAAGAAAAAAGAAAGAGCTGCATAGTGTATCATACACGGATAAGTGGAAAAGGGAGAGAGCATTTGATATAGGAAAAGCTCACAAACTGGCAAAGAAAAGCTAACAATATCAAGGAAAAGTTTGAAAGAAAACGATTAAGAATAAATTGTAAATGACCTATTCTAGCTTTCAGGAGTTTTAAACCAGTGCATTTTTCTTACCTTTTAAACTCACTAATCCCCCATGGGAATATTCTACTTGAGGCAATTCAAGCTACTGACAGAGAAAATACTTTAAACTACATCTTTGCCCTCTACTTTTTCTGCATCTCTCACACTACCAGTCGGTAAAGGTTCAGCTCTCATTCTAAATATGGATTTACTCCTATTGTTTTTATGTTGATATTATTCTTCATTGTGATCAGAGAAAAGGGAAATAAATTCAAGTTCATTTATGTAATGCAGTTACTTTATTAAGAAAGCAAAAGTAAATTATATATCAAGTGCAGAATGTTTACATCCTAGGATAATCGATCTATGTTTCTGAAGAGTAGTTGTTCAATGCAACTAGGCTCTGAGAAATAAACCCCTGCTTATTTTATGGTGGAACTAGGCAAAAGCACTTTACAATGCAGTCAAAACTGAAGTATTAACTAAAGTGTTTCTTGGAATATATTTGCTTTAATTCAGATTCTTTGTGTTGCAAGTAATAGGAAACAATTCAAATTTAATTGAGTAAAATCAGTGGGTTTTATTATAAGTTTTCATATACATTTCAAAGACAAGAGTAGCAGAAAAATGGCCAAGCATCAGAAAAGTTCATTAGTCAGAGTTTAGAAAGTTGATAGGACTTGCTATCTCTGATTTCTGCTACATTCTTCTCTTTCCATAGACCAGATTTTTATACTCCTTGGTACACCTGGTAGAAAAATTTACTTCCTCTTTTCAGGAGTCTGGCAAACTGAGCTAGGAATGTCATGACCTCGATTCCCAATTGCTTACTTTACAATAGACATTTATACCTCATGTTGGGTCAATAATCACATCTCGAACAACAAAATTAGCCTGGAAATAAGACAGCAATTACACAAATGCTGTTGAAGAGCATTCACCACATTCATTTTGTGTCCATGTAGATTTGTGTTAGTGTTGGGAGGGAGAAGGGAGAACAGTTTCTATGACAGGAGTAATGGAGTGATAAAACAACTCAGCAGGGGTCCAATAAAACATTTTGTGTGGGTGTGTATCAAAGCCAAATTGATTACTTACGCCTTTGAAATATTGGATTGTACTTTTGAGTCTTAAAATGTTCTGGCTTAAATTATTGACTTTTTTTTATGATTTTATGTCTTATCTCTTTATCACTGTTGTGCACCCTTGTGTTAAATACCATGTCTTGAATATTGTATTCTATCACCTCCACTCCAGTTTCTTGGGCTCAATAATTCACCTGCACAGTCTTACAAAACACTTACTTTTCAACACACGCAGATACACATAGACACTACAGAGACACACAAAAATATTAATTACTTGTTTTTTCCATTGGTTTCTTTTTACCTGTTGGCGATTCCTGCTTAAGTATTTCTAATTCTACAAATCATATTCATATTTACTTTCTTGATGCATTCTTGTTGTCTCACCTACATGATGACTCAATTTTAATGGCTCTTGTGCATCTTAAACCTCATTACCATACCCAAGAACTAGATGAGCTTATCTTTGAACTGCTTGATATTATCTTAATTTTCCTAAATGGAGACTATTATTATAATCTATAATCTTTGTATATAAAGTTTAGTAAAATTGCAAGATATATAAAAACTCAGTGCTCTTAGTGGGAAATTTGTGTGTGTGTATTCTAATTTATATTTTTATTTTTATTCATTCTTTTAATAAACATATAATATATTATTAGCCCCAGGGGTATAGGTCTGTGAATGCTTTCTAAGAATATTTTGCTAGTTAATATCTTTTCTGGCACTCTTTGTGCCAGAAAAATTTAATAAGTATAAAACATGTATTAAGTAACCATCTATAAAACATTTATTAAGTAACCATCACCACCCAACAACAGAATACACACTGAGAAAATGGTGAGTAAAATCTGACATGGCTTCACAGAACCTATTGTCCAGTGTAAAATAATGGCAGGAATCAGTTAATAAATAAATTAACAAACAAGTAAGTTGGATTTTAATAAAAGCTAAAACAGAAGAAATAAAGTAGTAACCTTTTTTTCCTCAGAAGGAGAAGTTATTTCCTAATGTTCAATGGGCTTCTAAAAATATATAGAACACCAAATCATATAGAAAATCATAAAACTACCAAAGGTTAGTTTTCACAAATCATATTTTACAATATGATATAAATATATGATATACTTTTTAATAATTATAAATTAATTTATTTGTTCACTTCTCAGTGATTAGTACATGTAAGCCCTAAAACCAAAATACTTTGCAGATGTTTGCATATCTCTTATCTATTGATTTAACTTTTCTTTCCTTTTGTGTTTTTATTATAGAAAATTCAGTTATTTCTTAGCAGAGAAAATAGTACAATTCAACCCTAAGTACCTATCATTTCATGAAACATCTATCTCTTCAAGATCATTTCCAAATATATTTACTATCTTGAAGTAAATTTCAAATATCATGTTATTTTATGCACACATATTTCAATATACTTATATAATTGATAAGGTTTTTTAAACATAACAATAGTATCATTGTCACATTTTTTTTAAAGATTTTATTTATGTATTTGACAGAGAGAGACAGAGATCACAAGTAGGCAGAAAGGCAGGCGAGAGAGAGGAGGAAGCAAGCTCCCTACTGAATAGAGAGCCTGATGCCGGATTCCTGAGATCATGACCTGAGCTGAAGGCAGAGGCTTAACCCACTGAGCCACCCAAGCACTCCTCATGGTCACATTTTAAAATAACACTTTACTGTTATTTATTTATTTATTTACAAAATAAAATTTACTGTTATTTCAACAGTAAATTCACAAAAATCATCCTTTAATGTTATCTATGCGTAAATATCTAGTAGTGCAGTTGCTGGACCACAGGGAAGTTCTATTTTTAACTTTTTGATGAACATTCGTACTGCTTTCCAGAGTGGCTGCACCAGTTTGCATGACTACCAACAGTGTAAGAAGGTTCCCCTTTCTCTGCACCTCGCCATCATCTGTTGTTTCCTGTGCTGTTAATTTTAACCATCTGACAGGTGTGAAGTGGTATCTCATTGTAGTTTTGATTTGTATTTCCTGAAGGTAAGTGATGTTGAGCATCTTTTCATGTGTCTGTTAGTTGTATGTATGTATTCTTTGGAAAAATGTCTATTCCTGTCTTCTGCTCATTTCTTCACTGGATTATTTGGGGAGGGTTGGATATTAAGTTTGATAAAGTCTTTATAGATTTCATTGGATATGTCATTTGCATATATCTTCTCCCATTCTGAAAGTTGTCTTTTAATTTTGTTGAGTGTTTCTTCCAATGAGCTGAAGCTTTTTATCTTGATGAATTCCCATAGTTTATTTTTGCTTTTCTTTTCCCTTGCCTCCAGAGATGTGTCTATTAAAACGTTGCTATGGCCAAAGTCAAAGAGTCGGTTGCCTATGTTCTCCTTAGGATTTTGGTGGTTTCCTGTTTCACATTTATATCTTTCATCTATTTTTAATTTGTTTATGTGTATGGTGTAGTCCAGTTTCATTCTTCTGCATGTTGTTGTCCGGTTTTCCCAACACCATTTGTTGAAGAGACTGTCTTTTTTTCCATTGGGTATTCTTTCCTGCTTTTGTCAAAGATTACTTGACTATATAGTTGTGGATCCATTTCTGGTTTTTCTGTTTTTGTGCCAATATCATATCATCTTGATCTCTGCACCTTTGTAGTATAGCTTGATGTCCAAAATTGTGATGCCTTTAGGTTTGCTTTGCTTTTTCAAGGTTGCTTTGTCTATTTGGGGTCTTTTGTGGTTCCACACAAATTGTAGGATTGTTTGTTCAAGCTCTGTGAAAAATTCTGGTTGTATTTTGATAAGGATTGTATTATATGTGTAGATTCCTTTGGGTAGCAAAGGCATTTCTTTTTATTTTTTTCTTTATTTTATTTATTCGAGAGAGAGTGAAAGGGAGAGAGAATGTGAGCAGGGAGAGTAGTAAGGGGTGTGAGAGAGAGAATCCTCAAGCAGACTCCCAACTGAGTGTGGAACCTGTTGTGGGGCTTGAATCCAGAACTCCCAGATCATGGCCTGAGCTGAAATCAAAAGCTGGCCACCCAGGTGCCCCTGGTAGTATAGACATTTCAGTAATATTTGTTCTTCCAATACATGATCATGGAATATTTTTTTCCATTTCTTTGTGTCATCTTTAATTTATTTCAAAAGTGTTCTGTAGTTTTCTAAACATACATCATTTACCTCTTTGGTTAAGTTTATTCCTAGGTATCTTATGGTTTTGGTACAATTCAAATGGTGTTGATTTCTTGGTATCTGTTTCTGCTGCTTCATTATTGCTATATAGAAATTCAACAGATTTCTGTATGTTGATTTTCTATCCTGTGACTTTACTGAATTCATGTGTCGGTTCTGGCACTTTTTTGGTAGAGTCTTTCAGGTTTTCTACATGGAGTATCATGTTATCTGCAAATAGTGAAAATTTGACTTCTTCCTTGTTGATGTAGATGCTTTTATTTCTTTCTGTTGCCTAACTGCTGAATCTAGGATTTCCAGTAGCATGTTAAATTACAATGGTGAGAAATAAGACATTAAATAAGATATTCCTGTCTTATTTCTGACTATAGAGGAAAACCTCTCAGTGTTCCCTGATTGAGGAGATTATCAGTGGCTCTTTTGTATATGATCTTTATAATGTTGAAGTATTTTCTGTGTATCCCTGCTTTGTTGAGGGGTTTTATCAAGAATGAATCCTATATTTTATCAAGTACTTTTACTCATTCTAGGGAGGATCTTATGATTCTTACCTTTTTAATTAATGTGGTGTATCACATTGATTGATTATGAATATTGAATCACCCTTGTAGCCCAAGATCAAATCCCACTTAATTGCAGTGAATGATTCTTTTAATGTACTGTTGGATTCAATTTTCTAATATTTTATTGAGAATTGTTGCATCTATATTCATCATGAATATTGGCCTGTAGTTGTCTTTTTTCATGGAGACTCTGGTTTTGTAATCAAGGTAACACTGGCTTCATTAAATGAGTTTGGAAGCTTTCCTTTCATTTCTATTTTTTTTGGAATAGTTTGACAAAATAGGTATTAACTCTTCTTTAAATATTTGGTAGAGTTTCCCTGGGAAGCCATCCAATTCTGGGCTTTTGTTTCTTGAGAGATTTTGATAACTGATTCAGTTTCTTTGCTGGTTTTGTGTTTTCTGTTTCTTCAGGTTTTCTGTTTCTTCCTGAGTTCTAGTATTTTTTATATTTCTAAGAATTTATCCATTTTTTCCAGGTTGTCTAAATTATTGGCATACAGTTTTTCATAATATTCTCTAATAATTGTTTGAATTTCTGTGGTGGTGTTTGTGTTCTCTCCTCTTTTCATGACTTTATTTATTTGGATCCTTTCTCTTTTCTTCTTGATAAGTCTGGCTCAGGGTTTTTGAATTTTATGAATTCTTTCAAAGAACCAACTCCTACTTTCTTTGATCTGTCCTACTGTTTTTTGTTGTTGTTTCTATGTTATTTATTTTTGCTCTAATATTTATTATTTCCTTTTTGCTGGCCTCAGGCTTTATTTGTTGTTATTTTTCTTGTTTCTTTCGTTATAAGGTGAGGTTGCACCACTATTTCTCTTGCTTCTTGAGGTAAGCCTGTATTGTTATATACATCCTTATGACCATTTTAGTTGTATGCCAAAGGTTTTGCACCATTGTGTTTTCATTTTCATTTTGTTTCCATGGATTTTTTATTTTTTATTTAATTTCCTGGCTGACCCATTAACTGTTTAGTAGGACATTGTTTAACCTCCACGTATTTATGGTCCTTCCATATCTTTTCTTGTTTGACTTCATGTTGTGGTCAGAAAATATGCATGGTATGATTTCAATCTATTTGTACTTGTTGAGGCCTGTTTTATGACCTAGTATGTGATCTATCCTGGAGAATGTGCCATGTGCATTTGAAAAGACTGTGTATTCTGCTGCTTCAGGATGAAATGTTCTGAATATATCTGTCAAGTCTTCCTGGTCCAGTGTGTCTTTCAAAGCCAATTTCCTTATTGATTTTCTGCTTAGATGATCTGTCCATTGATGTAGCGGGGTCTTAAAGTACTCTACTGTTTTTTAAAAAATATTTTATTTCTTTATTTATTTGAAAAAGAGAGCACAAGTGGTGGAAGGGACAGAGGGAGAAGGGGAAGCAGACTTCTCACTGAGCAAGGCACCCAACATTGAGCTTGACCCAGGACCCTGAGATCATGACCTGAGCCAAAGACAAATGCTTAGCCAACTGAGCCACCCAGGCATCCCTAAATTTTTCTACTACTATTGTATAATTATCAATAAGCTCCTTTATGTTTGTTATTTATTATTTTATATATCTGGGTGCTCCCAAGTTAGGGCCATAAATATTTACAGTTGTTTGATCTTTTTTGTTAGGTAGATCCCTTTATTATGATATAGGGCCCTTCTTTATATCTTTTTTTAGTCTTTGGTTTAAAATCTAGTTTGTCTGATATAAGTATGCTACTCTGGCTTTCTTTTGGCATTTGTTTGCATAACAAATGGTTCTCTGTCCCCTCCCTTTTGTTAATCTGCAGCTGTCTTTAAGTCTAAAATGTGTCTCTTGTAGGCAGCATATAGATGGTTATTATTATTTTTTTTTATTATCCATTCTGGCACTCTGTGTCTTTTGGTTGAAGCATTTAGTCCATTTACCTTCAGAGTAATTATTGATAGATATGAATTCAATACCATTGTATTAACTTGTTAAGTTGTTGATTCTGGAGATTTTTCTCTCTTCTAGTGTTTTCACTTGTGGTCTTTCTTTCCCTGTCAAAGAGTTCCCTTTATTATTTCTTTCAGGGCTCATTTAGTGATCATGAACTCCTTTAGTTTTCATTTGTCTGGGAAACTTTCTCCTATTCTTGCTCGGTAGAGTATTCTTGGTGACAGATTGTTCCCTATTTTGCATATTGAATATATCATGCCATTGTCTTTTGACCTATCAAATTTATATGGAGAGATCTGCTGCTAACCTTATTTGTCTTCCCTTGTAAGTTTGGGACTTCTTTTTTCTTGCTGCTTTCAGGATTTTTTCCTTATTTCTGTATTTTGCAAATTTTACTATTATGTGTCTTGGTGTTGGACTGTTTTTTGTTGGTTTTGATGTGCCTTTTGGATTTGGAATTCTGTTTCCTTCCCCAGATCAGGGAAGTTTTCACCTGTAATTTAATCAAATAAACATTCTGTCCCCTTTACCCTCTGTCTTCTTTTGGGGTTCCTATGATTTGAATGTTATTATGCTTAATGAAGTTGCTGAGTTTCCTAAGTCTATATTTTTTTTTTGAAGATTTTATTTATTTACTTTACAGAGGTCACAAGTAGGCAGAGAGGGGTTGGGGAAGCAGGCTCTTTGCTGAGCAAAGAGCCTGATGCTGGGCTCAATCCCAGGACTCTGAAATCATGACCTGAGTTGAAGGCAGAGGCTCAACCCACTGAGCCACCCAGGCACCCCTTACGTCTATCTTTATGGTCCAATATTTTTCTTTTCCTATTCTTTTCAGCTTCATTATTTTCCATAATTTTATCTTCTACATCAGTTATTTGTTTCTCCTCTTCTTCCATCCTTGTGGTCATTACACTGTGGTCATTACATCCAGTTGATTTTGCACCTCAGTTATAGCTTTTTTTAATTTCAGCCTGACTAGCTTTTATCTCTGTGGTAGGGGAACCCCTGATGTCTTCTATGCTTTTCTCTATACTTACCCTGTAAGCATGCTTATGATTGTTGTCTTAAATTCTGGTTCAGATATATTACTAATATCTGTTTCGATTACATCACTGACCATGACCTTTTCTTGTTCTTTTGGGATGAATTTCTCCATCTTAACATTTTGTGTATGTCCCTGTCTTCTGTGTCTTAGGAAAGCTTGTTATATTTCCTGCTCCTGAGAGTAATGGCTTTATTAATAAGAAGTCATATACTGTCCAGTGCCTGGCACTTTAGGAAGTGTTTCTGCTCTGTACTGTTTGCACTCTGCTGTGTGTTTTGGCTGCTCTTTCTCTCAGGTCAGTCCGCTACAGAGTTTCTCTATGACTGCAGTGGGGAGTGTTTGGCCCTTATTTAGCTAGGTGTACTCTGCTCTGCATACCTGGGTTAAAGAAGGCCCAGTGCTTTTTCCACTAGATCTGAAGCTTTGCAGCTATGTGTACTTGTCATATGTGCAGGGTTTGTGCTGGTCTTCTGCAGAGATGGCCAATGCTCTGATCTTTAGGTCACTTGCCCTAGTAAAGAAGCAGAGAGCAGGGGGGGCAGGTCTTGGTGTAGGTGGCTCAGGCCTCATTCTTGGTGCTGTTCTGATCACTGAGGTTACTCTGTGCTGATGGGTGAGGGAGAAAAATCTTGCCAGCCTTTTTCCTCATCCTTGGAGAGGAGGTTCATGCCTGCTGCTGCCTGGGAAGCACCCACAGAAAAACAATCCCCCTCCACGTGTCTCAGGTATTGCTCATATCCCTGCCTTCATCCTGTCTATGTCCAGGCCATCTGCCCACCCAGCAATGCAGTTCATCTTCTTTTTATTTTAGGCTTGCTGCTTTAGTCTCAAAACTGCAAATTTTAGGGATCAACATGGCATGATCCATGTTGGTCCTTAAGGGAAAGGTCTCACCTCACTGGGGCTGGTGCAGGTTTGTACCAGAAGGGTAGTTACACCAACACACAGGAGCTTGGATTTAGAGTAAAGCACAGCAAAAAAAGGAGTGTCCAGGTTAGCCACCCTCAACAGGTGTCTTTGCCCTGATGCCAAGAGGCATGGGGAGTGTAGTGTTGCCTGCCAGCTCTTTTGTCCCCTGAGAAGCAATGCCACCTCTCCCAGATGTACTCCAAGAAGGGGGGGAATGTCTCTCCCAGTGTTTCTTAGGGGGTCCTCAGATTGTACTATCTGCTCCGGGCCTCTACCTTTCTTATCCACAGAAACACTGCAAGTGTTAATAGGGTCAACACCAGCCATGGTGTGGATCTCTATAACTCCAATCTGTGAGGTCCACTGGTTATAAAAACTTACCATAATTAGCCTCTCTCCTTTTACCAGTCAATGGATTTGGGGAAGTGTTTTCCTTGCACAATCCTCTGTGCCCTGATTTCTGTCTGTCTGTCTGTCTCTCTCTCTCATCTCTCTCTGTGTTATCAGGGCTTTCTCCCCTCTGCAGTACCTGTGAACCTTTTCTCCCCAAAATATGTCTCTGAACCTCCTACCTTCCACGAAGTAGCCTCTTTTCTTCCTCTAGTGAAGTTTATTTTGTCAGTTCTCAGATCAGTTCCTTGGGTGTTCAGAATGATTTGACACTTATCTAGCTGTGTTCAAAGGACAAGGTAAACATAATGTCCTCCTACTACTCCATCATCTTAATTAATTTATTTATTTTTGAGAAAGAGAGAGTGAGCATATGTGAGTGGAGGAGGAGGGACAGAGGAAGAGGGAGCGAGAGAATCCCAAGCAGGCGCTACTCCCAGTGCTGAGCCCAACAAAGCTTTAGTCTCACAACCCTGAGATCATGACCTGAGCTGAAATCAAGAGTTGGATTCTTAACTGACAGCCATCCAGGTGCCCTTAACTTCTGTATTTTAAAATAGAATTAATTCCCATTATTTTTCCATAAAGTTTCAAGAAAAAAAGGGGTACCTGGGCAGCTCAGTTGGTTAAGCATCTGACTCTTGGTTTCAGCTGAGTTCATGATCTCAGGGTCCTGGGATTGAGCCCCATTTCAGGCTCTGCATTCAGCACAAAGTCTGCTTGAGACTATCTTTCCCTCTCCCTCTGCTCTTCCCCCACACAATCTCTCAATTTAATAAATAAATCTTTTTAAAAATTGCAAAACCCCCCATAAATATAGATTTATATTAAATCCATTTTAAAGCAAGACATACTGTAGCTTGGATCTCAGTTAATTAGAATCTAATAAAATATAACATTTTCTTTCAAACACTTCCAAATACATTTCCTTTTTTACTTTAAAATAAAGCTTTCAAATGAATTTATTGCTTTTCTTTAAATTTTAACTGAAATATTAAACTTAAGTTTGAGCCAATTCCAAAAATATAAACTCTAAAAATATGATTTTGTTGAATTTGGAAGAGATTGAGATATCTTTGATAAAATAATACAGGAAAGGATGGTAGATTTTGACATGAACAAAGAAAATGATTTGTTCATCAGAGGTCCAAAAGAATTAATGCTTTTTCCTAAATGACTGAAGGACTGTTGAATGTGAAAATAGATTTTTGGTAGTGCTGGAACTTAATCACTTGACAAAAAGTAAAATAACATAGCATTCTAAGTTTAGGCAAACTTTACAAGTGTCTTATAATCCTGAGAGACTACCCATGTCATAATGTTGACTGTTTCTTCCCATTGTTTTTTTTTTTTTTTCAGTCAATGATAAGAGAAGGGGATTAATAATAGAATATAGGCTTAATGTTCAATATGCAGTGCAATGCATCTTTCTACCAATATTACTATATTCTCATACTTCAACTTTACTGCATTCATCAAATGCCAAATTTGATTTCTGACAAATAAATGTTTAGCACCTATCTACTTAAGTACCTTTTTTTAAACATCTAAAATCTGTTTATTTTGAATGCAAAGGATAGCTTTGCAACATATGCACTTTTATAATTTCTGCTTGGGGAAAATTAGAGAAAGAGCACATTTACATAGTCTAACAGAAATTTGCGTCTATAAGAAGGTCACACATTGAGTCATATATTGCTTTACAGTTTAGTTCAAAGGAAATTTTCCAGAAGTGGAAAATATTCACAATACTAATGAGGAGAGGGGAAAGATGAAATATAAATGATCAGATATGTGGAAAAGTAAGTAAGATCCTAGAGGAAATGGGACCCTTTTCTCCGAGTTTCTAAACTGTGCTTGAATTATCATCCATTAGGTTTCTGTTCTCTATGGGAAAAAAGCCCCATCCCCCTTCTAAAAAATTAGTGGACTTTATTCCTTAAAGCAGCTTTAGGTTTATAGGAATATTGAACAAATAGTCTGGGGAGTTCTTATACACAAATCAATCCCACCTCTTCATAGTTTTCCCTATTATTGACAGCTTGCATTGGTGTGGTACACCTGTTACGCTGATGAATATCAATTAATTGATGAATGATATTGATGCATCATTCTTAACTAAAGTCCATGGTTTCCATTAGAATTCGGTTGCTGCATTGTACAGTTTTATGGGTTTGTCATTTATTTACCATTATAGTATCTTAGTTTCACTGCCCTAAAAATGGCCTCTGCTCTGGCTATCCACCCTCCTTTCTTCTGTCTCTACTTCAATTCCTGGAAACCATGAATCTTTTCACTGTCCTTGTAATTTTTCCAAAAATGTCCCTTTGATGATTCAGTGATATTTTGCTTTTCAGATTAAATACTCCAGAGATAGTGCATATTTATTCATTTTAAGTCAAGGAAAGCATATGTGGAAGGAGAACCCATGTGTGTTCCTCCACAAGACTCTACCCACAGTGTGAAAGTTTTAAAAATAATTCATGAGCTATAATGTACGGATCAGGAGCTGAGAAATAAAATTTCCATGGCTGGGAAGTTTTGAGGTATCCAGAATTGAAGGTAAAGAGAGACTTCACATAATTCTATTAAATCGCTATGACATATGGCAGGTTGCCTACCAAATGTAAATGAAGTCTTGTTAAAATGACTTCCTGAACTGTGGAAAGAGGTCACTAGTGCTTATTATTTTTTTATGCTACATACCAAAATCTTGAGTAATATATATTTATTTACAAAAATGTCAAAGTATTATTTAAATTGAAATGTTATAAAAACAAGGAATGTCTTACTTAAAATTACTAAACCAATTATGCTAAGTAAAATTTTTAAGAATTTACCAATATAGTCAATTTAAACATAAGTATGTACAATTAATTATATTTTATAAATAATGGATTTCTGACATATATTTTCATGTGTATCCTCACTAGGATAATGTGAAAAACTTTCGAACTGATGATGACTAAGAGTAGTATTGCTGTGTTGGTTAGGGCTAGATTCCACTGCTTATATTTTCCAAATTCTCAGATTCTTTTCTGCATTTACTCTGCAGTTATTTTACCCATCTTGGCCAGAACTGGAATGTTGCTTCCTTGTACTAGAGCTTTTATTACTAAAACATACATCATTTAGAACAGTGGATGTGTTTTTGGAAATGGGAGCTCACACTAACTCTGTGGGTCATCTTGGCATGATCCCCATGGAGATGATTTAGATTTCCCCAACCTCATCAGTGTTTCTAAAACCACTGTGAGCTTTTGGCAGTTGTGTCTTCCAGCTACTCATCATATACATTTTACTCATCTCAGGGAACTTTGATGTTTCTTAGGACCTTTACATTGCAAAAATATCTCCATCAACTAATCCCTAATCACTAGCTGTTTAGTCTCTGATTACTATATCAGTTCTATTATAGGTGTCTTGACCAGCCAAAACCTTTTTCTTTGTTCCTGTGTGGAAGCTCCAGTGGTATCATATTTGCTTGTATCTAGCATTGTTACTCATCTTATCTACCAGAGCACAAGTTAAATGGGAGAGGGAGAAGCTATAATAAAGGAAACAATACACAATCAACTCAAGATAGCACATTGGCTGGGACCACTTGCATATGGAACATTTTGGCTTATGAGCTTCCTACATCAGCTGTTGTACATTCTGGCATACCAAGTCTCACTGCTTCTGAGGATAGGATAATATAGAGAATGTGGACAAAATGTGAATACTAATATACATAGCTATTTCAGGAAGTATTTTAGAAGCTTTTAGTTTCTGTGCTATGTTGAGTGGCAGTAAGAGAGGTATATGTTCATCTGATTTTGATAGCTCAAAAAATTATACATTTGTATAAAAATTACACATAGGTCATACCACTAAACTTGCTTCCCTCCAAACTATTTAGCTAAAGGCTTGCCACTTTCCACAGTGCAGTGAACCTCTTCTTTTTTGGGTGATGTTATGTTAATTTATAGTTAAGCTGCAGTACATATAAATGCATATAAATGACAAAATATTCAGTGAGTTCATGTTTTCATTTTATCTCTGATTGGGAAAATAGGAATTGTACTCTTTTGATGGGTACTAGATCATTTAAAGTTACTTGATCTTTTTGAATACTCAGGAAAAACATGTATCAACAGATACCAACATTCTTAAAAGAAAACCCAGTAGTAAAAATATTAATAATTATTATACTAACAACAACAGCAATAATACGAACACATAGCAACAATAAACCACCAACTTTTACTGAGTGTCTGGCTTCCCTTTTAACTTCATTTAATTCTCATAATATTCTTTTAAAGCCTGACATATTTATCCCCATTATAACACAGAGGACCTTGAGACTTTGAAATGTTAAGTCTATTGTGCAGTAACAACTGGGTAAGAAATTGCAGAGCAGAAACAAAAACAAAGGCAAACAAACAAAAAACCGAAAATCCCATATTCTTAATCTTTTTATTAAACTATGATATAATTATATTATTTTTAAAGTCAAATTCACAGAAGAAATTTATGTAAGTGACTTGGTGTAGTCTTTTAGCAAAGAATTATGTTTTTTTATCATTTCCATATACTCTAGAAGATGTGAAATATATATTCAAAAATGTATTTCTAACTTATTATATATAAATTATATTAATCTATAATGCTTGGACATTTCTATTATCTCTATTCTATAATGACTATTAAAGACAACATTGAGTTCTTTTTTTTTTTAAGATTTTATTTATTTATTTGACTGACAGAGATCACAAGTAGGCAGAGATGCAGGCAGAGAGAGGAGGAAGCAGGCTCCCTGCTGAGCAGAGAGCCCAATGTGGGGCTTGATCCCAGGACCCTAGGATCATGACCCGAGTGAAGGACAGAGGCTTTAACCCACTCAGCCACCCAGGCACACCGACAACATTGACTTCTTTCTTTTCTATTATAAAATCATATGTAATCATTTCAAATGATGTCAAAAGGGAAAATTGTACTAAGAAGAAAATGTTATTCATTCAATTATTTTACCTAGTAGTTTCCAGTAATATTTTTCTGAATTTCTTTCCGAATTTGTGCTTATATACATGGGTATATTCCCACACAAATATATAATAATTCCATTTAGTATATTTTATAGAAGTGGTATTTTACTTAAATTCTTCATTGAATATTATGTTATAAACATTAAAGATGAATCAAAATTTTAAGTAAATATTATTTATATCATAACTTATCAAATATTTCTCTGGCCTGCTAAATTTTATTTTTCCAAACACAGCATTCTTAATAATGAAATATTAGAAAAATCTCTTCTAAAATCAAAAGCAATATAATGATAGAACCTGCAACTGATAATTTACAATGTACTTTAGAAAGGAAGAAATTAAATAGTCATTATTAATTGTTAACTAACCCTCTACCTAAAATATACAAGAAAGACTGGAAAGATTCTAGAATTAATGAAAGGTCAAGTGTATTTTATGTTAAAATTTTAAATGAAATATTTATTACAAAAAATAATAGGAAATGTATTGAAATCATATAATACACTATAAAACTGATGAAATACCGAAGTGTAAATCTGAGAAGAACTTCACTGGACCTCGAAAATTGTATACTTTAGTAGAGGACAAAAATGGTGAACTAAACAAAGAAAAAAGGGGTTACAATCTCATGTTCATGCATGAGGAAATTCAATATTGTAAAATGTCACTTCTAACCAATCTATATGCTTCACAGAATTATAATCAAGATGCAAAAGAATGTTCAGGGAATTTGATGAATGAAATTTTAAGTTCAAATGTAAGAGAGGTGATGATAATGTCTTCAATGAATTGTGCTGGTAAAAATAATATATTTTTGGTATTTTTAATACATTCAGTGTTTCAATATTCTACTTTTTCAATGTTTTTTGAAAAAACTCAAATATATTTCTGTTTCACATTAATCTAGAATTTAAGGTGGTGAAGAATGTTCATAATCTTAAAAAAAGAATAATTTTTATAATTTATAAGTAGGCAGAGTCCAATATACAGGAGCCATATGGAAAATGGCTGACATATTTGACTTCAAAACACAAGTCTGTATTAAAAAAAAAAAAAACTAAGAACATGTTTAGAGCAAATGGGAGGTCCAGGAATATATTTACAGTATATATATATATATATATATATTAACTTTACCATATATATATATATATGGTAAAGAAATTGGATAGAGGACAAAGCTCCTCAAATCTGTAAGGAGAAGAGAAATTAAAAAATAAATTAATAGACAAATTATATGAAATGGCCATTTACTATATTTAAAAGTATTTAATCTTACTACTGATAATTTAAATAAAAAATGAATATGGATTTGTGCACACCAGTTAAGAACTATGGAAATCATTGATAACATTGAATGTTGGTGAGGATATAAAATGATACTAATACACATTTTGTGGTCATACAAATTTGCTAAACCTTTTGGGAAAGCAGTGCATTACTAAATACCAACCCTATGCATACGCTTTAACCCATCATTTGTATTTCTATGATTTTTATTCACAGAAATACTTACAAATGAGCATAAAATGCATCCATGTGATGAACATTGCTTCATTCTAATAAAAAGAACATGAAGAATTTTGTAAATAATATCTACCAGTAGGACATAGGTTAAATAAATTTGGTTTAACCATAGTATTCAGTAATATGAAGCTATTAGGACAAAATGAAATCAAGCCAACTGTGTTGCCATGGAAAAATTTTGAGGACATATTGCTAAGCATCAATAGCAATTACAGGGTAATTCACAATATGGTGTTATTCATATTAAAAGGTGTATATGTCTACCTATTTATTTCTAAATTCATAGGGAAGAGGGCTGTAAGGTCACACTTATTATGTACTGGTGGGGCTGACTTCCTAGCATTCTTCCAAATTTCCCAGTCATATGTTTTGTTTTTGTTTTTGTTCCAAGGGTGAGCCTTTTGATTTAAGCCAAATGGCCATGTAATTTATGATTATATCTGGACACGTTTCAGAGTGAGAAGGGACACTATTAGTAATTATGCCTAATAAAAGGCATAGCCATATCTCTCTCAGCAAACCTCAAAACTGTCCCAGCAATTGGTGACATATGGTCTCTATACTTACGGCAGTCAATGAATTTTATTCTCTCTCCACCATTTGTTTGGATATGTGCGCCTTATCTAACGAGAGACAATTAGGAAAATAAGACTTTTGCAGATACTAAGTAAAAACAAAGACAAAAGCAAAAAAAAAAAAAAAAAAATCTTTCTCCTCTGAACCTAAAAAGGACACTGTCTTACGTATGAAAACACAGAGTTGGAGATAAGTTCTGTATCTGCAGCAGTATTTTGAGCACTAAGTAAAAGCTTAGAGCTACTCACAGACACTATGTGTTCCCTGAATTTTGCTGATTGAGAAGAGAACAGAGGCCAAGAAATTAAGTTCTTAGTACTTTGGGAGGCATTTAATCAAACCTTACTTAAAGTTCCAAACTACCACCTGGATTTTTCAGTTACATGAGTCAAAATTTCTCTTTTTTTACAGTTGAGTTTTCTTTTTATGTCTTCTCTACCACACAGTGCTAATGAATATACATTTAGGATCATCATTAACTTCTCATGCTGACTCTAGGAGTGGAAAATACGTGAAGACAAGGCTGGAAATTTTCATGTTTTGCTTATCTTCCTTCTCTATTTTTTTATACTGTTTACATTATGTGTCATTTTTGAAATAAATGTCAAAAGCTTTAAAAAAAAACTTCTTATATGATATCCAAGCTGAAGAAGAGATTTTTCTATTTTGATTTTATGTCTTGTAGCTTGAGAACAGTATGTGAAATTATTTTTCCCTGGAGAATCCTCTCTCTGTTTTGAAATAGCCTTAATAGAATCTGCTTCTTTTCTTTCCCTGGCTTTCGGTTAGTGTTATTTTTTGTTGCATTATTATTTTAATAAATATTTCCTTATCTTTTTATAGCCAATTATGTTATGCTCAGTAATGTTTAACTGATGTTAAGCTCACCATCAGTTTTTAAACTTCTATTTTAAAGCATAAACTTCTACTATAAAGCATAATTCATTTCTCATTGGCTGAAGTACATCTTCAAAAAAATTTTTTTTCAAAAGTAGCTCATCAAGGATCACCTGGGTAGTGCAGTCAATTAAGCATCTGACTCTTGGTCTTGGCTTAGGTCCTGATCTCAGTTGAGAGCCCACATCGCAAGTCAGCCTCCGTGCTCAGCTTGGACTCTTTAGTTTAAAGACAGTCTCTCCCTCTCTCTTCGCTTGTCACCTTCACCCCCCCCATCAAGTCAATACATCTTAAAAAAAAAAAAAAAAAAAAAAAAGTAGTGCATCTATTCTCTTGAAACATACTCTTTAAACTTCTTATCTTTACATCAAATAGAAAACTCGAATTTGTGTAGTTGTTAGTCACAGTTTTTTATTAGATCTTATACCATTTATTGTTGAAAAAATAATATTCTAGGCATTTATTTGAAACTTAAACTAAATATATAAATGCACACACTATATCCTGGCATATGGCTACTATGCAAGTGAGAGCCAACATCTTAAAAATTCCTCCAGGCATTCTTTAAATTAAGTATAATTATGGATGAATCCTTTTTAATTTATTTCTTTTGGGGGTATAATAAACAATTAAATGTAAATACTTACATTTAAGTTCAAACAATTTTTCTAACCATTGTTCTAAATATCATTAATATCCCAATTTTTAAAATGTATTTCTCCAGAGTGACTTCATTTTGTCAGCTTGACCATCCATTATCTTCATATTTCTCTTCTGTTTGCACATCTTCTATGACTCCTCTGTTCTTCTCTACATTTTAGAACATCTTATTAAATTTGTTCTATACATCACTGATTGGGTTTTTCTACTTAAAAATTCACCTTTTTATTTTTTTCATTATGTATTGAAAATCTACTATTGCCTTTTAAGTTTCTTTTCAGTCCTTCATTATTATATTTACCCCCTTGTTATATTTTATACTGTGGTATTTTCCTTTCACTTTCTCCCCTTTATCTTTTTCATATCATTCCGCTGCAGTTTCTCAAAACAAACAAATAAACAAAAAAAAAACTTTTTTATTCCTATTAGGATAACTAATAGTTTTTATGCTGTCTTCTATTCAATTTGAGAAATACTTGAAGGATGTATGCTTTTAAGTTTGAGGTTTTAGTATAAATTGTTCTTCCTTGTATGGCATTTTTTGTTGTTGTTGTTCCCTTTGTTTCTGTTATGGCATCATGAGTAGAAGTCTAACGTGTTTTCATGACTGCTAGTGGACAGAAGAGTGAATCCCTTTGGCACTGCTCTGGCCACTTTGCCCTTTTCTCCTGCCTGAATACTGTTGTCTATAGTTGTCAGCCCAGGGTTCAACATCTGAATTTACTTAGTTTGACTTGCTAACTGTAGATGAGAATGTCTCCTAATACTGTCTCTTATTTGGCACTGAAAAAAAAATCAGGAACATAACGCACCACAATCCCCAGTTTCTTGAACTCTCAGAACTCATTTTCCAAATTTATGTTTGTGCTTTAATATGAGAATTTTACTACCGATGTGAAATATTTTGTTAGTCTCCTACCTCTTCTTTTCAACTAAACCCAGATTAATTTTATACCATATATTATGTAGATGTTCTGTTCTCCAGCCTGTTATATCCAAAGTTCTGATAACAAGGAGGGAACATATTGCTATGGCTACTTGAATCTGCAGCACCCACACTGGAAAAACAGCAGCGAAGATATTTTTCCCACAGGGCTATAGAAACTGAAGACAGACAAATGGTTCTACTTTCATGCCAGGATGTTTGCTTTATGCCAAAGAGCACAGTGAGTGTTCAGTTCTTTTTCTCAGTCAAGTTCTACTATCCTTGCGTTAAGTAAATTTCCTCTTTCCAAATAGCTGTAAAAGAGTGGATTTATCTCAACCAAATATTATATGTTTTTTTCCTTTTTTATCTGACTTCAAAGATTCTGTTGAAAGTTAGAGAGGCTGTGTCACATGGTAGCTTTAAAACAGATTATTGCTTTCCAAGCATAATTTTAACATTACTGAAACAGTCTTGTTCTTTGAGAAAAAAATCCAAGAGAAATAAACCTTGTCAATCTGTTTGTAAATTATAGGATCGTGATAGACATACATTTAAACTGTCACAATTTATTTTTTGGATTGAAAAATAAAAGTCAGCAGTGGTCTTTCTATTTTTGTGATTTTTATATCTATCTTAAGTAAAAAGACAGGGTATGAATATGAATTTCGTTTTGTGAATGCTATCTATGAAAGCTGAAGCCAACGCTGTTATGTGCCTTGTGTTTATTTTGCTTACATGACAGTCATTGACAGGAAGTTTGGCATTTACAGAACTCAAAAATGATTCCTGTAGTGTCAGCTCCAAATGCATAATCTTGGTCTGCACTCTGCCCTGACTTTCAGGATTAAGACCTCTGACATGGAGAATGATGCTTCCCACTGTTGTTGCTATGGCAAAGACCTTAAAGGTTCTTAAAGTGCTCCAAGTGAATAGAGTGGAAATTGAGGCATTCTGTAATATCAGGAAGACAAGCAAGTAGAGCAGCAATGTCATGTACATCTCAAGTGCCCTATGAACGCAACAACGTGAATGTGTGAGAAAAGGATAAAACCCTGTTTTTGCAGTGATTTCAGGACTATGAGGTTGTTTATCAATGGAACAATGATCTCTAGGATTAGTGGACCACATTTCAGTTATAGTAAATTTTGACCATGTCTAATCTTAGAATTTATGATCCCAGGTCACTTCACTTAAGAATGCTTTCAACCACATATGCAGTTCTAATGCCACAGGCCAAAGCTCTCCATGCACAAGCTGAGCTTATTTAAAGTTACTTATATAATAGGAAAAAAAAAAGTTTGCACAGTTTACCTCTTAAGTGTAAGAATATCAAAAATGCCAGTTCCCATCTGACATAATAAGATTGCTGTTTCATCCACAGTCTGAGTTCTCCACTTCTATCTTTTTTAAAAATTTTACTTATCAGAGAGAGAGAGAGAGCACAAACAGGGGGAGTGGTAAAAAGCAGAGGCAGACGGAGAAGCAGACTCCCTGCTGAGCAAGATGCCAGACATGGGACTCGATCCCAGGACCCTGGGATTATGACTTGAGCCAAAGGCAGACACTTAACTGACTGAGCCACCCAGGCATCCCAGTTCTCTACTTTTAAAATTGGAAGGACCCAGGCTTTTTGAATGAGGCCAAAACATTAGCCTGAGCTTCTACTCATTGAGACACAAATGAGTGGACCTGTAACCTGGGGCACAAATGGAGTGGACCTGCTTGCTTTAGGTTGACAGATATATCAATATGATAACATATTTGTAAGGCACATTCTGACACGTAGGTGTCTTATTTGCTTCTCCCCTGTGAACTCCAGGTGGCTATCTTGAGGAAATATGGAGCCACCATTTAAGTAGGAGACATAGAGGATTAGATAGATAGATAGATAAATAGATAGATAGATAGATAGATAGATAGATAGATAAAGGATAGGTGTAGAGGAAGAGACATAGAACAAGTGCTTATGAAAGAGATAAAATTGGTAAGGGAAATTAAAAAAAGAATCTTAAGGGAAGAAAGAGCAGTATCAGGAGATTGTGTCAGAGAAGCCAAGATGAGTACAATAAAAAGGAAAAATGTGTTACTTAGATTTATCTAATGGATGTTATCTATCTAATTGGATATCATTAATATGGTAATAGATCTTTACTAAATGTAATTTTAAAAATCAGGACAATATTAAAGAGTGAATAGAAGGTAAATATGTATAAATATCACGAGTATAAAACATTTCAAAAGTGGTAAATGATAATTTTAATAATAAATATCTACTTTGTGTTTCTACAAAATGTATAAAAATTGATAGAACAGTAGGATTTTTATGGTACAAGATATTCCATAAGATATTACACTCTTTGTATGTTAACTGGAAGTATTCAGAGAAGAATAAACTTAATAATGCAAGGGAAAGACAAAATTTTATTTTATTTTATTTTATTTGGGGTGGAGACAAAATTTTAAAAGGGAGCCTATTTTTTTGAGAAAGATCTAAATGTGTACAGAACATGCTCTTTGACAGGAGAAAGCACTCTTCCTAGTTTGTATACAAAAAATGGAAAGAGTCCATAGAAGTATTTCAGAGTACTCAATAGAAACAGTTATTTTTAGAAGACTCAATAGAAATATCCAACCTGGAGATTCAGAAATAACTGATTATTCTGTTTTAGAGTTAGAAATATGAGAACATTTAAAGGAATTAGGAAGCATGAGTAAGAAGAAGAGTATTAGCATAAGATTATTAGCAATCACAATTTTTGGAATGTGATTTGGAATTTTTGGAATGAAAAATAAGGAATGTAAGAAAGCAATGGATAAGGAGGCATCAGGTATTTATATTATGAAAGCTAGAATTTATTGTCATTGACAAAATTTATTGTCATTATTAGATCTTTCTCAGAAACTCAGATGAGAGCACAAGAGTTGGGTGATCCAATGTAAGTAAGAAAATCTCTTTTTTACTAACTGAAATTCTGTTGCCTGCACAGAGCCACTGCAACCCTCTCCCAACCCAGACTTCAGTAAAAGCAAAGGAATTTATCAACCATAAATTTGTACTGAATAAATATAGTTTTAAGCAAGTTGAACAAATGTAAAAATTAGAATAAAAATAAAATATTGCTGGGACGCCCAGATCGCTCATTAGGTTAAGTGTCTGCCTTTGCCTTGGGTCATGATCTCAGAGTCCTGGGATTGAGCCCTGCATCAGACTCCCTGCTCAGTAGGGAGTCTGCTTCTTCCTCCCCTCTCGATGCATTTCCCCTACTGTGCTCTCTCTTTCTCTCAAATAAATAAATAAAACCTTTTTAAAAAAACTAAAATAAATAAAAATAAAATAAAATACTGCTCTATTAAATGTACCACCATTCACTGAAACACTTTTACTGATAAATAGCTGTATTTCATATGACTATACAAATATTTTATTATTACTAAGTTATTTTACTTAATTGAAATACAATTCTTCTTAAAAAAGAGTTACAAATAGAACAAAATTAATAAAGATTTAAGACCTAATTCTTGTAAAACTTGTTCATTTCCTTGAAAAGATGCTTGTTTATCATTATTAGTTTCATTATTAGTTAACTGATAAAATATTTCAAACTCCCAGGATCTCAAGAATATGAAATTGCTTCACTAAGCCACCCTACTGTATTCATATTCTTTATTATGAAAATTAATTCCAGTTGGTCAGTTTTCATGCTTGATACATAAGAATCAATAAAAAGCACGTCATGAGTACTTCCAAATAAGAGCAAATTCGCTGTGTTTTCTTTTACTTTCATTTTTCCAAAAGTGTATCAGTAAACTGAAATGGTGATTGGTTTTTGTTGTTCCAAGCGCTAACAGAGATAATCACTTCTGAGGGAAGTGCACATACACAAACACACACGCATTACCAGATGGGTAAACAACATACTGACATTTCAAGTTCACTTGCTTAATGTATTCCATATACGTTTTTTCTCCCCATTTCCCAATGCTTAATTTATTATTTCAAAAGGGAAGACTCAAGGTTAATTCATCCTTAATTTTTCAACCTAATATAAATAACAATTTTAGACTTATTTCAGTGATTAAAAAACTACTGAATTTTACAATTCATCTATCACAATAGAGTACTTGCATAAGAATAAGAAATGACCAAAGTGTATTTTGTAATAATATAGACAAAATAAGTAAAATATTACATTATTATTCCATTTCTCGTCAAGTGTTAACATAGGTAATTCAAAGAATAATATGATTTTAATTTTTTAGTTCTACAGAAAAATACATGATTCTGTTTATATGATCAAAATTCTTAGGTCTTTTAAAGAAGACATTGCAGGGGCTCCTGGGTGGCTAGTTGGTTAAGCAACTGACTGCCTTCAGCTCAGGATGTGATCCTGGAGTCCCAGAATAGAGTCCCACGTCCAGCTCCCAGCTCCAAGGGGAGTCTGCTCCCTCTGACCTTCTCCCTTCTCATGCTCTCTCTTGTTCTCTCTTGCTCTCTCTCTCAAATACATAAATAAAAATCTTTTAAAAAAAGAATGTGTTTTTAAAAATAATAAATAAGACATTGCAGCAAATTGTCATGAAGACTGTCAAATAGGGGTGCCTGGGTGGCTCAGTTGGTTAAAGCCTCTGCCTTCGGCTCCAGTCATGATCCCAGAGTGCTGGGATCTGGCACTGCATCAGGCTCTCTGATCAACAGGGAGCCTGCTTCCTCCTTTCTCTCTCTCTGCCCGACTCTGCCTACATGTGATCTCTGTCAAATATATAAATAAAATCTTAAAAAAAAAACGGTCAAATAAATTTTTTTGTCTTAGAGTTGTGGCAATAAGGTTGTTGGCACATAAAAACAGCACTAGCTCTTTTTACCAGATACTGCTTGGGAGACAACATGGAGAAGTGAAAAAAAAGTTAAAAATCTGAACTTCTAGGTTCCTAATTTGGCCCCTGATACATGAACTTTGGATGTTAGATAAACTACTCTGAACACTTTGCTTTAATATTCTTACTTTAAAAGTAAACACAACAATCCTTAGGTTTTTATGAAAAAAATATATTTAAAAATGCAAACAAAGCAATAAAATATAAAATACCACTATAATAAAGTTTTATTTTATGTGACATATATGTATTTATTTATTTATTTGTTCTTCACATTTTTAAATTTATTTCCATTTTATTTTACCCTGTAAAATACTTTCATCTTGTACATTATTAAAAAGAGAGCCTCTAATGATGAGGCTGACATAACATTCTGAGAAAAAAATTATATTTCCACTTGCGTAAATCACAATACTTAACAAGTGAGTAGGGCTTTACCACTCTACTAATTAAATTAGTCTACCTTTTTTTTTTTTTTAAGATTTTATTTATTTATTTGACAGAGATTATAAGTAGGCAGAGAGGCAGGCAGAGAGAGAGGGAGAAGCCCCTAAATTAGTCTACTTTAAGTGAACCACTGCAGTTATATTAGAAAGGTGAGTTTCCTCATAAAAGTGTTATTTTAGGGGCACCTGGGTGGCTCAGTGGGTTAAGCCTCTGCATTCAGCTCAGGTCATGATCTCAGGGTCCTGGGATTGAGCCCCGCATGCTTCCCTCTCTCTCTGCCTGCTGCCCTGCCTATTTGTGATCTCCCTCTCTGTCAAATAAATAAATAAAATCTTTTTTTAAAAAAGTTATTTTAAATATTTATTTGTAAACTATAGAGGGACTTTGAGATGATTTTTATAGATTACTGCGTTATATCATTTAAAGTAATTGTTGTTAAGTATAAAATTAGAGACAAATTATGATTTTAGCTCAGAAGCAAATTCTTAAAAATACAAAAACACAAATACTGTCATATATTAAATCCTGGTTTCCACAGATAAGAGAAAAAAAGCCCTATTCTTATTACTTATAATTCAATATTAGAGATATATGATTGTTTTCTCCCATTAGGCTATAGTTTTGAATGAATAAAATGGGATACATATATATTTGACATTATGGGAGTAAAACAACAATGAAACACATTGCAACCATTAAATTGTAGCTTCATTCTTCTTGCCTAGTAAAATATGGATAATTAGATTCCATATACCATTGTTTAACATAGAATTCTGTTTGGAAAATCTATTTCTCTCAAAATCAATTTGCTATATATATTTTTTCTTCAAGTAATTACTAAGGTTTGAGTTAAAATACAAGATGTTACTAAGGGGAGTGAAAATGTGATTTGGACATTGGTGTAAAAAGTTTTCTAATATAATATAAATGGTAATAACATTTTCATGGTTTTCTTATGCCTCATACAAGTTTTATCTGATGTTATCAGAAATATCTCTGATATTTTGAGTGTATAATATATAGTGTACTTAACTTCTGATGTGTTCCTACCAAAATTTTTTACATCAAAATTGGGATTTTTATTAGAGCTGCATTTCTTTTTTTTTTTTTTTTAAGATTTTATTTATTTACTTGACAGACAGAGATCACAAGTAAGCAGAGAGGCAGGCAGAGAGAGAGGAGTAAGCAGACTCCCTGCTGAGAAGAGAGCCTGATGCGGGGCTTGATCCCAGGACCCTGGGATCATGACCTGAGCCGAAGGCAGAGGCTTTAACCCACTGAGCCACCCAGGCACCCGCAAGAGCTGCATTTCTATAGGATTAATTTGTCCTTGGAAAAGGCAGCAAATTTATTAAGCCAGTTAAGAGATGTTAAATAGTACCACTTATAAAATATACTACAATTAGAGCAATTATTTAGTGTTAATAACTTACTAAGTAAGATATCAGTAATATAAAATAGCTAATGTTGTTTTTAAGTAGCTTCCTAACCACTCAGATCTAAATCAGAAATACAGAAGATACAGCTTTTAAAAAATCCTTAAATATATTACATACAGTAGTGCTCTTTCAGAGGATGACATTCACAATGACCTTGACATAGCAGGAAAATTGATCCATATTCTAAAAGTGTAGTATTCCCATGATGCTTCCTTTTCTCCTCCCATGAAGAGATCATACTTCAACCCATTTGGGGAAATTGTGAAAATACTTTGTGGCGAGTAGAATGACTGGAATAAATGTCATGAGAGATTTCCATACATCCTTCATTAGTGCCCATCAAAGGAAAGTCCGAGTTTGAGCTTCCAAGGCACTTAACTCATAAACTTTCTTTAAAGTTCTGTGGGGTATACACCTTAATGCCTAGAAATAACAGTTGTTAGCATGGCTTCTAATGATGACATCATTCAAATATTGAGGATTTTGATGGATTTTTTGGCAGTAAAACCCTACTGTTCACCACTTTTTCCCCTTTCAGATCTCCAAAAGATCACATATCATGAAACAATATCCAAATAGGTAATTATAGTATTTCATGCCTGGAGAAACATCTTATAGTCCCTAAGATACGGATTATCTGATAAAACAGATCTGGAAAATGCGATTTAATTTCAAGATTAAAGTGGGGTGGCATGAGGGAGGAGATCAGAACACCTGCTTCTCAGTGAAACCAGTGAAAATCTTTAAAAAGTAAAACAAAACAAAATAAAAACAGCTATTGAAAGTCTCTGGAAATAGCCCTAATAGCATATAAGCAATAAAGAAAGATTTTATTCAATAAACTTTACGGAAACTTGGTATGAATTAAGAGAGTCTGTGGAATTTGAATCAATACCTCTATCCTCTATCCTGTTCCAGTGAGACAGAAATTCTGCTCCAGCGAGGTACAGCTAAGAACATAAGCATCCCTCCCTCTGCTCCCTATTCCCAACTGAAGGCTATCTCCCTAGAAGAAGCAGGAAATTTTTTTTTTTTCATTTTGCCCACAGCTGCCTGTTGTTGAATTCAAGGCCCACAGGCGTGCAGCAGGGAACTGGGACTCGGTTCTTCCTCACAGCCCCTAGGCATGGGACAGAGACTCTATCATGGTGCAGTGTCATCAGGAATACTGGGGGCACATTTACTTTAGTTTTGGCTTGTGGGTGGATGGATTTCACACCAAGAGAGGTAAACAGCAAAGACCTAGATTTCTTGTACCACCAACCCCTGTACACTCAGCTCCTGAAGCAGATGATCTAGTATAACAGTAGATTATGGCAAGTAAGGGAATAAAAAGATGTTGAAAGGAAAAGTTTCATCCCATATTAATTTATAATTTAGAGGATCTTTTCTGAATTAACTGTAACTTTATTTTTATTAGTATGTAAAGACTCTTAGATAATAGTGAAGCTAATGTCATTTATGAAGTAAAGATTATCCTGCTGTCATTTTATGTGAATCATAAATATTTTATAATAATACTTTTAATACATACTTTCAGTGATCATTAAATTTAAATATTCAATTTTCTATATTGTTGTTATTAGTTTCATTCTTTCATGCATTCTTCCTTTTGCTACTTCCATTATTACAGTAACAACATACAACCACAAACAAATATAAGCCATGAGTTAAATAACTATAATCATAATTCTCTCTAGAATAGTCTCCAAATAACCTTTTGTTATGCCAAAATTGGAATGGAAATACTCACACCAAATGAAAACTATCCCTATTTTTTGAGTATCCATTGCTTTTAAAGAGGAGTCAGAGACAGTCATTCTTGGTGTGGTGTTAGAAAAAAAATCATGCCTGGTCTGAAAAAAAATGTGAACAGGAGGGAAAGAAAGTTTGGTGAATCAACAGTATGAGAAGAGATAATAGGCTAGGTCAGGATTGAACAGATGGAACTGGGTTGCGATAGGAAATCACAAAGAAAATGAAAAATAAAGCAAAAATACAAGGAAGGGAGATTCAGGAGAGTTATTTTAGATTTCTTCACATACAGGCTACTTTCAATGATCACAATGAAAAAAATGAACCAAATGAATTGTGGATACACTTTGCTACCAGTAACCCAGCACTGCCTTTATAGGTATTTCATTTATTCTTTCCCGTAGTTTAAAGATGCCCTTTTGTATCTTCTTGAGGTACATAAAGAGAGTCCTTTTGGGGAGTGTCCTTGCTCAGGAGGAATACATAATTTTACTGAGAAGACCACATTTCAGTTCAGAAACACATAAATATTCAACAGAGAACATGGTCAAATTCTAAATTGTGTAGCTGTTACTGTAAATGTAGTTTGAGTTTAGAGGACTATTTCAACATTGGAATTTAAGAGAGACTAAACAGTTCCTACAGTTCTGCTATTGGAAAGGAAGGAAAAAGATCGCATAGATGGAATGAATAATTTGAGGTGAATGTCTTTACTTTCTGTATCTAGTGGCTGATCATGCTCCCTTTGTATCCGCTCTCTCTTGTTTCCGTATTTCCACAAGTTGAGCAGCTTCAAACAACCCAGTTATCTCGCTGCTCACCTATCCATTCAGGTGAGTGCAAATGATTTCTCTGCCTCATGTATTCCATGGCTAATTTAAAAACATTGGCCACCGTGGCGTCTCTTCCGAAAACCCTAGAAAAGCATATCCTCCTTCCTTTTAGATTGATGCCAAAACCCAGTTCCTGCGGTGATAGGACTGCGGTCCCTGTTCCCTGCTGACTGTTGCTCAGGAGCCTCTCTCAGCTCCTTAATATCTCCTGCATTCCTTGGTTCATGGGTCCATTTATCTTCAACACAGGTAATGCTAACTGAGTTCTCACATTTGAATGTCTCTGCCCTCCTCTCCAGGTCCCAGCCTGAGAATATTCTCTGCTTTTCAAAGGATCCTGTGTTTATATTGAACCCAACTAGATAATCTGAGATCATCTATTTTAATCTCCATAAAATTAATTACACCTGCTAAATCCCTTCTGCCATATAATCTAAACTAACCTATTCACAGGCTGTGGGAATTAGGACATGGGCATCTTTGGGGGACTTTTATGATTATATGAGAATGTGCAGATAAGACTGCCAATAACTTCACCTATTTGCTTGAGGACATTTTGCTCTCCAGAATCTCTTAATCTGTATGGGTAAGAAGTGCCAGAGAATTAATTCTCCAGAGCTGTAGCCTCAACTAATGATTGGAGAAATTGGTGAATTAGAAAAAAAAAAAAAAATGTTCCCTCAGACCTCAGATGGGATAGTAGTAACACATGTTCTACATAATGTTCTAGAATTCCTGAGATTAAAATCCTGCTGTCAACAGTCGTCACTCATTTGTAAGAAAATGCTCTCCCTATTCCCTCCTTTTTCCTCTCACTTCCTTATTCCCTACTGATGTTTCCTGGGATTCAATCCAAAATAAATTTTAAAAACAACTTGCATTTAAGTCCTTGTCCCAGGTTGTGCTCCTAGAATTCTTAAAATGAGTCAGATAAAATAACTATTTCTAACTTTTACTCTCTTTTTTTATTGTTCAGAATATTTTTAGCATACAACCAGTAACTACCAATAGAAACAAACCTTAATATCTTAGAAAGATCTTTTCACACTATTGCTTTAGTTAATATTCATAACAAATCTGAGAGGTGGGGATTTCTCCATAGCTTATTTTATTTTATTTTATTAAGAGAGGGAGAGAGGCAGTAGGGAGGAGAGGAGAGGCAGAGAGAGAGGGAGGGAATCATAAGCAGGGTCCTATGAAGCCTCACGAGGGACTCGATCTCACAACCCTGAGATCATGTTCTGAGCTGAAATAAAGAGTTGGATACTTAACCGACTGAGCTACAGAGGTGCCCCTAGCCTATTTTAAAGATACAAAAATTAAAATTATAGAGATTAGGTAACTAAGAAAGTCATAGATTATAAATGATATGAGTAATGTATTAGAATCCCAGCTCATATCCAGTGACATTAAATCCTGTGCTCCTCATATATTATAAACATTGTGGTAAACAAAGTAAATATGTACACGAATATTCATTTATAGAAAGCTGATATAATTTGGCTAAGGTCACAAGTCTAGAAAGGAACATAATTAAGCCTAGAATTGGGATTTGTGTGTTCTCCTTCCCAATTGTGTTCTTTCCATTGTCTGCAAGACAATGATATTTAAGCAGGCTGAGGACCAGCTCACTGAATGTGGGGCATTAACCAAAAGGTTTAGAAAAAAACCCTTTGGCAATTCAATTTCACGAGAGGTTTTTAGAAAGTAAATAATGTAAATTTTATTTCATATCAAGATTTATTTAAGAACTTTTGGCCAAAGGTCTGGCAAATAGCGTTTTAAGAAAATTAACCTGAAAGGGCATACAAGATGATTTGGGGGAGTACAAGAGTGAGCTCAGAAAATCTAAAGGTGAAGTCATTTCTAGTAATCCAGGAATTAGGTGATAAGGGCCTGAAATAGCGTAGTGACATGGATACTGGAAATGGATAAATACCAAAGCTGATTATGGAAGAACTGATAAAAAGGAGAGATTGATTACAGTAAGAGGGATATAATACTATGTTACAATGATAGTACATCTCTATTTTTCCTCTTTAAAATATGGACAGCTATTCTGTTTGCCTATTGATGGTATATAGGAGTGTGTATGAGTATTTCTTATTTATTGTAGAAAGGTTAAAATGAAATCTTACTCAAATTGTTTATTTGTCCCGTACTATTCCACCACTCAAAAATCCTCTTTTCTTTAGGGTAAATACCCAATATGAGGAAGTGGTGATGCAACATGGAGGCTTAAGTGGGTAGAAGAATAAATGAAACAAGATGGGATTGGGAGGGAGACAAACCATAAGTGACTCTTAATCTCACAAAACAAACTGAGGGTTGCCGGGGGGAGGGGGTTGGGGAGAAGGGGGTGGGATTATGGACATTGGGGAGGGTATGTGATTTGGTGAGTGCTGTGAAGTGTGTAAACCTGGTGATTCACAGACCTGGGGATAAAAATATATGTATATAAAAAATATATGATTATAAAAAATAAAAAATTAAAAAAAAAATCCTCTTTTCACACATTTACAGGCCTAGAAATTCATTTTCCAATAAGAAAAACAATTTTAAGTCATTTCTTTCCAAATATACATGTTGGTAATTAATACTGTTAACTTATTAATTAATTAATAATTAATAATTTTTAAAACTTACTAGGGCCAGTTATTTATCTGGATTGAAAAAAGAAGATTCTGGGGTACCTGGGTGGCTCAGTCAGTTAAGTGGCTTCCTTCATCTTAGGTCATGATCTCAGGTCCCGGTTCAAATCTCACATCAGGCTCCCTGCTTGATGGACAGCCTGCTCCTCCTTCTCCACCACTTGTGCTCTCTCGTGTGTGTGTGCTTTCTCATGCTCACTCTCTCTCCCTCAAATAAATGAAATATTTAAAAGGAAAAAAGAAGATTCCATATTGTATGGTATTACCTAATTCCCTAGTTAGGCCAAAAGACCATATTGTGCCTGATTCCTGAGTCTCTAGGGAAAGAAAAGCCAAGTTAGTAAATTAATATCCTTTGTTTTAGAATTATACAGTTTAGAACTATATAGTTTTTTATATAGTATATAACTCTATATATAGTCATATCAGATTATAAATATAACTTACTATATTTTATCATGAGTATTACCCTAATATTTACATAATAATGGCAGAATGGAACTAGCCTGTTATGTTTAGCTGCAATGCAACATTTTATCTCTTCTGGATACTTACAACAGAATTCCACAGGGTATCCAATCTTTGATTCTACTTCTTTTTCTCCCTTTTATACTCTAGTCTCAATTTATAGCAATTGGAGATAACTTAAAAGAAAAATAATCTTAAATCATTTCATATCATTTCTGTACTTAAAGCACTCCAGTACTTTCCCTATGCAATTAGAATGAAATCCCGATTTTTCTTTCTTGATGAAGAATTCCCTTCATACTCAGAGACATACCTATGTATCCAGCTTTATCTGTGTCTGTCATTCTCTTTCATCAGGTTTTAGGCTCCTTGGCCTTTTTTTTTTTTTTTTCCTGTCCATTGAACCTTGTTTCATTAATTGCCATTACTTTTGACCAATGCCTTAAACACTTTTGCCAAAGGACTTCACATAACTGCTTCTCCATATAAGTCAGATCGAAAATCCAGTATTACCTTTTCAGAGAAGCCATCCTTGACTATATGACCTAGAATAGACCTGCATACAGTTATATTTATGCAAATTCATTTTTGTTTGATTGATTTCTATTGCTTACTTCTCACTACTAGAATGTAGCACTACCATATACAACAACCATAATGTTGCCAAGCATATAGTGAGCACTCTCTAAATAACTGTCAAATTCATTAATTGATTGACTAATAGTAGGCACTAAGCAATAAATGATTATATAATTATTTTAACTCTTATAATAAACTGCTAGGTAAACATTTTAATATTTGTAAAACCTAGGTATGAATTGTGTCTAATTTTATTGGATCAATGATACAAGCTGATATTTTGAAAACTACGGAATAGTCATTTCCAGATAGAATTCTGTTTTAACTATAATCTTAAGACTATAGAACTTATGTAATATTATATGCTTTTCTAACAGTTTTTATGTTAGTAGGTATTTCTAAAATGGACTTACAGGGCACCTGCATGGCTCAGTTGGCTGAGCACTGCCCTTGGCTCAGGTCATGTTCCCAGGATCCTGGGATCAAACCCCACATCTGGCTCCTTGCTTAGCAGGGAGTGTGCTTCTCCCTCTACCCTGCTACTCTGCCTGCTTGCACTCTCTCTCTCTCTCTCTCTTTCTCTCTGTCAAATAAATAAATAAAAATTCTTTTAAAAAATAAATAAAATAAAATGGACCTATAGGTATGAGAAAATAGAATCAATTTTAATTAAGCATGTTAATATTTATAAGATATGAGATTTTTCTCAAATGACTAAATTTTGACAAAGAAATGATGAAAGGAAATATGTGAGGAAGAGGGCAAGGAAGAAGAGAGGGAAGAGAAGTAGAAGGAGAGGAAGAGGGAGCAGGAGAGAAAGAAAAGAGCAGAGGGCGTAGGACCAATAGATTAAAAAACAATTCTACTACTAACCTAGCATTTTCACTTTTAAATAAAGTACCATTAATTTACAGGCATCATTAATCAGTATAGATTAATCAATTTCAGTGCAAATTTATTCTGATAAAGCACTGTTAAGATCAGTTCAAACTATTAAAAAAATAAATGTGAAATAAACGAAGAGGCTGTTGCTTCATTGGGACCAAACAACTGGAATCAGTTGTGACGGAAGTCACATAGATCACAGTGGCATAGAAGCAGAACTGTCAAAAGGTCAGTTCAGTTGTCTACCTAGTCAGGAGCATGACTAGCCAGGTTGTTGAGATCTGGTTTTGGCCATAACATAGGATATAACCATTTTCTTTTAACTTTACTGAGGTATTGTTTACAACTAAAATGTGTATCTATTTATGTTGTACAATTTGATGGTTTGGTGTACATTTACATTGAAAAATATTCACAAGGCCCATTCATGTCTCATTTGTCACACAGCCTTCATCTGCACACCGTGTACACATGCCGTACATCGGCAGATACACACCACACCTACCCTCAAGAAATTCTTTGTTATTCTAGAAGTTCTAAAATCTATGTTAAACCATATAGGTCCATTTATATACAGGATGCAGTAGATGCTACAATATGATTACAGACAATATCAAGATCCATATTCTTTATGTTGACAATATTCTTCATTTCCTCATCAAACTAAAGATAAGGCTTTGTAAATGAACGTGATAAGAGCATACGCTGAGGTATGTAGATTTTAGCTTTCTGAAAACTGCTTTTTTTCTTTTTAAAGATTTTATTTATTTATTTGACAGAGAGATCACAAGTAGGCAGAGAGGCAGGCAGAGAAAGAGAGAGGAAGAAGCAGGCTCCCTGCCAAGGAGAGAGCCCCATGTGGAGCTTGATCCCAGGACCCTGGGATCATGACCTGAGGTGAAGGCAGAGGCTTAACCCACTGAGCCACCCAAGCGCCCCTGAAAATTGATTTTAAAAGGTGATTACGGTTTACATTTCTCTTCATTTTTGTTTTGGTACTATTTTTTTAAATATTACTTGAAGACGTGTGGTCTGTAAAGCATTCATGTATTTCAAATTTCGTTAACATTTATAAAAGATCCTGTTTCTAAAACTTTTAATATGAGTACCAACTAGGTGAGTTCCAAGTTTATTTATAAATAAATTAATTACTACACTGATTTAACAAATATACTTTAGCACACTGGTCTGTGAAGTTCATTGTGGGAAGCATTCATGACAACATGGTGAAAAATATAGACTTAAAGTTGGCCATCATCCTTTTACTTTACCTAGGGCCAAAAAACAAGAGCATCCAATAAAACCTATCACAAAATGTGCTAAAGCAACATTCTGTGAGATAAAAGCATATATCTGCTTATCTGAATTGCATATGAGAAGAAGGTTTTGTCAGAGATGATTTCTTAGTAGTGTTGAAGTTAAACCAAATTCTTGTATTATGGAGAACTAGAGGGAACTGTGTATGCCAAGACCTGGAAGGCAAGAGATAGCCTGGTAGGAGTAAAAAATGACAGTTTATTGATTGTTAAAATGAAAAAAAATGGATTTTGGAACACTTAAAAGAAATAAAATAAAATAAAATAAAAAAAATATTAGTAATAAAATAGGAGTCCCACCAAATAAATAAATAAAGTCTGTTTTGTCTTAAAAAAAAAAAAAATCAGAATGGCTACAGAATACATTTCTAGTGGTGGACCAGAAAGGAAAATCATAAGGCCACAAGAAAAAGAAAAGGAACAGCTGAAATAGGATTTTGTCAGCTATGTTGTCTGAATTATGAGTTCAAGTTCAATGGCAAAGTCATTGACATGCTTATGCAAAGGCTTATATGAACAAAATTTCATGTATATTTTTAGAAGGATCACTGGGAATGGAGGAAACTGGAAGCAAAGAGACCTTTAGAAAGTTGTTACAGGTGTCTTGTTGGAAGAAAGGGTGATGTAGAACTAGAGTTACTGAAGTTGAGACAATAATCATTACCATAGAACAATAAACCACAAATTTTACCAAGACTCTGAGAGGACGGAGAGGTTTAAAATAATATAAAACTCAGGTTATTTATTATTTTATTAGTCAGAAATATTAGAATACTAAAAATAAGTCATATAAAATGTGAGCTATTTTAATTATTTGTTTTAAGATATTGAACCATGCCTGATGATGTTAATAACATACGGGGTTTTTTTAGGCTAGTAATTTTCTTTCTTCCTTTCTTTCTTTCTTTCTTTTTTTCTTTCTTTCTTTCTTTCTTTCTAATGGGTTGCCTCACCTAATTATTTATTTATTTAGTTTTTTATTTTTATTTTTATTTATTTTTTCAAACTGTAGATCTTTAACAGTATCAGAATCACCTGAGAACTTGATATAAATAAATTCTTGGGTCCCAACCTAAGTTCCACTGACTAAAATACTGAAATCGAGGACAAGCAATCTGGTTTTAACACATCCTGGTGGTTATTTGAATACATTCTAACATTTGAAATCACTGCTACAGTAAAGTCTGCATTTCGTGTTTTGTTTGTTCATTTGATTTGGCTTTGCTTTTAAAGAAGTCATGCATTTGCTTCTTTATATACATTTCAAAACAGTGTATCAAAATCTCCATTTGCAAAGTGAGGGATTTTTGAAATAATATAGGATGCAAAGACTTTATGCAAAAATTCTTGATAAATAATCATGGCTACAAGGACCAGGTAATATTATTCTGTGTGAATTAACTAAAATATCTTGTAATGAAGAAAAACTCAGGACTTGATTTGTATCAGTAATGTGAAATTGTGGCAACTTTGATATTTTACAGGTTCACTTTCAAATTGCTTATAAAAGGGAAATATCCTCAGGCAAACTATCTATTCATATTTCTATTAGTTTCCAAGGGCTGCCACAATATGTGCCATGCACTGGGTGGCTTAGAACAGCAGAAATGTATATGCACAAGGATTTTGCTGGAATCAAGGTGTCAACAAGTTTGGTTCCTTCCAGAGGCTCTAAGGGGGAAACTAGTCCATGTTTCTGGTGGTTGTAGGTAATTGTGCAGATCCTCTAACTTAAATATGTGCTATAAAGTTAATGATTAGTAGTACAACTTATGTTAGACAATCAGGTGATTCAAGAAAGGGAAGTAAACAAAGATACATTTTTTAATGTACCTTTACATTATAAAAATATGAATACATATTCATAACAAAAAATAAATTCTGATAGCAACTGGTCACCTGGGCATAGCCAATAAACATAACTACCTTCTTCCACTTTACCCATTCCATATTTCATATTCTTTCAGCAAGCACTTCAGCTACTCATGGATCTTTGTTTGGTAGGTCAAATAAAACATTTTTTCATATCATTAAGGCAATTCACTGAGAGACAGAAGGAAATTGGCAGGGAAAAATAACTAAATGGATAGATTTATATTATATAAATATTATATATTTATATATTATATAATTTTAGAAATATTATAGAAATTTGATTTCAACATAAAACTGATATTTAAAATCATCAACATTAGATGAGCATACCTATAATTAAATTTTATGGCATGTAAAACTCTATAAATTTTACATATTCTCATTTGGTCACATAGTAAACTGTAAGTTAAGTGCTACTTTTATCTAAAATTTTGTATGAGGGAACTCAAATTCAGGTAGTGAGATGTTATGTCTATATCTTAGACCAGTTGTTGACTTGAAAACGGGATTTGAACCAAAGTACTCTATTGACTCTTCATAATCTCTACCATGTATGAGGAAGAACATCATTTACTGCAGGAGTTAGGCTTTTATATTATGAAAGTGGGCAGCATCAAATATTTAGTCAATCATGAAACCATATGTGTTGACTGTAGCACTAACTTATTCTGCGATAGCCATATGACTTTCTCCCCCATTTCCTTCAAATATTTACTTAAATTCTCCTTCCCAAAGAGGCAAACCTTTCCACTATATGCAATATAACTGCTACCATATTTCTACTCCCCACCTAACATCTCATTTTTCTTCCATACTACTTATCACCATCTAACCTACTACATATCTTATATACTCTTTAACAGAAATATAAAATGTCAACACAATATGAGGTTATCAGGCAAAGCAGCAAGTAGCTAGTATCTATGAGAGTTTTGGCTCTTAAACATGGTGAGGCTTCCCAATAAAGTATGTTTTCTGTGTTCCAACAGATGCTAGACCCCAGTGAACATACTACTGCAAGATTGATAATTTCTTTGAAATTTGTATATTCCTCATTATTCTCTGGATGCATTCAGCCCTCAAATACTTTTCTGCACATTTTTTGTAATATTTGAACATGGTTTCAAATTATGCCCAATAACATGTCATTATATACTTTATCTGAAAAATAAAAACAAGTAAACATCAGGTGTTAGGTAATATGAAAACCTTCATCTTTTTGGTGCACTCTTCATAGATTATCTTAAACAATCATGATATTTTCACCATGAAGGCAAAGTTTCGGTTCATTCAGGATTCTATTAATACCTTTTAGACATATTGCTTGGAAAACAACAACAACACTAATCGTTAAAAAGTCTGTTCTGGCGTTATCTGCTTCTTAAATAAATATTTTTAATTTCTTATTTCAGCAATTCATGTGAAAACTATTCTACTTAACAATTACTATACTTCATTATGTGAAAGTAGTTTCTTTTACTCAATTCTGATTTCTTAGGAAAACATGCTAAAAACTCAGTGATTGTGAAGTGCCCACATTATTTATTTTTATTATTATTTTTTTCAAATTGAATAAGTAGCAAGAACATTGCTCTCAGAAGACTATTTTTCTGTTACTAAAGCAAATATATATTTGCATTTTAGACCACCCACCCCTTGCTATGCATAGACATTGTACTCCATAAGGATTAATTATTTCATAGTCCACATAGTGGCTCAGTGGGTTAAGCCTCTGCCTTAGGCTCAGGTCATGATCTCAGGGTCCTGGAATAAAGCCCAGGATCAGGCTTCCTGTTCAGTAGGGAGCTTCCCCCTCTCCCTCTCCCTGACCCTCTGCCTGCCTTTCTGCCTACTTGTGATCTCTTTCTCTCTGACAAATAAATAAATAAATAGATAGATAGATAAATAAATAATGGTCCACAGAATAATCGCGAAGCAAATTTTTAAAAATCTCTTCTATGACTAGCATTGAATTTCGGGGGCAAAAGTCTAAGCACATTTGCTTTTTATATGAACTACTCATATGGCAAAGGCTAATTTATACTCTCTTAAATCCAGTGTTTTGTCTAAATGCAAATTAAACAATCTTCTAGCAAACATATATAATTGCTTTTCCACATTAGGTGCATTAATATTATATGAAGTGTAACTGTTATTTGAGAGAATTTTGTTGATAGTTTATTCTGCTTTCACTGTGAGAATAATATTTTCATTAATGTTATATATGCTTTTACTAACTCCTCAAAAGTAGTTGACTTGGGAATGTTTGGGTTACATGTGGGACAACTTTGAATGATGTCTCTGTCCTGGGGCATATTCTTGCTTTTATCAACAAAATTAATCATTTTGCATATGTGAATATTATTTTGGCTTTGTTCTGGAAAATGCAGTCTTCGTCTTTTGAAGTATTCTCTTTGCTTTCTTTGAAAAAGAGAAAAGTAATATTTTTGATGCTTCATGATACTATTTGGAGGTTCATAAAATACAGCTTACTGGGTAATATATTAACATATAAGTCTAATAATAAATTTCATTTCTATCATATTCATCATCATACTTCCAATTCCCACTTCTTTTGTTTTGTCTTAGTTACTTGTTTAAAACCACCACATTTATAAAGTAACTTGGTACACCACTCAAAATAAAAAGTTTTTGTTAAAATTTGGTTTTCTTCTTAATTTAATATCATCTTAAGTGATATTTATTTATTTCATTTATTATTTACATTTCATAGTAATTTATGAAATATTAGCATAATTTTATTGCATCTCAGGAGTAAGAAAACTGAAAATATAACAACTTAAATTAGCAAAAATAGAAATACATGTGATTTAAATGTTTTTTTAACCCCACTAACTAGATAATCACATAAATACATTTTAAAAGACAATACATATTTAAAAACAAGTGTTTAGTTTTCAAGGACTTCATACATAATGTATGGGGAGAAATATATTTATTTATTATGATTTTGGTGTTCTTTTATTATGTCTGAAAAACACAGAATGTTATCTGGTATATGGTACCACTCTATGAATATATGTGAAATGTATTCATTTATAAGTAATTCATAAATTCCCTTATATAAGTAAATTCATTAATGAGAAATGTCAGCTTATAAATTCAGAGGAAATTCATGTTATGGCTTTTCTGGTAAACTGTGGCATAAAACAATTGGGGAAAGTTTAAGGTCAGAGATTCATATAGAGTCAGGATGTCAATGTGGGGCATTCTAAATGAAATCTAACTGAAGAATCTATAACTTCCAGATTGCATGCTGCTTTTATCTTTTTTAGGCAATCTTGAAAACATGTAAAATTGGCCACATTGATTGACTCTTCCAGGTTTTTACTAATTATTTTATCTATTTATTCCATTACCTAAGGATTCAGTGATTCCTCAGATTTAAGATGCACAAGTGGTTTTCAGTGACACAAAATAACAGCCACTTAAAATAACATTGGTGCTGCTGTCTCCCTTAAAATACTACATATTTCTTGGTATTTCTTTTTTTTTTTTTTTAAGTGTTTTATTTCAATGAAAACCTGAGGGAAAAAGTGAAGACAAAGTCCTCTTAGGAAGTGACACCACTTCTACTTCTGTTTGATGGGCTCTCTCTGATTTGTGAATTCTACAGTGAGTATCCTCATCTGTTTTCAGCATCTCCCTGATGATGTTGACACCTGGATCCAAGTTCATTCTGACCTTAATCCCCCATTCTATGTCTGCCACCACTAACGCCATCATTCAGCGCGGCCCTACTTATAACAGCTTGAACTATATATTTTCCTTAACTCTGCCCTCTCTGCTATCAACTGTTTTGCTCTTACCTGAATATATGCTGCTGATCTTCAGCTGGGCTCTTAAATCTGAAATGAGACCAAGACTGTACTTTCATATATTTAGGGTGGGGGGGGCGGACTTGGTGACTCAGTCAGTTAAGCATTTCACTCTTGATTTTGGCTCAGGTCATGATCTCAGGGTTGTGAGATCTAGTCCCATATCAGGCTCCATTCTGGGCATAAGCCTGCTTAGGATTCTCGCTCCCTTTCCTTATGACCCTCTCCAGCTCAAAAAAGATTACTTTTTAGATTTTCTAGAGAGCATAAAAATAAAATACCTTAGTCTTCCTAAACTAGGTATTACTTGCAAAGATAAGAATTCCTCAGACTAAGATCTACTATTTATAAAGTCATCTAACATTAATAACACACACATATAAACATTATATATACACAAACATAGAAAGTTTTTCCATGTAAAACCACTCTGTATTAGCAAACTACTATAGTATACAAATATTATGTTTAAGTATATTGGTTTCCAAGGTGTAAGTTATAATTTCTGAGTTACAGGTTATAAAAAGGGAATTCATTCTTCCTGTGAAATGGATTTTAGTCACTTTTATACAACTAGGGATAGTTCTAAACCTGCTATTAACATTTATCCTTTTTGTTATTCATTGAGGAAATACAACAGTAAATGTGATAGTAGAAATAACACCTCAGAGTTCATTTCCTAAATGTCAATGGAATAAAAAAGCCAAATTCAACCAAAATAGTCTTGTCTATATGGTATTCTAACAGTAATGGGAGACCAGAGTTTAACTCTGCATTTTCAGTTTCTGGTCCTGATTATTTTTTTTATTAACATATAATGTATTATTTGCCCCAGGGGTACAGGTCTGTGAATCACCAGGCTTACACATTTCACAGCACTCACCACCAAACCACTCTATCCCTAACCCTCCACCCACCCAGCAAACCTTAGTTTGTTTTCTCAGATTAAGAGTCTCTTATTGTATGTCTCCCTTCCGCCCATCTTGTTTATTTTTTTTTCCCCTGCTACCCCAACAAACCCCACACTGCCTCTCAAATTCCTCATATCAGAGAGATCATGTGATAATTGTCTTTCTTTTATTGACTTGTTTCACTTAGTACAATGTCCTCTAGCTTCATCCACGTTGTTGCAAATGGCAGCATTTTGGGGGTTTTGATGGTTGTATAGTATTCCACTGAATGTATATACCACATCTTCTTTACCATTTATCTGTTGATGGGCATCTAGGTTCTTTCCATAGTTTGGCTATTGTGGACATTGCTGCTATAAACATTGGGGTGCACGTGCCTCTTCAGATCACTACATTTGTATCTTTAGGTTAAATATCCAGTAGTGCGATTGCTAGGTCCTAGGGTAACTCTATTTTCAACTTTTTGAAGAACCTCCATACTGTTTTCCAGAGTGGCCACACCAGCTTCCAGTCCCACCAACAGTGTAGGAGTTTCCTCTTTCTCCACATCCTTGCCAACATCTGTCCTTTCCTAACTTGTTAATTTTAGCCACTGTGACTGGTATGAGCAGTATCTCTCTGTGGTTTTGATTTGTATTTCCCTGATGGTGAGTGATTTTGAGCATTATTTAATGTGTCTATTGGACATTTGGATGTGTTCTTTGCAGAAATGTCTGTTCATGTCTTCTGCCCATTTCTTGGTTGGATTATTTGTTTTTTTGGGTGTTGGATTTGAAAAGTTCTTTGTAGATATGGGGTACTAGCTCTTTATCTGATATGTTGTTTGAAAGTATCTTCTCCATTTCTGTCAGTTGTCTTTTGGTTTTGTTGACTATTTCCTTTGCTGTGCAAAAGGTTTTGATCTTGATGAAGTCCCAACTTATTTTTGCCAATAAGTCCAATAAGTCCAACTTATTTTTGCCCTTCCTTTCCTTGCTTTGGTGATGTTTCTAGGAAGAAGTTGCTGTGTATGAAGACGAAGATGTTGCTTCCTGTGTTCTCCTCAAGGATTTTGATGGATTCCTGTCTCACATTGAAGTCTTCCATCCATTTTGAGTCTATTTTTGTGTGTCCTGTAAGGAAATGGTCCAGTTTCATTCTTCTATATGTGGCTGTCTAATTCTTCCACACCATTTGTTGAAGAAACTGTCTTTTTTCCCATTGGACACTCTTTCCTGTTTTGTCAAAGTCAGTTGACCATAGAGTTGAAAGTCCATATCTGGGCTCTCTATTTTGTTCCACTGATCTGTGTCCATTTTTGTGTGAGTACCATACTGTCTTTTTTTTTTATAAGCTTTTTTTTAAGCTTTTTAAAAATTTATTTGACAGAGAAAGATCATACATAGGCAGAGAGGCAGGCAGAAAGAGAGGAGGAAGCAGGCTCCTTGTGGAGCAGAGAGTCTGATGCAGGGCTTGATCCCAGGACCCTGAGATCATGACCTGAGCCGAAGGCAGAGGCTTTAACCCACTGAGCCACCCAGGCGCCCCTCCTACTGTCTTGTTGATGACAGCTTTGTAATAGAGCTTGAAGTCTGGAATCGTGATGCCAGCATCATTGGATTTCTTTTTTAACATTCCTCTAGCTATTCAGGGTCTTTTCTGGTTCCATATAAATTTTAGGATTATTTGTTTCATTTCTTTGAAAAAATGGATGGTATTCTGATAAGGATTGCATTAAATGTGTAGATTGCTTTAGGTAGCATAGACACTTTCACAATATTTGTTCTTCCAATCCATGAACATGGAACATTTTTCCATTTCTTTGTGTCTTCCTCAATTTCTTTTATGAGTACATTATAGTCTACTGAGTACAGATTCTTTGCCTCTTTGGTTAGGTTTATTCCTAGATATCTTATGGTTTCAGGTGTAATTGTAAATGGGATTGACTCCTTAATTTCTCTTTCTTTTGTCTTGCTGTTGGTGTATAGAAATGTAACTGATTGCATTGATTTTGTATCCTGACACTTTACTGAATTCCTGTATGAGTTCTAGCAGTTTTGGAGTGGAGTCTTTTGGGTTTTCCACAGAAAGTATCAGATCTCCTGCAGAGTGAGAGTTTGACTTATTCTTTGCCAATTCAGATTCCCTTTATTTCTTTTCGATGTGTGATTGCTGAGGGTAGGACTTCTAGTACTATGTTGAATATCAGTGGTGATAGTGGACATCCCCGCCATGTTCCTGACCTTAGGAAAAAAGCTCTCAGTTTTTCCCCATTGAGAATGATATTCACAGTGGGGTTTTTCATAGAAGGCTTTGATGATATTGATGTATGTACCCTCTCTCCCTTGAAGGGCTTTGATCAAGAAAAGATGCTGTACTTTGTCAAATGCTTTTTCAGCATCTATTGAGAGTATCATATGGTTCACTGTGGGTTTTTCATAGATGGCTTTGATGATATTGAGGTATGTATCCTCTATCCTGACACTGTAAAGAGTTTTGATCAAGTTTGAGTTTGATCTTTGATCAAGAAAGGATGCTATACTTTGTCAAATACTTTTTCAGCATCTATTGAGAGTATCATATGGTTCTTGTGCTTTCTTTTATTAATGTATTGTGTCACACTGATTGATTTGTGGATATTGAACCAACCTTGAAGCCCAGGAATAAATCCCACTTGGTTGTGGTGAATAATCCTATTAATGTACTGTTGGATCCTATTGGCTAGTATTTTGGTAAGAATTTTTGCATCCAGGTTCATCAAGGATATTGGTTTGTAAATCTCCTTTTTGATGAGGTCTGTCTGGTTTTGGGATCAAGATAATACTGGCTTCATAAAATGGGTTTGGAAGTTTTCTTTCCATTTCTATTTTTTGGAACAGTTTCAGGAGAATAGATATTAATTCTTCTTTATATGTTTGGTAGAATACCCCTCGGAAGCCATCTGGCCCTGGGATCTTGTCTTTTGGGAGATTTTTGATGACTGCTTCAATCTCCTTACTGGTTATGGGTCTGTTCAGGTTTTCTGTTTCTTCCTGCATCAGTTTTGATTGTTTATATGTCTCTAGGAATGCATTCATTTCTTCCAGATTGTCAAATTTGCTGGCACATGGTTGCTCATTATATGCTCTTATAATTGTATTTCTTTGGTGTTGGTTGTGAACACTCCTCTTTCATTCTTGATTTTATTAATTGGGGTCCTTTCTCTTTTCTTTTTGATAAGACTGGCCAGGGATTTATCAACCTTATTAATTCTTTCAAGGAATCAGTTTCTAGTTTTGGTGATTTGTTCTACTATTCTTTTGGTTTCTCTTTCATTGATTTCTGCTCTGATCTTTATGATTTCTCTTCTCCTGCTGGGTTTAGGCTTTCTTTACTGTTATTTCTCCAGCTCCTTTAGGTGTTGTATAATTGAGACCTTTCTTTTTTCTTTAGAAGGACTTGTATTGCTATATACTTTCCTCTTAGTATTGCCTTTGCTGTGTCCCAAAGATTTTGAACAGTTGTGTTTTCTTTTTCATTTGTTTCCATGAATTTTTTAAATTCTCCTTTAATTTCCTGGTTGACCTGTTAATTCTTTATTAGGATGCTCTTTAGCCTCCACATACTTGAGTTCTTTCCAACTTTCCTCTTGTGATTGAGTTTAAGTTTCAAAGCACTGTGGTCTGAAAATATTCAGGGAATGATCCCAATCTTTTGGTGCTGGTTGGGACCTGATTTGTGACCCAGGATGTGATATGTTCTGGGAAATGTCTTATGTGCTCTAGAGAAGAATGTGTATTCTGTTGCTTTGGGATGGAATGTTCTGAATGTATCTGTGATGTCCATCAGGTTCAGGGTATCATTTAAAGCCTTTATTTCCTTGTTGATCTTTTGCTTGGATGATCTGTCCATTTCAGTGAGGAGGATGTTAAAATCTCCTACTATTATTGTATTATTGTCAATGTGTTTCTTTGGTTTTATTATTGATTGGTTTACATAATTGGCTGCTCCCATGTTAGGGGCATAGATATTTAAAATTGTTAGATCTTCTTGTTGCACAGTCCTTTTAAGTATGATATAGTGTCCTTCCGCATCTCTTATTATAGTCTTTGGCTTAAAATCTAACTCATCTGATAAAAGGATTTCCATCCCAGCTTTGTTTTGATGTCCATTAACATGGTAAACTGTCTTTGACTCCCTTACTTTAAATTTGGAGGTGTCTTTGGGTATAAAATGAGTTTCTTGTAGAAAGCATATCGATGTTTTTTTTTTTTTTCTTTTTATGCATTCTGATACACTGTATCTTTTGATCAGGGCATTTAGCCCATTTACATTCAGGGTAACTGTTGAAAGATATGTTGAAAGATATGAATTTAGTGAGGTGACAATTAATGTATATTGTCTCTGTTTGTTTCTGGTCTGTTACTTTTAGGTTCTCTCTTTGCTTAGAGGACCCTTTAAATATTTCCTGTTGGGCTGGTTTGGTGTTTGCAAATTCTTTTAGTTTTTGTTAGTCCTGGAAGCTTTTTATCTCTCCTTCTATTTTGAATGACAGCCTAGTTGGATATAGTATTCTTGGCTGCATTATTTTTCTCGTTTAGTGCTCTGAATATGTCATGCCAGTTCTTTCTGGCCTGCCAGGACTCTATGGATAAGTCTGCTGCCAATCTTATATTTGTATGTTATAGACTTCTTGTCCCAAGCTGCGTTCAGGATTTTCTTTTTGTCACTAGGACTTGTAAGTTTTACTATTGGATAATGGGGTGTGGACCTATTTTTAGTGATTTTGAGGGGGCTTCTCTGTGCTTCCTGGATTTGATGCTTGTTCCCTTTGCCATATTAGGGAAATTATCTACTATAATTGGCCCCAATTCACCTTCTGCTCCTCTCTCTTTCTTCTTCTTCTGGGATCCCAATTATTCTAATATTGTTTTGTCTTATGGTATCAATTATCCTTCGAATTCTTGCCTCATGGTGTAGTAGTTGTTTGTCTCTCTTTTGCTCAGCTTCTTTATTCTCTATCACTTGGTCTTCTATATCACTAATTCTCTCTTCTGTCTCATTTATCCTAGCAGTAAGAGCCTCCATTTTTTACTGCATCTCATTAATAGCTTTTTTAAGATTTCAGCTTTGTTAGATTTTAGTTATTTTATTTCTCCAGAAAGGGATTTTATTTCTGCAGAAAAGCATTCTCTCATATCTTCCACGTTTTTTTGGAGCCCAGCTAGCACCTTGATAACTGTCATTCTGAACTGTCGTTCTGACATATTACTAATATTCATTTTGATTAGGTCCCTAGCCATCAGTACTGCCTCTTGTACTTTTTTGTGTGTATGTTGAGTATTTCCACCTTGCCATTTTATCCATATAAGCATAGGTGAATGAGAGAACAAAATACTTAAAGGTTAGCAATGAACCGAGAAAAATCTACACTAACCAAATCAGAAGAAATGCAAAACCAAGGGGAGAAGAAAGGGAGAAAAAAAGCAAAAATCAATATGTATACGTATGTGTGTGTGTATACACACATATATATAATAAATATAAATAAATATAAATATATATATATATGGCTGGTGAATGGAACAGAGTCACACACTTCATTTTGGGTGTACTTTGGTCTGTTAGAAGAAATGCGGAGTGCCTTTGTAGCTCAGTGGGTTAAGTCTCTGTCTTCAGCTCAGGTCATGATCTCAGGGTCCTGGGATAGAGCCCTGCATTGGGCTCTCTGCTCAGCAGGGAGCCTGCTTCCCCCTATCTCTCTGCCTGCCTCTCTGCCTATTTGTGATCTTTCTCTCTGTCAAATAAATAAATAAATAAAATCTTTAAAAAGAAAAAAAGGAGAAGAAGAAATGGTATCCTAAAATTTTAAAGAAAAAAAAAACCCTATACATATATAAAAAATAAGGTTAAATACAACGAGGGGATAAAAAATGACTATAACAATGAAAATTTTAAAAGATTTTTAAAAAGGTATGGATAAGGTAAAAGAGTTTTAAAAAGTTAAAATAGGAAAGAAGAAAAATATAAAGATTAAAAAAATAAAATTAAAAATATTTAACTTTGAAAGACTAAAGAATCATGGGGACATTGCCATGAATTCTATGTGTTGCTTTACCCTAGCTCTGGAGTTTGCAGTTCTCATTGATTGGTGGACTTGGTCTTGACTGGATGTTCTTGCTGATCTTCTGTGGGAGGGGCCTGTTACAGTGATTCTCAAATGTCTTTGTCCAAGGCGGAATTGCACCCACCTTGTGAGGGGCCAGGCTAAGTAGTCTGCTCGGTTTTGGTTTTGGGAGCTTTTGTTCCCTGAATGATTTCTGTACAGCTTCGGAGGATGGGAATGAAGGTGGTGGCCTCCCAATCTCTGGACCCATAGGAGCGGAGAGCTCAGGATCCCACACCTTAATGCACCTTCAGAGAAAAGCCGTCAATCACTCCCGTCTCCCTGGTCTCTGGCTACAATCTGAACTCACCCAGTCTGTGACTGAGTGTCTTGACCTCTCCAAACCAAGCTGATTCCTGCCATCTTGCTCCTCCAAGAGGAGGAAGATGAGTATCCAGGGATCAGCTGCTTCTTGGGTTCCTGCCCAAAGAGCAGTGGTATGACTGTGCCACAGATCACAGTTTAAGGTAACCCCAACCTGAGAGCCTGGTCCTCAGCTCCATTTCGATGGCCGGCTTCCGCACTCCGATAGCTCAGAGCTCTGCCACACTCAGACACCCCTGGTCTTTTTGTGACCCCGTGGGTCCATAGCCCACACTGTCCCTGCAAGGGCCCCATCCCCCACTTAGCCTCTGGAGTGATGTCCCTCGGTGGAGCAGACTTCTAAAAGTTCAGATTTTGTGCTCCACTACTCTTTTGCTTGTCGGGAGCCTGTCCCTGCCCCCACAGTCTATCTTCCTGAATGTTGCCTCAGATTCACTTCTCCTCACATCCTGCCTTCCAGAAAGTGGTCAATTTTCTGTTCCTAGAATTTCTGCTCTTCTTCTCTTCTCTCTCCTGTTGAGTTTGTAGCTGTTAAGAATGGTTTGCTACCTATCTAACTGAACTCCTGGGACCTGATAATATTTAAGTCTCCTACTCCTCTGCCATCTTGCAACTCCTTGATATTTCTTTTTTTTTATTTTTACAATCCTCCCACCACTTTTACATTTGCAGAATTAATGTGTGAGTCAAATATGGTTATTGTGCTAAAATTACAGCTTAATTGAACTGCTGCTCTCTTCAGCAGTTCACCTTTTTCATTATCACTACATGTGAATTACACTTAACTCTTGGGATTAAATAACATAATCATGAAATAAGTAACATAATCACAGATATTCATATTAATTAATAAATGAAAGTTGTAAATGAGTAAAAGTTGCTCAGCAATGTTTCCTAGATGATATCCCCAAGGTCTATTAATTATGCTTGAATTTAATGATAAAGTTGGCTGTGGGGCAACTAAGATCAGAACAGCAGTTGTTTTAAAATATTTAGTTTTGATACTAAGCTTTGTGGTCAGCTACATACCAAACTGTATTATTTGAAATTCTAATTTCACATTTAAATTGCACTATGCCATCATATATGAAGGATATTGTTGGAAAATATGATTCCATTTAAAAATATGTTGTAAAATTATATGCTACTCATTCTAATACTTCCTAATTACCAGTTTAAAATATTACTATATTTCAGCATAGTTTTTAGATGTGACAAAATAGTTGTTCATGAAGATTTTTTAGGCATAGTAATAATATAGATCTATAAGTTTGGATAATTCCATAATATCAGTTTTTGTACTTTCTTTAATTTATCTCTTTGTAGTTCACTGACACTATGAAGTCACTCTTACAGAAAAGTCTGATTTTTAAAAAATTTGTTTTGCCTATATTTTGAAAAATAAAATAAAAGGAAAATCTTAAATCATTACAAATTAATTATTTTAGGAAAATATATATTTATATTTTGACAACATTCTACTAAAAATGGAAAAAAAATTGAAAATATCTAGTCCATTGTCAAGACTGATTTGATACTGGATAAGGACTCAATATGCACACTGTCTTTTTGAGTTTATTTCTGTACAATTTAGTTAAGTTAGCATAACAGCATATATTTTGTAAGCACTCATAATATTTTGCTTCAAATGATTCAATAACATATTTATCAAAAGAAAACGAAGCACAACAAACAAAAGAGTAAACATAAGTTTTGCATCCCATATTTGATAATTGTAGTTGTTGATAATTAATTCATTAGTACTCAGTTGGTTTAATTATTTTGTTTCCTCTTTACTTTTTTGTTTTCTGCTATATGATAATCACATGTAATTGCTTAGAAAATTGGCCTGCCTTATAACTCATCTATAAAAATATCAAAAATATTATTGAAATATTACTATGAAAGTTAGAATTTTTGGAGTGATTGTGTGCTAGGTGATTTTCACTGAAGTTTAATAGTTGTAGGTTTACTTTTTATGTATTCATTGTTTTCTTATTTTAAGTAATTTAGTGATTATTTTACTATATTTTTTCATAGTCCTATCTAAAGGAATTATCAGATAATATGTCTTCCATATCTCATATTTGTCTAAAACTAAATTAGGTCTGAGATTTAAATATTTTCATAGACATATAGTCACCAAAATCAATTTTATTTTATTTATTTATTTATTTTAAAAGATTTTGTTTATTTATTTGACAGACAGAGATCACAAGCAGGCAGAGAGGCAGGCAGAGAGAGAGAGAGAGAGAGAGGGAAGCAGGCTTCCTGCGGAGCAGGGAGCCGATGCGGGGTTCGATCCCAGGACCCTGAGATCATGACCCGAGCTAAAGGCAGCAGCCTAAACCACTGAGCCACCCAGGTGCCCCACCAAAATTAATTTTAATACAGTGTTTAGCTTGTTTTTATAGATTACAAAAATTACAACTTCTCTAATATAACTTCCAATTTACTAACAGTTTTAACTGAACATCTTTGTTCCAGTATACTATCCTTCTGATCCCCTTCAAATACCTGAATTTCATTATATTAGATTTATTTTTTCATTCTCTGTATTTGCTTTATTTTATCTCCTTTTCTGAGCATATGATGATGTTTCTTTACCTTTTCAAAGTGTAGCCAATGTCATAAAATATTCCTTAACCACTCAAGTTAGATTTGAGTTCCCTCTTTTCTGAGGATTGATTTCTATTTATTAGCACATTCCCACCTTTATAAGATACATTTCATTCTACTTTAAATCATGGTTATGTCCATACATTTTAGATGATTGATTCCTAGAAGCCAGGTCTTGGTTTCATTTATTACTTAATAAAAATAAGTATGTCACATGTTTTTAGTCCCTTGCTGTTTTCCTGACTCTATCTCCTAATTTTTCTACCATAAAAATAATCTCTTGTGCCTTTCCTGAATCAAAGAATACTACATACTTTATTATTTTTCATATAATTATATATGTCCCTATGTTGAATGCTGCCTTCCAGGTAATAGGTTTGGAGTCATTCACATTCTTTCTTTATTAGTGGTATCCCCTAGGGTGTTTGTTCATTACTTTCTTATCTTTTCACTTTACTCACATTCCTTAGAGAGGTAGTCATCATCTTTTTCTCAAAGGTTTCAATTTTCACTCATTGTCTTCCTAAGTTTTTTAAGCTTTAGGATGATACTGAAATCCAATTACCTTGTGCAGAGTTTTGAATGGATATTATACAAAAGGATAACCTGTATCTGAAATTGAAGCAATTATCACTCTCTCTTTCCACTTGGTTCCCTCCTATATTCCATACTTTGCTAAGATAACCATAGGTCGATTCACTCTGACAAAGATTGTTTTTCAGTTGCACTTCACGTGTAATCAGGCTCCAAGTGTTATCAGTTGCACTTCATGTGTAATCGGGCTCCAAGTGTTATAAAACAACATCATGGATATCTCTTGAATTTTCTCATGTCTCCATCCCCCTTCCACAGACTTAGAGCAACCTCATAAATTTTGTAACTACTGTGCTATGAGTCCAGTAACTGTTGATTTGGTTTCCAAGTTTTTTTCCCCTAATTTTAATTTTTAAATTAATTATAGAATAATTTTAAATTTACAAAGAGTTCAGAAAGTATATTCTTCACTTAATTTCCCCTAATGTAAATATCTTACATAATCATGGCACATAATTTCTCAGCTAAAATTAAGAAATTAACATTGACACATTGCTATTAACTGCAGATTTTATTAGGATTTCATAAATATTTCCATTAGTGTCATCTCTCTATTCTAGGATACAATTCGCAGTAGCGCATTTGCATTTAATCATCAAGTTTCTTGGTCTCCGCTAGTTTGAGGCAATATCAGACTTTCCTTGTTTATCATGATAGTGATAGTTTGGGGTAATACTGGTGAAGTGTTCTGTAGGGTGTCCATCAATATTTCTTTTATGTTTTTTTCATGAGCAGAAGGGTATTTTTTTTTAAACACTAGAGGAGGTGAAATGGCCTTACCATTGTAATGTATCAGAAACCAAGTGATACCAACATGATTTGTCATGGTAATGTTATCCTTGATCACTGGCTTAAACTTGTATCAATCAGACCTTTCTACTGTAAAGCTACCATTCTTTTTTCTTTTCTATACTCTATTCTTTGGAAACCAGTAACTAAGTCTAGCTCACTCTGAAGAAGAGAGGAATTAAGATCTGTATCCTTGAGCAGAGAGTATCTACAAACATTATAAGAAAGATATATCCCTTCTAGACCTCATGTTTTAACTAATCATTGGTTCTGCATTTTCTATAGTCTGAGTAACAAGTACTTTAGAATGATATACATAACCATTTTTTAATCAGGCACACTTTGGTGTGAGTGTACCATGATCTGAACCATGCTTTTTTTGTTTATACTCATCTTGGAATGACTTGCCCATCTTGTAAATACTCATTTGTGGGTATTTTTCTATCATATATTCTCAATAATCTCAGAGGAAATTGACCAGTTATTTCTTTGTGCTTTTGTTCTAGGGCTGTGCCCTAAAACTATTTACCAATGCCTTTGACAACTTTTTAATAACTTATTTGTTCACCACAACAGTCTAGTCTTAAAGTTTCCTGGGCACTGAAGACATTTATTTTCATACTTTCATTGCCCTGATTTTCTTCCATAATTGTACATAATAAATGTTGTGATGTTCAGATGTTCAAATTTTCTAGGTTTTCAAAAATGTGATTTAACTGCATTGTGATACTCATGAAGAAAGCTGTGTAATATTCATTACTACATAAAGATGATGATGAAGCATAAGGTGGGGATGAATAGGTGGAGGAAGAGAAAATAAAAAGGAAGGAGAGAAGGAAACAAAAGAGGAAATAAGGAAGGGAGGGAAAGATAAAGGGAAGGGGAATGAATGGAGGGAGGGAGGGTAAATTTTTACAAAGAAAAAGCAAATTCAAACTCTACCCTTCTGGGAGTTAACAACCTAAAATCCTCAAACAACTTTCATTGCTTTCCACTTGGATTTTTGTCTTATTTTCTATCTGCTGCTCCACTTTATGAAGACTTCCTCATATAAAAATTGCTTTTGCCGAAATGCCATTTACAACAGAATAAGTCAAGTGTAAGTTTTGTGCCCAGAGCATTTTTCATTAGCATTAATGTTTGAGGATATTTGTGACTTTCACTTTCAAGACATTTCTGGACCATACATGGTTTGTGTCAGCAGTTTTCTTGTATTTTAGTAGTATGTATATCACTGATTATTAACCTGAAATATTTGATTTAAGTTTCCTTATATCAAAATAAGTCATTAAAAAATAATATAAGAAATGTCATTGCCATTGATTTTCCACCCCACATATTTTACATTTCTTAGATTGCATATACTTTTTTTCAATAACGTTGTAAGACTATTGGGACAACATAATTTGCTTGTGAAAACTGCATTGTGTTTATAGCCAATGATCTTCTTTACAGCTTTGATGTTTACCTGAAGGCTTATTAAAGATAACTCTTTCATAATATACTGACAATATAGTGCCCTGGCTCACTGTGTATAGTATTAATTGACCATTTGGTTTCAATGATATTTTAATTGTTTGGAAACCTATTCCTACATCTGTGGGTACCTTTTATTTTCCAGTAAAAGCAGATACAAGTGAATGTTTATTTTGTAATGATCAGTTATAAAAGCAAAATCTATATGACAGGTGTTTTTAAGAAAATTTATATAGCAAATATGAATCCAAATGTTCAAAGGTGCCATTTTCTTTCTTTCTTTTTTTTTTTTTTAAGATTTTATTTATTTGACAGAGAGAGGTCGCAAGTCGGAAGAGGCAGGCAGAGAGAGAGGAGGAAGCAGGCTCCCCACTGAGCAGAGAGCCCAATGTGGGGATCGACCCCAGGACCCTGAGACCATGACCTGAGCCAAAGGCAGAGGCTTAACCCACTAGCCACCCAGCTGCCCCAAAAGGTGTCATTTTCAATGACACCTCTCATTATTCATTTTCCTATAATTTGTGTGAAGCTGCTGATCATTTTGCAGCTAGGTTTTGAATAGGAAATAGCAGATTCTGCTAACAATCCATCTCTTAATTGCATTTTAATTTGTGGGGTATTCACTTTTTAAAATTTTATCAATTTAGGTAATATAAGTACATTTATTATTTTTGCACTTTTATACATGGAAATAATAATTCAACAAAATTTTATATTAATAACAAAATGTGGAAAGTTATTCCAAGTAAAGTAGGAATGATTCCTTAGGCAGCCCTAGGTTTTTAGCTATTACAAAAAACAAAATATTTGCTAGCTTTTCTACAATATTAATCAGTGTGTACACATGTAAGATAACTCATTGTAAATTGTATTCTTAAATTTGAACCTACAAGTTCCTGTACATTCATTCAAAAGTTTTATTAAGATACAAATGCTATAATACAAATACAAAATACTAAGATACACATATTGATCAAACCCAATAACGTACCACAAAAATAATCATACAATAATAGGAAATGCAAGTCAACCAGGCAATTACCTATCATTACCTGCTACAATTAGAGGGATCATACCTCGCAGTTTGCTTTAATATAGATTGTCATTATTCAATTATTACCTTCCTCTTAAAGTTAAAAAAAATCCTTTTGGGCAAGAATTTGTATGATCGGTCTAGCTATACTTGAGTTTAAGATCAAAGTACTATGAAAATCTGGAAAGTGAGATACAAACTCTGCTGCAAGGTGAGGCAGTTTTATTTTGCTGTTTATCTTGAATTAGTGCAGTGGGAATGAGAGAAAAAATAACAATGGGCTGGATCTTTAAGGAATGCTAAGATGCACATATGGGTAAGGAAGTACTGGAGTAAAAGAGAATCAAAAGCTGAGTTCAAGGAAATAGAAATGAGATGTAATAGCTCCACGACCCTGACATGACTGGGATATTTAGAGAATAGCAAATTCAATCTAACTAGAATTTTAATATGCATAGGAAGAAGTGGTGGAAGACTGAACTGGGTGCTTGGGTTGAGGGCACACCATAAGATACCTTGCATGTTGCTTTAAGCAATAGGAAGCAAATTAAGTTTGGTATGAAAAAAATGTCATGGTCATTTTTTGTTGTTTTTTAATAATGATAACTCTGCCAATGATGGAGCAGGTCAGTTAGAATGTGGGGAAAACTGGATCAATGCTACTCTCTTTAAATGCCAGGAAAGAGATGATGATTTTATGACCTGACAAGTCAGTGGCTCTGGGGAAGAAATCCCCATTTTAAAAGACATTTGTAATGTACAATTGATAAAATAAATTCCATCTCACATTGATTGTATGGAGGGAAAATGTGGGAAGTGACATGAGGGATAGAGATGTCGATAATGACTGCCATTTCTAGCTTCATAGTGCTGTATGGCAGTGAGTGACCTTCAAACTGGGGTATGCATTCCCCGGGGGTACTCATAATCTTTTCATAAATCATCTTAAGTCAATCAATTTCTCGATTTTATTATATTCTTAAATGGATCATCAGGAGAATGTACCTGTGGCTCCTTTTTCTTCTCCAGTTTTAAGGGAGAGTACACAAAACCATATCTAACCCATTAAGATATTACTCTGGAACACTGCCCAACTTGGAATGTCTTTTTGCCAACAGAAAGGGGGCAATTACAAGGATTTGGCATTTATTAATAATAATAATAAATATGTATATTCAGGTAAAATGATTTCCAATACTTTGTGTTCAACAGTATTTAAAGAGGAATAATAGAGTGATAAATAATTTGAAATATTTTTGATGACAAACATAATTTTTAAAGTACAACTTGGGATAAACTCAAACTATCAAGTGACATTTCCATAAGAATTCTCATTCTATTCTTATATATATATTTATGTGAATATCAATATCTTAACCTACAAAAAATATAGGATTTAGAAAAAACCATATCTTTCTAACAGTAAGTAAAACCATCCATGAGATATAAGAGTATAGCATAAAATTTAAGACCTTTGAACTCTTATAGCTCAACAATAAAACCCAAATAATGAAATTAAAAAATGGACAGTGGACCTGAACAGACATTTTTTTCCAGATAAGATGTACAGATGCTAACAGACACATGAAAAGATGTTCAATAGCATAAGTCATCAGGGAAATGCAAATCAAAACCACGGTGAGGGGCACCTGGGTGGCTCACTTAGTTATGCATCTGCCTTTGGCTCAGGTTGTGATCCCAGAGCCTTGGAATCAAACCCTGAATCTGGACCCCTGCTCAGCAGGGAGACTGCTTTTCCTTCTCTCCAATCATGCTCTTGTTCTCTCCCTCTCAAATAAATAAATAAAAGCTTTAAATTCTTTAAAAAAAAAAAAACACAATGAGACAACACCTCACACCAGTCATAATAGCTAGGATCAAAAAGATAGTAAATAACAAGTGCTGGTAAGGATGTGGAAAAAAAAAAAAAAGAGAACCATTGTGCACTGTTAATGGGAATGTAAACTAGTACAGCCATTGTGAGAAAACTTACAAAATTTCCTCAAAAAATTAAAAAATAGAACTACCATATGATCCAGTAATTCCATTTCTGGGTATTTACCTGAAGAAAACAAAAACACTAATTTGAAAAGGTATTTGTACTGCTGTGTTTACTCATAATTATTTAAATAGGTAATTATGGAAGCAACCTAAGTGTCCATCAATGGATAAATGGATAAAGAAGATGTGGACGGGACTGGAAGAGATTATGCTGAGTGAAATAAGTCAAGCAGAGAGAGTCAATTATCATATGGTTTCACATATTTGTGGAGCATAACAAATATTATGGAGGACAAGGGATGTTAGAGAAGGGAGTTGGGGTAAATTGGAAGGGGAGGTGAATCAAGAGAGACTATGGACTCTGAAAAACAATCTGAGGGGTTTGAAGTGGCGGGGGCGTGGGAGGTTGGGGTACCAGGTGGTGGGTATTATAGAGGGCACGGATTGCATGGAGCAGTGGGTGTGGTGAAAAAATAATGAATACTGTTTTTCTGAAAATAAATAAATTGGGGAAAATAAAAGAAGATGTGTTGTATATATACAATGGAGTATTACTCAGCCATAAGAAAGAATGAAATCTTCCCATTTGTGACAACAGGATGGAATAAGAGAGTATTACACTAAATGAAAAAAGTCATATAGAGCAGAACAAATGCCATATGATTTCATTTATATGCGGAATCCAAAAAACAAAACAAACAAGCAACATAAACAGAGACTCAGCACCATATATTGAAGAGACTGTCTTTTTTCCATTGGATATTTTTTCCTGCTTTGTTGAAGATTAGTTGACCATAGTGTTGAGAGTCCATATCTGGGCTCTCTATTCTGTTCCATTGATCTAAGTGTCTGTTTTTGTTCCAGTACCATGCTGTCTTGGTGATCACAGCTTTGTAATATAGCTTGAAATCAAGCAACATGATGCCCCCAGCTTTGTTTCTCTTTTTCAACATTTCTTTAGCTATTCAGGGTCTTTTCTAGTTCCATACAAAATCTGGGATTATTTGTTCCAGCACTTTGAAAAATGCCATTTGGTATTTTGATCAGGATGGTGTTGAAAGCATAGATTGCTCTGGGCAGCATAGACAATTTAACAATGTTTATTCTTCTGATTGATGAGCATGGGATGTTTTTCCATCTTTTTGTGTCTTCTGTGGTTTCTTTCATAAGTGTTCTGTAGTTTTTAGAGTATATATCCTTTACCTCTTTTCTTAGGTTTATTCCAAGGTATCATAAGGTTTTTGGTGCCATTGTAATTAATTAATTAGGAATTAATTCCCTAATTTCTCTTTCTATGTGTTATCTTTCTAGGTTTATTACAAGGTATCTTAAGGGTTTTGGTGTCATTGTAATTAATTAATTAGGAATTAATTAGCTAATTTCTCTTTCTACAGTTACATTGTTAGTATATAGGAAAGCAACTGATTTCTGTGCATATCCTACCATATCACTGAATTGCTGTATGAGTTCTAGTAATTTGGGGGTGGAGTCTTTTGGGTTTTCCACATAAAATATCATGTCATCTGCAAAGATAAATGGTGCTGGGAAGTTGGACAGCTATATACAGAAGAATGGAACTCAACCATTCTCTTACACCAAACAAAGATAAACTGTAAATGGATGAAAGACCTCAGTGTGAGACAAGAATCCCTCAAAATCCCAGAGGCAGTAACCTCTTCAACATCAGTCACAGCAACTTCTTTTGAGACATGTCTCCAAAGGCAAAGGAAGAAAAAGCAAAAATGAACTTTTGGGACTTCACCAAGATAAAAAGTTTCTGCACAGCAAAGGAAATAGTCAACAAGACAATGAGGCAACCCACAGAATGGGAGAAGATATTTGCAAATGGCACTACAGACAAAGGGCTGATCTGCGATCTACAAAGAACTTCTCAAACTCAACACCCCAAAAATAAATAAGTCAAAAAATGGGCAGAAGACATGAATAGACACCTCTCCAAAGAACACATACAAATGCTAACAGACACGTGAAAAAAAAGTTCAAAATCATTAGCCATCAGTGAAATTAAAATCAAAACCCCACTGAGATACTACCTTATACGAGTTAAAATGGCAAAAATTCACAAGGCAAATGTTGGAGAGGTTGTGGAGAAAGGACAACCCTCCAACACTGTTGGTGGGAATACATACAGCTACTTTGGAAAACACTAAATGTTCCTCAAAAAGTTGAAAATAGAGCTACCCTATGACCCAGCAATTGCACTACTGGGTATTGATCCCAAAGATAGAGACATAGTGAAAACAAGGGCTGCATGTATCCCAATGTTCATAGCAGCAATGTCCACAAGAGCCAAACTGTGGAAGGAGCCAAGATGTTCTTTAACAGACAAATGGATAAAGAAGATATGTTGCATATACGCAGTGGAATATTACTCGGCCATCAGAAAGGATGAATGCCCACCATTTTCATCAACATGGATAGAACTGAGGAGATTACGCTAAGTAAAATAAGTCAAGCAGAGAAAGACAATTATCATGTGATTTCACTTATTTGTGCAACATAAGGAGTAGCATGGAGGACATTAGAAGAAGGAAGGGAAAAATGAAGGGGGGAATCAGAGGGGGAGACAAACCTTGAGAGACAATAGACATCAGGAAACAAACAGGGTTTTAGAGGAGAGGGGGTTAGGGGGATGCATTAGCCTGGTGATGGATATTATGTGGGCACGTATTGCATGGAGTACTGGGTGTTATATGCAAACAATGAATCATGGAACACTACATCAAAAACTAATGATGTACTGTATGGTGACTAACAACATAATTAAAAAATTAAAAATAAAAATAAATAAATATTTAAAGAAAAGAAAGGTATAAAAGCAACAACAAAAAACATAAACAGGGACTTATGAGTACAGAGAACAAACTGGTGATTGCCAGGAAGGAGAGGTGGGGGATGGGTGGAGCAGATAAAAAGATTAAAAGGTACAAATTTCCAGTATTAAAATAGATAAATCTTGCAAATGAAACTCCAGCATAGAGATTATAGTCAGTAATAACTATAATCACTCAGTATAGTGACAGATGGTAAGGACACTTAACATGGTGAACATTTTGTTAAGTATATATTGAGTCAATATGCTGTCCACTGAAATCTAAGATCGTATTATACATCAGCTATACTTAAAAATAAAAAACAGACCCATCTAAACGTGTAGACTACATATTTTCAATAAAGTGTTTATTTCTTATATTAAGTTATCAATACAGTTGTTACATATTTATATTGTTTGGATCAGTGATGTAATACTATTTATTTGTCATGACTACCTAATCGAAAAGATTATTTTAATACTTAGACTATTACAGTTGCAGAATATTTTCTAAGAGTTAAGTTCTTTTTACATATAATTTTTTTGATGCAGATAAGTATGAAAAAATGAACATAATATTTATTATATTGAGAAAATTTACTTAGCATAACTAAATCTATTATATTAAAAGAAAAGGATTTAAGGTTATTGTAATGGAAAGCTGAGTTCATGATGGAAGTAAAGTTATTGAAAGTTCTGCCTATTAAGCAAGAGGTTTTTTAAAAGTATTTTGAAGTGTTATCGTAATACCTCCCACTTATAAAGTGCTCACTTTGTTCTAGAAAGTTTTCTAAGAACTTTTTTATATTAATAATTTTACCTTCAACATAATAACTCTACAAAATATATCTTATTTTTATCCTTGCTTAAGGAAGGGGAACTAAAGCAGAAAAGAATTAGATTGCTTGCCTATAGTCATAAAAATAATTAGGGAAGAACTTAGGGTGAACCTAGAGAGTCTGACCCCATAATCTTTGTTCTTAACCTCTGTGCTAAACTAACAGAGTATCAAATTAATGTGGTTTTTATATTCCTTTGAATAAATTTAATTTTGAGACTGTTATATTTTTTAATAATTCAATATTTATAGAAATTTCCCCTAAGCATATAGTTTTTAGTTATTCAAAATTATGGAATATTTTAGATGTCACCTTAAACATATTTAAGGGGTATATTTTTTTCCTAAATTATTAATGACATGCAGGGAAATATACCTGAAGTCCTCTGAATTATAACGTTGTGTTAAGCATGAATGATCTGGAGCTAAACTGAAAGTATAGAAGTTGTCACTGTTTATGTTCTAGCTGTAGGCACTTCCTACCCATGAATCTTTTGGGAATTGACAGTTTCTTAGAGAAAAAACAACAACAACAACAAAATTAACCTGTGAGGAAAGATGAATTCAAATTTAGATATAGGAAAATGGGTACCTAAATAATATCTCAATGTAATGTCCCTAATGTATTTAGAAATGTGAACCAATGCATTTGGTTACAGATTCCTTCCAGTGAAATTCAGAAATCACTCTTTGAGGACTCCTTTTCCTCCCGCCATTAAGTTATTGTCAAATTTTCTTCTAGTTGTCAACACAGTCCTAATGCTTTTTTTTTTTTTTTAAGATTTTATTTATTTATTTATTTAGTTAGTTAGTTAGTTATTTGACAGAGATCACAAGTAGGCAGAGAGGCAGGCAGAGAGAGAGGAAGGGAAGCAGGCTCCCTGCTGAGCAGAAAGCCTATGTTAGATCCCAGAATCCTGGGATCATGACCTGAGCTGAAGACAGAGGCCTTAACCCACTGAGCCACCCAGGGGTCCCCCTAATGCTTTTTATGCTTGAAATGTTATTATACACTTAATCCTTGTCTTAAGTGGAGTAGGTCCCTTAAGACAGGAATTGCATCTTGATTCATCTCCATAAGCCCAGTTCCTGATACAGAAACTATCAGAAATCATCCTGTCCCTAATTTACAGTAGATTCATTAATCATTTTACGATGTTGATTTACAAGAGTTTATGACCCTACCCAGTGGAACACAATGGAGCCAAGAATAAATAAAACCAAATAAACATATGAATGAACAAAGGAATGAATGAACCAAAGACTGTATACAAGGAAACCTTATATAGCAATTTAACTCTCGTGTGCTAAATACATGAAATAGTAACAGAAATATTCAATTTTTATAAGACTAATGCAATAGCAATATTATCACTTCCAGTTGATACTTGAAATCTGCTTTTGATCTAATATGGAAATAAGAAATATATGCATTTAACATTAGATGTGTATAAGAAAATAATGATGTGCAGGAGCAGATGATAAAACGTACCAGGGCAGCACAGAAATAGTTAAAGGCAGAAGCCCTGACTTCAGTTTTGTACATCCCTTCCTAAAAACTCTGTGACCTTGACCAGTTTATTTTAATCTCTCCGTTTTGAGTTTCATTATCTTTAACTCTTATCCTAACAGTACATAGCTTATAAGGAGAGTGATTGGATTAAATTAGATACCTGTTTAAGTAGAGAACACAGAGGCAAGCACATAATACATGCTTGTTATTGTCCACAAACTTGAAAACTTGCAGAGAGGAAGAGAGAAAAGAGATACTAGATATTCTACCAAATTATATTTGAATATGTATCTGGTGTTGATATTAGTTTAATGGCCACTTTTTATTAATGTTAATTCAAGAATTTTCTGAACTCCTTAGCTTTGAATCCCTTGCCTTTCAATGAAAAGAGCTTATGACTGCAAATTCTAAAACCCAAATTGATAAATATCTACTAGCATTTAGTTCTTCAGTGTTGTTTTTTTTTAAGTTTATTGATTGTATGTCTTCTTCAAATCAGTAAGCTGCAGGTATATGCATATTTCATTAATAAGTGTGTATAGATCAGCACTGCATCGCTTGGAGAAAATTGAACTTAATAGGGAAGATTATTTTGCCTTAGAATTGCTGTCCATGCTGTCCATGCTGCCTCTGTGGACTATCTATACAGCTGCAAACCCAGTGGTGTGAAGGGGATGAAATATAATTATTTGGTGTACTATCTATTTTGCTCAGGAAGATTAGTGTTTTAAGTGGGAGTTAGGTTCACAGTAATTTATGCTGCCAAAGAATAACAAAGAACTTTTTACTGTACCACTGATTGGGGACAAAGCAGATTTGATTCTTAATGTGGTCCCTAAATATTTATTATTTTGGTGATCATTTTATTTTTCTTATAAACATAGCCAAAATAATAATTAATTTCCATTTATTTTTAAAATCATTTTCATTCACCCAGATTTCTATGAAAGATAAGGTGAATGTTAGAGGACACAGAAGATAAATTTTCTTCTCATGGAAAATGGAAGACTTAGTTTCCTTAAGCTTTTATATCAACAGAATTTTTTGGCATATGCCAGGCAACTAAATGCAGTCATATCTCTATCACTTGAGGACCATTAATTTTGAACTTATTGTAATTTAAATAGATAATGAGTTTGATTTTTTTTTGTTCCAGTATTGAAAAAATGAGTATATGTCTATATCTTCTAACTTTATATAATCTACAGGAACAAACATTTTTTTCCAAGAGAATTAACTTGTAAAATATTATCGGAGTGTATATTTAAGCTACTTAAGAATTTTTAAACACCTTCATTTTCTAGATATTTTATATTCAAGTTAGAAATAACGCCTTATATTTTATAATGATACACTTTACATTGATTTTATATATGCTTAATGCTTATGTGATTGCTTTATTTAATCCTCCCTCAAGTGGACTGATTATGTCTCATCTACCACACATCAAGCTACATGAAGGCCAGGACTGTATTTCTTTTCCTCACTATACTCCCCTCCAAGCTTAGCACTTAAACTTTCATTGAATAAAACATTATTCTTTCTAAAATCGCTACACAGTAAGTTACTGAGATCAAGAAATGTTAAGAAAAAGATTATGCCTCTTGTCAAAGATCATGCTTCTAATGAAAGTTAGACTCTGGATTTGTGTCAAGCAATCTAACCAAGAGATTGAACACTGAAGTACTTAAATCTAACAAAATAATGACACCTCTAAATGCTACTAATTTATTTACCCCAGTAAATTCCTCCTTGTTTTAATGTACAAAATCCTTTAACTGAACCCTTAGAGATAGGAGGCAAGCTTGGAAGGAAGGAATTATTTTTCCTCTTCTTACGCTACCTGGGGTTAGACTAGCATATGTTACACATGGAATACAGAGAGAAACATAAAAGAATATTCAGGTTATGACCACGCAAAGTAAGTATGTGGCTCCCGATAGTTGTCTGCAAGCTATACTGTGTATCTTGAGAGATAATTCTCCAAAACTTTAATATGTTCCCTCAGCCATGTCTGAATAATCTATAATATATAGTTTATCCATCATAAAGAACACTTCCCCTTTTGCCTATGATAGCTATGTATACTCCAGGGTTTAGGAAGATTTGTCTGTCAAGAAAAAAAATCTAAAATGTGGAAATCAATGAAGAATACAGCATGTCATCTCAAAGTCACCCAGAGACATTGTTTAGCAAGCTCATTTAAGAATTATTTCATGTTTTCAGAAATTTTAAATGTAATTGCTTTTGTGATTTAACATTTGAATAAACTATGAATTTACATGATAACTTATAAGTTTCTATTTAGAAGAAAGGATACCAGAAAAGGTGTTTTTTCTTTTCTTTTTTTTAATTTCTCTATAATACCAGTTTTATATCTAACTGTTGTTCTAAGAATTAATTTCTTTTTCAAGATGAAGATGAATAGCCAGTTTTTCAAAATGATTTCTTTTTAACCAGCTTTGTTTTCTTTTTAAACCACCTATATCACCTACTAATTCTCTTGTTAATTAATGGGTTGAGTAAAATATTTGACATACATTTATATTTGTATGAGAGTCATGTTTTTAACTGAATATTATTTTAACTGATTATACTTTGAATGAATGTATGCAAGGTATTGATGCCCTTTAGCCAAAGATTTCCAGGCATGCCTCTGTATTTGAACAAGCTGAATTCATTATTCATCACAATGAGGGATAATGTATGTGTTGTGTATTTGAGCGTTTCAGTGACAGAGTGATAGAAAGGGTTTATTATAGGATTTGGGCTTTTATTAAGTGGTATTAGAAAAGTTTAAGGGAGCAGGGCTTTATCTTGGATTGGATGCTGTCAGGAAGCAGGGGTAATTTTATGACTGGGTATCAAAATGGATCTTATCTAGAAGTAGGACAAAATAAAAGTATAATTAGAAAAGAAGCAGCAGTCATTCATATTTCTTTTTTCTTAAAAGAAAAAAATAATAACAATAATAATAACCCACTCTTTTCTGATTCAGAGGATTGTGGGAAAGAAAAGGTTGCCAGGCCAGAAGGAAGGGAGTTGGCACATTCAGATTAGGGGCCTGGCATTTCTTACCTTATTTTACTCTTTGGTGTCACTGATACCTTACTAATAAGTTTACTAGACTAGAACCACCTTTTAGGAAAGGAATATCTTCACTGAGCACGGAAGAATAGATCTGTGAGTCGCAGCAGTCCTCATGGGCGAAAACATGACACAGGGTCATCCAGGGATTGCCAGTAAGTTCTGAGCACAGCTGAGACCAGACCATAGATTTTAAGAGCCAGATTCAGACTTCTTCTATTGATGTCAGCTAAGCAGGCATTCTCATGTCAGTAAAAGGCAAGAATCTGGAAACTGAGGACATGGATACCTTTTCAAGGACATTTTTTCCCTCCCGCAATGGAGTTTCATTATCCATATTACACATCCACACATATGCACACATACAACACACACTGAGGGATTAACCTGAACTGAAACACTGAGTCTTTGAATCATAGGACACCAAAGAAGCTACCTGAATGAACTACTTACATTATCAGATTAAGGTATAGTAAAAACTCTAGTGAACATGGAGTTGTTACTCTTTTTACAAAAAGCTGAGGTTTAGAGGGAAAATAAGTTAGCTTATAGAAAAAAGTCAATATACATTGTGTATTTGATATATAGTGTGAAATAAAATTTTTGACCCACAAAATGGACTTACGATATTCAGTAAGTATTAACCTTTGGTATATTTATTAAATTTAATTGGTAATTTATAAAATATGTAATTATAATGAGTACTAACCAATACGTATGTTGAAAATAATTTTATTGGATTAGGGTTAAAAAGAGAAATCCTGTTTGGTATTCATTTGTAAACCAAGTTAAGTATACAAAAATTATTTTTAAATTTTTTGATTGATTTATCAATCACAGCCAAATGACAGTTTTTAAGTCATTGGATGTGCATCATGAATACATGGCAATATTTGATCATGTATCCTTTTTATTGATTTGTTTTGCATTATTATAAACTCTTGGGATAAAATGTAACAAGGTTAATCTATTAAATGCTTATGAACCAACCAATCAGCTTATGAAATAAATAGAATAGAAATATTCTATACTACTGTGTGCATTACTAAACCTTATGCTTTACTAAATATCTATCATCTATTGATCAATCATTATTTCAGAACTATATTCAATATACAGATGATGTGCTCAGTCTATATATGTCAAGTCTCTAACTTGCCTTTATTGTTCAGCATTTCTTCTCCTTTTAAAATAATTATAGGCATTGATTCATGGATCTGGCTAACTTTGAAAAGAAATATAGTATCCCTTTTCCCAATATTGGAACCTTCTTACCCATTCCCCTCCTGATGAATATTTAGAATGTTTCTGTGTTAGTCTATTATAAGCTATTTGAGATAAACTCTCTTAAATATTTCTCTTATTATCCAAGTAAAAGAGGTATGTATTATGCATATCTATGTATGTCTTCAGGTTTACTAGAAATTTCCAAATTACTCTCCAAAGTGCTTTTATATGTAAAATTTTGAATCTCATCATCATAATGCAGTTTCTGTTTCATACTACCAGACATTTAAATTTTTTGTTTCAATCTGGTTGATATCTTAAAACTTTTCCCATAAAATCTTTACAGAATATTCACTGTTCCACATGTAGACAATGAGAAAAATATAGAAAAAGGATATACCTCATCTATCTTTGTTTCATAGCCTCCAAAGCAGATACTTTCATGGGCTGCCACTTCCTCAGCTTTACTTCAAGGCAAACCAATTTTTTTCCCTCAAGGTTACAGATCTGTGGTAAAACTCTGAAGCAGTCTTTGCAACTCAGTACAAAGTAAACAAGAATTTTGTGTGATTTTTATGCCAGAGGGGTGCGAGACCAGGGTTCTTCAGCCACCCAAAATGAATGTACATCAGATAGAGTGGATCTAATGTTACAGAAACCCAGAAATGAAATAAATAAAACTAGTGGTGATACTTTAGCCAAAAAGGAAAATGTCTAAAACACCTGTTAGCAAATTTTACATTAACTACCTGTAATTTATCCTTAAAACAATGAAAATCATGATGTTAAATTCAGTTCCATTTGTTTTGCCATAATTGTTTTAAAAATTATGTTATCAAAAATGTTTTACACTGAGGAGAACAAGATGGATTATTACTGGATATAAATGAAAGCAAAACATGGTAACAATTTTGCTCAGAAAGGATGATTAGAGAGATTGTCTTTTTACATTATTCATTTGCATCTCCTTTGATGCAAAGTTTCTTGAACATGGAAAACTTAAGTTTCCTAATGGAATTAAACTCTGAAAATGGTATCCTTAGTTCCATGATGTTCAACTTTTTAAAAATTTTCAGGTACTTTTCACATCACACAGAAAAAAATCCAAAGTTCTTAGCACAACCTTTAGCGCTTGGTTTGATCTGGCCTCTGTCTGTTTCTTAGATCTCAGTTCATACATCCCTCCCCTCTTCTATAAAGATCTCTATTATATTCTAGATTTTAAACTGTTTTCTGTTCCTCCACAATGACAATATTTCTTCCAATATAGGGACTTTGTATTTATTATACGTATCTGCAAGTGCTCTCCCACACACCCCTTGTATAGCCAACCATTATTTTAAAAAATTCAGATCTTTGGAAAACAATAATCTCCTCATAAATATTTTTCCTGCTCCCTACTGTCAAAGAAACAATAACTACTTAACTTGCCACCTGGGTTTATTTCTGTCATAGCATGATGTATTTCACTGAACCATGGTGTCAATAATATTAGGAAAAGCTGTTATTTGACAAAACATTGAGAAAGAAAAGATTGTTGCCAATTTATATTACAATGCAATGATATTGCTTAGACATCTTTTATTTTTTTATTTTTTTATAAAAATATAATGTATTATTAGCCCCAGGGGTATAGGTCTGTGAATCACCAGGTTTACACACTTCACAGTACTCACCATAGCACATACCCTCCCCAATGTCCATAACCCCACCACCCCTCTCTCCCAACCCCGCCACCCTGTTTGTTTTGTGACATTAAGAGTCTCTTATGGTTTGTCTCCCTCCCGATCCCATCTTGTTCATTTATTGTTTTCCTACCCTCCAAACCCCCCATGTTGTATCTCCACTTCCTCATATCAGGGAGATCATATGATAGTTATCTTTCTCTGATTGACTTATTTTGCTATTGCTTAGACATTTTATTTATATATTTTGAAGAGGTTCCTTAGAATTGGCTTCATAAATATTTTTCACATTTTTTCTTTATTAGATGTTGAAATGAAATATGTATGCACTCACTTGAAATCTTTAATAGGAGTTTTTCCCAACTATACAATTTCCCACATAAAGGTTGGAATCAGCCATTGAATATAGGACTATAATAGATGTCAAATAAATTTGAGACCCAATAAACTGAGTAAAAACAAGCTTCAAATACCCAAGTAATTTCTATCTACATTTTTTACCCAGCTTTACTGAGGAATAATTGACAAATAAAAATTGTGTATATATATAAGGTATACAAAACAGTGTTTTGGTATAAGTATACCACGTGAATTGATAACCCCAATCAAATTAATTACCATACCCATTACACCACATACCACTTTTTTGTCCACATTATGAAAACACTTGAAACTTACTCTCTTAGCAAGCTTCACGTATACAGTGCATTACTATTAAATATAGGTAATGTATAAGTATAGATAATGTATAAAGATGAATATTCCATGTATTTGAATCTTTTCAAGCTCTCTGTCCTAGAAGAAAATACTAAAATTATCGTGAAACTCCAACCAGGTTTTAGGAACTTTACTGTCAAAAGAATGGTTAAAAATATAATTTGTTGTTCATGAAAAATTATGATGTGTGGAGGACATTTACAAAATATTAAATGTACTGCCAAATAATATCTTTATACCTACTATAAAGAAATGTAAGAGAAGAGGGAGGAGATTTACATCTTGACTTTGATTAGAATTTTTATATTATTATTCTGTCTCTATAATTTGCATTTGACCCCACATATGTTACTTGATAATAGGATCACTCACCTGATATTTATTTGTGAGGATTATTGAGAGAACACATTCAATGAATTTAGCTAAGTGGCATGGTAATAATTTTAATAATAAAAATAAGCAGTCCATGAAAAAATAGATTATTCTGTTCCATATTTTCAGTAGTCTGGGGCAAGTATATCAAATAATGACAAATTTTGTTTTTTTTTTAAATATAAAATATGTTGCAACAAAGATTTTAATGAAGGAATTTTAACCTTTATTTTAATGTGTTTGGAAATTATCCTTTGGCAGTAATGGCAAGATCACCATCTACTGGCCAACCATCATGAATTACAGACACATGATCCCAGCAAAATTGAAAAGGCTCTCAGAAATAACAAGTTGAGGGAAATTGGAGGGGGAGATGAACCATGAGAGACTATGACTCTGAAAAACCATCAGAGGGTTTTGAAGGGGCGAGGGGTGGGAAGTTGGGTGAGCCTGGTGGTGGCTATTATGGAAGGCATGTATTTCATGGAGCACTGGGTGTGGTGCATAAACAGTGAATTCTGGTACACTGAAAAGAAATTTTTAAAAAATTAAAAAAAAAAACACAAGCTCTGTCACCATATGCACAAAGACTAGATTTAATATACGTATTTTAAATCTGAAAAGATGTGTTTAAAGTGGGCCCAACAGGCATCATATTCAGCATTGCATAACCATTCTATTCACAATGGGGGTGATACATAAAAGTTTGTTAAAATATTTTTTAAGATTTATTTATTTAGAGAGAGAGAGAGAGAGAGAGGAGCAAGCAGAAGTGGGAGAGGCAGAGGAAGAGGGAGAGAGAATCCCAAGCAAACTCCCCACTGGGCACAGAGCTGGATTTGGGGACTCAGTCTCACAACCCTGACGTCATCACAACCGGAGCCAAAACCCAGAATTAGGCAGTTAATCAACTGCACCACCCAGGGACCCCTGTAAAAATTACATTCAAAAGATAAAAACCGCAACGTACTTGAGAAAATAATTAGGTAACCTTCATCAGACAAGATACGGAGTATGTATGTATTTTAAATATTATGTATTTTAAAGAGATAAGGGACATGAGCTCTGGATTTAGCCACATTTTTTATATATTTCAACTCTTATCACTGTCCAATTATGGAACTTTGAAAGATTATTTAAATTCAAGTTACTTAACCTAATTGTTTCATATATTTGTGAATCATTAGTATGCCATAAATTGTAGTAGTATTATGAAGATAATAGTGGTTTCATTTCCTTTGGATATATCCCCAGAATTGGAATTCCTGGATACTATTGTAGTTCTATTTTCAATTTCTTGAGGATTCTCAATACTGTTTTCCATAGTGTCATACCAACTTACAGTTCCACCCATAGTACACAATAATTTCCCATTCTTCACATCTATGCCACCATTTGTTGTCTCTTGTCCTTTGATGATGGACATTCTAATAGCATGAGGTAATATCTCACTGTGGTTTTAATTATTGTTTACCTAATTACTAGTAATGACCATCTTTTCATGTACTCATTGATCTTCATATTTCTTCTTTGTAGAAATACCTATGCAGAAATTTTTCCTTTTTAGAAATATCTCTGCCCATTTTTCCATTAGGTTATTTATGGTTTTGCTGTTGGGTTATAGTTCTTCGTGTATTTTCTATATTAACCCCTTTTCAAATATATGGTTTCCAAATGTTTTTCTTATTCCATTGGTTGTCATTTCACTTTGTTAATGATTTCTTTTGCGGAGCAGAAGCATTTTAGTTTTAGTAAACAAGTTCCACTTGTTGAATTTTGATTTTGTTGGTTGTACCTTAGGTGTCCCATCAAAAGATCATTATCGGGCGCCTGGGTGGCTCAGTGGGTTAAGCCGCTGCCTTCGGCTCAGGTCATGATCTCAGGGTCCTGGGATCGAGTCCCGCATCGGGCTCTCTGCTCAGCAGGGAGCCTGCTTCCTCCTCTCTCTCTCTGCCTGCCTCTCTGCCTACTTGTAATCTCTCTGTGTCAAATAAATAAATAAATAAATCTTAAAAAAAAAAAAAAAGATCATTATCAAGACTCATGTCCACAGGCTTCATTCCTATAATTTCTTCTAGCAGTTTCATGGTTTTAGGTCTTACATTTCAGTCTTTAATCCATTTTGAATTCACTTTTATGAGTGATGTAAGTTGTGGGTCTAGTTATAGTCTCTTACATGTTAATTATTCAGTTATCTCAGCGGGTCTAGTTATAGTCTCTTGCATGTGAATTATTCAATAATCTCAGCAATATTTACTGAAAAGACTATCATTTCTCCATTGATTATTCTTGGTTCCCATGTCAAATATTAGTTAACTACATGAGATTGTATTTATTTTGAGACTCTTGATTCTGTGCCATTGCTCTATTTGTCTGCTTGTAATACCTTCCTGTTTTTATGACTATAGCTTTCCAATAAAGCCTGAAATGAGGAAGTGTGTTGCCTCCTGCTTTGTTTTTCTTTCTCAGGATTCCTTTGACTATTCAGGGTGTTTTGTAGTTCCGTGTAAATGTTGAGTGTTTTTTCTACATCTGTGAAAAATGCATTGAAATCTAACAGGCATTGTATTTAATCCATACTTTTGGTACTACTGGCATTTTAACCATATTAATTCTTTCAGCTATGAACATGTATACCTTTCCATTTACTTGTGTCTTCTTCAATTTTTTTAATAAGAGTCTTTTGATTTTCAGAGTATATATCTTTCATCTCCATCATTACATTTATTCCTAAATATTTTGTTATTTGAATGTTGTAAATGGTATCTACAGGGAGTCCAATACAGGGCTCAATCCCAGGACCCTGGGATCATGACCTGAGCCGAAGGCAGAGGCTTTAACCCACTGAGCCACCCAGGCGCCCCTATTGTATCAATTTCTTTATTTCTTTTTCATAAAATTTATTTTTAGTATACAGAAGTGTCGCTGATTTTTGTATGTTAATTGTGTATTTTGCAAACTTACTAAATTCATTGATTAGATCTAATAGTTTTTTGTTCGAGTCTTTAGGATTCTCTCACTATAAAATTATGTCATCTGCAAATAGGACCAATTTAATTCTTCCATTTCAACTCTGATGTATTTTATTTCTTTTTCTAATTGATTGCTCTGACTATGACTTACAGTATTATGATGAGTATCAGTGGTGAGAGTGGGCAGCCTTGTCCTATTTCTGAACTTAGAGTGAAATCTTTCAACCTTCCAGCATTAAATATAATGTTAGCTGTGGACTTGCCATATATGGTCTTTATCATGTTGAGTTATGTCCCTTCTATGCCTAATTTGTTAACAGTTGTTATCATGAATGATTTTTGAGAAATGTCAAATGATTTTTCTATACCCATTGAGATATTCATATGGTTCTTTCCTTCTATTCTATTAATGAGATGTGCCATGTTAATTTATTTGCACATGTTGAACTATCTTGCAGCCCAGAGATAAATCCTACTTGATCATGGTGAATGATCCTGTCAATGTGCTGCTGAGTTCAGTTTGCCAGTATTTTATTGAAAATAAATATTCGTCCTCTGTTCATCAGGAATAGAAGCCCAAAATTTTCTTTTCTAATGATATGTTTTTCTAGTTTGTTATCAGGGTAATGTTGGCCTCATAAAATGAATATGAGAGTGTTCCCTCCTTTTTCATTTTTGGGAAGAGTTTGAGAAGCACTGGTGTTAATTCTTCTTTAGGTGTTTAGTAAAATTCACCAGTGAAACCATGTGGTCACTGGGAGATTTTTGATTACTAATTCAATCTCTTTAGTAATAATTGGCCTATTCATATTTTCTATTTCTTCCACATTTAGTCTGGGTAAGTTGTATGTTTCTAAGATTTTTTTCATTTCTTCTATGTTGTCCAGTTTGTTGGGCATTTAATTGTTCATAATATCCTCTTATGATCCTTTGAATTTCTGAGGCAAGAGTTATAATATCCTTTATCATTTATAATTTTGTTGATTTGGGTCCTTTCTTTTTAAGGTTTTTAATTCCATGTTTAAGGTTTATTAATGCAATTTATTAATTACTCAAAATTTATTTATTCAGCTGTCTTTGCTGTCAATTTACTTAGTTGTAAATCGCAACAAAAATTAGTACAAAATTTATACATGGAAATCAAGTATAGTATGTTTTGTTTAATAAAATATTGTTTTAGTATAATTTTAAATCTGCCAAGCAGACATTTTATATTTTTATTTAAAATATCTATTTTATTCACAATTTGGGCTTATTCTCCTAGAGAAGTAATTTTTAAAATTTTCTCTATCTTTTCCTTAAGTTATTTTATTTTTGCATTTTGAATGAAGAATAATCTTATATCTCAAAGAGCCCTCAGAGATTGGATACAAACATTAAATCTAATTTTTTCAAATATAAAGCTTATGTTGTAAGTATTAATTTTTAATGAATCTATTATGGTTGACTATTGCAAATTACTACGGACATGTGATAGGAATGAGTTTGGCATACAAAGATGGAACTGGCATATGTTCCCAAGCATAGCTCAGCATTTTTGCTTAATTGTGCAAATCTGTTTAAAATCATGATGTTTTTCCAGCAGTAAACTTTTCTCTAAATTATATTCATTATGAACTTGTCCAAGTAAACTATAAATGTGCCATTATATATCTTATGTTCTTCTTAGATTGCTGTTTTAAAATTTACTTCAGGTGGTAGAAAAAATAAACTACTTTAAGAGCAAGGGTAAGGATGTGAAAATTGAGTATAATTATAAGGAAAGAAGCTCAAAGTTTCAAATCAGAATATATATGCAGGACTAAACTTATTGGAAGAGTTAAGAAAAAATCCCTAAATTTGAAAGCAACGATTTCACAGGTTTTCTTTTTTTCTTTTTTTAAGAGGCATGTATTGAATATATACAACTCAGTGAGCTTGGAGATATCTATATACCCATAAAACCATCACCGCCAACAAGGCCATAAACATACCTGTCACCTGCCAAAGTTTCTTTCATCCCTTTATTGGTATTATTATTTTTTGGTGAAAAAACTTAACATAAAATTTATACTCTTAGGATGTTTTAAGTGTACAATATACTTTTATTACCTATAGGCTCTATGCTACATAGCAGATGTTCAGAATTTATCTTATAAAACTGAAACTTTGTACCCTTTAACCCCTTTAATCAGCACCTCCTCATTTCCCTCTCTCCCTCAGCTCCTTCTTGGTCACCACTATTCTACTTTGCTTCTATGAGAGAAACTGACTTTTTTCGATTCCATATATAAATTAGGGTACATAGTATTTGTCTTTTTGTGTCTATTTTACTTCACTTAGTGTGCCCTTAGGGTGCCCTCCAGGTCCATATATTTTGTCACAAAAATAGATATTTTGTATTCATGGATTGGAAGAAATGATATTGATAAGATATCCATAATACCCAAAATGTTCTGCAGATTCAATATAAGTTTTATCAAAATCCCAATGACAATCCTAAACCCAAATGGAATCACAAAAGATCTAATGAGATAATGCAATCTTGAAAAAGAAGAACAAAAAATGTATTACATTTCCTGATATCAAATTATATTACAAAGTTACAGTAATTAAAGCAGCATGGTACTGTCATAAATATAAACCTAAGGACCATGGGAACAGAATAGAGAACCCAGAAATAAATCCATGTGTCTAAGGTCAACTGATCTCCAATAAGGGCACAAAGATGGTGAAAAGAATAGTTCCAGCTATACTATTAAATATTTATTTGGCTTTGAACAAATCAATCAATTTTAATGAAATCACTTAATCTTGCATTGCCACATATTAACAATGCTCTGAATTATGTTAACTCTAAATTTTCTCTGAATTATTATAATTAAGATATTTCTATCTTTGATTGGACTAGATTCAAATAATAAAATTCCATGTTGACTTGTTCATCATGTACACATTTGCAGAGAAGTGCTGATAGAGATGGCAGCTTATGTGACTCACAAAGTATCAATTGCCTTTTGTGTTTCCTATAAATTTGAGCTACTTCAAGCCTTTACAAAATTCCAGAGTTAGGGTACACTCAGATTAACCTAATCAGATAAATCATTTTAATGCAGTAGTCTGTAAACAAACTACCTTATTATATAAGAATTTTGCATATACCTATAGATGAGGAACAACTTCATTTATTAAAAGAAAGAATGTAATATGTAAAAAACTCATGGCTAAAAATTTCTTTTACTCTAGAAACTTTAAAAAATTTATCTCTACATGTATTAGATCAGGTAGAACCTTGTCTTGTGCTCATAACACCCTGAACATATCACTATAACAATCATTGTATCTGTTCTTACTTCATAAGTTTGTAGTCATACGCTTCTCAAATTCACAAGTTTGTGAACTCTTTCAAAGGCAAAATATTTTTTCTCAAGAATCAGACCAATATCTGTAGCACAAAGAATATTAAAAGTTAACTGTTTGACTAAATAGGTGAATAGATAAATTGATTAATACTACACTATTAAACTGAAATAATTACAACTGTTTATGAATTTCTTCACTGATGCTATGTTTTGCATTGAATTGACATGTTAAGAATGATTTGAATTTAAAACATTAAGGTAATAGTATTTATTGTTTCTGGAAATTTACATTTTAATAAATAAAAACATCTTTGGGGGTGCCTGGGTAGCTCAGTTGGTTAAGCGTCAGCCTTCAGCTCAGGTCATGATCCCAGGATTCTGGACTCAAGCCCCGCACTGGGCTCCCTGCTCAGTGGGGAGCCTGCTTCTCCCTCCCCTCTGCCTTCCACTCTGTCTACTGTGCTCTCTCTATATTTCTCTGTCAAATAAATAAATAATTTCTTAAAAAAAAATCTTTGGGCAGTGCATATGAACTTCAATATAATTATTGGTCATGTATTGGGATAAAATAAGGAAAAGGAAACGAGGCTGGGCATTAAATTATTTTGACTAAGTTCAAGAGTGTGTCAGAAAGAGTTCATTACCACCCATCTTATTAGCATATATAATGGTGTTAGGCTGAGTAAAATAAGTTAAGCATAGAAAGATAATTATCATATGGTTTCACTCATATGTGAAATATAAGGAATAGCACAGAGGACCATAGGGGAAGGGAGGGAAACTGAATGGGACAAAATCAGAGAGGGAGACAAACCATGGGAGACTCTACAATCTGGTAAATAAACTAAGGGTTACAGCGGGGGGGGGGGGTCAGAGGAAGGGGTAACTGGGTGATGGGTATTAAGGACGGTATATGTTTTGAGGAGCGCTGGGTGCTATATACAAACGAATCATTGAAAACTACCTCAAAAACTAATGATATACTATATGTTGACTAATTGAATGTAATAATAATTTTTAAAAGTGTTAAAGGAAACATACCTTCCATTTCTTTTGATAGATCTTTCAAGTTCAAAAACAACAACAAAAAGTTTTGTTGTGAGCAGAACTACGGCCATGGATCATTCATTTTTAAAAATAGACATTATTGCATCTAAATTAGTAAGCATTGGGAACTGGGAGGGCCAAGGATGTACCAATAAATGTCTCTTGTTGGCTTTCTTCTTTCTTTTTTTTTAAATTTTAATTTTAATTCCAGTCAGTTAACATATAGTGTTATATTAGTTTCAGGTGTACAATCTAGTGATTCAGCACATCCATACAAAACCCAGCGCTCATCACAAGTGCCCTCCTTAATCCCCACCACCTATTTAACCCATTCCCCCACCCACCTCACCTCTGATAGTCATCAGTTTGTTCTCTGTACTGAAGAGTCTGTTTCTTGGGTCTTGATTTCCCTCTCTCTTTTCCATTTCTTCTTTGTTTTCTCGAACTTGATAACAATAAGGAAAAGCTTAATAAGATAAATTTAGCAAACTGAAGCTCAAGAGGGACAACCAAAGTATTTTGCTTCATAGAATTTGAAAAATGGTTTTTGCTTACTATGAACCATTTGTATCAGTAATTTCAATCATAGATCAACTTACCACATTCTCTCCCCACTATTCTGAATGATTTGCAAGATCCAGTAATATGAAAATTCTGGTCTGGAAAAATTAAAGTATAGATATGACTGAAGTAAGTAAATTATATGTATTACATTTTTTAAATGACATTTTCAGTACACTAAAATTTATATTGCAAAAACTTTACTAAAGGTAAAATAATGATTATAGTATTTTACAGGGATGCAAATATTGAAATATGTGTTTTAGTTTGAATATCAATATTTTTTGTGTTTGCTTACTAATTTCTTATAAAGATCAATTGTTTCTCTCATTCTACAGCATAATCCCATCAGAAAAGCTTCGTGACTTCATGATGTAACTCCAGTGGTCAAGGTAGAGAAAAAAATTTAAAGATTTTTTTCATTGTGGATTTAAATACCTATATATCTCTATCTTATCTCTATCGATCGATACTTTAAAGTTTTAGATATTGTCTATAAGCCTCTAATTTCTGTCTTTCTCCAGATCCTCATGAATCTTATCAGTTTGCACCAGGGATCCTCCTACCTTTGCTTTTTAAATATATGCACCTATACAAAGGTTCAGGGGGCTGGGTGGGGGTGGGGGGCACTGGGTGGGGGTGGGGCAGTGGCAGGGGGAAGGCACCTGATTTCTTGCCTGGGTTTAATTTGCTAAAAACTATGACCTGCCTTTGATAGAGTTTAGCCTGGAGGAAAATGTGGAAGTTTATAATTATTGTATCTGCAATTCACACAAAAGTGCATTGGTATATTCAGGAAAAGTGAATTGGTATATTCGATAACTAGCTAAATCTGACATTAATGGTGACTTGTATCTGAGTGAATTGTATAAGCTACAGTAAGAGAGATGTGTTGCACCTAGGCTATAGTGACTATCAAGACAGCAAAGTTCTATTACATTCCAGACCTAGCTTAGAGTAACAGACCATTTATTAAAATATTATCGATCCATTCCCAGTAAGTTACTGCCTTTTCTAAGTTCTAAAAGTCATACATTTACATGGAAACCATTCTCTGTATCAAAATATCTAATTGTTGTTAAGCTGTAAAGAGTTGAGTTAAACGAAGAGGCTCGTGTCTTGATACCCTGGGCCTGAGCCTTTTAAATATTTACTCGATTTTGAAATTGAAGGGTGATAAGTTTCACTATTTTTTAAATAAATGCATAAATTTGTAAGCAAGACATGTTCCAGTACTCCAAAATGCATTGAATGGGTGTTAGTTTAACATACCTTATACGTAAGAGATGACTGTCGGAAAGTAAGATAAAATTCTCAGGCCAAGTTTGAGATGGCTGGGTGGTGAAGACTATGAAACCTCCTACTGGAAAGGAATACAATAAAAATGGTTCCGTTGACTTTAGAAACCAATCCTGAAAACAGGACGAAAGAAATCAGCATTGAAAAATGATGAGAAATCTGTCTCCTGCCTGATGAAGTAGTAACTCCCAGTCATATTATATGGGGTCAGTAGCAGCATATTGATTTATGATCATCCCTGAGTAAAAGAAAACATGGATGTGTTTATCCACACTGATTCTGATTTAGAGCTACCAGATGTTGTTGGCACCTTTTACCATGAGATCTGGTTCATTTAGTCCAAACGATTAGTAGAAAAGCACATGCTAGAGTGCATCTACTATCCTGTAAGCAAAGCTGAGGCAATGATGGAGCAAAATAGCTTATCCACAGTAGTCAGCGGGAAGTTTCATTCTGTCACCTCTCTTCATTAATCTGTACACATGACTGCTTGGAGAGACAGTGAGTTGATTAGGTCGGCAGCACCATCAGCATGCAGACACTCATCACTACTTCTCATTTTCATATGACCCAGATGGTGTAGCTGCTTGACTGCAATTTTCCTTTATATGTGTTTTTAATAGGTTCCTTTTTTAGATATTGACTTTGCACCCTCTTATGGATATTTAAAGCCAAGCTGAATTAACTTCTCTTTTAGTAACAACTTGAAGTAACCACATATTTGGGAAGAAAAAGAAAAAAAACTTGCTCGTAATAAAAAGAAAAGATTGTTTTCTAATTATCTCTGTGCCTAAAGGAAACTCCTATGTCAAAATTATTAGTTAATTGGTTTCTGCAATGTCCTCAGGAAGCATAGTTGGCATACTTTCCCAGTACACATTTGAGAAATGAAGACAAAAGTTCATTTCAAGGAAGAGTTAAAACAGTAAAATTGAATCTTAGACAGGATATTACTATTAATCTGATCCAATTAACCAGTTTTGTAAGTAAAAATGCATAAGTGAGGAGAATTAAAATCACTTGACAGAGGTTACCCAGGGAGTGAATGGATTGCTGGAGTTAGATTTCTGCCTTACCTTCTTGTTCAGAACTTAAAATCGCGTATCTTAGGTATCAGTGGGATGCCCTGTGCCTTGAATCCACTTTATGTGGGAAATCCATTGCCTTCTCCATAAAGTCTACAAGTTTCCAAAAGTAAAGTCACCCCAGAGTGTGCATTTTTTTTTAAGGATTTTATTTATTTGACAGAGAGAGATCACCACTAGACGGAGAGGCAGATAGAGAGAGAAGGGGAAGCAGGCTCCCCGCCGAGCAGAGAGCCCATTATGGGACTTGATCCCAGGACCCTGAGATCATGACTTGAGCCGAAGGCAGTGGTGTAACCCACTGAGCCACCCAGGCACCCCAGAGTGTGTTCATCTTGAGGGAATTATATTTTTTAATTTTAAAAATTTTTTTATAAACATATAATGTATTTTTATCCACAGGGGTACAGGTCTGTGAATCACCAGGTTTACACACTTCACAGAACTTACCATAGCACATACCCTCCCCAGTGTCTATAACCCTACCCCTCTCTCCCAATACCCCTCCCCCCAGCAACCTTCAGTTTGTTTTGTGAGATTAAGAGTCACTTATGGTTTGTCTCCCTCCCAATCCCTCTTGTTTCATTTATTCTTCTCCTACCCCCTTAACCCCCCATGTTGCATCTCCATTTCCTCATATCAGGGAGATCATATGATAGTTGTATATACACAATGGAATATTATGCAGCCATCAAAAGAAATGAAATCTTGCCATTTGTGATGACGTGGATGGAACTAGAGGGTATCATGCTTAGCGAAATAAGTCAATCGGAGAAAGACAACTATCATTTGAAGGAATTTTTTTTTCGTGTATTTTCATCAATCTGTTCATCAGTAGATTGATTAAAAATCTGTTAGAAATACCAGGAGACTATCTGAGGTATAGTGATTTATTGAGAAGGCTTGGACTAGTGAGTTGAGAAGAGGTACTTACTTGGTGTTTTATTGTCTAATCAGCACATGTGAAGATTCTTCATACTGTTTATGCACTATCTTTGCCTACTTGTATGAGTCCATGAAACATGTTTTTATTGTTAAATGTGCCCTTTCTAGTTAACTTAATTTATTCCACTATAAAAGGGGGCAATGATCTTTCTACTCACAATGCCATGGCTCCTTAGAACCTGTTTGTTTGAAACAAAGTAGATATTTCTGCTTCTATAGGTCCTTAATGCCATTTATTTAATGGCAGTTACATCATTACTTATAATGTCATCCATCATGCTCTTATAAATGTTGATTTCCATCAACTCAAAGATTGTCACCATGCTTCCCTGAAGATGATCACAAATGCAAGAAAATGCAAATATTGTTTTCTAGTCATCTTGAAATAATTCTTTAACTTTTGTAATGTAAACACAGAATGACACATCACCCAACTGTGGTATATCTTGAAGTCTTTAGGCTATATTTGTTTCTAGGATTTAATACCTTTTTTTTTTTTTAAGATTTTATTTATTTATTTGACAGAGAGAAATCACAAGTAGTCGGAGAGGCACGCAGAGAGAGAGAGGGGGAAGCAGACTCCCTGCTGAGCAGAGAGCCCAATGCAGGACTTGATCCCAGGACTCTGAGATCATGACCTGAGCCGAAGGCAGCGGCTTAACCCACTGAGCCACCCACGCGCCCGGATTTAATACCTTTTAATGCTGAAGACATATCAGCCTTTCATAAACCCCACTGGTAGAAAGGTTAAGTGACAAAAAGTTAAGAAAAAGAAAAAAGAAAAGTTAGGTGACAAACCAAAGGAAAGGCAAGAGAAACAGTTGTATTCTGTTTGTTTCACACCTGGAATGATATACAACCAACTTGGGAGAACAGAATAACAATATCAATTACAGAAAAGAAGAAACATTGATTGGAATAGTCCATTGACATTGCAGATGTGGTCACTTCTAGATCCCTGCCTGAAATATGGTCTGGGTAATATAAAAAGTCTGAGGTGGCTGTCCTGAGTTCTGGCTGAGCTGCTTCAGGGTAAAGTATGCATGCCACCGGCCCAACCACTTTGGAGTTCAGTAAACTGGAGTTAGCACTACAATCAAAATCTGTCTGCTGGGAACTTGTGCATGGAGCTCAGATCCAAAGGTCAGCATTGGACCATTGATAGCCCGCAAGCCCTTTCTTATGTTTCACCTGAGTGAGAGACATCCAAAACAGTACATAAGTACCACCCTCGTGGCCCATTCTCACACAATCTCATGGAAAACATATCAGAAAACCAGCAGGGAATCTCCACTTTCATAGACTATTCTCCAGAACTGAGATTCACACTTCTGAAAGGGAGAACTAGGACTTAGAAAACTATAGGATTTAAAAGTTTTGACAAAGATGTGGTAAATGGTACAAATATCCCCTGAGACATGAAGCCCAAGATGAGAATTCCACTAGCTAGCATCTGAAGACAGTACTACCCAGGAGCTTGTATTTGTCCTACCTTCCTCATTCTCTGCTTAAAAAGTTTCTGCTTTAAGAAAGGGGCACCTGGGTGGCTCTGTCAGTTAAGCATCTGCCTTTGTCTCAGGTTATGATCTCAGGGTCCTGGAATCAAGCCGCATATTGGGCTCCCTGCTTAGTGGGGAGTCTGCTTCTCCCTCTGCCCCACCCCCTGATCATGCTCTCTGTCTTTCTTGCAAATAAATAAGTAACATCTAAAAAATTTTTTTGATTGCTAACTATTTTGTCCCCACTCTTATTTTGTTTCTGGGTGTTGTTTTCATTGTTATTTATTTGATTTCATTCCATTTTATCATTGACCCCAATATAAGACATTAGTTACTTCATTGGTAAAATATTTCTCGGTCACCTTATATTTGTCATTAACAATTCTAGACCCTGAAGAAATAACATGCAAAGAAACAATACTCCCTCACTTTACATCCTAGTGGGAGGGATATGTAACAACATAAAAGGATAAAATGCATAGTACACTAGATATAAATAAGAACTCCATATAAGAGAAAAATAAAGATAACCATGGGATGAGATGTCCTTAAATCCAGTTTTAAGAGGGACAGTCAGGAAGGACCTTACTGAGGTGATACTACAGTAAAGACTGAAGAAGCCATGCAGATGTCGGGAGGAAGAACGAATGTAAAGAGCCTCAGGCAAAGATAAACTTGCCGTATTCCAGGAATATGGAAAAAGCCAAGGGGCACCTGGGTGGCTCAGTGGGTTAAGCTGCTGCCTTCGGCTCAGGTCATGATCTCAGGGTCCTGGGATCGAGCCCCGCATCAGGCTTTCTGCTCAGCAGGGAGCCTGCTTCCTCCTCTCTCTCTCTGCCTGCCTCTCTGCCTGCTTGTGATCTCTCTGTCAAATAAATAAATAAAATCTTTAAAAAAAAAAAAAAAAAGCCAAGCTGTTAGGACAGTGTATGAGGAAAGGAGCACTAGAAGATAAAGTCTGAGGAGTCCGCTTCTTGGATATGCAACTTGTATAGTCACACAGGATCCTACATTCAGAAGGGAGTTATACTTACTTTAACGTTCTGCTGTTGCCAGTTCTTACCAATTCTGTTGTTGAACTTGTGTTTTGTAAGTGATGTCTAACTTCTAACAGGAAGTTAGAACAGCATGTGGGCAGAGGAGATAGACATGAAATGCATGTTCATAGTTGTTTGCAGCATTCAATATAGCATTCACCATGTCCCATGAACACGGGTTTCTAGTGGACTTATGAAACGTGGGAATTCAACAAGACTCAAAGCAAATATAAAGTAGAAGTCAATTATCTATAACTTAGTAAGTAAGCATTGACAGCCTTGAAATGCCAAACTTCCTTCTTAAACTAGAACTTGCTTTCAATGTAGAAAGAAGATAGTGGTGTTCTCAAAAACAATAGGCAACCATATAACTATTATCTTATTCATTTTATTTCCCTGTATTAGCCAACCATTTACCTGAAAAAGATGACATAGAAAGGAAAGAGAAAAATAGAGCAACAAGACAGGTCCTTAAATTTTCAGTCTTTCTTTACTAAGTTAGTTTTCTCCAGTATTTCCATTATCTGGTAAGAATGAAATGTAACAAGCTATAAAATATGAATTATATAATTTCAGTGTTCTGTACATGATTGAATCTGATATTTGCATTAAAGCTGGCATTCACATTATAAAAATGGAGCATAAAACATATGCAATATTAAAGTTTTTAATAATTGTTTTTTTAGAAGACATTAACAAACTGTAACAGTATGAGAGACTGGCAGAGGAAGAAAAATAAAATAGAAAAGAAAAATAAAAGTTTTATAGTAGCTATCTTTATTCAGAAATCACTTTTTCCTGATTTTGAACAAGGGGTGCATATTTTCATTTTGTACTATGCCTTTCAAATTGAGTAGATGACCCTGCTGAAAAGTTAGACTTTTCAAGCCATATGTATACATTTTCAGCAAATGTATTAAATGTATTAAATTTTGCTTTCATTCTGAGATAAGTAATAAACATTAGAGCTTCGAGAAAAAAGAAAATCCTCTGGCAGCTCAGAGTACTTTTCCTAGGGGTAAGAATGGAAGCAGGGGGACCCAGCAGGAGTCTCTTGCAGCAATTCAGGCAAGGGATGATGGTGGCTGGAATTGGGTGAATGCTTATTGGTGGTCAGAGTTTGTACATAGTAAACATTATAGGCTATCTAAATGAATGAAGTTGTCGAAGAAGAAATCAATAAAACTTCAAGGTTGCTGGCCCATGCAACTGGAAATAAGCGAGTGCAAATTACTGAGAGGTAGAAAACTGATACAGTGGTTTGTTGTTTTTGTATACTGTGGGAGCATAGAATATCAGCAACTCTCTGTGAATGTGTTATGGTTGTGATCCCTTAGAGACTCAAGGGGAGATTTCTGGTAAGCAGATGGATATTGAGTCTGCATTTGGAAGGTCTGGACAGGAAAAGTACATTTGTGAACCATTAGCCCACAGATTGTGTTTAATGCCATGGGGCATACCAAGGAGTGTATGTCCTCTAGACAAGAGGCATGTGGAGTAAGCTCAGGACCTCTCCAGTGTTTAAAGATAGAGCAGATAAGGAGGAAATAGCTAGAAAGGTAGGAAGAAAATCAAGGTGTTGATGTCACTAAAGCCAACTGAAAAATAAGTTGATTTATCTGTTTATATGCTTCTTCTCACCCCAGGTACAGAGGTTTGAGTTAATGACATTCATCAGCACATTATAGCACATTATCATGATTAGTTTCTGCAAAGTCTTATTGTGTAATTAATTCATTTGTTTATTACTTTTATTTCATTATCTTACTCTCATTCGTCTGCTCCAATAGTGTATGTGTACTTTCAGTGTTACTTTTTCTATGTATTGTAAAGTGTGTATTAATTATCTATGTTCATTGCATTTTTAACAGTAACATTATATAAATGAGCATTTCTGTAGTTCATTCAGTCTCTTAATTTTTTTTTCAATAAGCTTTATGTTTTGAAGACCTTACCATCTTACACGAAAATCTTACAGATTGTTCCTAACGGCCGCATCATACTTCATGGTGTGCATTGTCAAAGAAAAATTGCACTTGACAGAATTTAAAAGACAAGGAAAATTTTATCCAAGAATATTGCAAGAGAGGGATCAAGCTGAAGTCCCCTGGAAATAAAGGCTGGAGAGTTTTTAAGCCCCCTGAAGTGAACTAGTGGGAAAGTACTAGAGGCCCTTAGAAGGCAGATTGATCAATGTGATTAGGTCATCTATGTTTGCTAATTGTCTCTTATCCAAATCAGGCTCTTATCCTTTCAAAGAGACTGGGAGGTAGGAGCACTATTTTCTTTGATTGAAAGATGGCTCCCTAGATTCCTGAGAAAGATGTTTCTAGATTGTCAAACTGGCCAGAGCCTGGGGGAAGATTTACATCTCAAAGGAGCATAGAATTTAGAATGCCTTTTTTAAAGTAAATAACCTAGGAAAAGGGAGGTAAGGAACCTATAGTCATGGTAAAATCTCCCTAAAGTCTAGCCAAACTAAGGAGAAAATTAAGGTTTTAGCTTTTCATTTTTCAGAGGTAAGCAAGTAGGTTACTTCCATCTTTCTCCTACCACAAATAATGGGGTGAAAAAATACTTGATTCCCATGCACATCCACCAGCAGTGCATGAGACATCCTTCAACTTCACATTCCTAACACTTTCCATTACTAGATTTCCTATTTTGCTTTCTAATATGTAAAAAGTGATTCCTTATTTTTTGCATTTATCTAAATGCTGATGATTATTAGCATCTTTTGGTAAATGTGTTAGTTTCTTATGTTTTCTATAAATTATGTGTTATAATGTTTGCCCATTTTCTTTTCTATTGAGGTTATTTTATTGTTTTTGTTATAAATTTGCAGTTCCTTTTCTAGACTAACACTCTGGCAATTTTAGAAATAATTTTTTTTTATTCTTCTGTTTTTATTCATTAATTTTGTCTCAGGTGTTTATAGTGCACAGAAATTCTTAACTTTGCTGGGATGAAACTCAGATAATGTATTTGTTCTGATGTGTTCTTTCCAGGCTTTTATGTAAAAATTTTCCCCATCCCTACATCACAGGAATATTATCCTACATTTTCATTAGCTTTTTGAAATTCCCTTAAATGTGTATTTCTTTAATCTCCTAGAGTATAAATACATATGGTATTTTAGGGGAAAATACATATTATCCTCCATATAGTATGTCACTCATTCTACACCATTACAAAAGCAAACATTCCTTTTCACTTGTTTTGTGTTTTATTATATGTCAATCTGATTGCTGAATTTTTATGGATTGTTTTAGCCCATTATACCTTTTCACAGTTCAGTTCTTTTTCTTGCATTAATTCTATATTTGTAATACAGTAATTTGTTCTATATTTCATTGTTTAGTAGACTACTTATTGTATTCATTCAACTTTATAAGGTTGACTTGGCTATTAGAGATGTTAAATTTTTATGTATATTTTATAGTGAATTTATAGAATTTCTCAAAAATTATAAAATGTGTTACTCTCTTCTTATCTTTCATAACCTTGACACTCATCAAAAGAGCACAGAAAATTTATTTTGAAAAATGTACCTTAATTAGGTTGGTCTAGTTTTCTCATAATTGGAGTTAGGTTTTCCATTTTTGGCAAAAATTCCACATAGGTAATGTACTTTCAGTGCGTTTTACTAACAGGTTACTATATAAAGTCTTGTTATTACTGGTGATGTTTACCTTGGTCATTTGGTCAAGTTACTGTCTGCCAACTTTGTCCACTATAAATTCATTATCTTTCTCTTTATAATTGTTAAGTACCTTGTGGCACATACTTTGAAATGATAAAATTCCTGTTTCTCCTCAAACTTCCAGCCACTAATTTTAACATCTGGTGCTGAATCTTATAAACAAAATTTTACTGTGAAATTTTGCCTAATGATGATAATTTCCTATTCTTGATGAGTATTTCATAATTATGTGGAATGCTAACATTAGGAAATTGAGGTAAGGAATATAAGGAAACTCTTTGTGCTATTGTTGCAACTTTTCTGTAAGTCTAAATTTTGTTTAAAAATTTTAAACTATAAATTAAAATGCTGGGATTTTATTTGGGATTATATTGAATTCCTAGGTTAATACATTGGGGGTATAGCTCAGTGGTAGAGCATTTGACTGCATAGGCTAATACATTAATTTGAGGACAATTAACATCTTATAATTTAGCTGCAAAATAACAGCTTATACATTTGGTTGTCCCATTCAATACTGTCATCAGATAACCTTTTCTAAGCCAAGTGTTTAATGGATTGAGAAAATGATAAACTTTATCGACTTCCATTTTTATGCCAAAACAGATGAGAATGTAGGTTTGAAAATTTTATTTAGCAATGTAGAGATTACTGGTGACTTTACTAAGATAAGTATTGGTGGAATAATAGGGTTGACAGATAATTAGAACAAGTTTAACAGACAAAAGGAGAAGAGGAATTGAAAATAGCACACACAATTATTTCAAGAAAATTTTGTGTAAAGAGCTGGAAAGATACCTAGATTTAAGATGTTTATTTTTTTTTCTGTCTTTTATTATAGCACAGAATATACATAGCAAGGTTCAATACTGATGATAACCACCTAGGAGAGAGGGAAAACTAATATGGAATATAAAGGGCTGAATTTCTTGAATAAGATGCTATATAAAGTGGAAGCTGAGCTAGCTAAAGGAAGAAGAATGAGAATGGTAATTATTGTTGAGGGGTTTATTTTAGCCATATCCTGTTATTCCTAGTGCAGCCATAGACTAAATAGAAATCTGATGTTTGGCGGGAGTTTAGGGTTGGTTTGTTTGTTTAAAGGAGGCCAAATAAGAGAGGATTTTAAAATTTTGTGGATAAATATGAATAAGCAATTATAATGGCTTATTATAAAATTTAAGTTTAGAAGATGAGAAGTGGGAACATAGCAGAGTTTAGGGACAGTGAAGAGATTGATCAATGGTGATACGAATATATTTTAAAAACCATTAAAGTAAAAGTTTTGTGGTAATTGGAATCATAGAAGGAGGGAACTCCTGATGTTTGGCGGGAGTTTAGGGTTGGTTTGTTTGTTTAAAGGAGGCCAAATAAGAGAGGATTTTAAAATTTTGTGGATAAATATGAATAAGCAATTATAATGGCTTATTATAAAATTTAAGTTTAGAAGATGAGAAGTGGGAACATAGCAGAGTTTAGGGACAGTGAAGAGATTGATCAATGGTGATACGAATATATTTTAAAAACCATTAAAGTAAAAGTTTTGTGGTAATTGGAATCATAGAAGGAGGGAAATTTTCATGGCATTGAATTTTATTTATAGTTTAATTTTCTCAATCAAAGATCTAAGCCACTGCCCAAGAATGTAGAAACAATTACAATTAATTCTAGTTTAAAATACCAATTCTTTCTCACAACTTAACATTTTGGGGGCACCTGGGTGGCTCAGTTGGTTAAGCATCCAGACTCTTGATCTCAGTTCATGTCTTGATCTTAGGGTCATGAGTTCAAGCCTCATGTTGGGCTCATCTGTGGAGCCCACCTGAAATTAAAATTAAAACTTAAAATTAAAAAATAAACAAATAATAAGGAAAATATAACACTCTTGTATCTCTCTTACCAAGCTAGTCTTTGTATGAGATATACTCAGATAGATGATAGATAAGAAGATAGTTAATTAGATAGCTAGCTAACTAGGAGATAAACAAAATGTATAGATAATATGTATCACATAGGAGATTACCTTTACTTAAAATGCTAGAGGAAAAGAGCTTTTTATAACTGTCCAATATTATCTATCTATGTATCTACCTACCTACATATCTGTTTTCTATTATGGAAGTGAATGTGCTTTATGTCATTGCGGGTAATAACTATTACTTAGCGAAGGTTTTTTTCTCATATATTTTAGAAAAGAACTAAAATATTTTGAATACAATTTTTTTTCAAACTAAAATTTGTAAATATGCACACAAACACACACACACACACACACACACACACACACCCCTTGGGAGATAGAATTGTCAGGTATAAATGTATCTAGGAATCATTCTAAAAGATGTGTTTTTGCTGTGTGCCTGCATCATATTTTCATATCATGAGCACTATTACTTCCTTGAATTCTAGTTATATACTTAGCTATCTCTTCAAGTCCTTCTCACTCTTATTCATGGTATGATAGTATCTTAATATTTGTAGCTCCAGCATTAGGCCAGTACATTAGGGCACATGAGAGGTGCTGAATATTTATTTGCCAGATAAATAAATTCATGAATAACATGAATCAGTTGAAAGAATGAACCCAAGGAATATTCTAAAGAAATACCGTAAAAATAACATGAAGTATTTTATGCTTTTAAACCCTAAGATATGATAAACTAATGGTGGTATTTTGCCTTATTAAATGAATAAGCTTTACTAAAAGGACAAGTAATATAGTTTTATGATAGACCATGAATTCTGCCAAGTCCTTCATTATTTGGGAAAATATCAAATTAGCAATTAGAGATTCTACCAACAACTTGAATAAAAACCAATTGATCTGCTTTACAAAGTATGTAACGATGATGTTACATAAGTATGTGATGCTTAAACAAAGTATGTAATGATTAAACAGTGTATCAAATTGTGCTGTGATAATGAAGTCATTTTTAGTCGGTTAGTCCTTGCCTTACTTAGTTCCTCATGTGAGATAGTTTGTTTTAAAGTTCACCTGGTTATTCTGAAATTCTAGGATCCTGTATCCTCATGCTGAAGATTTATTTTTCTAAAGATAGGCCAGAAAATCACTCAAGAATCTAAGAAAAAGTTGGGTGCCTATATGTTCCTAAGTAGGATACAGTCATAAAGCTAGCATACACCTGAGAGAACAAAATCTTCACTGGGACATTGACTATCCCCAATGTCTGACGATTTACCTTCCACCTTAAGGAGACATAAAATGGAGGGAAAAAACAGCTATTTTAAGAGGCTAAATATTTACATATTTAACAAATTATATCAGTGTATACAATCTGAAAATCCTCTAATCACCTCTTCCTGAAAATTTACCATAAAATTCACCATAAACAAATAAGTAATACATTTTTTTTTACCTTTCACAACTCTGTGAGTGTGAACACTTTGTCATCATTATAGGAATAAGGAAATTGACTTAAGAAGTGTTGAATCAGTGATACCATTCATCCATGGAGGGCAAGAAACAATTGTAAACCACTGGTGGAATGAAATCAGCAATAGAGGAAGCATTTACACGTGGGAAAATTATGAATGATTCAGCCCTTACCCCAACCTGCCCTGGAGATTCAGTTGATAAAAAATTTACCATTATGACACTGGTTAAGTTACTCATATGTGCAAAAATATTATAGTAAGTGTCAAACTAGTAATATGAGACTCTATCTCTACAATAACTGTGATCTTAGTCAGTCACTGGTTTATAATTACTAGAATTCTAGTAAACCAATGTGACTGTGTTTGGCTACCAATGAAGGAATGAAAGTTGAGTCCTTTAAAGACAGAACAAAAACACTAGGTGATTGAGTTGGAAGATAATAATTTGTCCAATGTCTTGATTTTAGGAATAATGAAGTTGAAGTACACAGTTTAAATGTCAGGATTGAACTCTTAAGATGTGTCTGGCATCACTTGAATTCCATCTTCCAAACAATTGTTAATTTCCTTCTAAAAAAAGAAATCCATGTAACTCCTATTTCAAAACCTTTGGATGTCTGTTAATTCTGTATACATTGAATGCCAAGATTTTTTCTTTTTTTTTTTTCCTTTTTCCTTTTTTTTTTTTTTTTTTTTGTAAATATACATGCAATACTCCACATCTCATACTTCTCTTAATCTGGAAGTCTAAAACTTGCTCACTTTGTTTGTTTAATTATTCATTTATTATTTATATATGTCAGCTTTAGCCTCATATCTTACATTTTAGCAGCAAAAATTACTAAGTTACTAATGTTCATGCTGTCAGTACCTATAGTGATTCTCTGCTACCATCGTTTTCTAAGTTCTATTAGTTTTCTAAAATGCAGTTTAGGGATCATTTCTCAGAAAATTTTCTGCTTTTACTTTGAGCTCTCATCATAATACTTGCTAATCTATATCATTGTTTTCCTGCTTGGCATTTTAACTCTCCACTGATATGTCATCCTACACTCTTCACATCTTTTTTGTTGACATGCACAGCATCTTATTATTGGTAACCACAGAATTTGGCCTGTATTGGTTATGTGGCAGGCACTGAAAATATATTTGCTGTATGAATAAATTAATGGATCACATGAATGTCTAGAAGAGTACACTCAAGAAATACCTTGTGTAAAAAAATCCTAAAAATAATATAGCATCTTATATTTGCAAAATACTGAGATATGATGAAATGATCAACTAATGTCTGACCTTTGGCCTACAGTTTATTTTTCTCAGTGGAAGGAAGACAACCAACTTTGTTTTCTTTTAGATCAAAAATATGGGAATGAAAGGAGCCACTGGCTTACTTTATAGAAAGAGAAGAGAGGATGTAATGCTAAGGGAGAATTTTGAGGTTTTTTTAATTCTTCTTTGGTATTATCTTGAAGTACGGGAAGGTCAAATTCTATGAGAATGGAAGGAGTATGACACATTTTTTTTTTTTTAATGTTCAAGTGCTTCCATGTCATTAGATATAGAAATTAAAAGCCTTGGTGGAAAGAGCAACCAACCACAATAATCTCTAAACAAAGGATAATTTAGGAATATGAAATTGGAAAAAGAGGCAACAGGGAAAGAATACAGAAACCCAGGGGAAGAAAATAAGATTTTTTCATTTTGTTTTGTTTTGTTTTGTTTTGTTTTTTTTAATAGCCAAACGCAGTTTCTCTCTAAAGTGACTGTCAAGGGAAAGGACTATTAGTTCTGGAACTCTCTTCTTCCAGTCACTCCAATTGAGACACCTGCCATATGGCTCACTAAGGAGTAGCTGTCCACACAGGAATGAACTGCTTGATTAGGTATAGATTTCTTGTTATGTAAATTAAATCAATTACCTAGTTTCCCAGCTCTCTTGTAAAATTCACTCCTGGCAAAGGAATAGAAGTGGATATTAAGAGCAAACTAACATTTTCATTGATTTTTCTGAAAATAATACTACAGATCAGTAAGCATTTTCAATTTGCAAGCTGTCAAAGAGAAACATGATTTTAACAAGCAATACATGATCTAAAATATTTGAAATTTTAATTATTTTTATCACCAAATGTGTTCACCAATGATTGTGGTAGGGTGGAAATCAGGGCTATGTTAGAGATACGGTCATTAAAGGCTAGTTTGGAGGTATGGTCAAAATCAAAGAAAGGCATCTACATCAGAAAAGAAATATTGTAGGAATGATTTATTACTGATTAACACGAAATGGCAATATTAACACTAGATATACTCTAAAACAGCGTAACTGACATAGAGACACTCATGCAGAAAAGAATACTGGTATAAAATTGTTCCCTTACTAGATATGTTACCTTAATCAGATACTTTCTGACTTATTTATATAAAGCAAATTATAAGGCTTTCCTGACACAGGATCTGTGCAGTTAATGCTTCATCTTTCTGGAATGCCCTCTCCCCAACCCCCCCAATATAGGCATGTATTCATCATATCATCCAGGTTCTGCTCCAGGGTCACCCATTAGGAGACCTACCTAACCACTCTAACTACTATGCAAAATACACTGTAAACTATAAACTTCGTGTGTCAGCCTAAATGTGGCAATATCCACATTTTTGTCAGTTTGGTGATAGAATTTATAGCATAATAACCTCTTCTTCAGATTTTTTTAGTTTTATATACTTAATTCAAGATATGCTTATCTGAACACTTAAATATTTTTTATACTGGATTTGACCACATTACTACGGTGTGCATAAGTAATTTGACCACAACTAAGGTAAACTACATAATTTTCAATTTCCATGGATCCTTAAAACATTGCTTTCTATACTCTTTTGCCTCCCCCATTTAAGCTTACCAGCAATTTTGAATTGCTGTCATTTTTCTCCTTGATCTAGGCTTCATTTAAGTTCCTTTTATTTTAATACTAAGAATGGGTTCAAATAATTAAAAATCATTATTGTAACACATACATAAATACTATGTACACATATATTAATATGTGTGTGTACTATATACCTACTCTTAAAATTAATATACTAATAGTAGTTTGTAAGTTATAATTATTTTTAAAGACTTATTTATTTTCTAAAGATTTTATTTATTTGACAGCGAGAGATCAGGTATTTTATTTATTTGACAGGGAGAGATCAGATTATTTGACAGCAGAGAGGCAGGCAGAGAGAGAGGGGGAAGCAGGCTCCCCACTGAGCAGAGAGCCTGATGTGGGTCTTGATGCAAGGACCCTGGGATCATGACCTGAGCTGAAGGCAGAGGCTTTAACTTACTGAGCCACCCAGGCACCCCATATTTATTTATTATTAGAGAGAAAAAGTACCTGGGGCAGGAACAGAGGGAGAGGGAGAGAGAGTCTTAGGCAGACTCCACACTGAACTTGGACACCCACATGGACTTGATCTCACAACCTTGAAATCACCACCTGAGCCAAAACCAAGAGTCAGATCCCAAACTGACTATGACACCCAGGCACCCCAATTTATATGTTATTATAATTTCATATCTGATAAAAAGCTGAACAATATATAATCAGTTATTTCTCATTAATTATTTCTATAAACCTCTAGACCTTTTTCCCTTAAAACAAATACACTGTTTCTAGTCATTAACATAAAGCCCTTTAGTCACATTTAAACCTACCTGTGCTATAAAAATCATGTAATAATCACATAATATATGGAGGTCCTGGAACAAAAAGTTTTATGATAATAATTCTAAAAACATTTCGACTTGTATCACACATTTCTGCCACTACAGCCACAAATTACAATAGTTCAGGGGATAGTTTTAGTAAACCAGAAAACATTACCACTTGGAAATTGCCATCTAATTTCACAGATCTGAAAACAAAGTGTCCTCCATTAACAAGCTTCTAATCATCCAGCTACAATGTCGAAAAACCAACATCATTCTTCCTTGTCATTAAGTTTGGAGAACTTGCTAAGTAAAAATACAGAAGGAGTTATCCAGTCCTATTGTTCCTTACCATCTGAATGACTTGTAAATCACAGTATGAAAATTACTAAAGTTGAGTAAATTGTATTACTCAGCTTTCACTAGCTTATGCTATAGTAAGAAGCAAACCTCAAAACTTGGTGAATTATATTCACAAAGCTTATTTCTCATTGACTTTACATGTTGGCTGCAGTTCTGCTTTTTTGTGTGTCTTCTCAATCTGAAAAGGAGGCAAAGGTTTTCACAGCAGAGAAAAAACAAAACTGCATAAACATGTGAGTGCTCCTAAGCTTTTGCTCAGAAGTGATGAATATCATTTCAGCTCATGTTCTATTGGCCAGAGCTATGACATGGTAAAAGCTGATCTCAGTGGGGCATAAAAGATACATATTCTTCTGGGATTGCACATTCAATATGTAAAAACAATAAAATCCACGACTAAAAATTATATCAAATTTAAAAAATGAATAATTGTCCTTTGTCTCTTAAATATATTAATTAACCCTAGTATGTCTTTTCATATACTAAGTTGAAAGATTTTTTGAAATAAATCATACCATCTTCTTAGTTATTATAGTGAAGTTGAAAATATAGATGATTAAAAATTGCTACATTTTTAAGAATCTCAAAGTATAAAGTTGCTCTCAATAATAAAGATGCATATGAAAAAACTTATAGAAATTTAAGTAAAATAATATATAATAAATGACGATTATAATTTTAGAAAGATTTCATTATTTTGATATTTAACTTGACAGTTGTTCTGTTTTTTTTGTTGAAATATATTTAACATATAACAATGTCTAAATTTAAGGTGTACAGCATGTTGATTTATATATTGTCATGTGTTTGCCATTGTAGCAGTAGTTAGCACATCTATCATGTCACATAATTATTTCTTTTTTACAGTGGGCAATGATTAAGATCTAGTTTTCTGGCATGGTTGATGATTATCATGTAATACATTTGTCTGTATTCACTGTTCTGTGCATTATATCTCCAGAACTCACTTGTCTACTAGTTGCAAGTTTGTACCCTTAGACAACATTTCTCCCATTTTCCTGCCCTCAACCCCAAGTAACTACCACTTTACTCTGTATTTACATGTTTGGATTTCTTTCTTTCTTTCTTTCTTTCTTTCTTTCTTTCTTTCTTTCTTTCTTTCTTTTCTTCTTCCTTTCTTAATTCAGCATGGCTTTATTAAAGTTAGGCATTCAACATGAGAAAACAATTTAATTCTTAGAGTATTTTTTTCTATGGTGTCTGATTAGCGATTGATAACACCAGATGTGAAACCAGACTGCCAGGGTTCAAAGCTCAACTTTTCCATTTATTATCTATATGACTTAAGATGAGTATTTAGCCTGCTAATAGCTTAGGTTCTGTACTTGTAAAATAGGAAAACCAAGAGAACCTACCAAATATAGTTACAGTAAGGATGAAATGAAGTAGTATGTGCAAAGTTCTGTGAACAGTGCTTGCCACATACTGATAGCTGTGTGAAAGTTCAATATGATTTTTGTTTTTAAGTTTCAGGTTTTTATTTAAATTCCCACTTAGTAACTTGCAGTGTAAAATTAATTCCAGGTGTAGAATTTAGTGATTCATCACTTACATACAACACCCGGTGCTTATCACAAGTGCCCTCCTTAATAACCATCGCCCATTTAACACATCTCCCTGCCCACCTCCCCTCCAGCAACTGTGAGGTGTTCTCTATAGATAAGAGTCTCTTACATCGTTTACCTCTCTTTTTATCAATTATATTCATTTGTTTTGTTTCTTATATTCCACATATGAGTGAAACCATATGATGTTTGTCTTTCTTGTCTGACTTATGCATACTGTCCTCAGGGTCCATCCATATTTTCACAAATGCCAAAATTTCCTCTTTTGTCATATCTGAATAATATTCCATTATGTACATATACAGTAGTTCCCCCTTTACCATGGAGGATACATTCCAAAACCCCAGTGGATGTCTGAACCTATGGAAAGTACCAAAGTACATAAACATGTGAATTTCTTCATACATACATACTTATGATAAAGTTTAATTTATAAATTAGACACTGGAAGAGATTCACAGCAATAACTATAATAAAATAAAACAATTATAACAATTACTCCAATTAAAGTTATGTGAATGTAGTTTCTTTCTGTGTTTTTTCTCTCTTAAAATATCTTAGTGTACTGTACTCAGCCTCTTCTTATTTTTTTTTAAGATTTTATTTATTTATTTATTTAACAGAGACCCCAAGTAGGCAGAGAGACAGGCAGAGAGAGGAAGCAGCTCTCTGCCAAGCAGAGAGCCCCATGTGGGGCTTGATCCCAGGACCCTGGGATCATGACCTGAGTTGAAGGCAGAGGCTTTAACCCATTGTGCCACACAGGTGCCCCGTCAGCCTCCTCCTTCTTGTGATGAGAGGTAAGAAAATGCCTACGTTATGAAATGAAGTGAGGAATAATGTAGGCATCATGACATAGGATTAGGCTACTGTTAACCTTCTGATGATTTGTCAAAGGAGGATCATCTACTTCCAGACTGTGGTTGACTATGAGTTACAGAGATCATGGAAAGCAAAACAATGGATAAGGGGAGACTACCGTATCTTCCTTGTTCATTCATCAGTTGATAGCATCTTAAGTTTCCCTATTTGGGCTATTGTGAACAATGCTGCCAATAAACATAGAAAGCATACTATCTGTTTAATATACTGTTTTCAGTTCCTTTGGGTATATACCCAGAAGTGGAATTTCTAGGTCACATGGTATATACATATAAACCTTTTGAAGAACCTCCATATTGTTTTCCATAGTGGCTGATGGAATTTGCATTCCCACCAATGGTGTACAAGTGTCTCTTTTCTCAGCATCCTCCCCAACACTTCTTATCTCTTATCTTAATTATAGCTGTTCTAACGGGCATAAGATGGTATCTCATTGTGTTTTGAATTGCATTTCCCTGATGACTAGTAAAGTTGACCATCTTTTCACAGACCTGTTGGCCCTTTGGATGTCTTCTTTGGAAAAAAAATGTCTATTTAGTTCTTCTGAACATTTTTTAATTGGATTTTTATTGTTATTATTGAGTTATAGAATTCTTTATATATTTTGGATATTAACCCCTATTAGATGTACGTTTTGCAAATATTTTCTCCTATTCTATAGATTGTTTCTTTTTTTTCACATCCTCCTAGTTTCTTTCTCTATGTATGTATTATGTATGTATGTATGTATGTATGTTTTATTTATCCCAAAATACATGTATGATGGATATCCAGTTATGTATTTAATTCTCTGTTTAAATATGTAAGTTTAATTAGAGCATCTGATCTCTTCATAATGCTCTTCTATGATTTCTTCTGAGAATGGAAAGATTTTACAGTAAAAATCAAATTCATTATCACCAAAAAAGCATTGTGCTGAATAGAGTGTATTTGTAGCTATAGATCTATTCCTCTTCAACCTGCTATTGAACCCAGCAGACTGACTAGGAAGAACTGTATCAGTGGGTTCTATTGTCTTCTAACTTCTGATTTGATTCAGTCAGTGGGAAGCACCGCTAGGAGATAAATAGTTCAAAGAGAATAAAATTGGATTATTTTATGCTGAGGTCCTTCCTGTTGTGCTCCTGTAGAGTGGCTTTCTTCCTTATCAGAGGCTCTTACCTGGCTGACTTTTCCAATTAGCTCTTTCTGTCTTTTAGTATCCCCTATCTTCTGGCAAACATTGGTACATTGGTGGTAATTCCTCCCAACTAGGACCGAATTAGGGGGTCCTCCATGATTTCAGGTTAGTAGTTAGTTTCATTACCCCTGCCCCTATACTTGTAAATTATACTTAGTTAAATATTCCTCAATCACCACTTTTGACTGTGACTTCTGTTTCTGGCCAGGATCCTCAATGATATATTTATTCACAATTAAATGATGCTTTACTTTTTTTTTTTTTTTTAACAGCCATATATGGTTATAAAAGAAGAAAAAACAGAGCCTATTATTGAAAATCTACTATCTTATTTATTTCTTAGCGTTACCCCAATTCCATCAAAGTTTGCTAACAGGTTCCAAAGAATATATGAAAATCTAACATTTGGTAATCAATATGGATTTTGTATTACCCATTCTGTGGATAACCATGTCCTTCTTTCTCAGAGACATGCTATAAATAGTATTCACTATAATTTCTTTGCAGCTTAGTGGAGAGTAAAGAAGGAGAAATTAGTGCAAAGGAGAAGATGTTTATGAAGTATTGTTGCAAGTATCCCTCACTTTTTTTTTTTTAAAGATTTATTTATTTATTTATTTGACAGAGAGAAAGATCACACATAGGCAGAGAGTTAGGCAGAGAGAAAGGGGGGAAAGGGTCTGCTCCCCGCTGAGCAGAGAGCCTGAGGCGGGACTGGATCCCAGGATCCTGAAATCATGACCTGAGCCGAAGACAGAGGCTTACCGCACTGAGCCACCCAGGCATCCCAAGTATCCCTCACTTTTTGAAAATTCTCCTTATATTACTTCACTTTTTTAAAAGACCTACATCAGTAGCTGTTTTTGCCAACCAAAAGAAATCTGAAGAGGATATTCATTTTTATAAAAGAAGGCAAAAGTGAAAATAGTGTTCATCACTTGTCTTGCAGTGAGCCATTACCGAGACAGCATCACATGCTGAGCAGCAAGAGTGTTGTCTCCAAGCCCCTTCTTTGGTAACTACACTCAGCATCAAGCCACCACAACTCTGAACAGTGTCTATAAGCCAGCACCTGTGCTTTATCTCAATTTATGTTGTGCATGTGTTAGCAAGATGTGTCCTTAAGTATCAGAAAAGCCTAAGAAAGGTAATTTTGGGGGTCTGGAAATGCTAAATTTTTTTTTCTATATAAATTAATGGCAATTGCCTCTCTGTTTTATGCTATTCTGGCTTATAAAAGTTTTCATAGGAATGCTCTACTTTTGGATGGGAGCCTGGAGGACCTATATATATTAGGCACTATGCTCAACACTTTTCAAATGCTATTTTATTAGCACACACTTTGCACGGTGGAATCTTTATTCAGCAAGCGCAACCTGCTTCTGAAAGTGAGTGAAGATACAAAGAAAAAGGATTAATTTGTTTATTGATTTCACTCAGAGTAATAAAAAGACCTTCAAACCTTTTGGGATATTTTTGTTGAAGCTAAACTAGAAATGGGCCATCAGGAACAATTATTACTCTTATTCCTATTGACATGCACCATCAAGAAGAGTAATTTAGGACACCCTCAAGGTCACTAAAAAAGAGAATTATTTCGTCAAGCTATCAAACTTATTGTAACCATGTGTTTCTCATTACATCTAATGTACTCTTGTTTAACTGAAATGAAACTAAAATTTGAATTAACTCTACATGTGCTTACCAGTAGATAATTTGCAGGAAGTGTAACTGACATACAATAATTTTCCAAACAGTACTATGTGAAAAAGAGGTACTATTAAAAGAATGAATAAAATTAAAGTAAGATAAATGGCAGGGCCTACACAATATTTTTCATTTCATTCATAAAATTTGATATAATGAAGCTAAATGTTATATATTCCTATCCCACTATATATATATATATATATATATATATATATATATATATGATTTCAAATGCAATTTTTTAAAAAGATTTTATTTATTTATTTGACAGACTGTGATCACAAGTAAGCAGAGAGGCAGGCAGAGAGAGAGGAAGAAGCAGGCTCCCTGCTGAGCAGAGAGCCTGATGCAGGACTGGATCCCAGGACCCTGGGATCATGACCTGAGCCAAAGGCAGAGGCTTTAACCCACTGAGTCACCCAGGCACCTTTCAAATGCTATTAAACTAGGGGCTAGACTACCCAATATAGCTTTTTCAATTAAATTTAAATTGAATCTGGTTGAAACTATAAAAGTGCCAAATACATAAAAAAGTCTTGATTGTTTAATGAATATATCCTTTTCATTGACACATTCATTTTTATTTTTCAAATTTCGCTTACTTTTTTTTAATCCAAGTACCCTTAAAAAATATGAAACACTTACAAGATACAAAGGAAAATTCCATATTCTTATCTTAAATAAGGAAATACCTGGAGGGTCCCTGGCTATTTGGCTGGTATGATGCTTCTTAGCAAGAACAGTATTAAAGCTAGAAATAATTTCCGGAAGATCTCTTTCCAGAGTTTGTTTTTCTGTTTTTTCGTTTTGTTTTGGGTTTTTTTTTTTTGTATCACAAGTGGAAGTTGTAACTTACTGAGATCGGGTGGAAATCTGGATAAGAGTGAACCATCAAGCTGCAGAACTGCAGTGACCGGGTGGCATTTGTGGCTTCCGCTTGAATCCTTCAGAATAAACTCATGTGTATGCATGTAGGTGTGTGAAGACAAGAGGCATTGTTTGCTGAACTTCCATGATAATACTGCATTTAATAATGGCCTAGATCTACTTGTGATGAGCACTGGGTGTTGTATGTCAGTGATGAATCACTAAGTTCTACTCCTGAAACAATGTTACACTATATGTTAACTAACTAGAATTGAAATAAGAACTTTAAACAACAACAAAAATAATGGCCCAGACCTCTGATGGGTTTATGTGTTTTAAATGACACATAATTTATATTAGACCCCTAGTGAAGCACAGGAAGTCTCATTTTTATTTGTAAGTTCCATTTTGTTGTTGTGACTGTCAGATTTTAACATGTAAGACCATACTAAGTAGCATTTTATGGGTATTATGAAAATAAAAATACTGCCTGTAGAGGGGCACCTGGGTGGCTCAGTTGGTTAAACATCCAACTCTTGATTTCAGCTCAGGTCATGATCTCAGGGTCAGGAGGTACAGCCCTATATTGGGCTCTGCATGGAGCGTGGAGCCTCTCCCTCTCCAACTACTCCCCATTCATGCTCTCGCTCTCTCTCAAAAAATATATATATATATATTTTATATTTATAAATATACATTGTATGTATAATATTTATGATATATATGATATTTATAAAATATTACATATATATTGCCTATAGATTCCAGTTTAATCATGTTAACTTTATTATTTAATTTATTTTCTTAAAGTTACCCATGAAAATAAACAACACGAAGTAATTATGAAAATAGTTTGAAAATATTTTTGAAAAATAAAAGGAGGGGCACCTGGGTAGCTCAGTCAGTCAAGCATTTGCCCAGGGTCTTGGGATCAAGATCCTATCTGGCTCCTTCCTCGGCAGGGGAGTCTGCTTCTCCCTCTCCATCTGCACCTCCCCCTGCTTGTGCTCTGTCTCTGTCAAATAAATAAACAAGTTTTTTTTTAAGTGAGATAAAAGTTAAAAGAAATGTATTGCCCATTTAAGGAAGAATTTATCCCAATTCTCTACTATCTATTTCAGAGGTTAGAAGCAAAAGAAATTCTATGAAGCCAGCATTAGCCTAATATTAAAACCAGACAAAGACATTGAGGGAAAAGAAAACTTCAAATAATATCCCTCATGAAAACACATGCAAAAATCATCATAAATATGTTCACAAATTAAGGCGCCTGGGTGGCTCAGTGGGTTAAAGCCTCTGCCTTTGGCTCAGGTCAGGATCCCAGGGTCCTGGGATCGAGCCCGCATTGGGCTCTCTGCTCAGCAGGGAGCCTGCTTCCCTTCCTTTCTCTGCCTGCCTCTCTGCCTACTTGTGATCTCTGTCAAATAAATAAATAAAATCTTTAAAAAAAAAAAAGGTGTTCACAAATTAAATAAAAATGTATGAAAAAATTATACACCATTACCAAGTGGGATTTATCCCAGGCATGCAAGGCTGGCTCAACATTTGAGTATCAAAGAATGTAACGTATCACATTAACAAACTAAAAAAGAAATATCACAGTCTAATATTATAGATGCAAAAAAGGCACTTGACAAAATCCAACACAAATTCATGATAAAAACCCAGTAAAGTAGCAATAAAGAGGACCTTTCTAAACTTATAAATACCATCTACATAAAACCTACAACTGACATCATAGTTAAGGTGAGAACATGAAACCTCCTCAGTAAGATCAAGTATAGGGCAAGGATACTACCCTCACCACTCTTTGTCAACAATGAAATTCCTTTTTAATGCAATAAGGAAAGAATGTATACAGACTGGGAAGGAAAATATGAAACTGTTCATAGATGTCATGATCACCTCTATAGGAAATCAAAAAGAATCAGTAAAAATTTCATGAACTAATAAGTGATTATGGCAAGATTTCAGGATACAGGATTAATAGACAGAAGTTGTTTTTCTGTATGTCAACAATGAATAAGTGAGATTCAAGATGAAAAACATAGTACCTTTTTATTAGTACTCAAAAAATGAAAGGCTTAGGTATAAATCTAACAAAATGTATGCAACATCTCTATGAAGAAAACTATAGGACTCTGGTGAACAAAATCCAAAAAGAATTTAAAAAATGGGACAGATATTCCAAGTTAATTGAAAAGAAGACTCAAAACTGTCCAAATGTCATATCTTTCCAAGCTTCCCTTACAGACTTAATATAATCCCAAGAAAAACCCCAGTGAGCTATTTTATTGATATAAACAACCTGATTCTAAAGTTTCTGTGGAGAGCAAAAAACCAAGGATAGCTTATGCAGTATTAAAGATGAACAAAGTTGGAAAACTGATGCTGCCCAACTTCAAGGGTTATTATAAATCTACAGTAATCAAGACAGTGTGGTATTGGTGAAAGAATAAACAAGTAGATCAATGGAACAGAATAGAGAACTGGGAAATAATCCCCATAAATATAGTTAACTCATCTTTGACAAAGGATAAAAGGCAATACAATAGAGCAAAGATCATATCTTCAACAAATGGTGCTGGAATAACTGGACATACACATGCAGAAAAATGAATCTAGCACAAACTTTATACCCTTTATAAAAATTAATTCTAATTGGATCATAGACTTAAGTGTAAAATGCAAAACTATAAAACTTCTAGGAGTTTACAGGAGAAAACCCAGGTGACCTTGAATAAGGTGATGCCTTCTTAGATACAACTCAAAAGACATGATGTGTGAAAAAAATAACTTATAAGGTGGAGTTCATTTAAATTAAAAACTTCTGCTTTATGATAGGTGATATCAAGAGAAAGAGAGAATAAGCCACATTATTTGCAAAAGACAGATCTGGTAAAGCATTTTTATCCAACATATGTATAAAGAATTCTTAAAATTCAACAATTAGGAAATAAACAACTGGGTTTTAAAATGGGCCAAGGATCTTAAACACTTCACCAAAGATGGGATGGCAAACACACATATGAAAAGATGCTCTACCATATTGGTTCTTGACTACATGTTTCTCTTAATCATAATTGTGTGTGACATACTATTAATGAATTTTTATCTTTTTCATTAAGATTTTCATGTCATCTTATTTTAATTAATTAACTTATTTACTTGAGAGAGAGAGAAAGAATGTGGGGGGGAGGGGCAGAGGGAGAGGATGAGAGTCTCCCAGTCAGGCTCCATTCTGAGCATGGAGCCTGATGCAGGACTCAATCTTCTGACCCTCAGATTACCACCTGAGCCAAAACCAAGAGTCCTACACTTAACATATTATGCCACCCAGGTGCCCCTTAACACCATCTTTTAATGTTCTTCTGGGCCAGTTTTGCTTCTTAATAATAGCAATGAATATTCAAATCTGCTATTTTTTTTTTTTACTTTGCTTTAAATTTTGTCCTTAATCTAATTTTTTTACCAATGATGAACCCACACTGATATATCATAATCATCCAATGTCCATTGTTTACCTCAGGATATAATGACATATATCCATCATTATAATATCATGCAGGGAAATGCAAATTTTTAAAAAATGTGATGCCACTACACATCTATTAGAATGGTCAAAATCTGGAACACTGATAACACCAAATGCTGGCATGGAACACATCCTGGATCATATGTTAAGTGTACATTTTTAGCTTTTTAAAAAAACTACCAAACTCTTCCAAAGTAGCTATACCATTTCATATTTCCATCAGCAGTATATGAGCATTCCTGTAGCTCCACAGTCTTACTAGCATTTAGTTTTTGCTATTTATTTATTTGGTTGTTTGTTTCAAGTTTTTATTTAAATTCCATTTAGTTAACATAATACAATATTAGTTTTAGGTGTAGAATTTAGTGATTTGTCACTGACATACAGCACCCAATGCTCATCACAACAGCTGTCCGCCTTAATACACATTTAGCTTGGAATAAAAATGACTTATTGATTATTATATAGAAATTCTGTCAGTCAGCTGATATATAAATGTATGTCTGTAACTGTAAGAAGCAGTGTGTAATTATTAATGACATTTGGGAAAGCAGTTACCTTAAGATCGCTCATATTTGTTTTTAGAAATACTACCAATTCTTTTTTTTTTTTTAAGTCACCCATTTAACCCATATTCCCTGCCCACCTCCCCTCCAGCAACCATCAGTTTGTTCTCAATACCTAAGAGTCTGTTTCCGGTTTCCCTCTCTCTTTCTCCCCCATTTATGTTCATTTATTTTGTTTCTTAAAGTCCACTTATGATTTTTTAAAGAAATCATATGGTATTAGTCTTTCTCTGACTGACTTATTTCATTTAGCATTAAATTCTCTAGCTTCATCCATGCTGTATTTTTTTAAACATTTATGGAAATGACAGATTAACCGAAGTTGTATTCTCACGTTCCCTTCCACTATCATGAGCGTAACTCCATTTCCCTTTTCAGAACAATTACTTGAAAGATCTTAAGCATGACCAGACACAAAGGTAACTGCTTTCAGTAACATCATTAATGATTACATATTTTTTCTTGCAGTAATAGATACATATTTATACATCAACTGATTGACAGAATTTCTATATAATAATTAAAGAGGTCATTTTTATCCTGTTATATCTAGAACCCTCTCTTGTAATTGAAAGTGAAGACATGTATGCATACACACATATAATATAAATAGCGTATCTTCTTTTTACTAACATTACTGATGTTGCTAATTAGATAATAGCAATTTATTTTTTTTGATGCTTTTTTTTAAAGATTTTATTTATTTATTTGAAATAGAGAGAGAGAGATCACAAGTAGGCAGAGAGGCAGGCAGAGAGAGGGAGAAGTGGACTCCCTGCTGAGCAGAGAGCCCGATGCGGGCCTCGATCCCAGGACCCTGAGATCATGACCTGAGCCGAAGGCAGAGGCTTAACCCACTGAGCCACGCAGGCGCCCCGATAATAGCAATTTAAAGATTCACATGGTCACTGATGATTTATTAATTGAGGGTAGCCAGAAATAATCGTGAAATGAGCATCCTACTATATGACCTTCCAAAGGTCAAGGGCAAAGCCAACACCAAATGACAGGTTCCAGTCTAATAAAAAATATAAAATGAACTTCGCACTTCATATCACCAATTCTATTTTCTGCGCCATTACTTCTGCTTTATGTTGCTTCTGTGAGAGATTACATTCTACTGAGTATTTGTCTACTTCCATCATTTCTCTATCTACAAATTCTCCAAGCAGCTTTCCTTTCATTTTAAAATTTTAATCTTCTGATTTTTTAGGTTCATGTCCTCTTAAATTTTGAGACTACAAAATAGATTTTACTAAATTACTTAATCTTTTTTTTAAGATTTTTATTTATTTATTTGACATACAGAGATCACAAGTAGACAGAGAAGCAGACAGAGAGAGAGGAGGAACCAGGCTCCCTGCTGAGCAGAGAGCACAATGTGGGGCTCGATCCCAGGACTCTGGGATCATGACCTGAGCTGAAGGCAGAGGCTTTAACCCATTGAGCCACCCAGGTGACCCCTTAATCTGTTTTTAACTGAATTCTTGTTGCCACCTTATATAATCATTTGAAGAAGCAAATTATCTTTCCCTACTTGCCCATTCTCAAACATTATTTCAAGCCTATAGTGTGTCCATAAATGGAGCAAAGATGTTTCTTTATTACCCCCATTTAGTTCCAGGTAGCTATTCAAACCTTTCTTTCAGATTTCAACTTGGATGTGTATTTAATATAATGAACATCACTGCTAAGTGTTCCTGAGGGGAATGGGGAGAAATCTAGAACTATGAGCTATTTTACTTATAGAACTTAATTTCTGTATAGTTTTTTTTTTTCTTTGAAATATGTGGAGCAGGTTATATCAATCTCTGTTTCAGATGTGACTTTCTTTTACAACAGGGGCAAACCTTCCACATCATGAAAAAAAATCTCACCTCATTGCCACTTTTCAATTTGATATAGCCCCTGGAATTTATCATCACCCATAGCTGATTTTAATATTTAACTTTTAGCAACAAAATTTGAATTGCTCTCTACCATTCTCCCTGCTTTCCTACCTTCTAGTCTGTCACCTTCTAAGTCAGGGGAATGTGTGGCAATCTTTCAGATCTACTCCACTTTGGAAATGAAACACAATGTTGCCATCCCCATAGAGATGGCCACAACTTGATCTTTCATATATTCCTTCATCTGGTTCTCCTTGTAGTGAACAAAAATTAAATTGCTCAAGTTTTCTGGCATATGCATGGCATTCTCCATTTTTTTTTTGTAGTTTCAGGTTTTTATTTAACTTCCCATTAGTTAACATACAATGTAATATTAGTTTCAGGTGTACCATGTAGAGGTTCAACACTTGCATACAATACCTGGTGCTCGCCAGGATTAGTGCATTCCTTAACCCCCATCACCTATTTCACCCATCCCCTACCTCCTTTCCTCTCGTAACCATCTGTTTGTTCTCTGTAGTTAAGAGCCTGTTTCTTGGTTTTCCTCTCTGCTTTTCCATGTTCATTTGTTTTGTTTTGTTTTTTCTTAAATTCTACATGTAAATAAAATCATATGGTATTTGTCTTTCTCTAACGGACTTATTTTGCTTAGTTTTAAATGCTTAGGTATATTCTTTTGTTTTTGTTTCCTGCTTATTCTAATGGAATATGGAAGATGAATAATGCACCCTTCCCAGAAAACCATTATTTTGATAGATACTCCTACCAAACAAATAAAAAATGCTCCTATGAAAATAATTTTAACCTGATAGGGAAAGATGACCTAGAAAACATTGCACAGATTATCTGAAAGCCCAGATAATAAAATTAATGATTTTTTAAAAAAGGTTGACTAATTAGAATATTCCTTTTATGGATCTTACTTTCCTATATTTTTATAGGTTTAACTTTTCAAATTTGAATCTGGCCTGGGGACGCTAGTTTTCCCACTCTTGATTTAAGAGCATAAAAGTGATTAACTTATTATTAAACTGGTAAACAATGGTAATTTTTCCTCTGTGTAAGACATATTAGTAGATCCTGGGAGTGCTCTCTCCATATCCCCTAAATGCTTGGTCTTGTAATGTATGCTGGGGGTTTCTTACTACCACCTGCTTCCCTCTTTACCTGAGACTTTTTACCTGGGTGCTGAGACCAATATTGCCCCTATGTAGCTGCACTGCAAATGAGCATTCCCATCCCCCGGAGCTGTACTCACCCTATGACAGAAGAGATAACAGCTCCCTTGACTCGGGAGTGTGTTTTATACCATTCCCCATGCTGCTCTGCTGGGATAAGACCCCACCTGCTCAGAGTGGAAAGTTGTTTAAAATCATTCTTCATTGGCTTCCTTTCTTTCTAGTTTTACCTTCCCACTCTCCATGAGTATTTTCTAAAATTACTCCCAAATTTGCACTTTCTCTCTGTCTCAATGAGCTGTTTTTGTAGGAACCTAAATAAATAAATAAAAAGCTCCATTAAATAGAGCTTGTATATACAGAATTAAAAAGAAACAAAACCTTTCCAACATAATCAATAGATAAATATACCACGAGTTTATATCAAATGTCATATATATTAATATTCAGTATCTTAACCCACAGCTTCCTAATAAGTATTTGGCTGTTTACTGGTATATCACAATTGTGTTACAGTTCACAAAAATAGTGGTTATATCATCCCTGGCAGGCCAGAATTCCTAGTCAAGGTGTCTCTCCTTAAACATAATCTATTTTCCCTACTCTACCACATAAATATTACCATATCCTGTATATGCCAATATTTTTTAAATGTTGGAAGAACCATCTTACTTGTGTAAGAAGTTTCTTACTGATATCAAATTTTTCTGCAAGCTGTATAATGCACAACCTTAGTGGATGCATTGAATGAAAGTTAAATTTAATGCCATTAATTTCTACAATAATCATTAGTTATATTGAGCATTAAGTGTTTGGAGAATTCCCAAGGATTAAAGAAAACATAAATATACCCAAATATGGTTCTTAAGCTTATGTAGATATTTATCAACTTTAGATAATTCTCAGGATTTTGATTACTAGTTTTGGAGATGTAAGAATTGTCAATTAACTAACCCAATGAGAATGTTAATAATACAATGAGCTAATATTCTTTGTAGAAAAATGAGAGGATGATAGCTAATTGATGCACTAGCGTCTTCAGATGTAACTAATCTCAATTATCTTCACTAAATGGCCATATTACTAGAGCCTCTGATATACAGACATTTGCTACCATTGTTTTCTGACATGAAGTAAGTAAATAAATAAGAATATGCAAATACATTTATCTTCAGTTATTGAGAGGTTCAGAAAAGACAAAATTTCATCTTTTTTTTAAGTTTTATTTAAATTCCTATTAATACACAGTGTATAATTAGTTTCCACTGTACTATATAGTGATTCAACACTTCCATACAATACCCAGTGCTGATCACAACAAGTGCACTCCTTAATCCCCATCACCTATTTCACCCATCCCCATGCCCTCCTTCCTTCTTGTAGCCATCAGTTGTTCTCTATAGTTAAGAATCAGTTTCTTGGTTGGCCTCCTTCTCTCTTTCCCTACCCCCACTTGCTAGTTTGTTTGGTTTCTTAAATTCTACATAGGAGTGGAATAGTATAGTATACTGACTTGTTTTGTTTAGCATAGTACTCTCTAGGTCCATCCATGTCTCCATGTCATTCATTGCAAATGGTAAGATTTCATTTTTTATGGCTGAGTAATATTCCATTATCCATATATATATATGCCATATGTAACAAGGTTCTGCAATAATCATTAGTTATATTGAGCATTAAGTATGTGTGTGTATATATACCATATATATATATAATGCATGTATATGTATTATATAAATATGTATGTCAGTGTGTGTGTATACACACACACACACACGTATACCTCTATATATACACATATACATATATATATATACCTCTTTCCCCCCCCTCAAATCTAGAGTCGGGGTAGATTTGGGGCCCAGGTTAGGGCTCGGGTTAGGGTTTAGGATAGGGTGAGGCTATGTGCCCTATATTCTGCACTTCAGACATCATTCTGGAGTGTTAGGTTAAAGGTTAGGGTTATGGGATAATGATTAGGAGTTAGGGTAAATATGGATATGGCTAAGGCTAGAGTTCATGTGCCTGGCATCCTGACAGTTCAGAGACCTCTACAGAGGGTCAGTTTTAGGGTTAGGGTTAAGTGTTACAGTTTGGGGTAGGGTATGTTTACATTTAGGGTTAGGGTTAGTGTTAAATATTATGGTTGGGTTTAGGGTTAAAGTTATTATTAGAGTTAGGGTTTGCATTTGTTCTTACTATCTTGTGGTTCAGAAATCTCTCCAGAGCGTTAGGTTTTAGGGTCAGAATTAGGGTTAGTGGTTAGGTATTGGGTTAGGGTTAGGTTAAATGTAGGTTTAGGGTTAGGATTAGGGTTTAAATTTGGTTTAGCATTAGTGTGAGTGCATTTACCTGATATCCTGGAGGTCAGAGACCTCTCATGATGGCAAAGTCTAGTATTAGGAATTATAGTTTGGGGTAGTGTTACGTTTACTATTAGGCTAGTGTTCTTAAATTCCACATATGAGTGAGATCATATGGCCTTTGTCTCTCTTTCACTGACTTATTTTGCTTGGCATAATACTCTCTACCTCCATCCACATCCTTGCAAATGGCAAGATTTCATTCTTTTTTATTGTAGATAATGACTACAAGTACATTTTTCAGGACACAAAACTTCCTTGTTATATAGAAAATTAGTTTATCAGTCTATCCCAAGACTGAAGAAAATGAAAGTATTGGGAACTATTTATGAAAATATTAAGAGCACAATGTTTTATTCAGATTATATATGAGTTTTCAAAATAACTATCAATGCACAGTTAATCACAAAATGCTGGCATAGCATGAAAGTCTTTATGCTATATACTTTTCAAATTCCTTATTCTATTTTAAAAGTTGACTATATCTATGTTTTTATTCCAATTCAGAGCAAATTATAGTGTATAGGAAAGAAATGTCTGGAGTTTGTTTTGGATCTGTTGTTATGTTGATCTGTTTTCACAATATTGCCTTCCCAGAAGTCTTTTATACCCATTCTGTGAATTTGCCTTTACCTCAGAATTTTATTACTGTTGTGAACTATGCCTTAGTCTCAGCTCGATCACTGTATACTTATATAGCTAAACAGAATTTTATTCAATTTATTTGAAAATAAAACATTTAATATAATAATAATCTTGAGCTTTATTATACTGAGTATATGATTAATGTTATGTATTTCCTTATAAAATATATATTATGAATCCAAATGAAATAGCATATGAAACTGCAGCATCAAATGGGGAATCTGCACTAGAATCTGAAAAGCAGTATAAAAAGATGTGATTTGGCTGATCTTTATTATAATCAACAAGTTATTGAGTGATTATGTAAAGATAAAAATAAAACAATGTCTATGAAATTGTCTAGAACAGTGCTTTGTCCATAGTAAGTATATAACAAACTGAATTTGTAGCAAACGTTGCCTAGAAGTTGGGGATAGAAAGGAAAAAGTACTTGTTCTCTTCTATCAGGAAGACAATTTAATTAATGAGGCAAAGATACATATAAATTTAAATTACTTATGTAAGCTAGTCTTTGCTATTATGCTATATGACTTAGACTGAAGTAAATTCTGATGTGGAATGACCGTAGTCCTTTTTTAACCCTGTTTAAAAGATTTTATTTATTTATTTGGCAGATCACAAGTAGGCAGAGAGAGAGGGGAAAGCAGGTTCGCTGCTGAGCAGAGAGCCCGATGCAGGGCTTGATCCCAGGACCCTGAGATCATGGCAGAGGTTTAACCCACTGAGCCACCCAGGCGCCCCTTAACCATGTTTATATATGCTTTGTATCTAAGTCGTAAATCTGAAATGTGCATGTGTGTTCTATACTCTATTTTAGCACTTTCTCCCAAATATTTGGCATTGCTGTACTCTGTATAATGTTTGCTGCACAAATCCTCAGTGGTGATGACAGTGATAGAAAAAGGTTGGAAAGAGCAGCAACTGTTTGGTAGAGGAGCTTGCACTTGGCCATGGCCACGGAGATTGGGTGCCACTGAAATAAAACATTCAGAGAATAAGTATAAAAACGTTCCAAAGAATAAAACAGTGTGACAAATAAAGAAAGCAGGTGTGTGTGTGTGTGGCATGCCTGGGAAACAGTGATTACATAGATACGGATAAATTTAAGACAGCTAAAAACTAAAATGACAGGAGTTCTTCTGTTTATAACACTGTAATACACACACAAGAAGAATGTTCAAATGACCATACTATATATAAAATGTATAGAAGTGTTCTTTTTATCATGAATGAACAAGGAGAGTGCAGCCCAGATTTGGCAGAGGAACTAAACAGTTGGATTCACTCATTAATTCCCAAGCATTCTTTTCTGGCATGCACTAGAGAATGGAATGATTATATAACTCTGTAATGTTAAAATCTGACAGCTCTCCTATAAGTCTTTCTGGTACTGTATTTTTAAATGGCTCTTCTTCACCAGCTGGGAAAGGCATCAGAAATCTCTAAAATATAACCATTCTCATTTTTTCAAATCAGTTTTTTGGTGAAAATCATAGCAAGCCCAGACCTCATGCTGAGGACATCTGCATCTGAAACATCATAAAGCAGCCTTGAACCATAGCAAACCGTAGCTCAGAATTGGCTACCACATTGATTTGAAGAAGTGCACTGTATTGGTTTTCTGTTTTCTTCTGTTTTTTATCAATCTCCAAACAATTGGATCTGAGGGTCATTGCATCCATATTACAAAGTTGGTAAAGTGTGCTTACTTAGAGCAAAATGTAAAAACTAAATTAATAAATAAAATTAAAGGTAAGATTGAGAGACACAACTTTTACACAATCCCCCCACTTTCGTTCAGTTCATCTATTGTACAGAAGCAAAATTTATAGAAAATGTAGATATCATATGAATGGATTTATAAAGGGGACTTTCTAAAGACTTAAAATTACAAGTGACATCTTGTCTTGGGTCCTAAGTTACGTATCTGAATGTCAAGTCCTTAGATATTTTTCTTGTTTATAAGTATTTGAGTTATTGAAGAAATTTTACATCATAAAGTTACTTTTTTTTGCCCTTTTTACAGACCAGATAAGGTTCTCAGTCTATCAACCTGCATAAAACTCTTGACCTCCTACTACGTTTCAAAGTTTAATGAGCATTTCTCCACCAGACACTAAACTTAATAAAAATAAGGACATCACCCATCTGGATCACCACTTCCTCCCAGAGTAAGCTAATGTCAAACTACAGACCACAGACATAAATATTTATTAAATGAACACATCTGTTAAGTAATTATAAAAATAAGAGTGTTATAAAGAATGGTGTGGGCCATGAGAATTATTGGACCAATAGGAAATCACAAACTGAGACTTGAAGAACGAGTAAAGATTCTCTATGAAAGCATTATTGAACTATATATAAAGAAGGACATTTTAGGCTGAGAAAACTATTATACATTCAGTAATTTCTCAATCACTGCTTCTGTATGTGTGTGTGTTCTATGTATATGGGCTTAAGTATGTGGATATATGTTAAAATAAGGTATGTATATAAGACATAATATTTATGTAATTTATAAATAATGCTTAGGAATATGAGAATCCCCTCTATCATTTCTTTGTCTTATCTTATCAAGGATCTTCTACACATAGTTTGGAACTATTAAACAGTAATTCTTTAACATAACTCTAAAGATCTTTGGAATTAAATGGAACCATCACAACACTTAATTTTAGAGACTCTTTTCTTCTGAGACTTGCCAGCCCTGGATAGCATGATGTTAGTCTTTTCTCCTGTTTTTCTAACTATTTATTCCATGTCTTTATCCTTGGCATTTCATCTGCTCAAGATTTTTCAAATGGGGGCATCTCTGGATGTATTCAGGCTATGTTTACTGTTTTGTGTCAATACATCTGTCTCTTGTTCTGTACTTTAAAAGAATTCATCTCTTCAGTTTCTTCCCATCCACGTCTACTGTTCCAACTGTCAATTCTGAGGTATGAGTTTTTTAATCTAAATGTCTGATCTCATTTTAAAGCTTCAATCCTGAGTTTCAGAATTGTCAGAAGACATTTTTACCTCCATGAAATGCTATTGTGTCAAAATCAAATGGTAAAAAATATCAGACACAATGATGGAGAATATGTAAAACATGAATAGAAAAGGGCTGAAGGCACAATTCTGGGGATTATCAACATTTCCATCTAGGGAAAATGAAAACTGTAAAGGAGCTAAAAATAAACTAATATAGAGTAATAGGGTAAACCTGAGGAATCATGTAGAAAAAGTAAGGGAGAAGAAGGTTACCAGAAAGAGCAAATCTCTCTACCTGTATTTTATCTATTTAATCTACCATCTAACTGTAATTTTACAATCAAGAAAAGTTTCCAGTGGTTTAACAAATAAAGAATTATGTGTGAGGCTGAGGACAGCTTCTAAAAGAGAACTGGAGGGGCACCTGGGTGGCTTAGTGGGTTAAGCCTCTGTCTTCAGCTCAGGTTGTGATCTCAGGGTCCTGGGATCGAGCCCCGCATCAGGCTCCCTGCTCAGCGGGGAGCCTGCTTCTCCCTCTCTTTCTGCCTGCCTCTCTGCCTACTTGTGATCTCTGTCTGTCAAATAAATAAATAAAATCTTTAAAAAAATAAAAGAATAAAAGAGGACTGGAAATATGGAATTGGAATTTGTGAAGCTGTGAAATAAATGAATGGGGAGATATGAAGACAGAATAGATTTACTCTTCTAGGAAGTTTGGCTTTAGGCTGTCTTTGATATGATTATAAACAAAAACATCAGGAAGGAACACCAAATCCAGCCTTGTGTCTTGCCTTTCCTGAAGAAGAGCACATGAATTGAGTGTTAAAGAACATATCATATTTTCAAGATGACAAGAATTGGGGCACCTGGGTGGCCGTGTTGTGGTTAAGTGTCTGAATGTTGGTTTTGGCCCAGGTCATGGTCTCTGTTAAGGTCCTGAGATAGAGCCCTGAGTAAGGCTCCCCACTAGATGTGGAGCCTGATTAAGATTCTCTCTTTCCCTGTCCCTCTGCCCTTCTCCCACCTATCTCCCCCTTAAATAAGTAAATAATTTTTGTTTTAAGATGACAAGAATGATCACAGTGGCATTCTAGAGTACTAAAACAAAAACCATAAGTTACTGTCAAGAAATGATAGTGGAACTCAGCGGACTAAAGCAGATAAAGATGAGGCTGGGAAGAAATTTAAGGACCAGTTCATAGAAGGTCTTGCATGCCTTACTAAGAAGCTTTAAATTTAATAATTATTAATATCAGTCAACATAGAGTTATTTTGTGTCAGACACTATTTAAGGTTTTTACCCATGCTATTTATTCATGTCTTCAGAAAACAATTTTTAAGATTTTATTTATTTATTTATTTATTTATTTATTTATTTATTTAGAGACTGGGAACAGAGGGAGGGACAGAGGGAGAGAGAGAATCTCAAACAGACTCTGAGCTAAGCATGGAACCCCACACAGGCCTCAATCTCACAACTCTGCGATCACAACCTGAGCTGAAATCTGCCTAGACATTTTGCTTGTCCTCTCTGTGTCTAAGTTATCTCATCTTTAAAAGTAGAATAATTTTATGTGCTTCATAAAATTGATATAGATTTGCTTAAAGGGTATCTGGGTTGTTCAGTTGTTTGAGCAGCTCTTGATTTTGGCTCAGGTCATGATCTCAGGGTCATGGAATCAAGCCCTGCATTGAGCTCAGTATGAGCTCAGTATGAAGTCTGCTTAAGATTCTCTCTCTCCCTCTGCCTCTGCACTCTCTCACCCCACCCCCACCCACTCTCTAAATAAATAAATAAATAAATAAATAAATAAATAAATAAAATCTTTAAGAAAGATTTAGTTGAGAAAATACATATAAAACACTTAGAAGAACATCTAAGAGTAAATACTCAAGTATTTACAGCTATAAGTATACCAACTTTATGAATTAATTCTTTATATTAATTAATTAATTGACTGATGAAATTTATTTAGAAAGTATCTGACAGAATATAGATAAGGATATATCTATCCCTAAAGGCCATATTCTTAATATATGCAATTCATATTAAAATGATAAATATAAGAAGAAACAGCTTTTTAAGGTAATAAAAATTACTTAGTTGGGGACATAGTAATTTTTGAAATAACCCTGTGACTATGAAGCATCAAGTATTAGACACTTAGATGTTCAGGTCTGCTATTTAAGACAATGATCTGGAATAATAATAGACATGTTGGAATTGTCAGCATATTGATGGTTCTATTATTGCAGCTTGTTCTAGGCAAGATTGACCATAAATTCTATTTCACACTAATGAAATAAATAAGGAGCTGGGGAAGAAGTGGCCCAAACCTTTTAAGTAGATCTGCTGAATAGTTTCATCTGAGTTTGGCTATATCTCTAGGTTCAACCACCCATTTATAAGAAATACGGATGATAGAGAGAATTCAGTCAGTAATATCCAGGCTGTGGGAAACTTTAAGTGCAAATTCCCCAATTACTTCCCCAAGTTAATTGCCAGGTTTGGAGTGTTAAGAGAGAGATACAGGGAAGACTATAGATTCAAAGAACCATAAAGACAGTAATCAGTCACAAACTATGAACTTATCTGGATCTAGCTTCAAGCAAATCTTTGTAATTTTTTTAAAAATGACATTTGTAAAGCAATTGGAAATTTGAATACTGACTGGAGATACCTATCTTAAATATTGCTAATTTTATAGGTGTCTAAATCATTTATCATTTCCTTTATTTTTAAAGAACATTTATCTTTCAGAGAAACATGCTGATGAAATATTACCTAATATATACCCTATGGTATTTGCTTTAATACCATCGAATACTAGGGATATAATGAGAAGAGATTGGCTGTGAGTTAATGACTATAGATGCTGGGTGTTGGATACATTGACGTCCATTATACTACTATCAGTTTTTGTATATGCTTATGTTTGCCTAATATATGTATTCAATATAATGTAGTTATGTAGTATATATTAAATACAGTATGTTTAAAGTAAAAATTAAAACAAAAATCAAATAAACTCTTTACAGAGAAATAAACATAACCTAAAATGTAAGCTGAGGCAGAAAAAGGTTTCAAGAATATGAGCAAGACTGTCAGAATCAAGGTATGGGGTCAGACTAGAAGTCAATGAATTTGACAACATTGAAATGATTGATGGTTTTCTGTTTTTTATTGGTAACACATTTCTACCAATCACATAGTCACACATTGTTATCATAGTCTTCAACTTCTAATTCTCCCTCAAATCCTGTGTTCATTATCCCTTCCCTCAAGTTCAGAATTATGTAGAGGATAGCTTTCTTTCACACATCTCATACTTTTCAAGGTGTTGTTTTCTTTCATGCCTCTTCTTTTCCTGTTACATTTGTCATTATAGTTTGCTTTCACTATTATGAACCTTGGTAATTCACTTTTTACCTTCTTTCCCTCTAATGTATACTGCAGCATTTCTATCTACTGAACGTGGTATCAATTGTTTAACTGTGGGAATCTAAACCCCTTAATTTCTCTTATGAGTATTCCACTAAGAAATAATTAAACCTTTTGCACCACATCCTTTTATGACCTTTGGTCATGTTTCTAGACTTAATCTTAAATATATGGGAATAAAATAATTTCTTGATTATAATTGTAGTTTTTTTTTCTTTGAATGTTACTGGAAAATACTGTACTCATTAGTTTTTTTAATTAAGTTTTTATTTAAATTCCACTTAACATACATGTAATATTAGTTTCAAGTGTACAGTTTAGTGATTCAACATTCACATACAATACCTGGAGTTCTACTCATTAGTTTTAGAAAGTGACCGATCTCTATGCTCACATAGCTTTGTAGGACTATTTCCATCCCCAGCCCTGAAAAAAAGAAACCCTCCCTAATATAAAATTATTGGCTTCATGCTAACCTAGAAAAAAATTTTGCTATGATATAAGAAATGTAATTTAAGAATATTAAGCATTCTTAATGGGTGGCCCAGTTAAGTATCTGCCTTCAGCTCTGGTCATGATCCCAGGGTACTCGGATGGAGCCCAGCTTCAGGCTCCCTGCTCATCAGGAAGCCTGCTTCTCCCTCCCCCACTCCCCCTACTTGTGTTCCCTCTCCAGCTATGTCTCTCTCTGCCAAATAATAAATAAAATCTAAAAAAAAAAAGAGTAATAGATATTATTTTTTTTAAGTTCAAAGGCAACATAAATTTTGAAATACTACAAAGGATTGCATTTTCCCAGAAATTTCAATAAATTAAGCATTCTTGATCAATTTAAATTTTTTGACTTTGTATTTATATCCTAAGATAATTTATTATGTATTACACATAAACCAGCTCATACTAGAACATTCTGTACATATTTCTTACCAACTGTGAGCCATGGAATTTTGACTGTACAGCTAGCCCAAGTTTATTATTATAGCAATAACTAAAGGTCATTTTTATTGATGATAGATGTTCTTTGGCTCAGTGACTTACCACAGTTCTGAATTTCTCCTCTGCTCATCCTATATCTTTCTCACTTAGATTTCACCTACATTCTGTCACTTGGACATATATTTAAAGTTCTTGAAATTTCCATCTTCTGTAAAATGGAGTTATTTCTGGTGTCCTCATGAACAAGTTGATATGAGCATAACTAATTTGCACATAGTATATACTCAATGAATTATAGCTATTGTTATTGCTAATTAGCATCCTTCCTTAATCTTTACTTCAAATGCTCCATAGTTTTTTATATTTAATCTTTATAGATACTGGTTCTGTTGGCTCTCTGTTGCTGTTATAACAAATTGTCACAAATTTAATGGCGTAAGACAGAGAAATTTATTATCTTACAACTCTGGAGGTCAGATATCCAAAACTGTCTTTATTGGGCTAATATCAATGCACCTATAGGTTTAAATTCTGTTCTGGATGTTCTCAGGAGGAATCCATTTCCTTGCCTCTTCTAACTTCTAGAGACCACTTAAATTCCTTGACTCATAGCACTAGTTCTCTATCTTCAAAGCATCAGTGCATCATCTTCACATTTCTCTCTGACTCTGACCCTTTTAATGCCCTCTTTTAGGTTTAAGGACCCTTGTGATTACATTAGGCTCACGTGCATAATCTGTGATAATTACCACGTCTCAGAATTTTTAGTTTAATCACATTTGCAAGCTCTGTTGTGCCATGCAAGTAACATATTCACAGATTTCGTAGATTAGAATGTGAACATGTTTGGGGCATCACTATTCTTCATACCACAAGAGTTTTTCATCTAATAATTTGGAAAAAAAATCTGACTACTGATTTACCTTGTAAATCAAGTATCTAGATTACTGCTTCTTAAGACCCTTACTCTACCTACATGTTCTAGTTAATCTGAGTTCTGTCAGCATGCTACATTCTTTTAAGATTTTATTTAAATTCCAGTTAACCTACAATGTAATATTAGTTTCAGGTGTACAATATTGTGATTCAACACTTCCATACATCACCTGGTGCTCATCATCACAAGTGTACTCCTTAATCTCCATCACCTATATCACCCCATCAGCCTCCCCTCTGGTAGCCATCACTTTGTTCTCTCTAGTTGAGAGTCTCTTTTTTGGTTTGCCTCTCTCTTTTTTTCTCCTATGATCATTCATTTTGTTTCTTAAATTCCACATATAAGCAAAATCATATGGTACTTGTCTTTCTCTGACTGACTTATTTTGCTTAGCATGATACTCTCTAGTTCTATCCACATCATTGTAAATGGCAAGATTTCATTCTTTTTTATGGCTGAGTAATATTCCATTATGTGTATGTGTGTGTGTGTGTGTGTGTGTGTGTGTGTGTGTGTGTGTATACACACAAATGAATGCTTATCTTTATCCATTCATCAGTCAATGAACATTGGGGCTCTTTTTATAAGTTGGCTATTGAAGCTAATGCTGCTAAAATATCAGAGTTCATGTAACCCTTTGAACTCATATTTTTGTATTCTTTGAGTTAACACTTAGTCGTGCAATTGCTGGATCATAGAGTAGTTTTATTTTTAACTTTTGAGGGAGCTCCATACTGTTTTCCAGAGTGGCTGCACCAGTTTGCTAACCCACCAACAATGTAAGAGGGTTCCCCTTTCTCCACATCCTCCCCAATATCTGTTGTTCTTGTCTTGTTAATTCTATGTCACTGTAATATTTTTCTCCAGTAGAGGCAATCTCATGCCATTGTGACTTCTATGCAGTCCTCCAGTAGCTATTTGATATTATGAAAATACCTTAACTTTTCTAAGGCTAATTTCATTCATATGTAAAATAGAAAAAATATCAGTGAGATAATACATGTAAATCATTGTAATACCTAGCATGAAGACTGCTTAATAAAAGTTAAGTTAATATTATTGTAGTTGCTGTTAGAGCCCAGTAGGCAAATAGATTCCTCTATTGTTTAATTCCATTATACTTATTCTGTTAGAAGATTAAACATTCCCTTGGCCCCTAGAGTATTATCGATTTTCTACTTTATGCCCATTTTTATTTGAACCATAATATTCTATATCTTAAAATGAAAGAATATTTTGTTTTTCCTTGCAGACAAAGCATTTCAATCAGTGTGTAAATAGACAAGGGTCATAAGTTAGATCATTCTATCTAGGGTTAGAACTAAAACATATGGGTATGCTTTCTATCTACTCCACTCTGCCAGTGGCAGAGGATTATCATCATCATCATCATCATCATCATCATCTACCTCTTCCACCACTTTATTTGTTTGAGTGTCCTCCTTATAAAAGGAGACATCTTTGTATTCACAAGATGGTATCTTCTAAAATATCAAAGTGACAATATGGGCCACTATCTACATTATTTCATGCCATTTATTACTCCATTGTCTATGTCTACGACATCGGACATGGTAAGTCCTTGAATGAATGTGTGGAATTTCTTGCGGAGAGCTGAAAATATGAAGTAAATGAATGGGTGGCAGGTGATGGAAGACATTGCTAAAGAAACAGGCATAGGATTAATGAAAAAAACACTAACATTTACTGAGGACTGAATATATACCATGTGCTGCTACGTACTTTATATATTAATATAAATAAACAAATGTTCATAAATTTTTAATCCTCATCCTTTTATCATCACTTCATTCCCTCCCCCTGTGCCTGAAGGTGAAATTCACTGTGTGACCCTAGCTAACATGCATTCACTGTGTGACCCTAGCTAATTCATTTGAACTTAGTAAATCTTAGAATAATATGGAAATTACAATAAAAATTCCATCTCAGAAGCTTCCTAAAAAATCTAAATTTATAGAGTTATACAGTTTTATACAGTTTCCATCACAACGTCTGGCATTACTTTTCTTCTCTCATTGTATTTGAATTTGACCAGTTTAATTTAGCATGGCTGTCTGTAAGTGGTGTGAATTGTAAGAAATGTCGTGTCACTATATAGAAAGACCATAAAAAGTAATAACAACTGATAAGTATTAAATCCTGATATATGCCAAGTAGTTTTCCAAGTGTTTTACATGTGTTTATTCAATCCTAACAACAAACCCATTGAGTTAGAGCGAGGTAAAGCAAGTTGTCTATGACTATATAGCTATTAAATGCAGACGTGAATTCTGATCTTATGTGGTCCCATTATAAGCTTTTAAACACCAAATGCTCAGTCAACATAGAAATATAATTCTAACACTGTGCTTGTTTGTTTTTTTAACTCTTACCAGGTATTGTATGTTGAGGTTAATTTTAAGAATGCAGTACTGGGGGGCGCCTGGATAGCTCAGTGGATTAAATCCTCTGCCTTCAGCTCAGGTCCTGATCTTAGGGTCCTGCGATCGAGCTCCACATCAGGCTCTCAGGGAGCCTGCTTCCCCCTTTCTCTCTGCCTGCCTCTCTGCCTACTTGTGATCTCTATCTGTCCAATAAATAGATAAAATCTTTAAAAAACAACAACAAAAAATCCCATCTCTTCCAAAAAAAAAAAAAAAAGAATGTGCAGTACTGGGATTTATGCTGAATTTTTGTGCTTAATGTGAATTAATATTTTTAAAGGGGAAATGAAAACCTGTAAGAATCGTAAGCATACTATTTTACCTATTATCTTTTTAAGCTATATATTTTTAACATATTGAGTCAAAGTAGATATACTTGAGTTTCTTACAAATATAAGCATTAATATATCTGGGGAGGTGTGTTTTGGCTGGATTTTGCATGCCCTTAAATTCCCCATATTTATCATATTAGTGTATAACCAAAGTAATCATGTACTGTCATAAATGCATTTTGCGTTGGTTGGATATTCTTTTTTTTTTTTTTAAGATTTTATTTATTTATTTATTTGACAGAGAGAGATCACAGTAGGCAGAGAGGCAGGCAGAGAGAGGGGAAGGGAAGGAAGCAGGCCCCTGCTGAGCAGAGAGCCCGATGCGGGACTCAATCCCAGGACCCTGAGATCATGACCTGAGCCGAAGACAGCGGCTTAACCCACTGAGCCACCCAGGCGCCCATGGTTGGATATTCTTGAGACAAGAATTTCTTTCTTCGGTTGTCCTAAAATATAAAATATTTTTATATTTTATAATTTCTAAATAAATATTTCTGTCGTGACTTACTTATTACAAATCTAAAATTATTACAGTGTGATTGTTTTTTACTTTTCATATAAAAATCTCTCCACCAGTAATATACCTGCACGTTAACTTTCTTTAAAATAAATTAGATGGGCACCTGGAGAATATTCAGCTATGTGCTCAAGCAACTTTCAGAGTATAAGTAGCAAGTATTTTTTAGTCAGTAATATGCACATGTTTTTCATGGTCTGATGGCTAGATAATTTGATATTCCTTCCTCTATGTCTCTTTTCATAGATCAAATTTAGCAAACCTTTAGGACAACATGTAGATTTCAGATGTTTCATTACACAGAATCAGTAAACCAATCGCTAAGTTCTTGCTCAGCACTTAGGCTCATTTTTTATAGTATCTACCACTACAAGATGTTATAAAAATCTCTTTTGAGGCTATTAAATTTAATCAGTGAGGCATTTTTGAGCCAAAACATTATACTGCCCACATCTTAAGCATGTCATGAATACAGGCCCTGGCTGTTTACAGTTTTGTTTTGTATTGTTTTTATCTTAATTTGGGGATGCCTGGGTAACTCAGTTGGTTAAGCATCTGCCCTCAGCTCAGTTCACGATCCCAGGCTCCTTGCTCAAATCCCAGGCTCCTTGCTCAGCATGGAGCCTACCTCTCCCTCTGCCTCCCACTCCCTCTGCTTGTGCTCTTTCTTTCTTTCTCTCTCTCTCTCTGACAAATAAATCAATAAAGTATTTTAAAATCTTATTTTGATCAAATAAATAAATAAAGCAAAAGATTGCTCTCAGCCATTTTGATTTTCTCTCTTGTCATTAAAATTATCTACTCATTTCTGCCACCTGACTCTTACACAATTCTGTAACACACACATAATTAACATTCATTTAGTACAAGAATGAATGGCATCATTTTGAATTACTTTTCTGTGAGGTGAAATAAAATGCATGTTTTATAGAAGCTAATAGTGGTATGTAATTTGCCTACAAAATGATATAGCTAGTATTTCCAGCATTTGTTTACAGCTGGTAAGCTGCATTTGTTTACAGCTGGTAAGATCACTAATTTTTGCTTATTACTTGTAAATTTTCTTTATCTGTAACTCTACTCTTCCTCTCTCACATGCACACATGCAGTGTAAATAATGCTAGAGTGAGATAAAAGTCAGTTTAGGTATCAGTTCTGCCACAGACTGTCTTTGAGACTGTGATTAAGTTATTTAATACCTTATATCTATTTTCCTCATCTGTTTAATGGGATAAAAATGCTCACCTGTGAGTATCTAATGGAGCAATATCAAGAAGTACACAGTAGTTAGAGTCATATCATATTAAGTAAAGTTGTATAAATTATATAAAACCTACTATTTGTAATTAGAGCTTCTAGATTATTGAACTTTTTGGATGGTATTTATTTCAATAGTGCAAAAATATTTTTGTTCAGTAGATCTGTAACTTATAAACATGTATTTAAATCTCCAAAAAATATATTAACTATTGCCAAAAAATTTAAAGGAGGAGTGGAGAAGAGGGAAACATTAACAAGTAATTCACTCTGGCTCTATGTGAAGGATGACTACCTGAGTAAATGACCTCAATCAGATCCCCATGCAGTTGTCTCTAAATGAACTTCTTTATAAACATGTTAATGCCATTTGTTAGTGGAAAAGGGGGTTTTCTATCTATAAAATGTTTTCATATGATATTATTTCTCAGATTAAATGGATTATTTATAAATAAACTACAGTTTATTTATTTGAGGGGCATACCGGTTGATGAGTGGGAGGCAGCAACAAAAAATATTTATTTGGGTAATTAATGGTATATAAAATGTAGCAGTATTCAAACCAAAATTGCTCCATTTAATAAAATTTTATTGGAAGTTGACTTGGATCCAGATCCTCTATCACTGTTTTTTCAGTGACCTTGAGCATATTAATAAATTTCTTTTTTTTTTAATTTTCAGCATAACAGTATTCATTATTTTTTCACTACACCCAGTGCTCCATGCAATCTGTGCCCTCTATAATACCCACCACCTGGTACCCCAACCTCCCACCCCCCCGCCACTTCCAACCCCTCAGATTGTTTTTCAGAGTCCATAGTCTCTCATGGTTCACCTCCCCTTCCAATTTCCCCCAACTCCCTTTTCCTCTCTAACACCCCTTGTCCTCCATGCTATTTGTTATACTCCACAAATAAGTGAAACCATATGATAATTAACTCTCTCTGCTTGACTTATTTCACTCAGCATAATCTCTTTCAGTCCCCTCCATGTTACTACAAAAATTGGGTATTCATCCTTTCTGATGGAGGCATAATACTCCATAGTGTATATGGACCACATTTTCCTTATCCATTCGTCTGTTGAAGGGCATCTTGGTTCTTTCCACAGTTTGGCGACTGTGGCCATTGCTGCTATAAATATTGGGGTAAAGATGGCCCTTCTATTCACGACATCTGTATCTTTGGTGTAAACACCCAGGAGTGCAATTGCAGGGTCATAGGGAAGTTCTATTTTTAATTTCTTGAGGAATCTCCACACTGTTCTCCGAAGAGGCTGCACCAACTTGCATTCCCACTAACAGTGTAAGAGGGTTCCCCTTTCTCCACATCCCCTCCAACACATGTTGTTTCCTGTCTTGTTAATTTTGGCCATTCTAACTGGTGTAAGGTGATATCTCAATGTGGTTTTAATTTGAATCTCCCTGATGGCTAGTGATGATGAACATTTTTTCATGTGTCTGATAGCCATTTGTATGTCTTCATTGGAGAAGTGTCTGTTCATATCTTCTGCCCATTTTTTGATGTGATTGTCTGTTTTGTGTGTGTTGAGTTTGAGGAGTTCATTATAGATCCTGGATATCAACCTTTTGTCTGTACTGTCATTTGCAAATATCTTCTCCCATTCCGTGGGTTGCCTCTTTGGTTTTTTGCTGTTTCCTTTGCTGTGCAGAAGCTTTTGATTTTGATGAAGTCTCAAAAGTTTATTTTCGCTTTTGTTTCCTTTGCCTCTGGAGACATATCTTGAAAGAAGTTGCTGTGGCTGATATCGAAGAGATTACTGCTTATGTTCTCCTCTAGGATTCTGATGGATTCCTATCTCACGTTGAGGTCTTTTATCCATTTTGAGTTTATCTTTGTGTACGGTGTAAGAGAATGGTCGAGTTTCATTCTTCTACATATAGCTCTCCAGCTTTCCCAGCAACATTTATTGAGTAAATTTCTCTTAGACTTTGAAGTTCGTCTTGAATATTCAAAACTACATGTGTAAAATATTGGTTACTTTGTAGATTCTCAAAAATGAGAACTGGATATTTCAATAAATTATTTTAAATATAAGCCAAAATGTGTCCTAATGGAGGGAACAAAAAGAGATATTCAGCTGGTAATTTCACCTGATGGATTTAAGCCCTAGAAAATAGTATATCCTCTATGCCTTGTTCTTACTTGTAATATTTGAGTCTTTAGGGAATTTAAATGCCTTTGTGATATGTGTTTTGACTTGACAATTCAACTCTTCATGTTAGCACAGCATCCAATTATTTATCTATCATCTATCTAACTATCATCTATCTCTCTAGCATCTATCTCTATCTGACTTAAAAAACCCTTATCATTTGTCATAATATAATAGTGGCAACAATATATTTTTTCTCAACTTCCCATATCATCCTTGTCAAAATTATTAGAAAAAAGAAAGTTGTCATATCCAATCAGCTCCACTCCATAATTCCATGAGTTATGAATCTTTTGTTACCAAATGAAACATATAATTAGACTCTAAAAAAATAACATCAAACAATTTCCAAATAATTGCTGTCTCACCATTAAAATTAAGGCAAATCTGTAACCTTTTCCATATATCCTACTAGATTTTTTTGAATTTAATATAAAACACACGCAAAAACTCCTTTCTTCTCTGGTGTGACTGTGATTGAAACTTTCACACAGTTCCCAAATGTACTCCTCTGGTAATGAGTTCTCTCTCTCTCTCTCTTTTTCATTTTATTTTATTTTATTTCTTTTATTTCTGTTTATTTGTTCATAAAAATCAAAACACGTTTGGCATGGGTAAGGTTGTCTTTCTTCTTGTATACTATAGTTGATGGAAAGGAAGAGAGTAGAGAGGAAAAAAGAACTTCACAGAGAATCTCCTAGGTTCTAGATTTGGCTGTGTGCAATATGTTTGCTACTAGCCACTTGAGGCTATTAGAGAACCGTTGAGATATAGCTAGTGCAAACTACAATGTGCCATAAGTACAGTGCATACATTGTATTTTGAGGACAATACAATAACAGACAGAATGTATGAACTCATTAATGTTTTATGTTTATTGCATTTGGGTGATACTATTTTGGATATATTAGGTTAAATAAATTACACTGTTATAATTAATAATACTCATTTCTTTTCACCATTTCTAGTGTTATTATTACAAGAGTAAAAATTAGTATGTGTCTTGAATTTGTAGTTTATATTTTATTTCTTTTGGCAGCACTGTTCTAGATACTTCACAATAACACTCTGAGTTACAAATAAATACAGTGTTTCCTACCTGTATCATGGAGCCTGGGAATTTGACACTTAAGATCCTGCTTATATTAGTTTTGTACCATTATATAACAAAATATCACAGACTGAGTAATTTAATCAATACCCATTTGTGATCTTGTTGAAGAATGAAAGTCCACTCAAAATTTAAAAAAGATATTTCACAGGAAAATCAGCTGAAGAAAAGGGAATTTCATGTCCTGCTTTTTCATTCTCCAGTTATACCCTGTGGTAAACTGCTCATTCTCACTAAGGCAGTTTTTTCTCTCAGTTTGAAAATGAGTGCACAGTGTCTTTTAGCATCCTAGGATTTCATAAGGATAAAAAGAAATGGGTATATATATTTTGTAGAATTTTTACACACAATAGGATATATGTATATGTTATATACACATAAAGTTTGGAGTGCTTATACAAATGTAAGTGATTACTATAATTTAGAATATACCTTTCTTTCTTTCTTTTTTTTTTTTTTTCTGACCTGCCAGATTCTTGACCACTATGTTTTGCCAAGTCCTTTTAGGTCATTGGAAATGTTTCTAAGGCAACATTTCTGTCCTCATAGAACTTAAAGAAAGAAAACAAAACAGGGATGCAAAAGAACCAGGCTGAATCATGTTGGAAAATTCATATTTCCTTTAGACTTTGTATCTTAAATATCAAATCTTCTCCAAAGGATGTGTAAACACATGGTACAATTTGCATTTCTAAGAGAAACTCAGGTTATGCTTTACCTTCTTTCATACTTGTCTGTTGAACTTAACATATTTGAGTTGCCTGTAAGTTGAAGAACTTTTCTTTCTTTTTTTTTTTAATGTTTTATTTATTTATTTGACAGACAGAAATCACAAGTAGGCAGAGAGACTGGCAGAGAGAGAGGGAGGAAGCAGGCTTCCTGCGGAGAAGATACCAATGTGGGGCTCGATCCCCGGACCCTAAGATCATGATCTGAGCTGAAGGCAGACGCTTTAACCCACTGAGCCACCCAGGCACCCCTTGAAGACCCTTTCTTGCACAAGAGTTAGCAGAACTAATGCACCTTGCTCTGCCTTCTGCAACAGTGTTGTACTTAAATCAGCTGAGGCCTTGAATCAAATTTCTGCTTGCTTGGTGTATGTTACAGGTAAGTAATTAACTCATTATTTTTTTCTGAAAAAAAAAATTCTCATGGAAGCATTTTGAAGGAATATGAAAATTAATATTGCTTATTGACAAACTCCGTTTTAGGAAGAAAAGTATGTAACTATATAACAGTTATTATTTTCCTTTTTCTAAATAATTTCAACTGATATTTATCAAACATGGAGATATGCTTGGCACTATCTAGATGTTGGAAATACTGCAAGAATTAAGACATAAACTTCTTGTCTTCCCTTCATGGACTTACATTCTAGCTAAACAATGAAACAGATAAGAAATAGTGGTCATAAACGGTCCAGACTGTTAAAAGTAACAGTTCTACAAGTAAATGAGGGTGAAGTGGATACTGAATGTCAGGGTAGGGAGCTGCTATTTTAATGAGATCTGGGAGTAGTCCCTCCATATGGTGACATTTGAGCAGAGAACTAAAAGGAGTGAGGAAATGATCCATGTAGGTGTATGAAGAAAGAATGTAATAAACAAATGCAAAGGGAGCAAAGGCCAAGAGGAAGGCTTGTTTCATGGCCTAGATTTTGAACAAATAACAAGGAGTCCATAATGACTGAAAATAAAAAAGCATTCATCGTAGAAAGAGAAGGTGAAGTTAGAGAGGTAGAATAAACCCTATGATGCCAAGTCGTAAGACAAGTGACCTGAGAAATTTGTCATTATACTTTTGGGTAGCTCCCACTTTATTATTTTATTCCAATTATTTTGCCTCTTTAATTTTGGCAGCTTTATTTTATAGTTTCAGATCTGGTATATCTTTTGACATTTTTATTCCTGAGAATATCATACTTCTATCACTATTGTAAATGGTAGTTTTACTTCAATTCTTAGCATTTATTTTGAATATAAAAAATATGATTGGTTTTGTTGCTTGATTTTGTGTCCTACAACTAAGTTAAATAAATTATTAGTTCTAGTTCCTTTTCTGTAGAACGTTGGATTTGCACATACATGGTAATGCCATCTGTGATAAAGTTTTACTTCTTCCTTTCTCATCTCAGTAACTTTTTTGGGCACATTTCACTAACTACAGCATCTATTATAATGATTACAATGTTGAATAGGAGTGGTGGAGCAGATAACCTTGACTTGGTGCTGTTAAAGGAGAAATACTTAAGCTTAATATTAACTCTGACATAAGCCAGATGTTACTGTAAAATCTCCTATCTCAGACTGAGGAAATTCCCAACTATTTCTAGCATGCTGAGATTTTTTAATCAAGGGTGATGATTAGATTTGCCAATGTTACTCTACATCTATTGAAATGCTATGTGTGTGTGTGTGTGTGTGTGTGTGCGCGCGCATGCACGTGTGTGTGTGTGTGTGTGTGTGTGTCTTCCCCTTCATTCTATTAAAAAAAAATTGACTTCTATTGACCTTAAAAGGTGGGGTAGATGGCCAGCTCTGTTGAGCATGTGGCTCTTGATCTCAAGGTGATGAATTTAAGCCCCACATTGGGCCTAGAGGGCAGTTTAAAAACATAAGTAAATTAAAAACAAAAAACAACAAAAAAAACCCCACAAAAAACAGTTACAAGAACTTTCTTTCCTTGGAATAAACCCACTTTATTATGGTATATTAATGCCTGATTTTCCCAAAGTACCAGCTTTTAGTTTCATTCATTGTATTGTTTTTCTGTTTTTATCTTATACATGTTTTTTATCTTTATTTTTTCTCTTTTCTTTGAATTTTCTCTTCTCTTCTTCTCTAGCTTTTTTAACATGTGAAGTGAAGACATTATTTGAGAACTTCCTTCTTTCCTGTTTGAGATTTTTTTGTTTAGTTCCAAAAATTTTTGTCTCCTTACTAACTTAGAAGAATCTCAAATTTTGATGTTATTTCCATTTTCTTTCAGTTCAGTGTTTTATATTTAGTTATGTATTCTTTTCTTTCTTTTCTTTAAAAGATTTTATTTCTTTATTTGGCAGAGAGAAATCACAAGTTGTCGGAGAGGCAGGCAGAGAGAGAGAGGGGGAAGCAGGCTCCCCGCTGAGCAGAGAGCCCGATGCGGGACTCGATCCCAGGACCCTGAGATCATGACCTGAGCCGAAGGCAGCGGCTTAACCCACTGAGCCACCCAGACGCCCCAGTTATGTATTCTTTTAGACTGATGGTTTATTTGGAGGCATATTATTTTGTTTCCTAATATTTATGTGGGAATCTTTTGGAAATATCTATTCCTTATTTCTTATTTAATTTTATCAAATCAGTGCTAATATAATTTAATTCTATTTTGATCATTATCTGTTTTGAAATATTTAAACATCATTAAATTTCCTGAGACTGCCTTTATGCCCAGAATATGATCTTTCTTGCTGTATAATCCCTGTGCATTTAGGAAAAGTCAGTGTAATCTCCTGTAGTCGAGTGATGTATGCTACAAATGTTAAATTAAGTAGTATTGGTTGACTGTATGATTTAAGTCAAGTATTCTAATTTGGTTGTGTTTAAATGCTTGTGCTATGTTGTTTTCTATTTGTCCAAACTGTAATTTTTTCCCTTTTCTTCATCTTGTCTTATAGGCAATTTTACTTTATTTTTTCCTTGTTTTGTGACCTATAATTGACACATAGTATCATGCAAGTTTCAGGTGTAAAATGTGATGATTTGATGCATGTGTATATTGCGAAATGACCACCACAATGAGATGAGTTAACACTTTCACAACTTCACACAATTATCTTTCTGTGTGTGTGTTGAGAACCCTGAAGATATACTTTCTCAACAATTTTCAACTACATAATACAGTATCATTAATTATAGTCACCAGGCTATACAGTAGATCTCCAGATCTTCTTAAGATCTTCATCTTAACTGGAAGTTTGCACCCTGTGACTAACATTTCCCTCTCTCTTCCATACCCAGCCCCTGGCAACCAACATTCTACTCTCTATTCCATTCTTTTCCTTGTCTAACATCTTTTGGATTTCATTGATCATTTTTAATAACTATGTTACCATTTTAGCTATAGCTACAATTTCTTTTTTTTTTTAAGATTTTTTTATTTATTTGTCAGAGAGAGAGAGAGGGAGACAGAGCGAACACAGGCAGACAGAATGGCAGGCAGAGGCAGAGGGAGAAGTAGACTCCCTGCCAAGCAAGGAGCCCGATGTGGGACTCGATCCCAGGATGCTGGGATCATGACCTGAGCCGAAGGCAGCTGCTTAACCAACTGAGCCACCCAGGCGTCCCTACAATTTCTTTTTTGAATGTTTGCTTTAAGGTTCAGTAAGTGCATTTTAATGCATCACATGAAATGCGAAATAAATTAACTTAAAATAACATTATGCCTCTTCTTTTGCAATGTAAGAACCTCCCAATTTAATTCTCCTAAACTGCCTTTTTAGCCTTTGTGCGATTGCTATCAAAAATTTTACCTCTAAACATGGTGATTCACAGACCTGTACCCCTGGGGATAAAAATATATGTTTATAAAAAATAAAAAAATTTAAAAAAAAAATTAAAAAAAAATTTTACCTCTATGTATGTGACAAACTGTATAATATGTTGCCATTATATCTGCATCTGTCAATTACCTTAACCAGTTTTAAGTGGAACACCTGGGTGGCTCATTTAAATAAGGCTCATATCATGATCTTAGGGTCCTGTGATGGAGCCCCACATCAAGCCGCACACTGGGCTTCTTGCTCAGCGGGGAGCCTGTTTCTCCCTCTGCCTGCTGTTCCCCCTGCTTGTACTCTCTCACTGTCAAATAAATAAATAAAATCTTCAAAAAACACTTTTTTGGCAAAAAAGTGTTTTATAATTACATACGCATTTACTATCTCTACTAATATTGATTTATTTTGAATAGAGATTTCTATATCATATCATGTTTTACCTGAAGGACTTTATATAAACGGAACCATTTATATTAACATTTATATAAACTGCATGATTTATTATTTAAATCATGTTTATTATTTCTTTCAACATTTAGTATTTTTATTATTTCTTTCAACATTTACATATCTGAGAAAGTCTGCTACTATTTTTTTTTAATTTTTTATGCGTCAAAGCCTATTCTTTTTCTTTTATGTTCAGTTAGGCCACATATAGTGCATCATTAGTGTTTGATGTAGTGTTCAGTGATTTATTAGTTGCATCTAACACCCAGTGCTCATCGCAACACATGCCCTCCTTAATACCCATCACTGGGTTACCCTATCCCCCACCCTCCTTCTTTCTGTAACCCCCAGTCTGCTACTTTTAAAAAAGGAAAAGCTATGTTTGCTGGTTATGTATTACTAGTAATCTATCTTAAGTTTTATTCTGTAGCAACAATCAAAATATCATTCCATGATTCTCTGTCTTGATTTGATTTTAAAAGAAACCTGCAATAATCATTTTCTTGTTTCTCTCTGCAGTATTCCTGTTGCTTCTGTTTGCCTTTAGCATTCTCTGTTTTTCAAGAATTTCATTTTAGATTACGTGGTACAGGTTGTGTTTCATATACTTGGGCTTTACTGAATGTGACTGCATTTGTTTATGGTTTTAATAAAATATGAAAATATGACAACTATTAATTCTTGTTTATGATTGTAATAAAATATGAAAAGATGACAACTATTAATTCTTCTAATATTTTTATTTTCTTTTGGAAATCCAAATTATACATATAGTTGATAGTGATCTCAGAACTCCTTGATAGTGTGTGTACTTATTTTCAGCTTCCTTTGTATTTCATTTTCAGTAGTTTTTATTGGTTAACTTCAAGTTCATTAGTCTTGCCATGTTTTTGTTTCCTGCAGTTTTTAATCCTTTATTTATTTCATGCAGTGTATATTGCTTAGATCTTATACTTCCCATCTCTAAAAATTAATTTTATTGACTTTTTATTGTTTCAATACTTATAATATGCTCAATTTGCCATTTACCTTATTGAACATATGAATTTTAATTACAATAAATCTTTGAATGTCATTGTCTAGGAAATCTATAATGCTAATTCCAGGTAGGATTCCATTGATTTTTTTCTCTTCATTTTATGTTTCTCTGCTTTTTGAATGCCTGGTTAATTTGGATTAGAGATTGGATATGGTGAAGTTTTGAATGTTACCCTACAGGCTGCTAGATAGATATTTCTGTATTTTCAAAAATTTTTTGAGTTTTGTTCTGAGATACACTAAATTTTTTGGAGACCGTTGGTTTCCTTCAAAGCTTGTTTTTAGGCTTCATTTTATAGGACCCAAGCAGCTATCAGCCTCTTACTCATTTTTGCCACTACTGAGTCAATATCCTTCTGTGATTTATAGTGTTTTTTTTTTTTTTTTTTTTTTTCCCTCCGAACAACGGGAACAGGAAATCATCTCCACTTTATGTGAACACCTGGGATTATTTCCTTTACTCCTCTGGAGTGGTTTGTCCTGGCCTTGTACAGCTTCTTCACACTCAAATGCTGTTCAATCCTTAACTAAAATCTTTAGAGAGGCCTCTCTATCCCTCGCTTTGTCGTTCTGTAACCTTTTCTTTTCCAGCATAGTTCCCTACAAATTCTGTATGTCTGGGATTTTCCAGACCCAGATTTATCTCCTGAACTCGTAAGATTTCTAAGTTCCACTTTGATTCTCTTTCTTCATTCCTCAGCCTGGCAGCAGTTTCCAAGCCATATGCCCAATTATAGAACGAGTATCATCTGTTTCCTCTTTCTGCAAATTCAGTCTCCTGCATTGCCTACTACCTAAAGTATGAAAACCAAAGGTATTTTATTTTTGATACTTTGCCTGGATAGTAGGAGTTCCAAGCAGAAGGGTTTATATTATCCCTCTTATTCTACATTGACCTGAAGTAGAAGTCAGTTAATTACCTTAAGGCTCGAGAACTAAATTTAGAGGCACAAGCTGTTTCAGATTCTGTGTATATTTAGGGAATGTAATAGAGTAAAACTGTTGAGAATGTCTGATCTTACCATATCAATAATGCACTAGTATTCTACATACAGTGACATAATTTATTATTTTTATATATTACTGTTTAACCAGTGGCATTGAATTTTACAGAAATATGGCTAGGTAAGTTGTAAAGGGCCAATAAAAATAACCGTGACTCAAAAATATATCAGAATTCAATCACCTGGTTCAGACCAGTGTAAAAACAATTAAAACTACCAAGCAGTTTCTTTGAAAATATACATCAGTGTAGCAGATGCTGAAATTGGAAACAACTTTTTTTTAAAACTCACTGAAAGAAAAATGGAAAGGAAAAAAGTTCACTTTAATTCCACTGGGTAACATAAAAATACATTTTACTGTCAGATTATTTGCAAGTTTATTTAAAGATACCATCTCTGTGAATATTTATGTACTGTGAGCATGACTCCTCTTCTGGTAGTCAGAAATTTGTGTTCAGCTGTCACTCAGAGTGGCTACTTCAAGATATTCTGCTTTGAAAAAGTCATTGAAAGTTTTAAAATCTTTCGTCAAGGACATCTTTTTATAGAATGCCAAAGGGCACCCTGGGAAAAACACTCAACATATATTTTTCTGCTTTCTCTTTCTCGAGGATAGTAAGCTCATAAGCATCGAAGCAAATTTCAATTACTATTTTCATGTTACATTTTGGGGAAGGAGTAGGAACTTGATCCTCAATAATAGTTCAAAATAGAGGATCTTTTCAAAAGCAAAATCATCTATCATATTGTTTGACTTCACCAATAATGAAATATTAAGAGTCATAAAAATGAAATGAAACTTCTAGTGCTATAGCTTACTCTTGAGTTGAATGGAATCAGTTACTATCTCTGAGATCTAGTTTGTTTATTTACCTACCACACAGGTTTTCCTCTGATAATTTTTAAACATTTACTATTTTAAAATTTTAGAATGGTTTTAGATTTACAGAAAAGTTACAGAGATAGACTCCCATTTTCTCCACACTCCAGTTTCCTTATTATTAGCATCTTATATTAGTATGGTACATTACAATTAATGAAATAGCATTGATAAATGATTACTAAATAAGTTTATAGTATATTCCTATTTAGTTTTTAGCTAATCTCATTGTTATGTTCCAGATTCCTACTGACGATACCATGTTACATTTAGTTGTCATGTCTCCTTAGGGTCCTCTTGGCTATAACTCCTTCTCAGACATTTCTCATTTTTGATGACCTTGATAGTTTTTCTTTTTCTTTTTCTTTCTTTCTTTCTTTCTTTCTATTTTTTTTTAACCTTGACAGTTTTATGGAGGAGTGGTCATGCTTTTGTAGATATACCTCTTTTGGACTTTTTCTGATGTTTTCTCATGAGTAGACTTATTTTATGCTTTTTTTTCAGTGGAAGTTCATAGAGGCAACATAATTTTCATCACATGGTATCACATATATACTATGAACACGGCTTATCACGGAGAATCTTAACTTTGACCAACTGGCTGAGATAGTGCTTTCCAAGTTTCTCCACTGGAAAGTTATTAATTTCCGACCTTATCATTCTTGACTCTATGGAAGGAAGTCAATATGTGCCGCCCTATTTAAGGAGTAGAATTATAAACCCATTAGGCTCATGAATGAGATCATCTGCACAAATTCCGTGAGATAATTCTACATGAGAGATTTGACTCTTCTCCAAATATATTTACTTAATAATTTATTTCTATTAGTATGGACCCAAGAGTAATTTATTTTATAATTTGATTAGAATTCATTGCTACATTAGTTGTTTCTTAAGTTGTTATAACTTTGGTCATTGGAAGCTATTTCTTTTCACTCCTATGTGCCTTTGACGTAATCCCATCATGACCATGGGTTCATTAGTTTGTTTGTTCAGCACTTTTTAACTATGTGGAACTACACGTTTCTTTGGGATCCCCTTATATATTTATTGCTTCAGTCCTTAATTCACACATTTCTCAACGGAGTCTTTGTACTTATTTATTGGTATTGGTTAATACGTATGTCTCCAATGCTATCACTACATGGATCATTCTAGTGTTCTCATGTTGCTGGTCTGTAACCTCTTCCTCTAACTGTGAGAATCCTGGCTCCCTCCATCCATTGCTCGATTCAAGTGTAAATATAAAATGACTCTAGAATTGATAATCCAGACCCTTTGGGGACAACTTTATTAACTTTTATACAGTGCTTATATACAGCTTATTTTACCTTAAGTCTTACAGATGATATTCATTTCTAAAGTAATTTAGGTTAGCACCAGTTTCTCCACTCCCTTCAGGTAGGTTGCACCATACATTGGTAAATAAAGTTATATTAGTCACATTTTGAATTCGATACTGAAATCTCTTGACCTCTTGTTTCTGTTTTTGTTTTTGTTTTTCATTTCATACAACAACTTTCTCACCTTGTGCTATGAAGGGCCATAAATGATGACAAATGCATATGGCCACATATGCACCGATATTGAATCACACAAAATAGTTTCAATAGCTAAACCCAATTTAAAATTTTTCTATGCTTCATACATTCAACCCCTTGCTGAACTCCTGACAACCATCAATCTGTTTATAATCTCTATAGTCCTACCTTTTCCAGAAGGTCTTATAATTGGAATCATGCAGTACATAGCCTTTATGGAATGGCTTTTTGCACTTAGTAATATGCATTTAAAATTCATATGTGATGTGATGAGCACTAGGTGTTATACACAACTAATGAATCATTGAACATTACATCAAAAACTAATGATGTACTGGGTGTTGGCTAATTGAATTTAAATAAAAAAATTTAAAAATTCATACCTGACTTTAAATGGCTTTAAGCATTATCTGGCCCTAAACGTCAATAGTACTGAGGTTAAGAAACTCTGCTAGACTGTCCATTGTGAAATACAATTTTACTGTTGTTGTTTATCTTTGTACAATGGTCTAAAATTGTATTTTTTAGAACCTCTAGAGTTCTACGGAGGTGTCTCAATAATTTAACCAGGGCATCTCTTCTGTCTACTTTTTGATAAATTGGGATTATTAATGAGATATTATGAAAAGATTTTAATTGTTCCCAAGTGTCTATTTCTTCCTTTGTGCTTCTAATAACAGAACCACCACTTAAATTTTTGAAGCAGCATTGCTAGAGACAGTGTTCCCTAGCCATCCATATGCATTCACAAATGATGAGGTTTGATCAATCGATTGTGATCATAGGTGATTTGTTCAAAGCCACTTGCCCTGAATTACTTTTCCTTACCTTCTAGTTGAATGGAAACAAACTTTGAATTCATGTTTTGAGGGTGAGAGAACCAACCTATAATGTGACTGCTCACCTTATGACTATTTATTTGAGAAAAGAACTTTATTTTGGTTCTCACCCATTTAATTTAAATTCTCACAATTACAGATGACATGTATGCTTCTTGATAAGGTGACTGTCTCTTAAAATCATTTTTGTACTACAAGATAAAGCCTGACAACATAACATGATGTACAAGGCACTTTGTGACATAACCCCCGCTTGCAAGTCTTGCTCGTCCTCATTAAACTTTGCTACTCTACATGTCTGAAATACCAAATGTAACAAGCTGTCTCAGCTCTGTCTATTTCCATCCTATTCATAAACTTAAATTGTCCAATCACCTCATTCTAATAGTCTCACTGCTAAAAACTACTATATAAATCTTTTAAATATTTTATTTATTTATTTCAGAGAGAGAGAGCATGAGTGGGGTGCAGAGAAGTAGACTGCCCCCTGCACAAGCTGAGCAGGGAGTCCAACACAGGACCGGATCCTAGGTCCCTGAGATCATGCCCTGAGCCAAGCCAAATGCAGGTGCTTAACCAACTGATCCACCCAGGTGCCCCTAAAACTACTTTAGAATGGAATACATACTTAACACATTTTTCTAAATAATAACCTGTGTAAGATTTTCAAAATTATACAATTAATGGTTCAACCAAGCAATGCTTAGCAGTTTAGAGATTGAAAAAAAAAAAAATCATTGGTTTTTTGACCTTGAATTCTTATCTTAGAAAGTATCAGTGAATAAAATAAGAAAGTATCAGTGAATAAATAGCTAATTACTAGATTAACTGTGGTATTATTTAATAGTAATGTTTATAAACAAACAACTTTTGTTAAAATACACATCTGGATTTTAACTCTTATTTCTAGATTCCACTTTTATTTTCAGTTTACTACTTAGGGTGATTTTTTTAAAAAAATATATCATTTATTTATTTGACAGAGAGAGTGATCACAAGTAAGCAGAGAGGCAGGCAGAGAGAGGGGGGGAAGCAGGCTACCCCTGAGCAGAGACCCCGAAGGAGGGCTTGATCTCAGAACCCTGAGATCATGACCTGAGCCCAAGAGAGAGGCTTAACCCACTGAGCCACCCAGGTGCCCCACTACTTAGGGTGAATGGTTTACTTCTAATTCCATCTAATAATCCAATATGCAAACTCCCTTAGATCAAAAAGTTATTTTCCTTTTTAATTAGTTTGTGTACAGGATTAGGATGTTTAAGAACACATGCATTCAATTTACTGTGAATATTTTAGTCAAATAACTATTTTATTAATATGTATTGCTTGCCTGAGACCTTAACTATAATGTATCTCCTGTTATTCAGCAAATATGACTCTTCTAAGTGAAAAATGTTATAGTAAGAAAAAAATACAAGAAATAGGTTCATAATGCCTACACTCTAAGAGAAATTTATAGGTGAGAATTGTTTTTTTTTTAAACTGATAAAATGTTTAGAAAATAAAAATTCCTTGAATGTGATGACCAAAAAAAAAAAAGACAGAAAAGCATGATAACTATTGATAAATATATTGATTTATGCGTTGAGCCTGATAGTCAACCAAACATGCATAGCTTCTGCATAATTATTTAAAATAGGTAACTTGTGTAGTTTTCATAGGAATTATCTCAGAGTTTATAATTCTTCAAGGATTATTCCTACAATTATCCCTATATTTTTTTAAGGAAGCCATATCGTAGATAAAAACAATAAGCAAACAAAGCAACACACACAAACAATAACAACCGAAAAACATCCCCATTGATTTTGTTGTCATTAATACCTGAATTGAATCCCAGTTCTAATTATTTAATAAGAATATGATAACAGCTAGGATATTCAATATATCTTACCTATATTGTCCTTATTAAAATAACATGAAAAATAATACAAGGCTAATATATTTAAAAGCCTACCAAATTTTTGGTAATTATTAATTTTCTACCCCTTTTTAAGTAATAAAAATACGATCATTATGTTTTCTTTACCAAAACTTAGTACTTGTGCTCTGAAAAGTTTTACTTTGAATTGTTATTATATTGATATAAAAATCCTAAAAGAAAATTGAAATGTTGATTTGTAAGGTATTGCCACAAAGCGAGTAAGTTTTTTAAGATATTGAAAACTGTTAATTATTAGAGGTACAGGATGATTAATCACTCCCAACTAACTTCATTACCAGCATAAAAGGAAAGAAATCTCAGACTCTATTCTGCCATATTTCAGCCATTCATGAACAGATATGCAGAAATTTTCTTATACCCACTTCTCTCATCTAGAATAAAATCTTAACTATTTTTTTTTTTTTTTTATGGAGGTCTAAAAGCACCCTCCTTGAAAAACTCAGCTGTGGTGCATGATTAAAGACTCAGGAGGTAGAATTAGGCTACCCAACTCTGCAAACTCAGGTGAACTGTCTATACTGTAGTTGAATTCAGAACCTTTTAGGAATCAAGTGCAGGGTACTATCTCTTAGTACTATTAAAGAAAAAAAACTATATTAACCCCTGCTAAAATGATAATGAAGATTTTATTCAGCACCATCCCATTGGTATCAAGACTATTGCAATAGGGGGATTTAAATTGGGCTCAACTTCTGTTATAACAAGAAGTAGGATTTTATAGCCAAGGAGCACATTGGATGACAGAAGGTCAGTGAATGGAAAATTACTAACAGGAAACATTTAGGGAAGGGGAAATTCTTGCGAATTGAGTGAATAGGATTTTTGATGAAGTCAGGCCAGGGTGATCAAGTATCACCGGGGACATAGTAGGGGTAAGGCCCTAGATCTGATACCAAGAATGATCAGATATCAAGGGTAAGGATTCTTGCTAAACTAACTTAGCAGAATTCTTGCTACAACTGGACTATGGAAGCCTAGCAAGAATAGCGACCAAGATTGAGGCTTAGTAGACAAAAGGACTCTAAGGAGCCTAAGTGATGCTTAGGAGATAGTCTTAGGAGATAGTCTTTCTCAGTAAAAAGAGTGAAGGTTCACTTGATTCTTTTTTTTTTTTTTTAAGATTTTATGTATTTATTTGACAGACAGAGATCACAAGTAGGCAGAGAGGCAGGCAGAGAGAGAGAGGGCGAGGGAAGCATGTTCTCCATCGAGCAGAGAGCCCAATGCGGGACCCAATCTGAGGACCCCGAGACCATGCCTGAGCCAAAGGCAGAGGTCCAACCCACTGAGCAACCCAGGCACCCCGGTTCACTTGATTCTTATGCCTCAAACATGCAAGACTGTGGAAATCCTAGAAACTGTTTTAAACAAAACACGTAACTTTAAAACTAATAGTTTTACCAAAGGGAATCCACTTCTAACATCCATTACTGAAAGTGGTAAAGCTTCTGATTTTGAATCAAGATATGGATTATAGAAACGTTTGAGGAAGACACCTCTAGGGCATAGGCATTCTGATTAAATCCTAGCTAACCATACACATACTAGATGAATGAATTCTTGGCTAAGTGAGAATGAATTCTTGATTAATCTAACTGAATGCTCTCAGACTATCAATCAACACAAATGCACACACATTTATTATATACATGGTCAACTTGGAAATCTCTTAATGTAAGTATAGATATTATACAATCATATATTTATTTAATCATGTTTTGAAAATAGTAAAAACAATAATGATAACTGGCTTAGAAAATTCAGATTGTATGTCCATTAGATTTACAGAATTTACAATGAAAAATTGATTGATCTTAATTCTACCTCTGAATTTAAATGCCAGACTAACAGAAAACTAGGATGAGATAAATCTGGGAATCTGAATTATCTGTTTTGATCTTAACTTACCTCATGCTTTTCTTATGAATACAAGCAGAAGAATATGTTAATTATTCTTCATAGGGTTACCATGAAAGGGAAGTTAGAGGAAATTCAAATATATCTGGAATTTCAAACACATTTCTGTAAGCCAAAAATGTTATTAGAAGAGTGAGAGTCTCTCATTAAAAACTTAGAAGATAAAGACATGGTGCTTACAATAAAATTGCAAATAAAATCTAATTAGTGAATATGCTAATTCTTCTCCCCACCTGTTCACGTTAACAGGAAATGATATTAATGTTTTCAATAGCTGAAAAGGGATACAATTAACTTTACATTATCATATCAAAAGAACTGAAGTAACATTATAAAACCTAGCTTTTCATATATGCATGAAGCAAATGCAATCTTCACTGAAAAGTGGCTTAAAAATTTTAGAAATAAAGAACTGTCTGAAATTAGAAACCATATTATTGCAAAATCATAAATGTTTCCTCTTTGTTGAGCAAAAAAATGAGCAAAATGTAATTCTTGGTAAAACAGTGATAGATTTCAGAGCACATTTAAGAGAAAGAGAAAAAAAATAGCACAGAAACATAAATGTAATTTTCACACCCTCTGAAGAGCTTTGCACAGCATTTTTAGAACAGTTTCTGTATTTCATTTCGCTCATTAAAGCCATGTAGCTTAGCAATAGTGTCATTTTGAATAAATATATTTCCTTTACAACAACCTAATGCAGATTTTATGGATAATTTATTTACATAAATTTCCTTTGTGTCATCTTGTGTTTATCAGAGTTCAATTTAACTTATATGATATATTTATACATGATAAATTAGATTTTTTCTTTTGATGTAATTCACCTTATATTATATTGAGTTCCAATTTATCTAAGTAAGAAATAACTTTCAATGATGATATCCCTGGCCTACAGAATATATATTTGGCATAAGCAATTAGTCTAACTAAATCATCTCATTCTTTACAGTTGAATCCAAAATTCTTGTACAAAATTTTATAAAATAGACCAAACTCTGCATAAATATTTAAGATCACATTCTATCTTTTGAATTGTTAACTGGTATCAAAAGTTGTCATCTGCTGATGTGGAAAAGTAATGGAGGATAAAATACCCTTTTTGAGGATGTACAGTTCAACCAAGCTAAATTCTGTTCATCAACAGCACGAATTAGTAGTAGATATAAATCACTGAAATACGTCTTATTAAATTCGAAGAGCTTCTTTAATGATATTCATATTGCAATTCTTAATGCATAACTCAAAAATATTAAAATAATAAAACTAGTATAGATGCCAAATCCCTTAGACATGTTCAAGTCTCGTTAATTTTGGTAGAATACCAAAATCATTTTAAGACTCTGTTTGATGTTTTAGCTATGAATTATTCTTAATGTAAATAATACTCTAATGGAGAAAATGTGTTATTCTTTAAGGAAAATTGAGAACAGTAGAAAATTAATTTCTATTGCTAGATAATGAACAATGTAACAAAGTTTATATTAAGCACTAATCATATGCATAGTACTCTGGTAAAATTAAAAAGACCGGGTGAAAAAAAAGAAATGCTGTATTGCTGTTGAGATAATATTAAACTTCATGAATAAATTAAAAAGCAAAGCAAAAATGTGTGATAAGCATTGAATAAAATACAAACTTTTATTACAATAGAGGAAAGAAGTGAGCAACTAAGTGTTTGAATGGAAACCTAGAAAAATGTCTAGATATTGGCTTCCTGGTGTGTGCGCATCTTTTATCCCTTATTGTTTATGATTTTATCTCTAAACTGTTTATGACATATAACTAAGTGTGCCCTTCTCCCTCAAAACTAGTGGTCCATGCTTATGTGATCATGACTTCATTCTTATTCAAACCTTAATTGTCATCTTTTATTCCTTTCATTTTGTCACAGTTAATAGGTCACAATTTATTACTTTATTTTCACTTTCCTCTTTTCAAATTTAAGCCACTATATATCTTTTATTTAATCTGCTAACTTTATGGTATAATTACTATGCTATACCTTTCCTGTTGATTGTCAAAGTTACTAGAAAAATTGGCTGTACTCCATTAGTCTTGTTTCTACTGGTTCCTTAAAGACTCAAAATTTGTTTACTATAATTTCTCAAGATTTGTTATACCATATCAATCACACTGCAGTCCTTAGAGATAGTGATGTTAAAAATTATAACTATACACAATCAGAGAGATATGGGAAAAGAATCAGAGGATTTCTGATTCGAGATATCAGTCATTTAAATATTTAAATATTGCTCTTTAAAACACCTATAATTTCATATTTGCATACAAGACTTCTCACTGTATGCAAAATAAGACATTCACTTGACCTCCCTCTCCACTTATGCCTTTTCTGTTCCCCTTGCCAAGAATTCCTGGGTCAATACTCCATTTCTACCTATTGAAATATTGACCAAACTTTAAGCACTGAGCTTAATTCTGTTATCTCCATAAATAGTTTCCAAATTCTTCCTTTAAAAATTAGTATCTTCTTTCTCTATTTTTTTTGTTTTTACTCAGTGATACCCTTTACTTCATTATATTCGAACTGTTCACATATGTCATCTCTTCCTCTATGATGTCAGCTCCTGGTCTTATAGGGACGGTTATAAGTTTATTTTGAATAGACAACCAGTGGATTCTGAGTTCCAACAGCAACACAGTCATGCTCAGACAGCCAATTAACATTTAGCTTTGGTCATAATATAAAGAATGTATGAAATCTTAGCTGCACAAGTAGAAAGTCATGAATAGTAGATAAACTGAACTTGAAGTATATGTTTGCTTATGCCATAGTTAATATTTCCCCCATTCCTATTTTATAATAAAAAATTACCCAAGTACCTATAAAATTTTTCTTACTAAATGATCTGCTGAAAACCTCTACTAATGAATAATAATAGTGGAAGTAAAAGGCATATATGTTTGCTACTGACATTAATAATAATTCTTTGATGTCTTCCCATTCAGAAAGATTCTGGTTTGGGATCAATATGATATATACCATACATGTATACACATTCAAATGTGTATATGTAGTATGTTTACACATGATTCACAGTTGAATCCTGATAAGGGCTCCCTGGCATGTAAAATAGGGCTTGTGTGTTTTGAACCACCTGCCATGCCAAAGGTAGTACCCAAACTTTCTTATCATCATATCTAGATGTGGGAAGAAGGAGAGAGTAGGTGCAAAGGGCTAAGAGGCTTAAAAGCCATCATCAGTTAAACATAAGAAAATGGAATCAGACATTTTATTACAATGTAAATGTGTTGTCTTAGCTTCTGCTTCTACTTAAAAAAAAATGTATTTTCTGAGAAAATCACTTTATCTCACCTTCATATTTACTTGTATAATTTCAAATTATGAATATATTTAGTTGCATAGTCATTTATGATCTTTAAATTCTCTTCTATAAGCATTTGCATTTAGAATCGTCAGTTTTGTGCACATGCAAGATGGCCTCCTTATGTACCTGAGGTTTTGTTGTATAGATATTTTTTCAAAGACTTTAGTTTGTATTTCTTACACTATACTTTTCTTGTATTTTTTTTTTTTTGCTTCTAGCATTCACGCTGCTTGTTTTATCTTTAAGCATATTAAATTGCTTATTTAATAATGTATTTTCTCTTATTGTCTTTATTAATATTTGAAAGTATAGATTTTTTTTTCTAAGTACAGCTAAATCAAATGAAGTGATTTACTTTATAGATCCATTCCCAATATAATTTTTAGCATGTTAATGATAGTCTCCTCTTTTATTGATTCTAAAATAATATGGTTGGGTTAGGAAGAATCACTCTTATTATTTTAAGTATCACTAAATTAAGCAAAAAGAAATTCTGAGAAGAAAGAACAAGGCAGGAAGCATCCCATTTTCCTCATTTTATGTTATACATTGGAACAATATAGTATTGGCATAAAAATAGACAAAGAGACCAGTGGAATGGAATCAAGAGCTCAGAAATAAACCCAAGTATATCTGGGCAACTAATATTTGACAAGGAAGAAAGAAAACTCAACTGAGAAAAGATAGTCTCTTCAATAAATGGTGCTGGGATAACTGAATATGCATATGTGAAAGAAAGAAACTGAACCAATAACTTATACCATGCACAAAAATTAACTCAAAATGGTTTAAACACTTAAAAGTAAGATTTGAAGCCTGGAAACTCCTAGGATATACAAAGCCCCTTAACATGTATCTTGGTAATAATTTTTTGGATATGAAAGTTAAAGCACAAGCCACAAAATAAAAAACAAGTGGGACGATATGAAGCATGAAAGCTTCTACACAAAGAAACCTATCAACAAAGTGAAATGACAAACTATGGAATGGGAAAAAAAAATTGTAAATCATATATCTGATAAGGGGTTAATATTCAAAACATATAAAGAACTTACACAATCAATGGCAATAATAATAATATTATTAATATAATTAATATTAATATTAATTAATATTTTATTAATTACAACAACAACCCAATTTTAAAATGGGCAATGGACCTGAATAGACATTTCTCCAAAGAAGATACATTGACAAGACAACAGACACATGTAAAGATGCTCAATATCACTAATCATTAGTGAAATGCAATTCAAAACCACAGTGAAATATAGTCTCATGTTTGTTATAATGGCCACCATCAAAAACACAAGAGATAACAATGCTGGCATGCATGTGGGGAAAAGGGAACACTTGTGGAATGCTCCTGGGATTGGAAATAGGTACAACTACTATGGAAAATAGTTGGGAGGATCTTTAAAAATTGAAAAATAGATCAACCATATGATCCACCAATGCCACTTCTGAAAATATACCCAAAGGTAACAAGAACACTAACTTGAAATTTGCACCCTCATGTTCATAGCAGCATTACTTACGATAGTCAAGACATGAAAACAATCTACATGTCCATCGATAGATAAAGAAGTTGTGGTGTATATATGCAATGGGACGTTATTCAAACATAAAATGAGAAAACACTACCATTTATGATAATGTCAATGAACCTTGATTGAAGGTGTTGTACTAAATGAAGTAAGTCAGAGAAAAAAAAATACTGTAAGATCTCACTTATATGTGAAATCTAAAAATAAACAAAAACTAACGACCAACTTTTAGGAAAAGAGATCAGACTTGTGGTTACCAGAGGCAGTGGGTGAGTGGAAGAGCCATTGTGGGGAAGGGGGTCAAAAGGTACAAACTTTCAATTATAAGATGAAAAGTACCAGAGGTGAAATGTAAAGCAATGTAGGTCTTTTAGGAACCAAAAAGAAATAATACAGCTCCTTTTAAAAAACACTTAGTGAAGACTATTTTATTATAAGATGACTCCAGTAGATAAGTTCTACTTGCTTAAAATAAGTTTCATGAAGGCAGGAGTTTTAAATCTGTTCTGTTCACTGAAATATTTTCACTAGTTAGAAGACAAGGGCTCCCCAAAGGTACATCGTATGAATATGTGGTGATGATGATGATGATGATGATGATGATGATGGTCTTTTGGCTAATACTGAACTGGTAGTTTAAATGTTGTAGATTTTATTTTGTATCTTGCTTTATGGTTAATAAAGCCTCCCTTTTTCTTTTTTAACACTTCTTACTATTCAAAGTTAAATGTAGAATCATTCTTTTTTGGTTATTATTTTATAATCTGCACATAACCTCTTTTATGTTAAAGACTTTTTAAAAAATTTTCTTCAGAGTTTTTTTTTTTTTCTGCCTTGTTATGTATCCAATTTTGTTGCCTTATTTCATGGACAAATAAAAATATTAGTATCAGCAAAAGTATAAGTAGTCATGGATTGCAATATTATTATTTCTAAACTGGTGGGATCTCAGATTTTAGTTAGATTACTTATTACTCAGCTGTTGAGGCTTCTTTTCTCTGGGTATGACTTTGAATATGATGTTTTGAACAGAATGTAATAACGACTTTGAATTTACTAACCAATCCACTGCTAATTTGGCGTAAAGTAAGGAGAAAGTGTTTTGTTGCATATTTCAGAAAATTCAAAGTCTTTTATTAATACAAGTCACGTGGTTACAGTGAATATAAAGAAAATGAACTCCTCCTATGTATTGATATAATTTTTATCTTTATTAGTATTATTTTGACAATAGCAGTGGAATAATAATCTAAAGCTGTTATAAAAAGAAGGTTGATGATATAATGGAAAAGAATAACCTCTGCTTTTACATGGAAATATTTAAGAAAAATTCACTTACATTTAATTTTCATCAGTTAACACACTTCTCTTCTCTATGCCAACCTAGAGCAAGACAATTGTCTTTTCAGAATTTCTAACCTTCAGATATTTGCATATAATTGTTTTTTCCCCCCAGGGGCTCCTCCTTTTTAATCAGTGCTTCCTCATTGCCCTTAACTATTCCTCTATGGCATCCTTAATTTTTAATTGACAGTGAAGCATATGTATGTGTATATATTAAAATGTGCACATCCTTATGTATTAATGTGCAATCTAGAAAATAAGAAAACTTTGCAGAAAAAAAAAAGACATTTTTAAGAAGGGAAAGAGATGCCATTTGTAGCATCTTTAGAATAGGTTATGGGATTTTGCTTCCTTTAAATAATGAACACAACTGAAAACTGAATTTGAGGATTTTTGAAATCTTCTGGTGGAATTAAATGAATTACATGAAATTTTGACTCATCGCCTATCTCTCACAAAAAAGGGGAGATAAAGTACTATAAAATACTTAGTAGTAATTTGTGTTTGATTAAAGAGCCTTTAAAGGTCTCAATATGATGCCTTAAACTACTTTAATTTGTTGTCATGTAATTATTTTTGCTTTGGTTTTAATTTTATGTAGATTATTTACTATTTAAATTAGTCAAGTTTCCAGTATTTATTGTTTCTTGTTTCTGTGGTATGTTTAGGAAAGGAACAATAATTTCAGATGATCATTCACCTACACTTTCTACCTAGGATATCAATGTCATCATTATGTTTACATTTTATCTTTGCTCTAGCTTAGAAATAAATATTGTGGATTAGGGATCATGTTTTGCTTTGTTTATATGGCTACGTATTGTTTCCAACTACATTTGTTAAAGAAAACCTTTTTTTTCAATGAATCATCTTCACCACAAATAAAATTGCCATAAGTAGCAGGACAATGTTTATCAGGTATTCTGTTTCATTTGAAAACCATCTATAAAGTTTCCACCATAGGTTGTTGATTAGCTTTTAACTGAATTTGATAATTTAGTTAAGAAAACCTGTTTGTTTTTGGTTTGTTTTTTGTTTTTAATTTATTTTTTATTTATTTTCTGCATAACAGTATTCATTATGTTTTGCACCACACCCAGTGCTCCATGCAATTCGTGCCCTCTCTAATACCCACCACCTGGTACCCCAACCTCCCCCCGCCCCACCCCGCCACTCCAAACCCTCAGATTGTTTTTCAGAAAACCCGTTTTTTTTTTTTTAATCATTTTAATCTTCTGTTCAAAAGCCCAATCACAGCACGTGATATCATGGTTCCACCCACATATTGTCAAATCTTTTTGCGAGGGGCATCCTTTCAGATCTTTAAGTATGTCCCTGTTCTTGATTGAAGAGTGTCCTTCAGTTTACCGGTATCTGTTGTATTTGTATGTTTTATGCCAGTGACCAGGAATTTATAATTAAAGCCTGACAGATGAGGGAGTACTGATGCTCCAAATCCCTTACTGCTGATTAGAACGATTCCAAGGTGTGACCTGAACTATTTCCAGAGTATTCATCCACAGGTGAACCGTGGGTACTCTCTTGGGACTTCAGCTGATTCTATTTCCTTGCTTGGCACTTTCCCATTCTGGTCTCTTTTTTTTTGCTTTTCGCCTCTGCTAAATTGCCGGAAATGGCCAGCATTCTCTGTATGGAGGGATGAAAGATGACTTCAAACTCTGCTGTGAAAGAGGAGAAAGCAAGGGGGTCAATGCTCAAGAGACAAAGACATTTTGCTTTTTGCTTTGCTCCCGGTTTTCACAGTCTTTCAGGATCATCACAAAACCTGATCACTGTTCCTCCAGCAGGTGATGTGTGACAAGAGTCTTACTGCAAGTAGGGCGCTCAGTTTATGGGAAGATAGGATATGCTAATCTGTGTGTTCTACAGTTCTGCTGCACAGAGCCTGAAGGACAATGCATACAACTATTAGACCATGGGGCCGCTGTTTGGGCTAAGAAAGCTTCTGGGAAAGCAACTCCCAGAGACATTCCTAAGGCAAAGTTGCAGCTCAGGCCTCGGTATTCCAAAGGCCTACGCCCTTGTTTGGAAAATTTTCTTCGCCCCCCAGTGGCCTCCGTTGTTATATTTAAGCAATCTAGGTAATACAGCTGATTTCATGCTCTACATTAACCCCAACACTAAATTTTCCTGGGAACTAATAAATTACTTCTGCACAAATCACCCCTCCTGTGTTGGCTTCCAGGTGGCCCAATGAAAGACATATTTAAGGAATCCAGTTGTGGTGATACAGGTATCAGACAAGTAAGAGTTTTATATTAACGGAAGTTATGATTACCATTATGTCATTTGCTATCAAGTGTACTTATTGTCAGACTTCTGGGGTCCTGGTTATTTTGTACAACGTGGAATATAATAGTAAAGACAATAGATGGAGAATCCACTTTCATAGATTTTCCATTCTAATTGTGAAAGACAAAAATAAGTAAATACATATATACATGCATGCATAGATACATGCTTCAATAAATAAATAAATAAATAAATAAATAAAGCAGGAAAATACCCTAGTGATGAAAATATGCAGAAAGGTAAAGTAGAATGTCATAGGAAGGAGCTGGAATGATGATGCTTCTCATTTATTAAGCAGAAACGAATCTAAGTTTAAATAAGATGTTAGGTTACATTGAAGTTGAGGTCTAAAATGACAGGATGATTTTAAACATCTGAAAATCAGGAATAAATGTATTCCAGCTAGAAGGGACAGCTGTTACAATGGCCCAAACACAGAAGGGAGATTTGCCAGAACAAAATTAAGAGCGGCCAGAGCATTTAGAATAGGATAAGTAAAAAAAAAAAAAAAAATGCAATAAAAAAAAATGAGTAGAAGAAAATCTGACTCATTATCAATCAGAACCCTATTAGTCATATCAGGTTTTTTGTTTTTGTATTCTGTTTTTTGCTTTTTGTTTTTTTCTGATGGTGGTAGAAAGGCAATGAACATTTGAACAGAAAAGTGATTTAATCTGTTTTTAATGGATAGATGAGCTAAACCTTCTGTGGATAAATGGTTCTAAATTGGTGATTTGGGTTTGGTTCCTTAGAAACAAAAATACGAGAGAAGCAGGATTGGGCAGAGGGAGAATTTAAACAATGATGCAGTTGCCAAGAAAGGCTTTAGACATTCTCACATGGAACTTGGCAAGAGGCCTTCCAGAGTTGTCCCAAAGTGAGGCAGTGGTTTTGGGCCTTTGTGCTTTCAAATCAGACAATAATTAATTTCAACCTTCCCCCATAGGAAAGGCACCTACCTTTAGCTAAAGAACACATATGTAAGCTGTCAATAGTCTATGTTCCCAACAGCTGGGGAAAATGTATGCTGTAGTTATAAGGGAAATCCTAGTGGCACACCAGAACATGTTCTATATATGAAAAGAATGAAGGTAGAAGACCAGTGGTAGCCTAAATAGATGATTAACTGGCCAGGGGCAGTTAAAGCATTCGTGGAGACAACTGTTAGATTTGAGATATATTTTGACCCAAATTCTAACTAATTTGCTAACAGATTTTGGAGAGTAGTAAGGAAAAGAAAAGAGATAAAGCTGATTCCAGTTTTATTTTGTTTTGTTTTTCTTCTTCTTTTTCCTTTTATTATTCCTGAACAGTTGAATAAATGGCAATATGATGTTGTAATGGGGGGATGGCAGAAAACAATAGTAAATCAAAAGTTTGCTGTCGGATATGTTGTATTGAGATGTCCATTATAAATCCAGAGTCAAATGTGCAGTGCATTATGCAAATCTAGAACTTAGGGAAGCAGTTAGAGATGTAAATGTGAGAGTCACCACATACAAATAGTATTTAAAATCCTGGGCCTGGATAAAATGACCTAAGGCAATGCCTCTGCATCTTTTCTTAATCCACAATAAAAAAACATTTGACTTCTTAACCCATATTCATGCATAAATACTGAAATAAAACTTTCACAAAAGTGCTTGCATCGATTACACAGGATTGAATATTTGAAAGGACTCACAAGACTTCACAGGCTGAATACTTATTAAAGCTTTAATACGGTTAAAAAATACAATACAATGGGAGACAGGATGTACAGGCAATTATTGGTGGCCTGGAAGATTTCTAAGCCCAGCTCCCCAGAGTTCTTTAAAAACTGCATAAGAAAAAAAAAAAAAAAAACTGCACAAGTTCCACTTCATCTTTAGTTTATGAACCACTAAGACATACATACACATGGTATCTTTGTTTCAAGGGAGTCCAGGAAAGTTTCCATTCCCGGGCATTTCTTATACCTTATTGATCACATTCCCAAAGCAGATTATATAAGCAGTTAAACCAAGTGTAAACTATTAACATAAATTGGTAAATAATGTAAAATATGCTTGTCTGGGGACTTTCAGGGAATTTTTTCACCCAGTATACCATATTAATTATAAAACTCATCCTGATCTTGACCGTAAGTCAATACAAGATTCCAGGCATACTCACAATCACGCATAGAGCAGACCCAATCCAGCTGTAAAACCACTTATTTCTCATGCTCTTACTATGTGTGCTATTCACTGACATTTCCAATGCAATTCTCATTTTATTTCATTACAAGCAAGATCTGGTCATGATTCATTAAACTGATTTCATGACTGTTTTTAAACCTCAGTAAAAAGCAGAACAAACAAACAAACAAAACCAGTAACCTAGGGAGACTGTAGAGGGAAAAGGGAAGAGGACCTAGGACAGGAACTGTGGAAATATCAACACCTAAGTAAGTTGGAAGGAGAAAGAGGAAATAGGAAAAAAAAGGATAATTGATGAGCGAAAATTAAGATAGGAAGAAACACAAGAAACAACATCTTTGAAAGTGATTTACCCTTAAGAGGAGCAAGGAACAGGGCAATAATTGGATTGCGTTGGGGATCGTAACATGTTTTTAATAAACTAAATAACAGCATGATCAGGTGACAAGTGTTAATGATCCAAAAGAAGGGAAAAGTTTGGTGATTTAAGAGGTAGAGGAATATTGCAGGAAGAAACTAAAGAAAGTGAGAGGGGGTATTGCCCAGAGAACATGGGGTGTTTTAACCCATGTGGAGCAAAGGTAGTTTATCCATTTTAATGGGAAGCAGGAGACTATACAGCTGCTGTGCAATGGATGGTGTGCAAATGACAGCTTTTCTGATGACTGCTAATTTTACAGGTGGATTTATTCTATGAGAGACATAGGGGCAAGAACATTAGATCTGAAGAGAAGAGTAAGATGCAAAATATTTATCTGAGAGAGTGGAATAATAAATTAGTAGAAAAATAAAATAGGTTTTCTGAGTATCACTAAGGGTCCGCTTCAGACTTCTTAAAGTTGAACAGTTGATCGTGTGTTTTCAAAAGCCACTTTCACCTGTTTGGCTGTAGACAAAGAGTTAATCAAGGGCTGGTTGTAACTTGAGTTGAAAGTCTGCTGGTGGGCACCTGGGTGACTCATTTGGTTGGGTGTCTGCCTTCCGCTCAGGTCTTGATATCAGGATCCTGGGATCGAGTCCCACATCGGGCTCCCGCTCAGCAGGGAGTCTGCTTTTCCCTCTCCTTCTGCCCCTCTTCCTGCTTTTACTTGCACTCTCTCTCTCTCTCTCTCTCTTTTTCTCTCTCTCTCAAAAACTAAATAAAATCTTAAAAAAAAAAATCTGCCAGCCAAGTGTTGTGGGAGGAGAAAAAAGTAAGAGTTGAGGATGTGGATAAAAAACCAAATAACACTTCCCAATCTAAATTGACTTAAGTAGGTAAAAAAGGATGTGAGGGCAGTGTGGAAAGGAAAAATTATGGGGTACAAATGTGATTGAATATCATACAGAGTGAGAGCTTTAGAACAAATGAACTCTGCAAACAAGAGTAGGCAAAGATTGGAACTCCCCCAATAGAGATTTGGGGACAATGGTACAGTTATTGACAATGACAGCAACGATAGTATTACTGTGGGTATCACTGGGAGAGACAAGGTGAAGAAAGAGATAGTTGGAATTGAGAGTATTAAACATGAAAGCTCAGAGTGCTACAAAGATAATCTGCATGGATTTTGACATCTCCACAAATGAAGACTAAGAGCCACTCTGGAAAACAGCATGGAGGTTCCTCAAAATGTTGAAAATAGAACTGCCCTATGACCCAGCAATTGCACTATTGGGTATTTACCCTAAAGATACAAATGTAGTGATCCAAAGGGGCACATGCACCCGAATGTTTATAGCAGTAATGTCCACAATAGCCAAACTATGGAAAGAACCTAGATGTCCATCAACAAATGAATGGATCAAGAAGATGTGGTATATATACACAATGGAATACTATGCAGCCATCAAAAGAAATGAAATCCTGCCATTTGCAACAACATGGATGGAACTAGAGCGTATCATGCTTAGCGAAATAAGTCAGGCGGAGAAAGACAACTATCATATGATCTCCCTGATATGAGGAAGTGGTGATACAACATGGAGGCTTAAGTGGGTAGAAGAAGAATAAATGAAACAAGATGGGATTGGGAGGGAGACAAACCATAAGTGACTCTTAATCTCACAAAACAAACTGAGGGTTGCCGGGGGGAGGGGGTTTGGGAGAAGGGGGTGGGATTATGGACATTGGGGAGGGTATGTGATTTGGTGAGTGCTGTGAAGTGTGTAAACCTGGTGATTCACAGACCTGTACCCCTGGGGATAAAAATATATGTTTATAAAAAATAAAAAATTAAAGTCTAAAAAAAAAAAAAAAAGAAGGTGGAAGAGAAGGGGAAATACTTATGCACTCATAGCAGTGGTGTACCCTGAATTTTGGGTGTGAAATTTTGTCAGTCTCCAGCATATGAACCTCCAGACTGCTGCCTGAAAATACCCTGGTTTTGTGCTGCTGGCAGCTGAGATACTCAATATATTGTTTTCTTCAGTCGTTCCACTTCCTGACCCCTCCTATACAAATTAGCACATTTTTCTAGTCCTCATTTAATGGAAGGAGCAGCATTTTATGAATGCAGTCCTGTTCCCTGCATTCCTGACTCTACGAACTTCCTACATGAAATGATGAGAGCACTGCTTGGCATTCAGAGCTCTCATAGGACCCTGCTGACCACAACTTAAAATCAAAACTGCTCAGAAGACATACAAGTACGTGATTATCAATGTCCAGCCTACTATTTCACTTGTAACTCTTATATTCCTTCTTTCCGATTCTTCTGAAATCCAGTGTGGTGAAAATCTTTTTACATTGACCTAACTGCTAATTCACCAGCCTGACTGACTTACATCTCCTTCCTTTTAGACAGATTTTTTCCTTCCTAAAATATTACTTCATTTTGTTACCTGACCAATTTCTATCATTTTGTAAGATCCAGTTCATATGTCTTCAGTTAAGTTTACCCTAACTTCTCTGTTCTGATTTATTTACATGTACCTTAAATCTGTCACTATCCTTGCTTTTGAAATGACTTCCGTCATGACATATTGATTTACATATTGGTATTTTTGTCTAGCTTGCAATTTTATCAATGAAAGACTTTTTGTCATTTTGTTTGTTTTTATATCACTTAATATAATTCCTGAAATATAGTAACTGTTTACTAAAATGATTGCTGAGTATGGGAACATGTTAAATGATCGTTTAGCCTTATGGCAAATGTCTTATATGGGCAGCATAATATAATGGTATATATAAAACTGAAAGACAAGTGAATTTGAGTTCTTTTAAAAATATATGTTTTGTTTTTATTTTTCAACAAGTGGTATCAAATTCAATAAAGAAATATGCCAGCTCTCAAATACAGTATTTATGGGGACATTAGCCATTAAGCAGCCATTTTTTTTTTACAAGGTGGAATCTTTGAAATTGCCCTTTTCATGGTTACTAATAGTTGATTATTAGCGCTTTTATACATTTCAAACTAAATATCTCTCAGTATAGAAAAAACAAAAAAAACAAACTGCAAGTACAGTAAATCTTTACCAAGCTTACAAAACTATTTAAATTCTTCAGCAAACTTTAAATGTGCACATCTGATTTATGACATCTGATTTATGTCAAATATTCTTTTGATGGGGTAATATAAATATCCTATTGCCTTTTTTTAAAATCAAATTTTGCATAGTAAGGATCTCACATTTGAACAATGCTGAAACAGCATAATATCAGTGTAATTGCATTGACATCATAACAGTTCCTTGGCAGCAATTGTGCTCTCAATAATGCAAATATAGTGCATAATTAAGGTAGAGGATACCACCATGATCAGCAGAATGCCTCCTCTGGAGCCTATACAATGTCCCTGTATTATTGCTATGAGAGCAATGATTGCATCCCGCGTCTTCTGAGGACCGTATATAATGGGCAATATGTGAGTATCATAAATGATGGAAACTGACATTTGCAGCAGCTGTGTATCTTGATTTCTTCAGATGTTTATTCATAAAATACATATTGCTCTTGTCACTCTGCCCAGATACTATGAATACACAGCACTGAAGAATAGATCAGAAAAAAGTCAATTAAACAATTTGCTTGTTTGAAACTGTTTTAAAGTACAAGCCATTCTTAGTATTAAGAACTATTTGTCAATTTATAGTGCATAAAATGGCAAAATATTTTATTAATGCCTTTTTAAATACTCTAATCCCACAAAACAATTCTACCTCATATTCATTTATTGAACAGTCTTCTTTCTGAGAGACATAATCTATGGAGTTAATTTTTTTTATGTTTCTCTTTTCTCCTCTATAAACTGAGGGAGATATGCTATGTAATGAATATGGAGGTTTTGGATTTAGATGAGATAATGCAATGCAGTTTTGATTTAACTCCACGCCTATTACAATGCAGATACTCAATGAATTTTAGTTTTTTATTACTGTTGCTATTATTTTCTGTCAATCCTGACCTCCTCTCTTATAAACACTTACCATTAAATGATATCAGTTAATTTAGCATGCATATCAGTATTCTAAAATGGAATGTCTATAAAAACCAGGGCCTTTGTCTGCATTGTTCATCACTGAATTTCCAATATCTAAAAGAGTTATGGCATACAAAGAATTTTTATTTGATCTGGTACATGGATTAAAAAGTTCTATGTAGCATGTATAATTTTAAACAAAATCACAAACGGGTGATTCCAGGTTTCTGATTATACGTAGCTCCTCATCTCTTGCACATATGATTCAGAGGTACAAAGCACTCTATGAAGTGACAAAAACAAAATTAGGATCAATTTGTTAATGTTTCTAGTCACCTGTTTACTAGTTGCTTTGTCATGACTTAAACTTCACAGATCTCATTAATCATAAAAATAAGAGAATTGGAAGAAAACCTAGAAGACTTTCTGTGTCATACTGCAAAATAGATTATAAATAATCCAAGTATGTTGCCAGATACAAGATTTCTAATAAACACATTTTTAAACAATAATTATATTTTTATTGAGGAGCCAGGATGGCTTAGTCAGCTCTTGGTTTTGGGGTCATAGCCTCGGGGTCGTGAGGTCAATCTCCAGATTGGGCTCCAGGTACAGAGAGGTGTCTGCTCAAAATTCTCTCTCCCTGTTCCTCTCTCTCCCCTTCGGACTCTTCCCCAACTCTTGTGCATGCTTTCTATCAAATAAATAAATAAAAACTTAAAAAATAATTATATTATTATTAACAGTAGTATTTTGTACAATTTCTGTAAACAGTGGCAAATTAAAGGGGATTGTTTAAAGCATGTGTTTGAATTGTAATTGTCCTGAGTGACCCATTGGTTCTTTTCCAAACTTGAAATTCTAAGTCCTTTCCTGTTCTGGTATTTTAAGAGTTCTTCAAATATTAGTTTAAGTAAGTTTTGCTTATCTTTTATCTACATCCTAGTCATTGGATTCAAAGAGATTAAAAAATTTCTATTACCATTTATTTTTGTGGCAGAGTATTTAAAGCCAGTTCTGTCTGGCTCAATATTCCTCATATTATTCATAGTTGATCAAACAACATTTCTTATCTTGTATTTTTTCTCTACCATCAACATTTTTTCTCTACCATAACATTCCTTTGAATTAAGGATTTTCTTTTCTCAGGACATCTTTTTTTTCTTTTTCTTTTTTAAAATTTTATTTTATTCTGCCAGTGTTCCAAGATTCATTGTTTATGTTCCACATCCAGTGATCCATACAATATGTGCCCTCCTTCATACCCACCATGAGGCTCACCCATTTCCCCCCCAAACCCTCAGTTTGTTTCTCAGAGTCCACAGTCTCTCGTGCTTCATCTTCCCCTCTGATTTACTCCAATTCCCTTTTCCTTTCCTTCTCCTAACATCCTCCATGTTATTCCTTATGCTTCACAAGTAAACTCATGATAGTTGACTTTTTCTGCTTGACTTATTTCACTCAGCATAATCTTCTTCAGTCCCATCTATGCTGATACAAAAGTTACATATTCATCCTTTCTGATGGCTGCATAATATTCCATTGTATATATAGACCATATCTTCTTTATCCATTCGTCTGTTAAAGGGCATCTTGGCTCTTTCCATAGTAGGGCAATTGTGGACATTGCTGCTGTGAATGTTGGGGTACAGATGGCCCTTATTTTCACTACATCTGTATCTTTGGGATAAATACCCAGTAATGCGATTGCCAGGTCTTAGGGTAGCTCTATTTTTAACTTTTTGAGGAATCTCCACACTGTTTTCCAAAGTGGCTGCACCAGCTTGCATTCCCACTAACATCATTAAAGGGTTCCCTTTTCTCCATCCTCTCCAACACGTGTTGTTTCCTGTCCTGTTAATTTTGGCCATTCTAAATGGTGTAAGGTGGTATCTCAATGTGGTTTTGATTTGAATCTCTCTGATGGCTACTGATGATGAACATTCTTTCATGTGTCTGTTAGCCATTTGTATGTCTTCTTTGGAGAAGTGTCTGTTCATGTCTTCTACCCATTTTTTAATGTGATGATATGTTTTGTGTGTGTTGAGTTTGAGGAGATCTTTATAGTTCTTGGATATCAGCCCTTGTCTGTAGTGTCATTTGCAAATATCTTCTCCCATTCTCTGGATTGCCTCTTTGTTTTGTTGACTGTTTCCTTGGCTTTGCAGCAGCATTTTATCTAGATGAAGTCCCCAAAGTTCATTTTTGTTTTTATTTCCTTTGCCTTTGGAGACATGTCTTGAAAGACGTTGCTGTGGGCCAGTGTTCTTGCCCATGTTATTGCCTGTGTTCTCTAGGATTTTGATAGATTCCTGTCTCGTGTAGATCTTTCATCCATTTCCAGTTTATCTTGTGTATCCAGAAAATGGTGGAGTTTCATTCTTTTATACATAGCTGTCAGGACATCTTTAAAAAACATCTTTTTTTTTTTTATTCTTAAAGCTATAAAATGATAATGTAAGGACCCATTATCAGTACTTACATAATAGTGATACAATATCTTTGGGATTTGTTCATCAGAATCATTTCTAAGAAGCATCTACATAAGAATAATAGACTAAGAAGATACATGTAGACAAGATTGTTTGAAGGTATTTTTTTAAATCAAGGAAAAATTTCTTATAACTAATATTTTCTGTAGCCTTTAAAAGGAAATCTTCGGGAAGGAGTGGATTACTTTGTATATCTATCCTATATTCTTCCCCTGTGGCTTTTATCTTACTATTTACAATATCATCACCGATTGTTCTGTGTATGACTGAAAATCATTTAGTAATAAAAATTAAGAATTTTTATCCACTGATAACTCTCCAATAATAATAATAATAATAATGCAATTCACATTCACAATCATTGAAGTAAATAATTATGAACTGTGATAATTATGAAATAGGTAATGGTTTAACCAGTTACTTCTGGTTTGAAGGAAAAACACTTTACAGTGAACAAATCAATGATAACAGATATTCACTCAATAATACTCTTTCCTCCCCTTCATGGGAAGACTGAAAGTTTTATACCCACTAGTATAGAGCTAACTACTCTCCTTTTTGCTTTTATGTTATAGGCTTCCTAAAATTCCAAATATCAGAACATATCATACTCAAAGATATCTTTATGTTCCCCAAAAGGCTGACAATCACAGAGCTCTTTAAAAGTATTACAGAAGCATAGGGGCATTTTTCTATTTGATTTTGATTTTTTCTTTTCCCCCGAGGAAGTAGTTACTGGCTTGTTCAGTATCAGACAGCAAAAATTTGAAACACTACCATCTTTAAAAAAAGATTCATCCCCTTATATTAACCTATTTGATCTATATTTCTGTGGAAACAGGGCCAGAAAGTCAGGCAACAACTGAGTTAAGACAGATTTCAGATGTTGATTGCCTTATGGAAAAATTCAGGTTTTAATGTACAAAAAAATATAAAATGTTTATAGACTTTTCTCAAAAGTCAGAGAGCTTTTAGAGATACACAGTTTATAGACAGCACAAAAGACTAAAAAGTGAGGTTATATTTGAATTTACATCATTTGTGTATTTCTAAGTTTAAATAGCTATCTTTTACAAAATGTTTTATAATTGTGGTTTTAATACATAATTGAATTCAAAATAGGTGTATATTATATATAAGTTGCAGATATGTAAATATATATAATTGTATGTATTTATATATTTATAGTTATACTTAAAATAATTTGATCTTATTTTATTTTCCCTTACACCAGGTAATAATCAAATCTTTCTTTATGTGTAACATTTAGATAAAGGATAGAGATAATTGTAAAATTTTTACTGTCACTCTCGTATGCATAATCTTATATCAGCATATAATATGTGACAAATACCACAAGCAGCCCCTGATCACACTCAGCTGAGTTGTCCCAGCTTGCATAGCTAAGTGATAGTGTACTCTATTGACAATAAACAATTTTACAAAATACAGAAACTATACAAGGTCATTCTGTGACCTTGATGGAGTGGGACAGAAACAAGACCACTCCATAACAATGACTGAGCACAAACAAAAACTGAAGCACCACCCAAATCACACAAATGACCTAAGATCCACCCTCCCCTATTCATGCTGATATAACTGTTGTTCCTTTCCCACATGAAGTTTGGCTCCCTTTCATTTCTTCTCCCTTTTAGATAAAAATTGGTAAGATACTCAAGGATTATCCTATTTCATACTTTATGAAGAGCAACACTGTACTTCTTTAAACCTTCTCCAAAATTATATAGCACTAGCCAAAATCCTCTAACAAATAATTTACTAATGCTTTTCCACTGAGACACCCCATAAATCCCATATTGTTGTCTGTCTGATTTGTTGCAATGAGCTAAGAAACCTAGCTTTATTCTTCTCTAGGTGTGTTGCAGGTGGTTTTCGACTGGAAGGAATTGATAAAGACAGCCCTTTAAAGATGTATGTGGTTGTTTTTATACCATTAAATATCTGGTAGCACAGTGCATTTTTCTCAGAAAAATAATGTAAAGCAAAGAAATATATTGAACATCTGTTTTCTGTCAAACATTTTCTTTGGCAATTTGCATATTGAATCTTCTCAAGCATCCTGTGAAATTTTGCAATTTAACAAAGCAGGTCTCTGTAAATAATAGAATCATTACTTGAGTTGTATTTTTATTTTTTTTTTATTTTTTTTTTTATTTTTTATTTTTTATTTTTTTATTTTTTTTTCTAGCGAATTTATTTATTTATTTATTTATTTTTTATTTTTTATAAACATATATTTTTATCCCCAGGGGTACAGGTCTGTGAATCACCAGGTTTACACACTTCACAGCACTCACCAAAGCACATACCCTCCCCAATGTCCATGAGTTGTATTTTTCTGATAAAGAGTTTCATACAAAGCAGCACAGATGTATAAGATTTCCTATTTCTATGAATGGCATTCTATTGAATGGCTAGCTCAGAAAAACATCTACACAGAGATAAACCTCTTTTAACAGCATCTTTTTGGAATTTCTGTGCTACACCACCTTTTTACTTTTTAGATAACCTTACCTAATCTAGGTCTCAGCATTTATCTCAGATCATTATTGTTCCAAGGTGAGATTTCTGAATATGGGAAGATACCCTTGACAGATTTGTAATAGTTAACGACAGTTTAAGAAAAGGAATTGAAAACCATTCCTTCCTTTTCTATGATCTGAAATGCTTTATAAAACATGGCAAGTATGTCTTTTAAAATTGAAGTAATTGCTAATGAAAGAGCAAATGTATTTCTTTATTATCTTTTCTTTTTCCTCCAAGCAGTGTCAGTGTAATTATTTAATTTGCCTATCACTTCCAAACTGAACTTATATTTGAAGTTCATAAGTATCAAGTATCAATACAGACTAGGATGCTTTCTGGATTCTGTGAAAGTCCATTAATTATCATTCTATTCTTTGCCAATTATATTTATTTCTTTATGTTTATAAAAATATTAGATTTCAATTATGAGTCAATGATTTGTACATTTATTTTATTAGTTTATACAATCTATTAATTTTAAATGATTTTCACACTAATAATATTTAAATTTTAATTGGAGTTGATATTACTCCCCTAATTTTTATGTATTAAATATTTGTAATATCTTTTTCTGAGCTGTATTTTTAATATTACCTGCATAACAAAAAAAGTTTAGATAATCTATTTTCAGAATTTTAAACTGTATTTGTTTTTCAGATTTATCATGATAACCAGCAGATTTACTCTTCTAGATGCTTTATCATCAGCTTCACAAATCCATTAGTACATTTCAATCTTCTTAATTGATTTCTCAGTAGCCTTTAATATGGCATCTCTCACTCTGGAAGCACTTTATTTCCAGTATATCTTGCTCTTGGCATTTCATTATTGTATCATTTATTAAATTTGTCTCATTTACTGGCATCACTTTTTCTTCTTAAACTATAAGTATTTGAATATCTTAGGAATCACACATTATTCCTTTTTACTTATGTATATTTATTCCTTCAATGACTCATCCAGAATTATGATTTTAAAAGTCAATGTAATCATTTACTTTGAAATTTATGTCTCTAACTCAGATTTTCTCCTGAGTGACTCTTTTTTTACCCAGCAGTGTCTTTCTCTTTCTTTGTTTTCTACTTGGATGTTTAGTATCTCAAACTGAACAAGTTTATTTTTAAGGTTTTTTGAAAAACATCTTTGTTCTTTTTATTAATGATAAGAAATTTTCATTATAAATTAAATTACAAATATACTGTATACTCTGGATATTTGCAAAAAATGGTAACAGTTACTATATGTGTTTAACTTTGTTTAATCTATTCCTTTTTTTTTTTAAATAAAACTAACCAAGTGTAAAAAGGGGATTTCTTGCATCATATTAGAATAATGATGAGAATGACTTAGTAAAGTGGGTAAATTTTAATATTCCAGAAAAACAAAAAATAAAGATTCTGAAAGGGATCCAGAATACAAGAGAATTGATCTTTGAAAGGAAGAAAAACGCATTTTCTGTATAATAGAAGAGAAAGGTAAAGTAAAGATAGATACAGATATTAGTTATGCTGGTTACTGTGGTGTTCGAAATTGGAGGGAATTATCATTTGTTGGCTAACAGTTTAATCCTTGTCAAGTGTGACATAAGGTCATCAGCTGAGAGTGCAGAAGTAAAGAAGAGTCCAAAGCATGAGAATGAAGGGGAGGGGAGAAATAATTATTACAGAAATTGAGCCTTTGTAAATGTAAGAAAACAAGGGAGTAATGAAAATTCATTTTGATGTTTGCTGTTATGTTTTTATAACAAATACAGTGTGTAAAAATCACTCACACAGACCAAAAAAAGGAATTATTGTGCAAATATTAATCATTTGGGCTATACGAATGATCTGACAGTTTGTAGACATAAAAGTACTAAAGACTAATAAGTATGAGCAATGTTCATGAACAATTTTTACATGGAAATCTAAATATAGTTAATGAAATATTTTAATTACAGTGCTGTAAGTATAAACGTATTTTGCTTTCTCTCTCTTTCCTTATTTCTTTCTGTCCTCCTTAACTATGTATTCACCTCAGTATATTGTAATGAGAGAGAATTTTGCAAGTTATCTATAGAGGTTTTAATTGATATAATTCCAAAATGCATTTGATTACTTATTAGAACCTGATCAAAGTGTATAACCAAATTCAAATGTATAACCAAATTCAACATGTATAACCAAATTCAAATTTTTTTAAAGACATTCATTTCAAAATCACTTATGATAGAAAACCATTGGAAATTCTATAGTACTACATAAAGAAATGAGTACACATATAATGGAATATTTGTATAATGTCGACAAATAACATCATTAAATGTGTATATGAGAAAATTCAATGAATTATTTGAGGAACTAGAGGTGATTATGCAATCTCAATCAAAAATAAAATCCAGAGGAAGAATTTCAAGCTACTAAAAAACCAGGAGAGGAACATATTCTCTTACACTGAACTTTTAAAGGAAGAGGCCAGTAAAATATATAAAAATTTTCTAGTTTAGGGACACCTGGGTGACTCTCTTGGTTAAGCATCTGCCTTTGACTCAGGTCATGATCCCAGGGTCCTGGAATCGAGTCCTGCATTGGGCTCCTTGCCTGGGGAACCTCCTTCTCCCTCTATCTGCTGCTCCCCCTGCTTGTGCTCTCTCTCTCTCACCAAATAAAAGCTGTTTTAAAAAATTAAAAATAAATGAAATAAGAAGCTTCCAATTTAGTTGAGGAGCTTACCACATTTCTCCCAATTCCCAGAAGCAATAGTTGTATAGCAACAAAATCTTACATTTTGTCACTAATAGATCCATTTAAGAGACAAGAGAACTAAAAAGGAACAGTCTCATGGTTTCCTTGAAATATTAGCTAGTCTTGTAAAAAATTCAAATACTACAAAGTGAATACTACAGCTACCTTTACCATTCTCACCCCAAAACACAACCAATTCATTGGCATCATCAATGTATCTTTCTTCACATTATCTTACGCATTCATTGAATGCGTATTTCTCTGCATTCTTTGAACTTGGCTTTCAGCATATTTCAATTCTGAAGTCCTTACATTGTATAAAGTTCTAAAGATGTATGCATTTTTATTCTACTATACATCTTTTAACTTTCTAATAATAATTTGAAACATCTACTTATACAATCCCAATCATAAAAGTCATGGTACCAGATAGTACCTACAGATTATCAAACTCAATTTCCATGAATTAAGATATAGAATACAGTTCTGTCTCCCAGCTTTAAAAACTTTGGGTTGCTTCCCATTGCCATTGAAATAAAACTCAAAAGTTTTCCTGTGGCCTATGACACCTTGCATGAGCTGTTCTGTTTTTTTTGTTTGTTTGCTTGTTTGTTTGTTTGTTTGTTTTTCCAGGCTTTCTGCTCCTCTCATTCTCATGCAGAACAACCCAACCAAAGTGTCATGCTTGGCTTTATCCAACTTCCCAAACTTCTTTTTTTCTACAGAATATATGTCATTCCTTCTGCCTATAAACATCTATCTAACATATATTAATTCCCTCATATCTCAGCAACTGTAATCATTCCTTGCAGAAATTATTCTCCCTACCTTTATATCCTGTCTCTCCATTTCTATCATAGATATATGGTATTCTTTTTTTTTCCCTTTTGTGTCATGCATCATACTGAAGCTACAACTGCATAATACATGTCTCCTCTAGTACATTATAAGCTCCAATAAGCCAAGACACTGATTCAACTATATATAAGGCTTTATCCCATGACATTGCAAAGATCCTGCCACATGGTATAAACTTAAGAAATAACTATGTAAGTGTATGAATAAACTCCATTCTATGGCTTCATTTTTAAAATAGAAATCCCTGTACAGTGAGCAATTAGATAAGAATGTCAAACAAGAAGTGCCTGGGTGGCTCAGTGGGGTAAGTCTCTAAATCTTAATTTCAGCTCAAGTTGTGACCTCAGGGTCCTGAGAATGAACCCAAGTCAAGCCCTGCATTCAGCGGAGAGTCTGCTTGAGATTCTCTCCCTCCCCCATTTCTGTCTCACTTTCTCTAAAACAAGTAAAGAAGTCTTAAAAAAAAAAAAAATGAAGACCTTGATCAGTGATTGAACCAGAAATGCCATTAGAATAAAAACTTTGAGCAAAAACGGGGGGGTAGCATTTTAAGATGTGTGAATAGTATTTCTTTTCAAGACTGTCATATAATACCTAAATTCTTTTACTGTCTTTGTAGAATGGGGAATATTCCTGCTGCTGTGGTATAACCAGGTGAAAAATACCTATAATTCTCAATGTCATTGTTAAATTTACTAATGTAACTTTGATGCTTTATGTATCAATATTGAACTAGGAATTGGATGAAAGTAACCTATATTTTATAATTTTATGGACCTGGGCAACAGAAAACCTGAATAACAGTTCAATTATGTATAAACTTTATGACTCTATATACAAAGAAAAATACTTTCTTAAATAAAACTTCCATGTATTATTATCCATAATAATTTTGTGAAATTCAAGGTTGTGCAAGGATAGTTCTCTCCCAAAATATTCATTTTTCATGATATTAGCCACATAGGAACAATGATTGGTTTTGTGAACCTAAATTATATATATTTATGCATTTAAGTATGTGTGTAGGTATATTTCAGTGGAATATCACCTTAACCATTAATACAAATTTTATTTTACTGGTCATCAAAATAATTATAAATGTTCTAGGAGCATACTCTTTTTGAAGCTTCCAGTTTTAGAAATCTTCTCATGCTTCCTCATACTTCTCTCATCTTTCTGAAAACAAATTCATCTATTTTCAAAAGAATCCAAGAAATTTTCTTGTAGTTAGCTTAAATTGATAAATCATAATATTGTCCCATGTTAACTGTAGAGAAGTTCTAACACAGTGTCCTTACCATCCACTCGTCTTATTATCACCTCTGTTGCAGGAAATTAAAATTGCTTGGATCTGATCCTGACAGATTAAGCTAACACTCTCAGCTTTAACTTTTCCTGGCACAATTCTTCATCTTCTACAATGGCAAATCTTGGGATTTGAATAACATATCCATTAAATATTTTAATCATTTTGTAGAATTGAACTGGGTAAAAATTGAACCGTATCTGTGGCTTTTCCAGCACTCACATAAACACACACACATAAGCAAAGGCACAAATATATACTCTTCTGTGCACCATGCCCCTTTCATTAGACAATTTTGATTCTAATTGGTTGTGTATGGATCTTATTATCTAATTACAATCTAATTAAAAAAAATAAAAACCATTGCATAGGGTATCTCCAATCTTAATCATGGACATTAATATACTGTTCTTTGAAATTCAATCTGACAGCCTCTTCAAATTCAGAAATTGGCTTGCTAGAGACCTTCAAGGTCATGATCCTTCAAAACACTGTTTGTCAAATTGCCCTGACACACCTCCTGCAGTAAAAACTACTCTTTGATTATTAATGTGCGATGGAAAAGTGACATAGCCTTGCATACTGATCTTATAGATCAAGAAAAAAAAATGAGCTAGCAAAAATACCTTGAGTTAAACCTCATGTATGTAATGAATGAAAAAAAAAAAAGAGCATGATTTGATAGGTGAATCTTTGTTTCTGAATAAAGAATTCTGAGTTTCTCTCTTTTTTTTTTAAGGATTTATTTATTTATTTGATTCACAGAGACAACAAGTAGTCAGAGAGGCAGGCAGAGAGAGAGGAGGAAGCAGCCTCCCCACTGAGCAAAGAGCCAAATGCAGGGCTGGATCCCAGGACCCTGAGACCATGACCCGAGCCGAAGGCAGACGCTTTAACCACTGAGCCACCCAGGCGCCCCAAGAATTCTGAGTTTCTAAAATGCATGCAAATATGCTAGAAGATTACACATGATTTTTGTATCTTCAACATAAAACGTTTGTAATATCTGTATACAGATTCTTCACTTCACAATGGAAAATAGTATCAATACCATTGATTATACAACCAATTAAATTGTATAAACTACAAGTCAGTTTATTTTTTTTAAAGATTTTATGTATTTTTGAGAGAGAGCACACATGAGTAGAGGGAGGGACAGAGGGAGGAGCAGACTCCCCACTGTGCAGGAAGCCCAGTGTGGGATCGATTCCAGGACCGTAGAATCATGACATTGAACTGAAGGCAGACACTTAAGTGACTGAACCACCCAGGCGCCCATAGGTCCATTTATAAAGAAATAGTTATACTCCTCTCTGCTGTATTTTAACTCAAGTCACACAAATACATCTTTTTAGTATATATTACACATTGATAATTACTTTTAATACTATAGAGAATAGGAAGCAAAAACCCATAGAAAATGTATTATATAAAAATAGCACACATGCACACAGATGTATATTGAAATGCATAGAAATACAAAGTCCATGTCATTATGGGTTATTTATTTCATAAAAATATTTTTATAAATTGTTCTTTGATAAACTTTTTCATGAAATTAAAATCTATGTGATGATGCATATTATCCACAGTATCTCATGTATATATATATATGCATGTATGACCATCTAATAAAATCAATTAGTTTGCAAGAGCAGAAGAACAGCAAGTCACAAGCAGATCATAATTACATTATCAGAACTTCTAAAGATAAAGAGACAATTCCAAAAATTCTAGAAAAGAAATAGAAATTATCTGGCACCTGATTTCTCCTCAGTAAAACTGTACACCAGAGAACACTGAAACATGATTTCCAAGTTGTGAATTAGAGAGATAATATTGATTCACCATTTTTACACCTTTAAAAGCTATCTTTCAAGATGCTAGGTAAAATAAGATACATTTTCTGATATGTGAAAAATCAAACAAGGTTTCTCTTCCATGCATCATTTCTCAGGAAATCACCTCGAGCAAATGACAAAAAGGAAGACACAGTGAATATAAGATATTTTATAAGGTAAATGTTATAACTCAGAATTTCCATGAAAGTAAATTAATCAATCATTCATAATATTTATATATCAAGCCCATAAGGCAATCAGTTGAAACATGAGTAGGAAGAGAGTAGGCTCCAGAGGAATATCTGTAAAGAAGTGTCATATTTTAAGAAATAAGTGAGGTTGAAAAAGAGATGAGAGATGGATGATAGTGATTAAACTGAGTAGTAGATAAATATTTTTAAGAATATATGTATGTATATTGTATATGTATACAGATTACATACAGAATACATACAGATTACCGGTTTGTTTGTTTGGGGTTTTTTGTGCATCTATGATCCTGTTTATAACACTACTCTCCAATTTTTGTTTTTTGTCTTTTCATGAATAGCAAATTCCTTTCTGAGCCATCTTTTTTCCAAATTATCACAATTTGACTGTAGAAAAGCATTAAGAAATGTGACTCTGTCTTTGCTATGTAACGTCACTAGATGCATATGAATATGAACGAATCAATAGGTACTCATTTTGTATATGAATGAATCAATAGGTACTCAATAGGTATTTGTTGTATGACTGATTAATCAGACCATTAGAAACTAGACTAATGTCCTCTCATTGAAATGATTAGCCAACCACACACCTAAGGGTAAAAAGTCAGTGTATATAAAAACTGACTTGATACAGGTTGTAGAATGTGGAGAGAAACAGAGACACAAAAGTAATTGTTTTATAACAAAAATTGATCAAGCTTGGTATCAGTGATGATACCGGTGATGATGTAGGCATGTCCAGAGTGAGTAGAGCTAATTTGGATATTTAAAGATAGAAGATGTTGAGTTCATTGTAGGATATGTTTTTATAGAGAGGGCAACAGTATATTCAGATAGAGATATTAATATCATCATCTGTTAACATAATTATTTTTTCTAGCCTCTAGAAATATTGGAATTTCTCATAGATTTTCACCTTTTGGTGTGTTTCCATAACACATGGGATTGAAGTATTGTTCTTTAGGGACTTAACATAATGTACTGATTTTGATCTACTAAATTCTTAATTTCTTGAGAGCAGCATACCATTTTGATTATTTTACTTATAAGAGTCTTATATATTGCCTGACACACAGAGTCTCTACAAATGTATGTTAAACTGAACAGGCAAGTTCAGAAATAAATAAATTTTTAGTCTGGGGACTGTCTTCAAATTAGAGTTCAAATCAAGTGGTAGGTGTCTAAAAGTCCTCAGTTATAGGAAAAACTGGTATTAATAGAATGTAAGGAAGTATTCATGATAGAGAATATTTAGTAATAAATAAATCAAGCTATGTAAAATAACTGCACTTGAAGCATAACCGGCACCAAAATATTGTACTGAATAGTTACTGTAAAGTTCATTATAGACATTTTCTTACAAAATAACACTAGAAAATATTTCTAAATTAGTTCTTTAATTTTGCCTTAACAAAGTATCATGTTTTAGAAATTATAGACAGGACAAATAATCTTAAGTTGATGTATTCTTGAATAGATTTTTTGAAAAGTATGATAGTGAGATAAAACTATTTCATCTTATATAGGATTCACTCCTAGAATGGAAATGAAGGTCATTTTGCAACAATATTTGAGGATTCCTTCTTTTCCCAAGGATCTTCTTTAATTTCTTGATATCCAAAATAAAACCTATTGGAGTTCTTATGACTACATCCTTTTTGCTCATTTTCTCATACTTCAGTATGTACGGTACTGTCAGAACCTCATTCATCTGGCTTTCTGTGGATTGGGAAAGCTCTCCCAAATCACTTTCATAAACTTCATAATATTTAATTATTATAAGATTTTAATTTTTAACTTTTAAATGTATTTTCTTTATACCGAGATCTCCCAAATGCTGGACTTCTCATTCCACTCTGGACTACCTTTGTGCATTCTTTAAAGCAGAATCATTTCTGGTATTTATGAAAATAAATTTTCTTTTAAAATTTCTTTTAAATTTCCTATATTGCTTATAAAATCCCCCATAAAACCTCTACTTTTTTCATAAATTTTTATTCTACTTAAAAGTTAATTTGTTGTTAACTGCTGGTGTAGTAGTTGTACAATACATGTTTATTTTATATTATATCGAGCAAGAGAAATAAGCACAGTGATATGTGGATAAAAATAAGAAAAGCATGGGTTAAATACATTTATTTTGTAACATGGGAAATAATGACTATATTCAAATCATGGTATGATACATAGTGTTTTTAGTTCCAGCTAAATTTTAAAAATGGTTATAAGCATCTAGAGGGTAAGTTTGCAATTCTGTTATGCTCTGTATTGCATTATGTAATGCTTGTGTGCTTTTTATTACAACATATTTGGAATTGTTTTTAGTAAATGCAAAGGTGCAGTGTAACATTTGTTATAAGCCACTACTTAAAGTAGAGCCTTATTGATCAAGGGGTTTGAAATGAAGGTTTAATATCCCAGACTATAATTAAAAGAGAAAAAATATAGAAAGTCAAATCAAAGTCCTAAAGTGAATACCTTATGAAAGAGAACAGAAGCTTACAAAGTGAATCATCAACTAAAATATATATGATTGCTTTTGGGTGTGTTTCATTGTTCAGCTGTAATCAATATGACACTCCGAGTCAGATACTATAATAGCAATAACTTTTAAAAGTCTTTGAACATTTATTGCTCATCTCTCTTGCATTTCATTTGATTCAGGGTGCTTCAAATTTGAAACAATCTAAGTAGAATGCAGTCATTGTGCTTGAAATGGTTAGTGTAGGCAATTGAAAGAAATGCTCAGCTTTCTATTTGATGTTACTGCTGGTATTTTATTCCTTGTAATAAGGCCAGAGGTAACTACACATAGTAAAGGAAACTCTTGACAATATATATATTTTACTCTAATATATCCTATTTATTTTGTGTTCTGTTTGTAAAATATACTTTTGTAGGAAAATACACACACACAAACACACACACACACACAAACTTTACAATTCTGTAGATAAGAAACACAGTTCTTCATCTCCCAGAATAATAAAGAACAAGTAGATACTAGGTAAGTCCCATTGGAATTAAAACAAGTTTTGTTTCTTTGGTTGGTTGGTTGGCTGGTTTGGTTTTTATCAGAATTACAAAGAGTATTCTATACATGCCAACTTTCAAATCTGTTTCTTGAGATTTATTATGCGACTTTTCATTTCTAAGATCCTTGTAATGGAAATTGTATTGTTAATTGTAGCAACTTGGGAACCTGTACCTATCTTAAAATTTCCATAAAAGGCAAAGAGTGACCTAATGATAAGTGTCAAAATCAGACTGGAAAATGCCAAAGTTTTAAAAGTCCTAGAGACTTGTCATGAGTATCCCTAATGAATATTAAGAAACCAGGTCAGCCTGGGGCAAGATCTATTTTTCCTTTTGCCTTGTATTTGTTTATCTCCTTTATTTCATATTATCTTTACTTTTTACAGGGTGACCAGGGAAATTAGATGTGAAGAGCTGAAGAACTTAGGGGATCAGATGGGAACTGGAGACCATAGGGAGAACAAAACCAAGGGTACTGAAATATGCAGTTGATGAACCCCAAATGCCTCTAATATAAATACTGGAGACATATTTTCAACATGAGATCTGTTATGAGTACTTAGTCAAAATAGGAAAGCAAGCAACATTTTGTATTTCTCTTTCATACATCTTTTCCTACATCCCCAGTCCGACTCCTGCCCCCCTCCCAGTCATCCATAATCATCGACAGACTGATTTAGGAATAATTTTATAGAGAGAACCACGCTTCATCCAATGTTTATTCATTGTTTTAAAAATATAATTTGTTGGGAAGGTTAAATTTGTTATAGATATTATACCGATCCTCAGAAGTATAATATATTGTGGGGATGACTGGAGATAACAAATTTAGTAAAATTAGGAGATAAATGTGAAGAAAAGAAAATCATGCATGAGATGATTTTTTTTTTTATGTTATGTTCATCACCATACAGTATATCATTAGTTTTTGATATGGTGTTCCATGATTCATGTTAGCGTATAACACCCAGTACTTCACGCAATCTGTGCCCTCCTTAATACCCATCACCGGCTCACCCATCCTGCCACCCCCCTGCCTTATAAAACCCTCAGTTTATTTCCCGGAGTCCATAGTCTCTCATGGTTCAGGATGTTTCACAAGTGAAGTATTAAATGGATATGTGTTTGCAAGCCAGAAGGATTAGTAGTTTGGACAGATATGAAGACTCAAAAGTCTAATTCAAGGCATTTACTTCGAACTAAGTAGATTAGAAAATTATTGCTTTCAATGAATTACAGTAGAATAGCAAAAAAAAAAAAAAAAGATTATACATGATGTTTAGTGCATGGTCAGGTGTTAGGCATTGTCAGGGATTTGGTTTCTCAGAAAGTGATGTTGAAACAAATGCATATATGAAGGAAGATTCCTGGGGAGCTTTTCTGGGTAATCACACATTCTGGAAGCTGAAGAAGCAAATGGAAAAGTTGGTATATTAGTTAGGGTTCTCCAAAGCTGGAGACATAGGAGAGCCAATGGTTCATTTCCAATTCAAGTCAAGGATTTTTCAGTAAGCTGTTTTAGGTTTTTATAGGATAATTTGAGCAATTGTGTATAAAATAAACCGTGATTGTGGGACCAAGATGGAAGGAGTCAGAAGAATTGTTCAGTCAATTGGCTGGATGATTCTAATCCAAGGTCACTTGGAAGCAGAATATAAAATGATGACTGGAAGGTTAATATGAACATGTTCATGAAGGCTGAGATGTGTTCTCTGCAAATGCTTGAGAGTAAGGTGAGAGAAAAGAACGGACATTTGAGTTTGGTTTGTAAATAAATAAATACATAGACCAAAATGTTTCTGGAAAGTTGACTTTCAGTAGAATGTTTGATATCCAAAAAATTATGTGTTTATAAGAAAAAAGAAAAAGAGAAATGGACATGTTGAGCTTTGACAAATATCTGGAAAAAAAATAAGGTTATAGTTCAGGGTGGAATTTTGAAGACAAAATGCCAGCTTATATGGAACTTTGGAAATAAGACTATTTATAAACAATCAATTATTATACCTTATTAGATTGTGATGTATAAAATAATGGAGAATGATGGGCACAAATCTATAGAAGCACACATTTGGAAACCTCATTAATGAAACAACTAACTGATCTTGCTACTCAACAGTCCTGGCAGATTTGTACAGAGGGCCTGGCATTTCACCTGATACTGTGAAGAATAAAAACTGAATTTTCAGAAACATGTCCTAATTGCTCAAATTTGCCTTATGAACAAGTTGTAGAATGACAACTTTAATTCTCTTTATAAGCTGAAGACTTCTAAAAGATCTTTCCATTAAATCCATGTGCTTGCAGGAATGCTGAGAACAATATTACCTACCTTGCAATTCTCCAAGATTAGTCTTTCAGAAAGGACATTGGGACAGTTCTATTTTTTTGGCAAAATAATTAGTTTAACATTAGCTTTAATTTATAGTTCAATAAAGAAGCCCTTTTAAAGGACAATCCATCTTAACTCTCAAAACCAGATCACTGGCTATAGACAAAACAAATGGCCAGAGCAAATAGAAACAAACATATCAAAAGAAAAATTCTTTGTTTACTTATATGTAAAAGGAACTCATCACTCCTTGTCCAAATGGCTATGATTAATCAAATGATATGAAAACATTTATATATGCCAACTTGTTAGCCTTCTTCTTACCTGTGACTCAAAGATTTATATCTGCTAATAAAGTATTTTTAATTTATAATTTAAATAAAGGTTCTTTTGTTTCATATTTAGTTTACATAGTTACTAATTATTAATTGTTCATATAATGCATTTGTATTTCAAATTTTCATATCAAAAAGAGCCAATTAAAATCAATATCTCATCATAAGAGCATAGTCATTTCAATTTGCTTCAATATTACTTAGTTTTCATTGCTTTTTGTTATACTTGGTTCTTTTATAGTATGTCATTTAAAAAACATCTTTTCCACACAGTAAGCAGTAATAGTCCATTTGTAAGTATATTACAGCAAATTGTAAAATGCATCATATAAATAACATATATAATATGTATGCTTTAAAATCATAATAAAACAAAATGATAAATGGGCTCCTGGTGGCTCAGTGGGTTAAGCATCTGCCTTGGCTCAGGTCATGGTCCCAGGACCCTGGGATAGAGCCCTGCATTAGGCTCTCTGCTCAGCAGGGAGCCTGCTTCCTCCTCTCTCTCCCTGCCTCTCTGCCTACTTGTGATCTCTGTCTGTCAAATAAATAAAGTTTTTAAAAAATAATACAAAATATCCACCTTTCAGATCAAGACATAGAATATCAATACTATGTCCAAAGTCTTCCATGTATCTTTCATAATAGCACCCTTCCCTCCTTTCTCAGAGACAACTGCAGCAACTAATTTTTATTAATTATGTCCTTCACTTTATACATAGTTTTAAAATTATATATGTCTGTTGTATCTGTAAGTTTTCAAACTGAAAAGGTAAACCACGAGAATATTGTCATATATGAATTATATTATGTAAATTAGTCCTTATACTGTTGTGGGAGGAGATGAGGAAGAAGAAGTCCAAAAAGGATCAGAAAAAATATCTAACCATGCATGGTATTATTAACATGTCAGAGCTAGCAGGCGCCTAGGCATGTCCAGTTACTAGACTGGAAGTACAAGGAGGCTTAGTGGAATACTCAGGGGAAAGTCATTGGTTCTTTTGGGCTATTACCTCATAGGTAATATGCATGTAAGTTTCTTCCCTATCTTCTTTAGTCTGCTAACTCCCTTCTTTTCAGTGCTGAATAATATTGAGTCGCCTGGATGTACCACAATTCATTTATCCATTCACCAGCTGAAGGACATTTTTGTTGCTTCCAATTTTTGGCAATTTTAAAGACAGCTGCTATAAATATCTGTGTGAAGATTATTATGGGACTTAAGTCTTTAACTCCTTTAGGTAAATACCAAGGAGTATGCTTGCTGTATCATATGGCAATAGTATGTTGAGTTTTGTAAGAAACCACTGAACTGTCTCCAAAAGTGGCTGTATCATTTTGCATTTTGACCAGCAATGTATGAGAGCTCCTGTAGCTCCATCCACACCAGCATGTAGGGTTATCCGTGTTCAAGATGTGGGCCATTTTAATAGGTACAGAGTAGTATATCATTTTTGTTTTAACTTTTATATCCCTGATGAGATATGTGACACATCTTTTCATAAGCGTGTATGTCATCTGTGTATTTTCTTTAGTTAAGTGTCAAAGACTTTGGCCCTTTTTTTTTTTTTTTTGAGTAGGTTGTTTGTTTTCTATTTGTTGAGTTTGGGAGTTCTTTGAATATTTTGGATAATAATGTTTCATTGATCCTTTTGCAAATACTTTCTCCTAGTCTGCATTCTCTTGATGTTGCTTCTCATTTTTTTATATTGTCTACCATAAGGCAGAAGCTTTTAATTTTAATGAACTCTAGCTTATCAGTTATTTCTTTCATATATCAAATCTTCAGAGTTGTACCTAAAAGGGCATCATCATACCCAAAAGGTTTTCATCTGTGATCTCCTAGAAGCTAATTTTTGCATTTCATATTTCCATCTATGATCCAATTAGAATTATTTCTGTGAATAGTGTAAAATCTATATTGAGGTTCATTTTTTGGCATGTAGATGTCCAACTGTAATGTTCCAGTACCATTTGTTAAAGACGATTTGTCCCATTGTATTGCCTTTGCTTCTTTATCAACTCATCAGAAGATGAGTTGACTATATATATTGGGATTATTTCTGGGCTCTCAATTATTTTCCATTGATCTTTGTGTGTTCTTTCACTCATACCACACTGTCTTGATTACTATAGTTTTGTAATAGCTCTATAAGTTGGGTAGCATCAGTCCTTCCATTCTCTTCTTCCTCTTTGTTATTACATTGGTTATTCTGGCTCTTTTGCCTCTCCATACAAACTAGAATCAATATGCTGATATCCATAAAATAACTTGCTGGGATTTTTATTGGGATTGTATTAAATCTATATATCAAGTTAGGAAGAACCAATATCTGGACAATTGTGAGTCTATCAATTAACTTGGAACATCTCCCCATTTATTTAGTATTTTTGTATTGTTTATCAGAATTTTATAGTTTTCCTTATATAAATGTTACATATGTTTTGTTAGATTTATATGTAAGTATTTCATTTGGGGGATGCTAATGTAAAATGATGGCACGTTTTTAATTTCAAGTTTCACTTGTTCAGAAATAATGGTGTTATATAGGAAAGCAATTTTTTTTTTTTTGGTACACTAATCTTATATCCTGAAACCATGCCATGACTACTTATTCCTGGAGCTTCTTTGTCAATTATTTTTGATTTCCTCAGAGACAATCCTATCATCGTCAAGCTAACAAACAAAATCTTTATTTCTTCCTTCATTATCAGTATACCTTTTGTTTCCTTACCTTGTCTTATAGCATTACTAAGGAATTTCAGTCTAATGTTGAAAAGGAGTCATTAGAGAGAACTTCCTTGCCTTGCACCTGATCTTACTAAGGAAGTTTTTAATTTCTTACCATTAAATAAATTTTATTTGTAGATATACTTTATCAAGTTAAGAAAGTCTCCCTCTACTCCCAGTTTATTGAGAAATGTTATCATAAATGGGTGTTAGAGTCTGTCAAATATGTTTTTCTGAATCTATTGATATGATTGATCCTGTAATTCTTCTTTTTTAGCCTGTTGTTTTAACATTATATTTATCAATTTTTGAAGGATGAACCAGCCTCCCACACCTGGGATATACACTATTTGGTCATAGTGTATAATAATTCTTCTTATATTTTTATGGATTTGATTTACTAATATTTTGTTGAGGATTTTAAATCCATGTTATGATAGGTATTGGTGCCTAGTTTTCTTTTCCTGAAAAGTTTTTTGTATGGTTTGCTATTAGGGTAACAATGGTTTCATAGAATGAGTTTTAAAGGATGTCCTCTGATAAAGATTGTAGAGAATTGGTATGACTGGATTCCCCTGGAGTTTTGAACTCTGGAGAATTATCTGCACTGAGCTTTCAGCAATTTTTCAATTACAGTTCAGCTTCTTCTACCTAGCACTGGTTCCTGTGATAGCTTCACCTTCTGAGTCTCTGCTTCTGTTAGTCACAGCTCCTTATATTTGCCTGTCTGCCTCCACAGTCGGGCAGCAGTTTGCCTTGTGTGTTTTTTCCCCAACCCCCTGCTTTTAAAAAATATTTTATTTATTTATTTGCGAGAGACTTCAGGGGAAGGAGCAGAATGGGAGGGAGAGGAAAGAATCTCAAATAGACTCTGCTGAGCACAAAGCCCAATGAAGGGCTCAATCCCAGGACCCCGAGATCAGGACAGGAGTCCAAGCCAAGAGTCAGATGCCCAATCGACTGGGCCCCCCAGGCGCCCCTGTCATTTGCTCTTATGCATCCGAAAAGAGTTCTTGATTTTTCAGTCTGTTCAGCTTTGTACTTTTTCTCAGAATGGAGTAGCATCTTTAAACACCTAAAATGTTGAAATGAAGGCAAGAGATTTACCAAGACTGCTGCCAAAGTGTAAAATAATAACCAAAGATAATGGGAAGAAAATGAATAAGAAGGGATTTCTCTTATATAACATACATTATACTAGAATCATAATTATTTGTTGAATATGTTAGCAAAAATTATTAACAAAAATACAGCAAAATCACTGGTTTTAAGCCAAATTGATTATTTACAAATATTATCAACCTTTCCAATCTTCTGATATAGTCCAAGAAACATTTCTTCTTTCTCATTATTCTAAGTCATTTATTTAAGAAAACATGTTTTTGAGATGCTAAATATATTATTAGAACTAATAGTCACAGATCTACTGCTTCAGTAAGAGTCCCTTCAATAAACTGAAGCCATTGCACCAGCAGTAAATTTTACAAACTTGTAATGACTGTACACGTTGCTACTATAGAAATGCATGAAAATTTAAGAGAAATATATGGTAGATTTGTTGTTAAAACTGTCACACAGATCTGAGTGGTCACTGAATTCTGAATGATTTTCTATCCTCTGAAGGCATTATTAATAACTAACATATTTTTTAGTCTAGTCTTAGGTTTTCGATTAACGTGACTCATTCTTTTAATTGGATGTGAGATGAACTTGAGCAATTTCTAGGACACTTCGAATACTTGGATCATAAACATGATTGGGGTTGGCTTTGTAGATTATCATATCTTGTATATCCAGCACAAATGTAATTGTTTTCTTACAAGACCGACATGCTTGTTTAGGATTGTTTGAAATAAGTCACAAAAGGAATTTATAAACATTTTTCAAGCCACATAACAATGGCTTATAAGTAAGAATTATTTTTATATTTTCTATAACATTAGAGTCATTACCAAATGCAGTTAACTCTTTTGGAAGACACTAGAGATTTCTTGATCAAAAGTCTTTTAAATCATTTGCATTAGAAACTTAAGGTCATTGTCCAATATAATCAAACAAAGCTCTAAATATGTTTTTGCATTTTATAAATATATTCCCAAATAAATATGTAAGAATAATAGATGTTTTCCAGCATCAAATCTAAGAAATTAAATCACATCCATAGCACCAACCTTTTGTTTCATTTCACATAATCGATATCAAGCCAAATATCTCCATCTTACTAACTATAATAAAAATACTCCATTATTTTACTGAATTGCCTTCATCGATTGTAAATTTTTGGAAATTGATTAGATTTAATATTTTGTTTCAATATTTGTATTTTTGGTAGTATTTTTTAATCAAATTTTGCCACTTCATTTTCAGTTCTTGGTCTTTATTATGAGATATGATAATGCTTTTTACTTTTTTAAGATTTATGTACTTATTTTAGAGAGGGAGCATGTGCATGGGCAGGGGGTTACAGAGGGAGAGAGAATCTCAAGAAGATTCCCCACTGAGCACAGAGCACCACACGGAGTTCATTTCACAACACTGACATCATGACCTGAGCCTAAATCAGGAGTCAGATGTTTAACCAGCTGAGCCACCCAGACATCCCTGATGCTAATGATAAAGTTTACCGTATCATTATATTTATTTATTTTTATTTCACTTATTTATTTGAGAGAGAAGGAGAGAGTGTAAACAGGCAGAGGGGCAGAGGGGCAGAGGGAAAGGGACAAGCAGACTGTCTTCTGGGAAGAGAGCCCAATGCAGGGCTCAATCTCAGTACCCTGACATCATGACCTGAGCCCAAGTCAGATGCTTAACCGACTGACCAACTAAGTGCCCCTTCATAGCATTACATTTATATAAAGTTGTTTGTCGGTTAAGGAAATATTGTTTTAAATTGAGTGCAGTTAAGGTGAAGATATGACCAAAGAAGGGGAGAGAAATGTATATAGAAAGCTGCAGTTTGGACTCCTGGGTGGCCCACTGGTTAAGCATCTGCCTTAGGCTCGGGTCATGATTCCAGGGTCCTGGGATTGAGTTCAGCTTCTCCCTCTTCCTGCTTCTCCCTCCCCCTGCTTGTGTGTGTATGCTCACTCTCTCTTTCTGGCAAATAAATAAATAAATAAATAAAATCAATCTTAAAAGAAAAGAAAACAGCATTTCCAGTGCAAGAACGATTAAAGTTTGAGAAATCTGACACAGAAGATTCAGGAGACAGTAACTTTTTAAACAATCATTTTATCTATTTTCAATATTTGTTTTTTCTTCTTTGTCAAACTTGTATAGGTGATTCTTCTTGTTCAGCTCCACAGCCCGATATCTCCTTATTTTATCTTACTGTTGGGTGTTTCATAGTGATTTAAATTAATTCTTAATTATGCATCTTAAATTGCTTTTCTTCCCCATTTCTTAAAGCATTCTAAGAGTTTTCATTAAATGACAATTCATATAATAGGATATTTTAAGCTTCTCTTTTATAAAAAGAAGCTTTAGAACATTATTCTTATCACCATGTATTTTGGTAAGAGCCCTAGTATGAAAATGGGATTGTTACCTGCAATTTAAATGTACAGAATGCATTGATTATACACTGATGTTTTGTCAGAATATTTTTACAAAGTAACTACCTTTTGTGAAAATTAAACATTTCCTTGATCCTGCCTTTCTGAATTCATAAAACATACAATTGAAAGCCCTTTTGGAATTTCAGAATATTATTAAATGGAAAGAGAATGGTAACCAGGTGTGCTGTTCAAGTACAAATGAATAGTCTGGATCTCTAAGACATGAAAATTCTAGAATAATTGTCTCTAATAGCTCATTCCCTATTAAGTATGAATGTTAACAGAAATTCCTTCCCTATAAATCATTCTTTCATTCCAGTCAGGATCAGTTGAGGTACTGAATTATGATCTTGCTTATCACAATAAAAGTAACTAAATAAATAAATAATATTAAGATAAACAAGAAAAATAATAAAACTTGTCAAAAGACAAAAATTTCACGATCAGCCTTAACCATCTAGTCACAGGACTATGTCACAGCAGCCACCTAGAACATTTTTTTTCTCTGTTTTCTCCTTTATTTTTTTGTTTCTTAAATTCCACATAAGAGCGGCATCCTGTGGTACTTTCCCTGACTGACTGATTTCATTAGGATAATACTCTCTAGCTCCATCCATGTGGCTGCAAATGGTAAGATATCTTTCTTTTTATGGCTGAGTAGTATTCCAGATTGTGTGTGTGTGTGTGTGTGTGTGTGTGTGTGTAACTCAAATAATATATGCACCTAGAACATTTAGAAAGTGCCTACTTCCCTATTAAAGAAAATGGACAACCAAACCACCAAAAATGTTATGGCAACCAGTAGCATTAAGGGAATAAACAAACTTTAAACCAAAATAAGACCATGTAAAAAAAGACTACAAAAAACAGTTAGAAAAAAAAAAAAAAAAGAGGGGTAATCCCTAGAGTAAAACCTGTTTAACAGAAATCAAAACTCCTATTAAAATTCTTAGAAAATTTTGGGGTGCCTGGGTAGCTCGTCAGTTAAGGGTCTGCCTTCAGCTCAGGTCATGATCCCAGGGTTCTGGAACTCAGTCCTGCATTGGGCTTTCTGCTCAGCGAGGACCCTGCTTCTCCCTCTGTCTTCTGCTCCCCCTGCTTGTACTCTCTCTCTCTGACAAATAAATAATTTAAAACAAACAAACAAATAAATAAATAAATAAAATTTTTAGAAAAATTCAAAGATAATTTTTTTCGATTAAAAAAACGGAGCAGCAAAAAATATCAACGCAAAAATATATGTTGCTGAATATAATTAGAGATAGATAGATGACAGATGATCCATGGATAGCCAGATTATGGCTAAATTAATAGATAAATATCATCCAAAACATATAGTCTGGAAAATAGTGTGAAGACTTTTCCTGTCTTTATCTTTGCAATGAAAAAGCAAAGATATGAGAAGCCATCCAATCATGAATGTCAAACGTCTGCTATGTAGCGGTTAAAGAAAATGACCAAAAAAATGGAAAAGAGAAAATTAACTAGATATATATAAAGAAATGTTGTAGAACAGAAGATAAATTATAGCAATGGCAGTATATTAATATTTATACACAGTTTTAAAAGTTTATGATTTTTAAGGAGAAAAATAAAGAAGCAAAAGATAAATATATTCATATGCTTATTACAATACAAGACCAACTTAAAAACGATAGTTCAGAATTTCTATGGAAAATACACATACGATTATTGAATACATACATGGAAAAATATTAAAACATTTTAAGCTTTGATAATTAACCTAGACAAGGATACCATGGCAGCTCAGTAGAATAGGATAAATCTAAAACCATGACTTTGTGTGTGTGTGTATGTGTTTTACATATATGCAACATCATATGTAGATAGGCAAAAATGTATGGGAGTTTTCACAGGATATCTGTGATATTTATAACCATTGGGGGATGAAATGATTTTGTGACATATTGTCTAGGAAAAATGAAATTATGCTTCTACTTCATGTTGTCAAACAAGTTAAAATATAAGAAAATCATTTAATAGTAAGGAAAAAAAAACAGAATAGTAAGGAAAATATTGACATGTTTATCTATGTATAGAGTATAAAATAACTCTTTATGCAAAAGAAAATGTGAAGGTATAAATTAAATGACTGATAGAATTTATTTTATTTTGATCTAAAATTTATTCCTACAATGAAAGTAACAAAATCTTTGTATAAGAAAGTATAACCAAATATGATTTAATACCTGCATTTAACATTATTTTAATATCATGGGGCCAGTTTTATGTATAAACACACACACACACTTTTAAGGGAGAAAGAAAACTTAAAATTCAAGAGAAAGTGGGCAAATAATACAAAGATAAAATTCAAAAAATGGATCAAAGTGACCCACAAATATAAAGAAGAAAAGCTGTCTTATTCATAAAAAATCATGAATGCAAAAAAATAACACTTTACTAGGTATAATGTTCTTGCAAATGTGTTTTGTGGACCTGGGAACATTAAATATAATTTATTACCCTGTTTTAAATGTAATTGCATGGAGGAACACTGAAAATTTAATACTTTAATTATCTTTTAGAACTTCCTGTGTGTCTCAGTGAGGAAGCTATTCAGTAAATGTTGTTCTGGGTCCAATATATTTTTTATATTTTCAAATCTTAAAAAATAAAATAGAAGGAAATCCAAAGTGTACATATTACCTTTCAACCACGAAACATCACCTCTTTCTTTTCTGGGTCTCGCCTGCCCTGTGATGTTTACGGTGAATAAGGAAAGGGAATCCACAGTCATGACAACCTTCTACACTCACTGCCATAATTACCTAACTCCATATTCACTGTTCAACAGATTGAAATTTAAGGTCTTTCTCAAACCACTGAAATTTCTTTTACTCAGATAACAATGACACTATATTGAAAAATCTAATAAATATTTTTATTTCTCAGCTTACCAGCTCTTTTTGTAATTGTGTATACTCATCACTTCTTGTTAAATCTCTTTGGCTCTTGCAGCAAACCTGTTTTCTTAATTATAAGTTTTCTGTACCTTCCTAAGTCCCTCCTTCCTTTATGGTATCTTTTTCTTCATGAAGAGCTATATTTATAATCTCTTATAATAATCAAGTATCATAATATTAAATCCATGAAAATCTAAGGAAGTCAGTTTTACTCTTGTTTACTCTTACATCCAAGCAAACAGTCACCAATTCCTTCTAAATTTATTTCCTGAATATGTATTAAATCTATCCTTTCCTTTCCATCTCTGTCACTGGTGCCTTTGTTCAGATCCTCATCAAACAAGGATTATTCTATGCAAGATAGTCTAGCACTTTCTTAATTGATAATCCATGTTTCAATCTTGTCTTCATTTAACACTTTCTCCAAATTACCCCTGAGCTTTCTAATACTAATATGCAGATATACTCTAATATAATTATGCTGATATAATCAATGCCTACATAAGAGAAGTCATGCTCCCTAAGGTCAAATAGATGCCATCCATAGTTTGGCCTCTTAAACCTTCTATCACCATAAATGTGCATGACTTTTCTGCCTTAAATATTACCTTCAAGTGAACCACACCAGGGTTTTATCCTTGATTAGGAAGGGTTCTTTGCTCATGAGGGTCCTTTATGTACACTATCTTCACTTCTTCCTTTACTCTCCGTTTACCTTTTAAATTTGAACTGAGGTTTAAAGAATTAACTTTTTTTTTACTCATAAAAATCAGTCTTTCCTCAAATCTCCTGCAAGATTGTCCTTTGATGAATTGTGTAAATCTGTCACTGAAATTAACATATAATTTTTTGGATTTTAGTCTATGATCCTTTATTTATTTTTTTTTGGATGATTAATTTTAATGTGTTGATTGGGCCACAGGATACTCTGATAGCTGATTAAACATTTCCAGGTGTGTTTTGAGGGTGTTTGAGAATGAGATTAGCATTTGAATTGGTGGACTAAGTAAAGCAGATAGGCTTCCCCAGTGTGTGTGGGCTTCATCCAATCCTCTGAGGTCCTGAAAAGAACAAAAAGGCAGAGGAAGATTAAATTTGCTGTCATTCTGATTTTTGAATCTCGACATCTATCTTCCCCTGCCCTCAGTGCTCCTCGTTCTTATGCCTTTACTGTGGGCCTGGAATCTGCACCTGTAGCTCTATAGTCTTAGGCCATTGATTGATCATACTGGCTTTCCTCGGTCCTCAGCTTACACACAGCAGTTGGTAGACTCAGCCTCCAAAATCACATGAGCTGGTAAGTTAGAACAAACCTCTTTACATGTAGTATATTCTATGAGGTCTGTTTATCTGCAGAACCATAAAGCAGTCTGTCTGTCTCACTCCTTGTGCATGTGGGTTATTCACTTGTATATCTTCAGTCACTAGTATAGGGACAAACATAATAGAAACTCAACAATTATTGAATGACAAGTATTAGAGCCGAAGAAAAAAAGGAAACAAAGCCAAAATGAATTTAACATATCCCTAATAAATTTATATTTTTGTATTAATGTTAACATAATTTTGTTTGGATGGTTACTTTTTTTTTTAAGATTTTATTTATTTATTTGAGAGAGAAAGTGAAAGAGAGCACAGCAGCGGGGAGGGAGAGGAACAAGCTGACTCCAATGAGGGGCTCAATCCCAGGACCCTGGAATCATGACCTAAGTCAAAAGCAGAAGTTTAACCAACTGAACCACCTGCACCCTGATACTTACTTATTTTTCACTTTTCCAAAATACGATGGTATTTTAAGTGCTTTATAAATATTTTATTTTGAGCCAGATGTCCATAATCTTAAAAAATTAGGAAATATCTATTATTTCAGGAAAATATGGAAACAAAAATACATATTTCATTCCTTTCATATATAAAATAAAATGACCTAATTTATATGTATTTCTCAGTAAATTCAATTCTATATAATAAAAAAAAGATGTGAGTAGGTTCTCAATTGTTGTAATTTTAGATCTAAGTTATAATGGAATAAGTAAAAATCATATTTTTATCTACTCTGTGGCTTTCTATCATGAAACAGTTTCTTGTACTCAGACTTTAAACTAAAGTTAATTATTTCTTTGAGTATAGCAAACATTTGATGCAGTTTCTATTTCACTAAGACAATTTCAATAAAAGTAAAAAAACATATATTTTTGCCAAGCATGAATTTATCATTTATATACATAATTCTATAAAGTTATATTCAAAAAGAAGTAAAAATTGTTTAGTTTATTAATGATATATGTTTTCATTATAATGTAAGCTAATTTTATCCTGAAGCATTTGGAAGTTAATGATCCTGAAGAGTACATATAGGAAGCAATATTCTGATAGTTTCAGGATGCATGGAACTATTATTCCTTAGAACAAGATAAATAAGAAGAAGAAGAATCAATATTGTAGTTTAAATTTTATGGATTTTTTGTTATCAAGGCAAAATTTGATTCCCAGTCACATTATAATCTATAAATATGTAAAGTTTATGGTATCTTTCTTCTAAGTATATTAAGATTCTTTTGTTAAATATGAACTATATTTCACCTACTTCTAGACAATTATTTGGATACACCACAATGCTCCTTAAATGAATAGTTTTAGAATTAATAGTGCATATTTTTCAACTAGGAAATTTTTTTTTAAATGTGTTTCAAGATCCTACAGACAGAATGTGAAGTCCAATTGTATCACTTTGTTACTGCATGCTTTAGTTTCCTTAAGTAAGAATATTCACATAACATACTTTATGAAGATTCATATATGAATTTCTTTGGGAAGAAAAAAAGAAAAAAAGAACTGTGGGGAGAAATAATAGTTCATTTTTTAAAAAAACTAACAACTTGATTTCTATTCTTAGTAATGCCACGATCTCATATGCTTTAGGTTTAATCCTTTTCTAGCTTCTTAGAGTAAAATTTTAAAAATTTCCTGGCAACATCTTATTTTCTACTATAAGCACTTATTGTTAGAATTTTTCCTTTGTGGGTTGCCTGGTGGCTCAGTCAGTTAAGCATCTGGCTATTGATTTCAGTTCATGTCATGATTTCTGGATCAAGGGATCTAGCCCTATATCCAGCTCTGTGCTCAGCAGAGAGTCAATTTGAGATTTTCTCTCTCACCTCTCTCTCTCCCTCAAATAAATAAATCTTAAAAAAAGAAAAGAAAAGAATATTTGTTTGCCTAATATTTTTGTTGCATCCACAATAGGTTATGTTATAATTTTCATTCAATTCAACATAATGTTTAATCCTCTAATGATTTCTTTCTTGGCCAGTATAGTCCTCAGAGGTATTTTTTTTAATTCCACATATTTGAGGATTTTCCAAAAGTCATTCTGAAAATAATTTCTAGTTTTATTCGGGTTGGGTAGAGACCATAATTTGTAAGATATCAATCCTATTGAATTTATTGAGACTTATTTATTTGAAAATCATATAATATAGTTTAGTGAATGTCCTATTTGCGTCCCACAATTTTGGCTGGAGTGTTCTATACATGTCAGTGGGGTCAAGTCTATATTTTTACTGATTCTGTGTATGTCAAATTGTCTTTTCACTTATTCAGACTGCTTAAATTCTCAACCAAAATGGTGAATTTGTCTATTCCTTTAACTCTTATAGATTTTCTTTGAAGTATTTTATGTATGTATATATTTATATTTTTATAAACTCTGAATGATTTTCAAGAAATATCACTATTTAATCCTCATAATATTCCTTGATTTTCAATCTACTTTGTCTGAAAATATGTAGTTACCTTAGAATGGGATTCCTTTTTAAAATTTATTTTAACTCATGTCTTTATGTCTAAATGGCTTTTTAATAGAATTACCTAGTTGGACCTTGCTTTTTTATCCCATCTTTTCTTCTTTAGGATTTTTATATCAACTACTTTATTATGAATAAGTTACCATTTTATGATGTTTTATATTTGTCTCATTTGTTCTTGATTCCTTTTTATCATTTTCCTACCTTCTTTTGGATTCATTATTTTTAATAATTCCCTTTTTATCTTCACTATGGGCTTAGTAGCTATATCTCTATTTACTGCTTAGCCCGGGGTTTATAATGTATATATTTAACTTTTCAATGTCTGCTTTCAAATAACATATAAATTATACATAATCTAGGAAATGTGGAGTACTTTTCTCCTCCTATCCCTTGTGCTGTTTTTGTTATAGATTTTCTTTAGACATATATTACAGATTTCACATTGTAATTATGTGCCTTTAAACCATTATAATTTAAAGACGTTTAACAAAATAATAAAAAATGTTTTATGTTTACTCATATATTTGCAATTACCAGAAATCTTTATTCATGTGCGTAGGTTAGATTTTCCACCTGCATTTGTGTTCTTCTTTATCATTTTATTCCTGTCTAAAGAACTGTCATTACCATTTTTTATAATGACTGTTGACAATGAATACTCTCAGTGGTATTTTTGCTGAGAAAATCTCCATTTCATCTTCATTTTTGAGTGACACTTGAAAGCTTATTGAATCCTAGCCAGCTAAGATACCCCTGACTACCTCAAAGATAGCACTACATTGGCCTTTGACTTGCACAGCTTTTGCCAAAAAATCTATCACTTTTTACTAATTCATCTATAAGTAATGTGTCATTTGCCTCTGACTGCTGTTAACATTCTTTCTTTATTACTGATTTTCTGTCTTTATGTCTATTTTAATAAAATTCTGTGGGTTTTATTAAAGATTCTGTTGGCCAATACTGACCTTTTGCACAGAAAAAAATATATATATATCCATATATATATATATATATATATATATATATTCACAAGTTGTTCCAACTTGTGAATATTTAAAAAAAACTGTAAAACTTTTAAATGATTTACACTGAAACAGGTGAAAAAATATGGAGAGATTTGACAATAAAATAATGAGTCCTCTAATCTCTAAACATGGTAAACATTTTTCCACATTATTTATTTTCTCATGGCAACATTTTGTTTTTAACCATGCACCTCTTTTATTAGATGATTCTTAAGGACTTAAATTTTTGGATAATACTATAAAATCTATATCAAAAATCAATTCTATCTTCTTCTGGTATGTAAATGCAATTGATTTTCGTGTTTTGACTGTGCATGCATGTAGCCTAAAAATTATTGTGTTGGACATATGCCATTTTTTATGGTTTGGGTTTATTTCTCTGTACATGCACCAAAGTCTCCACAACTTGCATACTAAACATATTCTATGTATGTATCTTTATATATGCATTATTATATATTATTTATAGATTTCACATATTTATAAATATACTTAGATTTTATTGATGAATATAAATAATAAGTATTATGTTCAGGACTTGATACTACATAAGAGGCATTCCATATAGTATTCTCTATTTAAGTCAAGCATATGCACACACTGCCATCAGCTCACTTTTAACTGGACATTCACAGAAGTGTACCTAAATATATAATAACTTAATGGGATTTGAATGAAAATATTCATATCAACTTTATGAATAGTAAACCCAAAGCAGAAACTGTCCAAATGTCCATCAGTAGTAGAATGTTTAAGTAAATGGAGAGTTATTCATATAAAAAGACAATATATAGCAACAAAAATAAACTATAGCTATTCTAGTATGAGAAGTGTTTTCCCATAGTAAGCAATACATAGGAATACCTACCATATTTATTTCCATATATTACATTTAAAGCAGGCTCATCTAAGATATCATTCCATTGACTTTTAGATGGCAAAGATTTTGACAAGAAATCTGTCACTTTTATCCTTTATCTGTAAACGAGGTTTTTTTCCACAGTTTTTTTTTTCCCCCCTAAGTTAACATGCTTATCTCTTGGGAGAAAGGTGAGGTTTGTTATAAGAATGGGCATTGTGCCTGCTTGGTTTTGATATCTGTTTTGTGATGTGGGTGAGTGTAGATCTGTTCATTTTAGAGCAATGCATTGAGTTCATGTTCTTGGTATAGTGTCTATATACATGTTATATGCAATTGAAACATTTCAAAATAATAGAAATGTATGTTATACATACAGAGGTACTTCACACATGTACCTATATATATGAAAGAAAGAATGGCGTGTGTGTATGTGTGTGTGTATATATATATATATACACACACACATAAGATACATAAAATTTTTAAAATGAGATATACATATGTATATATTTAAAAATTTTTAAATGAGAGATATATATATGTATGTGTGTGTGTACACACACACACACACGCACACACACACATACCATTCTTTCTTACAGGAAAACATATTCTACATCATATATAACATTTTTCTTTTTTTAAAATATTTTATTTATTTAACAGAGAGTTAGAGAGAGAGTACAAGTAAGCAGAGCATCAGGGAGAGGGGGAGAGAGAGAAGCAGGCTCTCTGCTGAGCAAGGAGCCTGATGTGGGGCTCGATCCCAGGACCCTGGAATCATGACCCGAGCTGAAGGCAGCTGCTTAACCAATTGAGCCACCTGGGCACCCCCATGTTTTTCTTTTTTATATGCACTAATATTTAAAAAATATTCTTCTGTATTAGTTTATAATTATGTACCAAGATGATCTAATTTTAAAATTTTATGTATCTTTAGGATTAAGCAAGTTGTCTTGAATTAGAAAGTATAATGTGTTCATCAGATTAGATATTTTTGTTACATGAAAATGGACTATTATACATTGGGTTCTCAGATTGGTACATAATTAGACAGTCATTCCTTTATGAATGTGCCCTAACTTGTTTTTGCCATTTTCCCAATAATGACTCTTTGTGTGTATATTGATTTGAAAGATAAATTCTTGGAAATGAAATTTCTCATAAAGCTAAGTATTAAAAATGTTGATAGATAATGCAAAATTCATCTTCTTAATTGATTAAATAAACATTCATTCCTATCAATAATGTAAATGGGTTACTACTTACAAATAGACTCCCTAAACTAGGTAAATAGTAAAATACATTTTTTAATCTAATAGGCAAAATTTAGTCTCATATTGTGGCTTAAATATACAATATGCCTTTTAATAAGGCAGAGATTAGACATACATTAACACATTGCATATAAATAACATTTTTGTCAGTAAAAAGCCTGACTCCTTTTCATTATTTCTCTGCTCGGTTATTTATTTTCTTCTTAATTATTTTGTATGCAGTGTTGAAAACATAAGACCAAAGTCCCTAGGAGAGATACTATCCTATAGTGATTTTAACACTAATACTTTAGCAACATAAGCGTAATACTTATGCCCGAAGTTATACTGAGACTTTAATGCTATAGTTCTTTTACAATGGCTCTCCATTAATTTTTTGGTGTGTGAAGAAACAATGCTGCATACTCATGTGTAACAAAATATCAGACTGTGAGCACCACAAAGATATTCTTAATTCAACATATGCTTACTTGAAATAAGTTTTTGTCATTGTACATCCTTGAATAACCTCATTGAATTGCTTAATACTTACTATGTCTAAATATATAGTTATTCTTAATATACCCAACATATAAGGTATTGCTCTTATAAATACTAATGCCAATAATAAAAAAAATAGCAACAGAAACAGATATGTTACAGGGGTTTTGAATGAAGTCTAATGAAGTGTATATAATGGAAGATGCTGCTGTTTAATTGCATAGAAATTTCAAAAGAATTATACACTAAGGATAAAGATTAGTAGTAAAAATAAATAATTTATAAACAAATATTAAGAGATCATTTTTAACATAGTCTAAAAGGAAGCTCAAATAATATCTTTTTTGCTTTCACATACCAAAACAATTTTTACCATGCATGCTATTGGGGTTATACTTGATAATATTAAATACTGACTAGAATGAAATAGAATTTTACCAAGAAAAATTTAATATTGTTTATTTTCACACAATTAAATAATTCCCTGAAATCTTATGCACAGATAAAGCTATAAAAATAATAAAACAGCAGGGATCAGAGCAGCATGTACTTTAGCAGCACTAATTGACAAAAATTTTCTCCATCAGTAATATTTAGATTTTTGTGTAAACTAGGGTATTTACTACACTATAGTTCAGACTCCAATATAATGGCAGTGAGATGTAAAAAAGGGAAATTTAATTATAATAATAAAATCTTATGTACATAGAACTATGTTCATTAGAAAGTGTATCCCAATTCTACTTTTTCTTGCAACTAATTAGGCATCTTTACTTTCTAATCATACTTCAATGATTGGCAAATAAAGTAGTGTACACTGTAAGTTCAAGTCATATCCAAAGTTTTTAATGCATATCCTACTTAAAAATAATTATCCTTACATTTCATTGAAAACATAATATATGTCACTGGTGTGCTTGTTATTTCCAGAAATGGAACTACACTTCCCCTAACAAAGAAACAGAGGTGTGGCAGCATCTTAGCAAAGCTTCCATTAAACAACACATTTCATGTTTTAGTGTTTATTTTCATATTGTATCGCATGAGTTTAGAATCACTACGAAATACCCCACTACAGGGAACTCTAATCCCACTTTTCCAAGTTCCAGCATCAGTGTCATCTTTTCCAGCAAGCATCATTCAAACATACCAGGAAACTAATGTTATGCCCGAGTTTTCGCATCCGAGAGACGACCAAGGAGCCAACACCGATGAAATCACACGAGGGTTTATTTAACAAGCTTAAGCTTGGGCCCAAGTATACCCGACACAGCGGAGTAGGGACTTGGACCCTGAACCAGATTACAGTCAGAGTGTTTAAAGGCAGAGTAAGGATGGACTCGGCGGTGGGTGAGGACAAAGGAGATATTCAGAAGGGTTATTAGGATAAAGAAGACTGTCAGGATATTGGAGGCCTGGTTATTATCAAGCCAAGGCCATTTTTCCCTCTAATGAGGCACTAACATGAAGACAATTGGGAGTTTCCTAGTGGGATGTCACATTTCTCCTATCAAGCGTCCTTGTTAGTGAGATTTAGCACTGGGACATTTGTAAACCGAGGGAGACTCCTGTCTTGCAGGATTGTGATCTCTTCAAATTGACTATTTGTTTTTCTTTTAGGGCAGCCAGGGGTGACTGAGGAATGTCACACATACTACCAAGGGGAGAGGAGCAAGTGGAGAGGGGGTGCAAGGTGCCAGCTTTTGCTTTCTCAAGATGGCTGTACTTAGTCAGGGCTAGACTTGAGGTGGGTACAGCCTTGCTTTTCTTGGCCTCCACACTAATGGTACTCTCCTGTGTTTCCAAAGTCCTTAATCGTGACAGTTACTTGATCACACTTCTACCATGGCATCTATTACAGTGTGTTAAGATTTTTTATCTCCATTTCTGTTAATCATGGACCTATTTTAAAGCAGGGATGATGCCTTAGTCACATTCGTATCACTTGCTCTAGCTTGGTGCAGTGCCTTTTGTAGCTGACCTTATTGAGTGAATGAAAGACTTATTGAAACATGTAGATGGAACTTACTGAAGGACCGTTTTCACCAAGCACTTGATACATTACCTATTATTATGCTGCCCCTAAAAAAAAGTCAAGCATAATTTTTATTGAGAGAGAAGTTGCTTTTGCTGGTATTGATTTATTCTGTGGTTTCATAAACCTTAGCATTACTACATTTTTATATATATTTTTTGTATGCTGTCCTTTAAAAATGTTGCATCATGAGTAAATGGTGAAGGAATTAGATTTATATTTTGGTATTTTTCAACTTTATTGAGGTATAATTGTTGAAAATTAAGTTTCACATGTTTCAAGTGAGTACTATAATAGATTTTGACATAAATATGCTTTCATGACACCATCTCCATGATCAAAATAATGAATATATCCATCACTCCAAAAAGTTTCCTTTTACTATTCCTTAGTAATTAAAGTTAATTACTAAAAAGGGCCCCTTTGTAATCTTTTCCCACATCTCACCATTTGCCTATGTTAAAACAGTCAATGAGGGGCGCCTGGGTGGCTCAGTGGGTTAAAGCCTCTGCCTTTGGCTCAGGTCATGAACCCAGGGTCCTGGGATTGAGCCCCACATCAGGCTCTCTGCTCAGCGGGGAGCCTGCTCCTCCTCTCTCTCTGCCTGCCTCTCTGCCTATTTGTGATCTCTGTCTGTTAGATGAATAAATAAAATCTTTAAAAAACAAACAAACAAAAAACAGTCAGTGATCTTTCTGTCATTATATATCAGTGTGCATTATTTAAAATTGTATGTACATAGAATAATGAAATATGTGGTTTTGTTGGAGGACTTTTTATTGGGGTACAATTGAGAAACTACATTACATTAATTTCAAGTGTACAATGTAATGATTCAACATTTGTATACATTGTGGAAAGATCACATTAAGTCTATCTACCATCTCTCACCACACAAAGTTACATTTTATTTTCTTTTGGTGAGAAGTTTTAAGATTTACTTTCTTAGAAACTTGCAAATATTATTACAATAATATACAATATTATTGATTATAGTTCCCCCAATGCACATCACATCCCCATTACTTATAAGTGAAGTTTGTACCTCTTGATCTCCTTCACCCCTTGCCCACCCCCCAACCCCTCCATCCAGCAATTACCTATCTGTTCTCTGTATCTATGAGTTATGTTTTGTTTTGTCTGTTTACTTCTTTCGTTTTTTAGATTCAAGATTTAAGCTGAATAAATTAAGATTAATTATTAGGTTGTTAGATTTTTAGATTAATTATTAGGTTAAGATTTTATAGCTGAGTAGTATTCCATAGTGTATTAGTATACCACATCTTTTTTGTCCATTTACCCATAGATGGACATTTAGCTTGTTTCCATATCTTGGCTATTGGAAATAACACAGCAGTGAACATAGAAGCTCCTATTGTCTGAGTTCTTCCATTCAGTACTACTGGTTTTTTTTTTTTTTAAGTATAATTTTTTATTTTTTATAAACATATATTTTTAACCCCAGGGGTACAGGTCTGTGAATCACCAGGTTTACACACTTCACAGCACTCACCAAAGCACATACCCTCCCCAATGTCCATAATCCCAACCTCTTCTCCCAAACCCCCTCCCCCCAGCAACCCTCAGTTTTTTTGTGAGATTAAGAGTCAATTATGGTTTATCTCCCTCCCGATCCCATTTTCTTTCATTTATTCTTCTCGTACCTACTTAAGCCCCCATGTTGCATCACCACTTCCTCATATCAGGGAGATCATATGATAGTTGTCTTTCTCCGCTTGACTTATTTCACTAAGCATGATACGCTCTAGTTCCATCCATGTTGTCACAAATGGCAAGATTTCATTTCTTTTGATGGCTGCATAGTATTCCATTGTGAATATATACCACATCTTCTTGATCCATTCATCTGTTGATGGACATCTAGGTTCTTTCCATAGTTTGGCTATTGTGGACATTGCTGCTATAAGCATTCGGGTGCAGGTGCCCCTTTGGATCACTACGTTTGTATCTTTAGGGTAAATACCCAATAGTGCAATTGCTGGGTCATAGGGCAGTTCTATTTTCAACATTTTGAGGAACCTCCATGCTGTTTTCCAGAGTGGCTGCACCAGCTTGCATTCCCACCAACAGTGTAGGAGGGTTCCCCTTTCTCCGCATCCTCGCCAGCATCTGTCATTTCCTGACTTGTTGATTTTAGCCATTCTGACTGGTGTGAGGTGATATCACATTGTGGTTTTGATTTGTATTTCCTTGATGCTGAGTGATATGGAGCACTTTTTCATGTGTCTGTTGGCCATCTGGATGTCTTCTTTGCAGAAATGTCTGTTCATGTCCTCTGCCCATTTCTTGATTGGATTATTTGTTCTTTGGGTGTTGAGTTTGCTAAGTTCTTTATAGATTTTGGACACAAGTCCTTTATCTGATATGTCGTTTGCAAATATCTTCTCCCATTCTGTCAGTTGTCTTTTGATTTTGTTAACTGTTTCCTTTGCTGTGCAAAAGCTTTTGATCTTGATGAAATCCCAATAGTTCATTTTTGCCCTTGCTTCCCTTGCCTTTGGCGTTGTTCCTAGGAAGATGTTGCTGCGGCTGAGGTCGAAGAGGTTGCTGCCTGTGTTTTCCTCAAGGATTTTGATGGATTCCTTTCACACATTGAGGTCCTTCATCCATTTTGAGTCTATTTTTGTGTGTGGTGTAAGGAAATGGTCCAATTTCATTTTTCTGCATGTGGCTGTCCAATTTTCCCAGCACCATTTATTGAAGAGGCTGTCTTTTTTCCATTGGACATTCTTTCCTGCTTTGTCGAAGATGAGTTGACCATAGAGTTGAGAGTCTATTTCTGGGCTCTCTATTCTGTTCCATTGATCTATGTGTCTGTTTTTGTGTCACCACCATGCTGACTTGATGATGACAGCTTTGTAATAGAGCTTGAAGTCCGGAATTGTGATGCCACCAACGTTGGCTTTCTTTTTCAATATTTCTTTGGCTATTCGAGGTCTTTTCTGGTTCCATATAAATTTTAGAATTATTTGTTCCATTTCTTTGAAAAAGATGGATAGTACTTTGATAGGAATTGCATTAAATGTGTAGATTGCTTTAGGTAGCATAGACATTTTCACAATATTTATTCTTCCAATCCAGGAGCATGGAACATTTTTCCATTTCTTTGTGTCTTCCTCAATTTCTTTCATGAGTACTTTATAGTTTTCTGAGTATAGATTCTGTGTCTCTTTGGTTAGGTTTATTCCTAGGTATCTTATGGTTTTGGGTGCAATTGTAAATGGGATTGACTCCTTAATTTCTCTTTCTTCTGTCTTGCTGTTGGTGTAGAGAAATGCAACTGATTTCTGTGCATTGATTTTATATCCTGACACTTTACTGAATTCCTGTATAAGTTCTAGCAGTTTTGGAGTGGAGTCTTTTGGGTTTTCCACATATAGTATCATATCATCTGCGAAGAGTGATAATTTGACTTCTTCTTTGCCGATTTGGATGCCTTTAATTTCCTTTTGTTGTCTGATTGCTGAGGCTAGGACCTCTAGTACTATGTTGAATAGCAGTGGTGATAATGGACATCCCTGCCGTGTTCCTGACCTTAGCAGAAAAGCTTTCAGTTTTTCTCCATTGAGAATGATATTTGCGGTGGGTTTTTCATAGATGGCTTTGATGATATTGAGGTATGTGCCCTCTATCCCTACACTTTGAAGAGTTTTGATCAGGAAGGGATGCTGTACTTTGTCAAATGCTTTTTCAGCATCTATTGAGAGTATCATATGGTTCTTGTTCTTTCTTTTATTGATGTGTTGTATCACATTGACTGATTTGCAGATGTTGAACCAAACTTGCAGCCCTGGAATAAATCCCACTTGGTCGTGGTGAATAATCTTTTTAATGTACTGTTGAATCCTATTGGCTAGTATTTTGTTGAGTATTTTCGCATCTGTGCTCATCAAGGATATTGGTCTATAGCTCTCTTTTTTGGTGGGATCCTTGTCTGGTTTTGGGATCAAGGTGATGCTGGCCTCATAAAATGAGTTTGGAAGTTTTCCTTCCATTTCTATTTTTTGGAACAGTTTTAGGAGAATAGGAATTAGTTCTTCTTTAAATGTTTGGTAGAATTCCCCCGGGAAGCCGTCTGGCCCTGGGCTTTTGTTTGTTTGGAGATTTTTAATGACTGTTTCAATCTCCTTACTGGTTATGGGTCTGTTCAGGCTTTCTATTTCTTCCTGGCTCAGTTGTGGTAGTTTATATGTTTCTAGGAATGCATCCATTTCTGCCAGATTGTCAAATTTATTGCCGTAGAGTTGCTCATAGTATGTTCTTATAATAGTTTGTGTTTCTTTGATGTTAGTTGTGATCTCTCCTCTTTCATTCATGATTTTATTTATTTGGGTCCTTTCTCTTTTCTTTTTGATAAGTCGGGACAGGGGTTTATCAATTTTATTTATTCTTTCAAAGAACCAGCTCCTAGTTTCATTGATTTGTTCTATTGTTTTTTTGGTTTCTATTTCATTGATTTCTGCTCTGATCTTTATGATTTCTCTTCTCCTGCGGGGCTTAGGGTTTCTTTCTTGTTCTTTCTCCAGCTCCTTTAGGTGTAGGGTTAGGTTGTGTACCTGAGACCTCTCTTGTTTCTTGAGAAAGGCTTGTACCGCTATATATTTTCCTCTCAGGACTGCCTTTGTTGTGTCCCACAGATTTTGAACCGTTGTATTTTCATTATCATTTGTTTCCATGATTTTTTTCAATTCTTCTTTAATTTCCCGGTTGACCCATTCATTCTTTAGAAGGATGCTGTTTAGTCTCCATGTATTTGGGTTCTTTCCAAACTTCCTTTTGTGGTTGAGTTCTAGCTTTAGAGCATTGTGGTCTCAAATATGCAGGAAATGATCCCAATCTTTTGATACCGGTTGAGTCCTGATTTAGGACCGAGGATGTGATCTATTCTGGAGAATGTTCCATGTGCACTAGAGAAGAATGTGTATTCTGTTGCTTTGGGATGAAATGTTCTGAATATATCTGTGATGTCCATCTGGTCCAGTGTGTCGTTTAAGGCCTTTATTTCCTTGCTGATCTTTTGCTTGGATGATCTGTCCATTTCAGAGAGGGGAGTGTTAAAGTCCCCTACTATTATTGTATTATTGTTGATGTGTTTCTTTGATTTTGTTATTAATTGGTTTATATAGTTGGCTGCTCCCACGTTGGGGGCATAGATATTTAAAATTGTTAAATCTTCTTGTTGAACAGACCCTTTGAGTATGATATAGTGTCCTTCCTCATCTCTTATTATTGTCTTTGGCTTAAAATCTAATTGATCTGATATAAGGATTGCCACTCCTGCTTTCTTCTGATGTCCATTAGCATGGTAAATTCTTTTCCACCCCCTCACTTTAAATCTGGAGGCGTCTTCGGACTTAATATGAGTTTCTTGGAGGCAACATATAGATGGGTTTTGTTTTTTTATCCATTCTGATACCCTGTGTCTTTTGACAGGGGCATTTAGCCCATTAACATTCAAGGTAACTATTGAGAGATATGAATTTAGGGCCATTGTATTGCCTGTAAGGTGACTGTTACTGTATATGGTCTCTGTTCCTTTCTGATCTACCACTTGTAGGCTCTCTCTTTGCTTAGAGGACCCCTTTCAAGATTTCCTGTAGAGCTGGTTTGGTGTTTGCAAATTCTTTCAGTTGTTGTTTGTCCTGGAAGCTTTTAATCTCTCCTTCTATTTTCAATGAGAGCCTAGCTGGATATAGTATTCTTGGCTGCATGTTTTTCTCGTTTAGTGCTCTGAAAATATCATGCCAGCTCTTTCTGGCCTGCCAGGTCTCTGTGGATAAGTCAGCTGCCAATCTAATATTTTTACCATTGTATGTTACAGAGTTCTTTTCCCGGGCTGCTTTCAGGATTTTCTCTTTGTCACTGAGACTTGTAAATTTTACAATTAGGTGACGGGGTGTGGGCCTTTTCTTATTGATTTTGAGGGGCATTCTCTGAACCTCCTGAATTTTGATGCTCGTTCCCTTTGCCATATTGGGGAAATTCTCCCCAATAATTCTCTCTAGTATACCTTCTGCTCCCCTCTCTCTTTCTTCTTCTTCTGGAATCCCAATTATTCTAATGTTGTTTCGTCTTATGGTGTCACTTATCTCTCGAATTCTCCCCTCGTGGTACAGTAGCTGTTTGTCCCTCTTTTGCTCAGCTTCTTTATTCTCTGTCATTTGGTCTTCTATATCACTAATTCTTTCTTCTGCCTCATTTATCCTAGCAGTGAGAGCCTCCATTTTTGATTGCACCTCATTAATAGCTTTTTTGATTTCAACTTGGTTAGATTTTAGTTCTTTTATTTCTCCAGAAAGGGCTTTTATATCTCTCGAGAGGATTTCTCTAATATCTTCCATGCCTTTTTCGAGCCCGGCTAGAACCTTGAGAATTGTCATTCTGAACTCTAGATCTGACATATTACCAATGTCTGTATTGATTAGGTCCCTAGCCTTCGGTACTGCCTCTTGTTCTTTTTTTTTGTGTTGAATTTTTCCGTCTTCTCATTTTGTCCAGATAAGAGTATATGAAGGGGCAAGTAAAATACTAAAAGGGTGGGAACAACCCCAAGAAAATATGCTTTAACCAAATTAGAAGCGATCCAAAATCGTGAGGGGGGAGAAAGGGGATAAAAAGGGGTTCAAAAAGGAAGAAAGAAAAAAAAAAAGAAAGGAATTTAAAAAAAAAAGAAAACACTTAATAAAAATATAAAAAAGAATATATATATATATCAGATAAACTAGTAAAAAATCGTTAAAAAAGAAAAAGGTAACAGTTAAAAAAAAAATTTTACCCGAAGGTGAGAAAAAAAAAATGAAAAAGAAAAAAATTAAATTAACTGCAAGACTAAAAAATATCACAGGGAAAAAGCCATGAGTTCAGTGCTTTGCTTTCTCCTCCTCTAGAATTCTGCTGCTCTCCTTGGTATTGAAACCACACACTTTGGTAGGTGAACTTGGTCTCGGCTGGATTTCTTGTTGATCTTCTGGGGGAGGGGCCTGTTGTAGTGATTCTCAAGTGTCTTTGCCCCAGGCGGAATTGCACCGCCCTTACCCGGGGCCGGGGTGAGTAATCCGCTTGGGTTTGCTTTCAGGAGCTTTTGTTCCCTGAGCGCTTTCCGTAGAGTTCTGGAGGACGGGAATACAAATGGCGGCCTCCTGGTCTCCGGCCCGGAGGAGCCGAGAGCCCAGGGCCGCACTCCTCAGTGCGCGCTCAGAGAACCGCGCCCAGTTACTCCCGTCTGCCTGACCTCCGGCCGGCCGCGCTCTGAGCTCACTGAGCCTGCGACCGGTTCAAGGTCACCCCGAGCTGCAAGCTTACTGTCGGCTCTGTCTCTGTAGCCAGCTTTCCCGTTCCAATACCCGCAAGCTCTGCGACACTCAGACACCCCCGATCCTTCTGTGATCCTGCAGGACTTGAGGCCACGCTGACCCCGTGTGGGCTTTGCCCCGGGTAGCCTCTGGAGCGATGTCCCTCAGTGGAACAGACTTTTAAAAGTCCTGATTTTGTGCGCGGTTGCTCCGCCGCTTGCCGGGAGCCGGCCCCTCCCCCCGGGGTCTATCTTCCCGTCGCTTTGGATTCACTTCTCCGCAGGTCCTACCTTTCAGAAAGTGGTTGTTTTTCTGTTTCCAGAATTGCTGTTCTTCTTCTCTTCGATCTGCCGATGGATTTTCAGGTGTTTGCAATCTTTAGATAAGCTATCTAGCTGATCTCCGTCTAGCTGAAGTATTCTCAGCCTGCTACATCTCCGCCATCTTGACTCAGTACTACTGTTTTTTAATGTATTGGTACTTTACTAGTTTTACCATTGAGTGATATTCCATTGTATGGATATATTACAATTTATTCACCTACTGATGGGCATTTGGGGTTATTTCATTTTTCAACTATTACAAATAAAATAATATGACATTTGTGTACAAAAATACTGGCTTCTTTTGTTTTCCATTTCTTTACCTTTTATTAGATAAGTACCTGTTCAGATATCTCCTTTTAAAAAAAATTATATGAAGGATAATATGTATTGACTCATTTATTAGATATAGGGCTATTCAGATAATTTTTTTAACTTGTATGATATTTGGTTGTGTCCTTCAAGGAATTGTTTAAAATTGTCTTTTATTTAACTTTCAGTATCCATACAATAAGTATTGATGGCATCCCCCACTTCTGATATTATTTTGCATTTTCCTTATTATTTTCATGGCTACCCTCAATGGGGTATCAATTCATTATTTATCTTAAAACAAAAGCTTATTTTTTATGAACTTATGATGGTTCTCCTGTTTTCAATTTTATTGATTTCTGCTCTAATTTTTATTATTTCTTTGCTTTAGACCTAAATTTCCTTGTTTTGGACCTAAATTTCTCTTCTTTTGTTACCTATGATGGGAGTTTATGTTATTGAATTCAGGTCTTTCATCTTTTCTAATATATATGCATATAATGGTATTAATTTTCTTCCAAGCACTACTTTCTCTTCATTTCACAAATTTTGATGTTATATTTTCATCTTAACTTAGTTCAAAGTTTTTGATTTCTCTTGAGACTTTCTTTGGTCCATATATTATTTAAAGCTGTGGTGTTCAATTTCCAAATATTTGGGGATATTTCAGCCCACTTTTATTTGATTTTCAGTTTATTTTTATAGTGGTCGGAGAACACACGTTGTAAGGATTCTTTTATTTTAAATTTGACAATGTTTTGATAAGGCATGTTTTATGTCCCAGAATGTGTTGTTAGAGAAAGTCCCATGGGAGCTAAAGAAGTCTGTGTACTGTGTTGTTGTTTAATGAAGTATTCAAAAAACTCTTTCATATCTAATTAGTTTATATTACTATGTAAGAAACTAAATCCTTTCTGGTTTTTGCCTCCTTGCTTACAAATTAATGAAGAACAAGTCTGGAAGTTTCCAATTATTTTAATGGATTTGTCTATTATTCAATTGCAGGTCTTTCAATTTTTGCCCACTTTGACACTCGGTTTTTAGGTGTATCTGTGTTAATGGTTGTTAGGAATTCTTGGAGACTTGCCACTTATGATTATGTAATGTTCCTCTTTATGCCCTAGAACTTTCCTTGCTCTAAAGTCTTCTTGTGCATAGGTATTTTGGCTTCCTTTTATTAATGTTAGCATGAGATATGCTTCTCTTTCCATTTACTTTTAACCTATCAGAATTTTTATGTAAAGTGGGTTTGCTCTAGATAAAACATGTTTCGTCTTATTCACTTACTCAGTTTGACAATTTCCATCTTAACTGGTATGTTTAGACTGTTCACAAAAAAGTGATTACTGATTTGTCGTATTAATATTTACCGTGTGTGTAATAGCTTTCTATTGATTGGACTCCTTGTTGTTGTTGTTGTTGTTTTTTTCCTTTCTCTCTTTTTTGCCTTCTTTGGTTTTGATTGAGCATTTTTTATCATTCTAATTTATCTCCTTTATTAAGATAAGAAGTATGCTTTTTTTTTGTCTCTTACAGTGGTATCTTGTCATTTTCCATTTACAACTAATCTAAGTCCCCCTCCAGATAATACTGGACCACTTCATGAGTAACACAGATCCATTATAACATCGTGTTTCCAATTCCTCCCTTCCATCCCTAATGGTATTGCTCTCATTTATTACTTCACTTATCCATATACTCAAACCACCCAATACTATTATTACCTCAAAATTATCTTTTACTCTTAAGTTAATTACTAGTTCAGTAATCAAGTTATTTTTTTAAGATTTTATTTATTTATTTATTTATTTATTTGGAAGAGAGAGAGTGGGAGGGAGAGAGAATCTGAAGCAGATGATGCTGAGTCCAGAGGCAGACACAGGGGTTGATACTGGGAACGTGAGCTCATGATCCAATCTGAAACCAAGAGTGAGCCACCCAGGCACTCTTCAAGTTAATTACTTTATGGTTATCTTTTTAATTCAGTAAGTATAATAAAATATTTTATTTTACCTTAATGTATTCCTTTTTCTGTGCTCTTCCTTTTGAGGTAGATCACAATTTCTGACCTATATCATTTTTCTTCAAAAGACTATGCGTCTATTATCTATTGATGGAGCTTGCAATTCTGCTAGCCTTTGTTTATTTGACATAGTATTTAATAAAAAGTTTTCAAAGAAAACAAAATTAAGTAACTAGAAGAATCTAAGTATAACCCTTTACTGTCTAAAAATCTTTTCAATGCTCCACAATTCTTAGAATAAACCTCATTTTATTTATAGTGTTTGATAACATTTGGCTCAGGTTTATTGTTCCAGCCTTAAGTCCGTTTACTCTTCTTTCACCATAATCAGATATTTTTGCCATTTTTTGCAAAATGTACACTCAGGCCCCTCATGTATTACCCTCATATATGTTGTCATGTCTGCCTGGAAAAACATTCATTTATTGAGTTTGTAACTGATTATTCTTTCCAGTCCTTCAGTTTTATAGCCATATGCTTCTTATAAAGATAACTTGCCTTTGACCAGTATAAACAAGAACAGGTCTCTTGTGCTAAAATTATGTAAAAACCAATATTTCTTTTTTAAAGTATATATAAAAATTATAATTACCAGGTTTGTTCTCTAATTATGGTCTATTATTGCTGCTTATCCTGGTGCTATGGTTCTATTTCATGATTATATCTCTAGTGTTTACCTTAGCATCTAGCACTTAAAGTATATCCAATGAATATTCTTTGAGTAAATTCATTAATGCTTCGTGAGAGGGCTATCGTTATTTTGACCTAATAGATAATTTAATTGATAAGCCCAAACTAGTAATCCATTTTTGTTTCTTAGTCCAGACACTGTTGTATCTTTACAAAAACACAGACAGTATTTTTATTTTGTTTTCTTCAGGGAAGGTGGCTATCACTTTTTCTTTCTAGTTTGTGCATAGCATCATTTTAAATTTATTCTTGTAATGACTACGATACTTTTATTACTTCTTATAAATACTTATAGATACACATAAGAACATAAAGATGGCTAAATTTAAATAATTTTCCATCTTTCTGTGATTGCACTAAAATGTCACATTACTATCTGTGTCTATTTTCTGACCAAGAAAATACCTTCTTTAAATCCTTGGAAATTTTGTACATATGCAATTATACATAAAATATTTTTATTTTACTAATATTATGCTAGTTGCACAATGGTCTCAGCTTTTTGGAAGACTGCTGAACATTATATGCAGAAATAAACTTCTAACCAAGAAAGTGTTTTATAAATATACCATTGTTATAAGTAGAGGACAAAGCACTCAAAAGTGAGATGTGTGACAGCAAGACTTGACACCAGAGAGCATTTTACTGTGGGGGGAGGGGAAGTAGTCCAGGTGAGACAAGGATATGCCTGGTTAACGGCTGATATGTTTACACCATCTGCTCTCTCAGGCTTCCATTTACTCTGAGGCACAGGAAAGTATGGCAAAGTCACACAAGGTCACTTAGTTCTTTGAGAAAGTCATTTAAGGAAAAAAATTTAGGTATGCAGTGAAGCTTATTTATTAATACAGAAGTGTTTAATGCTAAGAAACTTTCAGGCATAATTTTTATTATTATTTAAAATCTATATTCTCTTAAAAAAACTCTTGATATTAAAAAAAACCTCCAGATTTTTAAAATACTACATTATTCACAAATACAGGTGAATTTTAGTCATTCATTTTGTGAAAATTCACTTATGTGTTATTTCATTATTAGTATTGATGACATTTCCTTGGTTAAATTATTGTTATTATTACCTCTGTGTATTATCTTTCTTGATAGCTATTTAGTCAAGTCCTACAATGTATGCTTCATAAATACATAAACCTCTCTTACTAATTATGTATTCCTATTCTGTTATGGACCATATGTTTATGCTCTCCACCCCCCCAAATTCATATGTTGAAAACCTAACCTCCACTTTTCATAAGCTTAAATTTTAATTTTCTGTCAATGGCAACACTTTTGTTGTAATTCTGTATCATAGGGGAAATTTTTTCCTACTGGTTAGAGTTGAACATTCATATTGAATTAACGCTTGTTTCAATCTGTTTCCACACTTCTAATTGTTAATAAAAAAAATTCATCTCTTAATTAATATTTCTTTCTAATATCTATCTTCCCATATTTGTTGCATAAAATAACATGTATCTTCCTGGTAAAGAGACAATGGCTACTTCTTTCCAATCACCAGGTGCTTCATGATAATTTGCTAAATGCCCCAAACAAACATATTCAATAATAGCTAAAATGCATATAACATTTTCTATGTACACCGTATGGGTATGAAACTCCACAACTGATAAACTGGCTGCTTTTATCTTCTCCATTTATACAGGAGGGAATTTGGAATGTGAAAGGGGCAAAATTGGGAACATTCATAATTAAGGGATTTTTTTGGCATCATACCTCTGCTCTTTATGCTTCAGCCCTGTGGCGCATACAGATCATGGCTCATTCGCCTGCTTGTAAAACCATTTCTAAATTAAGGTTGATATCATCTGGCAGCACTACTCTCTTAGCCTCTTGATTCCTGACATCTTCTTAACTTACTGCAGATAGCACACCTGGCCAATCCTAACCGATATTAACACCCAAATATGCAGTTTTACCAGAACTCTGAATTCTAATAACCCTCAGGTTCCGACTCATTCTCTTTTGCCAAGACATTTCAAAACAGTGTTTTTGCACATGCGATCTCCACACCTCGTTACTATTTATGCCACAGGACATGGTGTTGCTCTTAAAATGGTGCTTGCTGGTCCCTGACGATTCTCCCATTACTAATTCTGAAAGCACACTTCAACTTTCTTTCTTTTCTTTTTTAAGTTTTTATTTAAATTCCAGTTAGTTAACATAGAGTGTAATATTAGTTTCAGGTATAGAATGTAGTGATTGAAAGCTTCCATACAATACCTAGTGCTCATACAAGTACCCATCTCAGTACCCATCACCTAGTTAACCCACCCCTCTGCCCACCTCCCCTTTAACAACCCTCAGCTTGTTCTCTCTAGTTAAGAGTCTGTTTCTTGGTTTGCCTCTCTCTCTCTCTTTTTTTTTTCCTTTCCCCTATGTTCATCTGTATTATTCCTTATATTCTATATATCAGTGAAATCATATGGTATTTGTCTTTCTCTGACTGACTTATTTTGCTTAGCATTATACTCTCCAGGTTCATCCATGTTGTTGCAAATGGCAAGATTTCATTCTTTTTGTTGGCTGAATATTCGTGTGTGTGTATGTGTGTGTGTGTGTGTGTGTAGATATATATATATACTACATCTTCTTTATCCATTCATTCATCAATCAATGGACATTTGAGATCTTTCATTAATTTGGCTATTGTTGATAATGTTTCTATAAACATTCGTTTGTGTGTATCCCTTCAAATTAGTATTTTTGTATTTTAGATAAATAGCTAATAGTGTAATTACTGGGTTATAGGGTGGTTCTATTTAGTTCTTTGATCCCAACAGCATTTTTTAAAATTTTTAAAAAAAAATTTTAAATATTTTATTTATTTATTTGACAGACAGAGATCACAAGCAGGCAGAGAGGCAGGCAGAGAGAGAAGAGGAAGCAGGCTCCCTGCTGAGCAGAGAACCAGATGTGGGGCTCAATCCCAGGACCCCGAGATCATGACCTGAGCGGAAGGCTCACTTAGTCACCCAGGTGCCCCTTCTTAAAAATTTTTAATTGAAGTATAGTTAACACATAAATTAATTTCAGGCATACAACATAGTGATTCAACAGCAATATATATTACAAAATTTTAATCAGAGAAAGTCAAACACCATGTGATTTTACTTCTATGTGAAATCTAAAAAACAAAATAAATGAACCAAAGACAACACGGAAGAGAGAGAAACGGACTCATAATAGTATAAGCTCAAATGTTTTTCAAATTTTAAAAAGTTATCCAGACTAAATTCTCCAAATCTCAGTAGAATTAAGACAGAAATAAATAACAATAACAATAAATATTAGGAAATGCTAAGATCTTTGAAAATTCAGCTATACACTTTCAAGTCACCAAAGTCACCACTGGGTCAAAATGGAAATCACAATTAAAATTTATAAACATTTTAACAATAACAGTGACATATTAAAACTTCTTGAATTCAGCTAAAGCCATACTTGCAGGCATTTTTTGAAACTAAATGTTTCTATTATAAAAAGAAAAGCTGAAATCAATTATTTAAACATCTATCTCAAAAAGAAAGATCTTACAAATTAATGCTATTTAAGTGCTAGAAAGTGAAATGATAAAAGATAAATGAATTAGAGAATTAACATACAATAGAACAAAGCAAAAAATTAAAAATTTGGACTTAAAAGACTAGAAAAATGCTTGATCTTCCAGCATGATTGAGAAATACAGAGGAAAGAAAGTACCATTAATAGTACTGGGAATAAAGTTTTACCACTATGGATCCTAGATACATTACAAATAGATAATAATAGATATAATAATGGATATTTGAACAATATTATACTTAGATAAAATTGATAAACCTCTGGAGTATTATAACCTCCTATTCATTATATCAAATAATGAAGAAGAAATGAATCCCCTACTCATTTTATGGGAATAGCATATCCTATGTAGATTAAAAGAAAGGTATGTTAAAGGCTGTTTAATGAACACAGACGAAAATTCTTAAAATATTACTGATCAAATGCAATGATGTACAAACAAGGATAATATATTACCATGAAATTAAGTTTGTTCCAAGAAAGCAAGCTGGGTTTAACATTCAGATATCAATAAGTAGAATTCACATCATTAATAGACTAAAGATGAAAAGCATATAATCTTCTTAAAGATGGAAAAAATGTATTTGCTACAACTCAGTACCCACGGGTGATGATGATGGCGATGATGATGTTAGCAAACTGGGAAAAAGAGGGAAGCCTAGATAAAGAGTGGAATTCTAGCTGTGTGTTAGCTGACTGGTATTAATTAGCTACATTATGAGAGCTGAAATCCACATATACCACAACTCAGCAAAAATGAAGTCTACTTACAGTACTTCATGTGTAAAGTGAATGGATATTTTGTATATAAATTGTGTTAACAGAGAAGACATTATGTCGAAGAAAAAAATCATAAAACATATAATTTATCTTGTTTTAAGCAGGAATGTATTATATATGTCATAATAACCCTTCTGTATATTAAAGATCAACTCAAACATTTCTATTTTATCTTCTAATGGGTGAAGATAATAAGGAAGAACTATAGATGTAGAAAGACAAGAATAAGGATTATTTTTGTGTTTTTAAGAATATATTATTAAACCAAAGTTTAAAACAGTTCAGCAAAAGGTGTGATAAATGGATGTTCAAGATGCTTTTGGTGTTTGTTTTGTAAGCGCCATTATGAAAAAAAAGCATTCATTTTGATGACTCAGTGTGTTTAACATGATCAGAAAAGAGAGTGTTTATCAATTCATAGTGTGTTTAAACAGAAAACTTATTGAGGTTGAAATCAGCAGACAACAGCAAGAAATGCAGAGGTTTTGTCATTAGACCATGAAATGAAATAAATTCAAAGTGAATATCCAAAGAATTCAAACCATAAGAAATGATTATTTGATAAATTGTTCTCAAGTTTGTTCATGAGCATATTGTGTTATTTCAGTCCACTGGGTATTTCCTCTTTTATCTCAGTATATATGAATATTCACTTTTATACACTCAGATGCAAGTTGTCTTGCCTTAGCAGAATTTTCAGAAAAAAAAAAAATAAAACAACTGTGATTCCATAGTTACTTATCATTCAGTAATGAGGGATAGACTTTTATTGAGAGCAGATAAAAGTTTCACAGTGTAATTCAATATTTATTTGGGATTTTAACTAAATATTATGTATTAATATTAAAGATGTATTAATTAGTTGATAAAGTTTATACATAATGTAATTAAAAATATCTTGCAATGACATCTCACTTGATCTTTGCCATCTTTAACACTGTCTTCAAAACGGAGTACACTGGCAGATGGTAATGATCTAATAAATGCCTCGAATTCACCCTTCCCCACTATAAATCACTTCTATGTATAAATAATATCTATTTGCTACGGATATGTACTGGCCATAGTGGATAATTTTTATAAGATACTTTTTTAAGTATTCACTTTTGAGTTCATCATTAGCAGGCTAACATGTCCTCAGTTAACTGCAGTGTGCTGAGACATATCCCATAACACAATTTACAAGATTAATATTAATGACAAGGACTTCAGAGAATCTACTAAGGATTAATTCAACACATTTTATTCAGAACCCACTACATGGCATGTAATTGCACTAGGTGCTAAAGGTAAGAAAGTATAAAAAAACAAAACAAAATAACAACACTAAAGCAATGGAAACCCTCACCTGTCCACCTGTCCTTAAGTCCTTTGTAGTATAGTAGGAGATTACACAAGGATACAAATAGCTAAAACATAAAATAGAATGTAATATGTGATATTGGAAGTATAATAGTTCTGGGATTTCAGAGTTGACTGATAAATTTGAGTCAAGAAATGGGGGTGGGGGTGATGGAAACAACCACCCAGAAATAGAGGCACCAAAACCAATTACAAGTTTTGGTCTTGGGCAACTTTGATATTGAATCCTTGCTCTTAGTACATTTTCCTGATTTATTTTACTTTTTATTAAATGATATTATAAAAATACTATATATATATATATATATACATATACCTATATATGTATATATATATATATATATGTGAATGAAATGGCACATGTATGTTAAGTGTTCCTTTAAAGTACTATGAATTAGAGTCACAAAGATTATAAACTTTATGATATTTAAAATGACACAACACAAGAACTAAATTAAAATATTTAGTGTTGGGATCCAACCATTAGTTTTTTGTTTTTGTTTTTCTTTTTCTTTTAAAGCTTTCCAAGTGATTCCAATGCATATCCTAGTTTGATAAATACTACTTAGTATTTTATTTGTGGATAAAAGACTATACAGATCAGAGAAGATAATTACTTGACAGGTGGTGATAGATTAAATGTTCCCATTATTTTTATGTCTCTTTTTTTTACTTCTAAGTGTCAGTATATTCTCAATCTACTGTAAGTTTTAAATTCATCTTGCTTTAGCTTTCTTTAAAGTTACTAGAATGCCTTACCTAAGAGATATTTATTCTTACTATTAGCAAAAGGAACATAAGTGTAATGACATTAAAAATTAACTCATTTTTTATACAAAGGATTTCTCATTTCTGAAGACAATCTATCAAGTAATCAAGTGATTTCAATTAATTTATCTCAGGTTATACTGCTAGACTTGGATTAGACAGGCAAGATATTTCAGTTGAGGGGAGATCATTAAGGTCTAGAACCATAATGAGGTATTAATCTGTGGATATAGAGTATAATTTCTAGCACAGAGCCCACATCTGTATCAAAATGCCCTGAAATATCTATTGCCAAAAAATAGTCTAAAACTATTCACCATTTTCCCTTTGTTTGTCTTTTTTCTTAATTTGGAGAAAAAAGATGGACTTAACTGTCCTTCCTACAGCATGAAACATGAAGGAGATTATTTTCTACCTATGCTAATTTGCATCAGTCATTATAAATTAGATGATGAGATGAATGCATAATGTATTTGAGATGAATGAATAATATATTCTTCAAAACTTTATACATAGTTCTGTCATTACAAACTTCTCATTCTTGCCACTTAATATTATTTCGTTTAAGAACTAAAGGAAGCACATTTCTCAATCTATATAAATAATAAACGTAATGAATGATTGGAGGCCAACATTGGCAGTCATTTGAAGTTTAAAAGAGGAAAGAAAAGGAGTGCCTGGGTGGCTTGGTTGGTTAAAAGTCTGACTCTTGATTTTGACTCAGGTCATGATCTCACAGTTGTGAGATTGAGCCCCATGTAGGGCTCTGCACTGGGTATGGAGCCTGTTTAAGATTTTCTATCCCTTTCCCTCTACCTCTGGCCCTTCCCCCACTCTCTGTCTTTCAATCCCTCTCTTAAAAAAGGGGGGGTGGGGTGGAGAAGAGAAAAGAAGATTACTTTTTCCACAAGCAGGCCGGATCACATCTACAGAGCTAATTTAAGGCAAATTTTTTTTCTTAATTCAATGAATTCAAGGATAGCTTATCAGAAAAGAGCCAAGAAACCAGAGGAGCTTGTATGTGAGCCCTGTTTAGTGTCACCAGGACTAGAAAATTATTTGAGCATTGTTGGAAAATGTTTATTTTGAAGAATGTCTGCTCTCAAAATTTTGAATGTCTTACTTATCATCTTGTAAATATGGTCAGTTATTTAATTAGGGCCCAACAAAAACAGTGAAATTTCTTTGCCTTTTGGCCAATCATTTAATGGTCATTTTTTTAATGTTTTGAATTTGTCTTGTAAATAATCAATGCATACAAATATTTTTAAGTTGTAATATAGTTAACATACAATGTTATATTAGTTTCAGGTGTAAAATATAGTGCTTCGGCAATTCACTACATTACTCTGGGCTCATCATGATAAGTGAACTCTTAATCCTCTTTACTTTTTCACTCATCCCCCTCCCCACCTTCCCTCTGGTAACCATTTGCTGATTCTTTACAATTAAGAATCTGGGGTATTTTTTGGTTTGTGTCTTGGTGGTTGTGTTCATTTGTCTTGTTTCTTAAATTCCACATGTGTGTAAAATGATTTGGTAGTTGTCTTTCTCTGAATGACTTATTTCACTTAGCATTATACTCTCTATATCTATCCATGTTGTAAAAAGCAAGATTTCATTCTTTTTTATGGCTGAATAATATTCCATTGTATATACCACATTTTCTATATCCATTCATGCGTCGATAGACAGTTGGGCTGTTTCCATAGTTGGCTGTTGTACATGATGCTGTAATCTACATAAAAGTGAAGATACCTTTTTGAATTAGTGTTTTCATATCCTTTGGGTAAATATCCAATAGTGGATTTAGAAGATCATATGGGATTTCAATTTTAATTTTTTGAGGAACCTCCACACTGTCTTTCACAGTGGCTGCATCAGTTTGCATTCCCACCAACAGTGCACTAGGATTACTTTTTCTCTACATCCTCACTAACACCTGTTGTGTCTTATTTTGTTAATTTTATCCATTCTAAAAGGTATGTGGTGATATCTCACTGGTTTTCATTTTCATTTCCCTGATGACGAGTGATTTGAGACACATGTTTTCATATGTCTGTTGACCATCTATATGTCATCTTTGGAAAAACATCTGTTCATGTCTTCTACCCATTTTTAATTGAATTACTTATGTTTTTGGTGTTCTTTATGTATTTTGGATACTAACCCTTTATCAAATACTTCATTGCAGATATCTTTTCCCATTAAGTAGGTTGTCTTTTAGTTTTGTTAATTGTTTGCTTACTGTGCAGAAGCTGTTTATTTTGATGTATTCCCACTTGTTTATTTTTGCTATGGTTTCTCTTGCCTCAGGAGACATTATCTAGAAAAATGTTACTATGGCCAGTGTCAGAGAGATTCCTGCCTCTGTTCTCTTCTAGGATTTTCATGATTTCATGTATCACATTTAAGACCTTAATCCATTTTGAGTTTACTTTTGTGTAAAGTGTAAGAAAGTGGTCGTTTCATTCTTTTGTATGTAGCTTTCCAGTTTTCCAACACCATTTGTAGAAGTGACTGTATTTTTACCATTACATGTTCTTGCCTTCTTTGTAGAAGATTAATTGACCATATACTCATGGATTTATTTCTGGGCTATGTATTCTATTCTATTGCTGATGTATCTACTTTGTTCCAGTACCATACTGATTTGATTACTACAGCTTTGTAGTATATCTTGAAGTCTGGGATTGTGATACCTCTAGTTTTGTTCTTCTTTTTCAATATTTGACTATTAAGGGTCTCTTGTGGTTCCATACAAATTTTAGGATTATTTGTAATAATACTGTGAAAAATGCTGTTGATATTTTAATAAGAATTACATGAAAGCTGGAGATTGCTCCAAATAGTAAGGACATTTTAACAATATTTGTTCTTTCAATCCATGAACATGCAGTATCTTTTTTTTTTTTTTTCCTATCTTCAATTTCTTTTATCAATGTTTTCTGAGTACAGATTTTTTACTTTTTTGGTCAAGTATATTCCAAGATATTTTACTATTTTTGGTCAATACATACAAAGTTTTTAAGTTTCTGTCTTCACATTTATTTTCTTAGATCTTAAATGTAAATATATATTAAAGAAGAAAACAGCAGGTATATTATCAAGTTAATTAGAAGAAACAGAAGATGTCATATACCAAAGAAAACTATTATTTTTTTCTTTTTAGATGTATCATTGTTATAAATTACAACTCACAATTATATAGAGCTTGAAATTATATCCAGTATTTCACATAGCTTAATTTCAAATCTCACAAATAAACTATATAGGGAGAATATCCCCCAGTTTAGAGAAGTCACTGAATCTTGAGATGCAATTCACTTCTTTGAACTCTGCCCATCTCTAGAAAGGACTCAGCAGATACAGAGAATTGCTGTCAGTCTGGGTCCCAGAACAAAATTTCCTGAATGTGGAAGTAAATTGTAAATGGTTATGCAATATACTGTATATTCCCCAGACACTTGCACACTAACTTCATATAATGAGCATATCTGTGAACATCAGGTCTGCAGATGGATCATCCAAATTCAAATTCTGGATTTCACTTGCTGAGGTAACTTTATATGTTCCCTTACTTAGTCTATCAGTGCTGAGAGTTCTCACTGGCAAAATGGGAATAACGATGCCTATCTCCTAGCACAGTGAGGAGGACAAATGAGATGATTCATACAAAGTACTAAAAAGACAGTCTGCCAGAGTCAGTGTGCACACAATAGTTGTATTTGATTATTACTACTATGAAACATGCCTTTTTAATTAGTGAGGGTCCTATATAAGAACAGTGTGGATTCAAAAAAGAAAATGAAAGAAATATTGTAAGTAATTCAAGCGTTAGTGATAATAATATTAATTTTAATATTAACTATATAAAAATTAGATCTTAAAAGTTATATATAGTGTGTACTAAACTATGTATTGTATATAGTATAATAGTATATATTACACTATATATTACATATGTAGTATACATGTAGAATAATGTATAGAGTATAGTGCTCACTTCGGCAGCACATATACTAAAAAATGTATAGAGTATAATCAATAGGTGAAAGATTTAATGTATTGTCAGTGATCCGGACATTTAGTAAAAAAAGAAAAAGGCAAAACTTTCCCTGCCTGACTACAAAATACATGTTTGTCTATATGTGTGTAATGAGTTTATGTGCAACCATATATGTTCATTATGTATGCATATGAAAATATACATAAATGAATTTAATAAAACTACCTATAATTACAGTGCTTTATGTTTCAGATTTTATGAAGTTTCCCATAAGATGCTAGTGGTATTTTTATTAAGTGCATTTTCCTCAAAAACATGTAAAATAACTTTCCTGAAAATATAATCTTGAGCTAAAGAGGTGTGTATTTTAGGCTATCACTGTAAACTTTAAAAAGCAGAGTATCATAGGAAAGACAAAAAAAGCAAGCCAGAAACTCACTTTTAAGGTGACAAACAGAAGAATACATTGAGGACAACATAAGCAATCTTTAACTAATGCTGTATGTTAATATCTTAGTAGTACTTCGGCTCATTTCCTTTTAAATTCACCTTTTTATGGAGTGCAAAGTACAATGTTGACTTTGCATTTTCAAAACTACTTGTACCAAGCGGTATTCTCTTTTTCCTCAATATTTTTAATATGTATGTATCATGGTCAATAGCACACATAATTACCTTTTTTTATTCATGGCTAAGGCAAAATTATGATATGCAAGGATTATCATCTTCTCATTCTAAATATTGCCTTCATATTTATTATATTTGCTACACCTGTCATTTTTCCCTAGGCGATTAAACCCTTAAAAAAAAGTCATTGGGAATCAAAGAAGGACTAGCTGAAATGCTGGGCTTCATCTGTTTTCCATGGACAATTGGATTTTCTCATCTATTTATACTGGCTTTTTAGGACATTAGACGCTAGGATTTTGTGGTTTTTTTTTTTTTTCTTTCTTGCTTGAACTGAATTTTCCTGTCAAGTAGATAGGACAAGGGACCAATTTAGGAGCAGGATTAATTGAAGAATTAGGCTAAACTATTCAATTCTCAGCTCAGGCATACTGATAAACAAAAGGAAATATAGAAGCCGATGGGACCCAAGAGATATAACCCATTGTTGTAAGTTTTAGCAAGGAAAAAAAAAAAAGTCAAAACCAAGAAAACAACCTGCCACTCGCGACTGGAGGTATTAAAAACTGAAGTATGTTGAGGATCATATGTCAGCGCTATTGATTCTTCACAGCCGGTGGGTCAGTAGTCTTCTGACGGTGTTTCTTCATAAGAACCTATGGGGAAACTAAGGGGTAAGCTTCCCTTGGATGTGTTCATGATCCACTGTAGCAATCACATTGGTTCTGGATTGAAAACATTTGCTCTTAACAAAGTAAAGGGAGCTGTGTGTACATACGGTTTCCCAGGGGGTTTTAAGAAATATGGATCTCAAAGGTGAAATAGAAATTAAGAGGCTTTAAATTACTAGAAAATTTTTAGAAAGACTCTTCTTTTAATATTGAGGCTAAAAATGTTTTTTGTATAAACATTTTGAATGTTGTACAAATGTACAAATGTTTTAAATTTCATAATTTGTCAAGTAGACATAATTGTCTCATATTTCCATTCCCTATGAGAAGATAGTAGAAAACAAAACAACAACAACAACAACAAAAAAAAAACAAAAAAAAAAAGTGAGAACTTGCCCCAATTTAGTAAAAGCAAGGTATCTCTGATTAATCTTATGCTGAAGATGTCCCCTAATTTATTTTAAGTTTAAAGGTCTTACTCTCTGGACAATGGTCATAGATTAATTTTTTAATAGTAAACTGAAACCAAGCTAATTGTCTCAGCCTATCCCATTTTCTCTCTATATAAATGATTATTTTTATGGTCTTTGGCAAATGTTCTTCTATTAGACTCAATACTGCATCCTGAGAAAATAAATTTATTTGGCATAACTATCCTAGACCTTAGAATTTGGCTTGATTTCTAAACTTTGTATTGGACTCCATAGCTTCATATAATTCATAGAACTTCACATAATTCATAGAACCCCCCTTAAAAGTGGGACACAAGAAATATATATCCACTGACTAATTAGATCCACTGACTAATTCAGTTCCTAAGGTTCCAAAGTAACCTCACCCTTAAATAGACTGAAAATGATCCAATCTTCACCTGTTGCAAGAATCCCACCTACAAACAGGCTTTTGAAAGAAAATTCCTCTAATAGAGACTGAATAGAATTAGCATGGGAGAAAACGCATTCTTTTCCTTTAATTCCTTCAGATTTTAACTTACAAGGATTTAATTAATATGTCATTATTTAATTTACCTCTGGAACATTAGTAACGGGAGTATTGATATTCAAGCTTGTTGGAATTTTATCATTGACTATATTCATACTTTCCTCAGATCCCATGTCAGAACCTCTGGTGAGCTGTAATAAGCAAAGTGGACGTAGGTAATTTGGAGGAAAAATAAATTAAGGACTTCATCTTTGGTTGAACTTTTTGAACCCACTCTGGAGACTTTTAATAACAAATTTGAAACTGCCTAAGGATGATCCCAAAAGGACATTTAAAATAGCGGTGATCGGCATGATGTAACAGCACAAGAAGCTCAGGAAGAGGTGGCGACCGTCGTGCTTGGCTATTAATCAGGATAGGAACAGCTCTGATTAATCACAGGCTCAATGGCTATATTCACAGTATAGAAAAGGTAGAAAAAATATATGAAGAAGATTGGAGAGAAGAATTGGGGACTTTCGCCATCAGTATTATCTTTCTTCTAATTTCTCACCCAGTTTTGCCTGGAATAAGCTGCACATGTTCTTATTGGAGAACATGTGATGAATGTAGTATATTGCATATCATTGAGCCCTGCCTGAGGGAGTCTGCTTGAGGATTCTCTCTCTCTGTCCATCTCCCCACTCGCCTGTGCTCTCTCTCTCTTTCTCTGTCTCAAATAAATAAATCTTAAAAAAAAAAAAAGAAAAGAAAAGAAAAAGAAAAATGCTTACTTAGGTACAGCAGTCAAAATTTTCTCCAGCTGCCATCTAATTGTTCAGAATAGTTGGTGTGGCTCTGCTTTGGGGCTTCTGTAGCACAAGATTCACACCCAGAGTCATATTTATAGAAATTACTTATTCATGTTGTTATCATTTGCTTCTTAAAAGTTGGTTCCTATTTTACCTACAATACTTGTCTCAGGACCTGACATGTCTTGACAAATATAGGTACTCAAAAAGTGTTTATAAAAATAAACTAACATGGGACGCCTGGGTGGCTCAGTTGGTTGGACGACTGCCTTCCGCTCAGGTCATGATCCTGGAGTCCCAGGATCGAGTCCCGTATCAGACTCCCAGCTCCATGGGGAGTCTGCTTCTCCCTCTGACCTTCTCCTCGCTCATGCTCTCTCTCACTGTCTCTCTCTCAAGTAAATAAATAAAATCTTTAAAAAATAAATAAATAAACTAATATTCCTTACACATGTCTAGAGCTCACAAGGAGTGCCTTTATATTTCTTTTGTTTAATTCAGAATAAAAATGTAACTGATACATTCAAAATACATATGTGGAGTTAATGAATAGATCTGTAACAATTAATAATATTTTATGAAAAAATATTGTCTGTTTAAAACAAAAAACGGAGGTGCCTGGGTGGCTTACTGGGTTAAAGCCTCTGCCTTCAGCTCAGGTCATGATCCAAGGGTCCTGGGATTGAGACCCACATCGGGCTCTCTGCTCAGCAGGAAGCCTGCTTTCCCCTCTCTCTCTCTCTGCCTGCCTCTCTGCCTACTTGTGATCTCTGTCAAATAAATAAATAAAATCTAGAAAAAAAATTAAAAATTAAATTAAATTAAAATTCTAAAATAAATAAATAAATAAATGAATAAATAAAACCAAAAACAGACCACAAAAAATATTGGTAGGTTCACATGGGAGACTTGTTATGAGCTTTCATGGGACAAAGGAGGGTCACAGCATCCTTCCTGCACATTCTTTCTTTCTTTTGGGCAATAGGGGCAAAGGGAATGGAGAGAAAGAATGTTAAGCAGGGTCCATGCACCATGTGGAGTCTGAAATGGGGCTTGATCTCAGGACCGGAGATCATGACTGAGCTGAAAGCAAGAATCAGACATTCACTAACTGAGCCACCCAGGTGCCCCTGCACTGGCTGTTTGTTAAGTAATTTTAATTCAAAATAATCAATATCCTAAAATGGCATATTTGGGGGTAGCATGTTTTTCTCCCCTTCAAGTAAAAACTTTCCTTAGCTGATGTGCATCAGGGAACAGCTAAAGATCAAATAACTCCCTGAGCCAAGGAGGGCTGGAGTTTTCTAGGGTGAAGAGAAAAGAGAGGGGTGTCGTTGTGCTTTGGCTGAGGCAGAACTTCTCCTCATCTCGAACTGCTTTAAAACCTGTGTTTGAAAAATACAGAAGTTATTGTGGGATTCCCTGCCTCCTGTTAGAGACTGTGGGGGCAGTACCATCAGAAAACTGTCAGAACAATCTTTGAGAACTGTTTTTGCAAGACTTAAAATTATTCAAGGTCCAGAGGAAGGTTTGAAATTCAGAAAAAGGAAAGGGGGAAAGAGAAGGCAGGAAATTCTAAGGAGGCACGGCTTGCAGCCAGTGAAATTGGGACGTGGGGGGATGGGTGAGCCTGGTGGTGAGTGTTAAGGAGGGCACGGATTTCATAGAGCACTTGGTGTTGTATGTAAACAAGGAATCTTGGAACACTGCATCCAAAACTAATGATGTATTTTATAGTGACTAACATAACACAATGAAAAAAAAAAAAAGAAAGAAAGAAAGAAAGAAAGAAAAAAGAAGGGAAAGATAGGGTCAGTACCTTTGGTCAGAAAGCCCACAAAGCAACATGAAGAATGCCTGCACAATTGCCGCCAGTGTGAATCAGATGATTAAGAAGCATAAATTCTGGGGCACCTGGGTGGGTCAGTGGGTTAAACCTCTGCCTTCAGCTCAGGTCATGATCTCACGGTCCTGGGATCGAGCCCCACATGGGGCTCTTTGCTCAGCAGGGAGCCTGCTTCCCTCTCTTTCTCTCTTTGCCTGTCTCTTTGTCTACTTGTGATCTCTGTCTGTCAAATAAATAAATAAAATCTTAAATAAAAGAAGCATAAATTCACTATAAGAGAATTTGCATTTCAGTTTATTATTTATCCAGCCCATCCGCATTCATCTCATGCAACAATCATTGGGTCATTGGGTACGTCTGATAATCCAGATATTTTAGGCATTTTGAATACAATGAAAATATTCATGCCTTTAAGAAATCAAGATTATAGTTGGTAGAGAGAGTGAACAAATTGTTAGAATATATGAATAAGGGCTATTTTGTATATACATATACATGTAGAATACTAAAACCAGTAACCAAAAAGATATTTAAAGAAGAGAGGGATGAGAAGGAAAAGATTGAAGGCAAGAACATCACTTACGAGGCAGTTCTAGCCAAATCTGATGCTGCACTAAAGAGTTGCTGAAAAATGATGGCTGTGGAGAGAAGAAGATGTATTAAAAAAAATTTTTAAGATTATTTGGAAAAGCTTCAGTTCAGGTGTCACTGATTGACAGCTGTGGTTGCCTGGAAACTAAGAACATTTAATGATATCCATTGTTTGGTAATCAAGCCTGATTGTATCCCAGACAGACTAGAGGTGGAGTTGAACATTCAGGAATAGAAACCCATAATAAGCAGAGGTACAAGGTACCCACAATTCATCTTTCCCTCCTGAGGCTTGGAAAGAAAAGTCTCTGCAGGAGAACTAGAGTCATAGTGGAGTGATGGCTGATAAGGAAATTTAGCCAGTTAATAGAGTTTTACTGTTCTGATCAAAATTACTTTTAATAAAATTACTACTCAGGAAAAGGTGATTTGGAGAAGCCTAGTGTATTAACATTTGCATATCCTTTCTCTAGGTTAACATATAATAAAATAAAAATGCAAATAAATGATTAACAATGGTTCTTTGCAGAAATAATAGGTAAAAGAGAATTTGACATACATATTGGCTGTACATATCTTAGTGTTTATTTACTAAATTCAATAATATTCTTTCATATATTTTATATTCCTTATAAGATTGGGAATATCTTCTTGTTCCTTAGTTTTCACTTGATCATTTCAGTATGTAAGACATATAATTATGTATAATTATATAGTTTATTACATATAGTACTATTCTTATTAGTAACATTGCTAATAAGAACCTAAATAGATTTTTAGACAAAATAGGTAAGGAAATGTGATTAAGATCTAATTTTATAGCTGACCTTCACAAACTCTGAAGCAAAAGTATAAAGTTAGGTTGGGTCCAGACTATTAAAACCATAACCGTCTTGTAAGAGAGTTAACACTCTATTCCAAGGGCCATCTGTCCATTACTCATCTATACCAATAAACTCATGGAAGTATACATAGTCATATAATGAAAATAGTTTCAGACTGCATAGCCTATAAATATAATTCACTATCAATATTTTCATATTGGACTTTGAGTAACACATTAGGCACTTTCTTCTCTCTTCAAACTAACCCCCTCCTCTGTTGTGGTTATCAAGAATTCTGTGCTAGCAGGTTTTTCAATACATATTTGGTTAGTACTGATTTTAGTCAGTTCGGGACTTCTAGAATAATAAATGATGGTTTAAATTTTTTAGATGTCAAATATGTACCCTCGGAAAGTAAATAATAACGTTATGAAATCTGAGGGGTTATCTGTGTGTTAAGGTAGACACTGTAACAAGCTATTCATGCTTGAAGGTAAATCATAAGATTGCTTCCAGCCAAATTCAGAATTTTTCTCAAAATAAGACTTTAAATTCACCCTAGGAACTTAATTAGAAAACCCAGACATCTGTACTATGAGGCGTTGAAAAGTTTTGTATTGAAAATAAGAATAAGGCAGTCATTTCTTAAACTGCATAGAATCTATATAACAGTCGTAAAGTTGGGGGTTGTTTCTTTTTTCTTTCTCTTCTTTTCTTTCTCTTCCTTCTTTCTTTTTTTCTTTTTCTTTCTTTTTTTTTTTTAAAGAGTAAGTGAAGTGCATGGGTGCATGTGTACAAGTGGGTGTGGAGAGAGGCACGGGCAGAGGGAGAAGAGAGAGAATCTTAAGCAGGTTCCATGTCCAGTCTGGAACCAACATGGGGCTCCATCTCCATGACCTTGAGATCATGACCTGAGCAGAAGTCAATAGTCTTAACCTACTGAGCCCTCCAGGTACCATAACAGTTAATTGTAAAGTATCAATTTATTTTCAAAATTATGGATTTCTCTTACTCAGAAAGATTTTAATGTCATGCAGAATAAAAATGAAAAAAAAAAAAGAAGAAAGGAAGAAAAGAAAATATTTTTACTGGGTGGCAGGGAGACATCTCTGCTTTCACTTCAGATGTCATTCTGTACTGTTTCTCCATTATTAAGTATTCTCATACCTGGTTATATTCATATTTAAGCATGAATTTAATAGCTCTATAATATAGAGTAATGTCAAGTGTCTTGAAGAATATCTTTATTGTTGAATACTTAAACTGTTTGTAAATTTCCACCTTCTAAATAATGGTGAAACATGTTTCTTGGTGCGTGAAGATGCTGGCTATTGGGACCAATTTCAGAAAGAGAGAAATATGGTTTATAAAGTTGTGTGCATATGTTTGGAGGTGATATCTTGAATTTTATTAATATGTTTCCTGCTTTATTCTTTGCTCATTTCTTCATAGTGGTAATGTTGTGATTCTCTTATCAATCAACTGTATTAAAAAATGAAGCCTCATATTTTCTAGCTTATTAAAAAAAACCTGTGACGTTTAAAAAATAATTTTCTTAATTTCATGATCCATATACTCTTGCATTACCTTTGTGAGATGGAACTTGATCTGTGCTTCCTCCCCTAATGCTAGCAATAGTATCAGAATAAAATCCATTTCTTTTTCTCATCTTTTCTGTTGCAATTTTTTTTTAACAGCTCCAAAATATACCAGCTCTGTTACATTAGGTGAGTTGCATTTGCATTTGGTGTGTCCGTTTCCTCACTATCTAATCAAATTGTTGAAATGATTCACGAAATAACGCATGTCAAAGCATGTAACACTGACACGCATTACACATTGAATAAATATTTCCTTTATACTTCTTCAACAAGAGAGTACACTTTAAGGGACACTGACTGAATTTTCTGGCCCTGATCTTGGTTTATAACACACCTGAGCCTATCAGATATAGAGAGGAGTGTGAATGTCCCTTATGTATAATCTCTGCTTCCCTAATCATTAATCTAGGAGTATCTTGCTGTTGCCTCTGTGTATGTTGATGATAATGAGTTTTGAAATTGAATCCCTGGAGAGTCTGCTAAGCTAAAGAACTGTCCAAGTGAGACATGGCCCCAGCCTTCACGAATTTTACAAATAATGGTGGTTGGTGACAAGCATGGAATCAAAAATAATATAATGCAGAATTAACATGAAAGCTATAATAGGAGCAAAAGAACGGAATGATGAAATAAAAGTTGACCCCTTAATACCTTTGAAGTGCAAATAAACTGTGTCTCTGGGATAGATTTCTACTATATTATTTAACCTTAAAGTAATGAGCCTAATCAAAACAATTCTCTGGTTCTGGTGTCTGAGTTTCCCACACTAGAGAAGCCTTTGCTAACATCAAGGACCAGTGGTCCCTGAATAGTTCCTCTGATGTTGCCTGACTCTCTTCTGTCCTCTAGTGGCAGTCTGTAGAATTACTTCACCCTTATTTCAAGTTTGAACCATCCTATGTTCCAAACAATTGTCCCAAATCCTGCTTGCTGGGAATAAGAAAGCGGAAGACAATATGTAGACAAAAGAATTTCATAGAAAATAATTTCAAGTTCTTTGAAAAATATCATAAAAAGTGACTTGCACCACAGATATTTTCTTCTAAATTTATCCTGGGTTTTATGTTGGTTTGACTAGTTGGTTGCCATGTTAAAACAGAGGGAAATAATAACAACAATAACAAAAAAATAATAATAATAGAATGTGAGTAAAAAGGAATAAAATAGAAATTTATGGAGATTTTACCATGTATCAGGGACTGTGTTAAATGCTCCAAATACATTTTTTCATTTAATTCTCACAAGAAACTTTGAGGTAGACATGACATGTATGTGATCAAGAACTTGAGTTTTAGGGTAGTTGAGTGCTTTGTTCAAGGACACACAGCTAGCCAGTAAAATATTTGAGAACTAGCCCAGTTGTCTAGCTTCAAAACCCTTACTTAACAACAATCCGTTCTTCTCTGTCAAACATACTATGAATAAAATTTCTTTGGTAGCAAAGAATCACAACAAGAGCCCAAATGTTATCATTTCTTTGTCCCATATTTTTCCCTTGTTGTCATTGCATTTCTCTGTTATACATTATCATGCTTCTTTAAAAAGTATCTAATGAGATAAAGCCACTTCTTCTTCACTTCCCTGTTATAATTCAGTCTAACTCAGTCTGGCTTTTTCCTCTGTTTCAGTCCCCTGAAAATACTTAAGGTTACCAATCACCTGTGTCAGGTATCAGGAAATAGCAATGATATACATGTAGATTTCCAAAGATTCTTATTTAAACTCTCAGGAGTATTATTTTGAAGGTTTTTATTTATTCATTTGAGACAGAGGCAGCACAGGCAGGAGGAACAGTAGAAGGACAAGGAGAAGCAGACTCCCTTGCTGAGGAGGGAGCCTGACATGGGGCTCCATTCTAGCACCTGGGGGTCATGACCTGAGCCAAAGGCAGATGCCCAAGCTCCGACTGAGCTGCCCAGGAATCCCCAAACTCTCAAGGGTATTAAACACAAAAGACCACTCCCTCCTTTTCAGAAATGTCCCTCCTTTAAGTGCCATTAACATTATTCTTCTAAAATTCTCATTTTTTTTTTCCTTTGTCTCCCTCCTCTTCCTCCTTCCCCTTCTTTGATCTTCAAGTTCATCTTCATCTCAGTAGAGCTTTGGGTTTATTTCGTAGACACAAATCCTCCAGTGGAATTCTGGATGAGGGAATTTTTTAGCCTCACTTTTGGCTCTCTGTTTTAAACTCACAGATTAAAAAGTAAAGATGTGTTTATCCACATTACAGCCTAATTTGTATCTCTATGCGATCTCTAACCCATCTAAGTAATTGGCATCTCCATTTCAAAGTCTCAAATTCGTCTACAACTAAACATATTTTAAATATTTATCTTGGTTTTCCTCACCAAATTACACTATCTTTATCTCTATCTATTACCCCACATTCTGCTCTCAAGAATTGCCGTGTTTATCTGCCTGGCTCTTTCAACTGGAAACCTTGGAACCAAGCTTTATTTCCACCTGCTTTTCCCTCATCTGCAACATCCCATCCATCAGTCTCTCTCTCTTTTTTTTTTTTTTCCGGTCTTTTTGCTTTTCTCCAACTCCCCCCTCCAATGCCATAGTCCAGGCCACCGACATCAATTTCCATCACTACTACAACTACCTCTTAATCCTCTCACTTGCTCTAGTTTAGCCTAAATCTCCACTTACAAAGACCTTCCTAATAGTCTAATATTATTGGGGTTCTTGGGTGGCTCAGTCGGTTAAGCACCTGACTCTTGGTTCCAGCTCGGTTCATGATCTCAGGGTCTTAAGATCAAATCCTGCCTCCAGCTTCACGCTCAGCATGGAGTTTACTTAAGATTTTCCTTTCCCTGGGGTGCCTGGGTGGCTCAGTGGATTAAAGCCTCTGCCTTCAGCTCAGGTCATGATCCAAGAGTCCTGGGATCTAGCCCCACATCAGGCTCTCTGCTCAGGGGGGAGCCTGCTTCCTCCTCTCTCTGCCTGCCTCTCTGCCTGCTTGTGATCTCTCTCTGTCAAATACATAAATAAAATCTTAAAAAAAAAAAAAAAAAGATTTTCCTTTCCCTTCTCCCCCTCTGGCCCTCCCCTCACTCATTCTTTCTCTCTCTCTCTCTGTCAAGCAAATAAGTAAAGTCTTTAAAAATTCAAATATTATTTCACTTACCTACTCAAAGTCTTTCCACAGCTTCCAGTTTTACATAGAATAAAAGTCAAACCTTGAACGGCCCAACACAACTTGGCTTCTACCCACATGTACCTCTACTCTTCACCTTGTGTAAAATTTCAGTCAGTCTGCTCTCCTTTCATTTTTCTCACACCTATCCCGCTTCTATTTCCAACCTTGGCCGGAATCTTGGTTGCTGAATCCTCGTACCCTGCTGCAGAAAACAAAACAAAAACAAAACCAGTACCTTACGCTGGTTGCCATTTGAGGAATTACACATCCTTTCTAACGTTCTTGACCCTGAAGAGCATTGCTTTTCAGCTACCCCTATCCAGCCCTTTCTCTTGAGGCTTTGCTATATATTTTTTTCTTATCTATTATTATCTTCTTCTTTCTTTTTTTTTTTTTAAGATTTTATTATTTATTTATTGGACAGACAGAAATCACAAGTAGGCAAAGAGGCAAGCAGAGAGAGAGGAGGAAGCAGGCTTCCTGCTGAGCAGAGAGCCCGACAGTTGCTCAATCCCAGGACTCTGGGATCATGACCAGAGCCGAAGGCAGAGCCTTAACCCACTGAGCCACACAGGCGCCCCCTATTATTATCTTCTAATATAATAAATAAATTCTTGGTAATTATGCTGCTTTTCTGGCCAACTTTTTTTTTTCCAGTAGAATGTAAAATTCAGGAGAGTCAGGGCTCTTGGTCTGTTTTCTCCATCTGTGTGACCACCCACAACAGAGCCTTGCATATTGAAGTTCCATGATTATTTGATGAGTGAGTGACAAAACAAGTATGCCATTTGAAGAAACCTATATTATGCCAAAGAAACTAGAATATAGACTTTTGGCATACCTATTCAAAAGCTGTCTCCTCTTACTCAAATTCTTTTATTTTCTCTGAAAATGAATTTGAATTTTTTGGCATGAGAAATAACATGCCTTGTTTTTTTGACAAGACACCTGTGACAGTTATGTTTATAGTTTTTTTTTTTTTTTTTTTTTTTTTTTTTTTTTTACCATGGCTTTTAAACATATATTGAAAATAGGTTATAAAGAAAACTCAGATCTCTCTCAGGTCTAAGAAGCTAATCTAGACTGTCAACACATTAGTTTTCACTAATCTCCCCCCATTACCTGAACATATTCTAAAGGCCATAGTGAAAAACATGCTTTTTTAAGATTTTATTTATTTATTTGACAGAGCGAGCACAAGCAGGGGGAGAAGCAGGCAGAGGGAAAGGGAGAGGGAGAAGCAGGCTCCCCATTGAGCAAAAAGCCTGATGCTGGACTTGATCCCAGGACCCCAAGATCCTGACCTGAGCCAGAGGCAGCCACTTAACCAACTGAAGCCACCCAGGCTCCCCCATGCTTTTATTATAAAATAAAATTTGTTAGAGCACACATTTCTGTTCACAACTGTAACTCAGTTCTCAAATATGCGTACATTAAGTTCATCCAATTTTACAGTTTTGGAAATATTAAAATACAAAGATTTAATTTTATCATAATGTTTCTTAAAACCCAGCCAAACGCAGGTAGGGCTCAAGATTATTGATATTTTAGAACCTGTATTTTACTAGCTCAAACATATTTAAATGGAGCTCCACAAAGTCATTTTATTTCAGTAACTGGGGAATAAAAAGAGGTAATAGAATGGCTTTCTATTTTAAGAAGAATAAAATACATGCACAGCTTTAGAAGGGAGAAATTTTAAAACTCATTCCAGTATTCTAATATTATTGTCTTATATGTATTCCAATGTCAATATAAAATGCATAGTGCTTTTATCATATTTTATTCACTCTCTAATTCCACGTTAGTCTACTGAAGTTCTTAAAGAGAATTTGGGGAACATAATTGAAAGAGGAATGTGCATATATGAAAGTGTTTCCTGAACTCATTATTGTTCTGGTAGGATTAATTCTAGTCCCTTTAATTACGTATTTCCAAGATTTTCCTAGTCTTGTTGTCACATTAATACACCATTCTCTTGAGAGCCTTTGTATAACCTAGTCACTTAAAATAAGCACACATAGTTCATTTTAAAATCATCTTCTCTTGCTTTTGTATTAAAGGTAACTTTTTTTTTTCCCACCATTTTATTTTATTTTTTTTTTAATTTTTATTTATTTATCAGAGAGAGAGAGGGGGAGAGAGCAAGCACAGGCAGACAGAATGGCAGGCAGAGGCAGAGGGAGAAGCAGGCTCCCTGCTGAGCAAAGAGCCCGATGTGGGACTCGATCCCAGGACGCTGGGATCATGACCTGAGCCGAAGGCAGCTGCTTAACCAACTGAGCCACCCAGGCGTCCCTCCCACCATTTTAAAAGAACTCTTCATGGACTAAGGAAATAGAACAATGATTGTCTTATATTACTTCAAATATTTATTGTATTTTTAGAATTTTATTGTTATATAATATATATTTATAAAAATCAGAAATCATAAACACAATTAATTTACACAAAGTGAATAGGCCCCTGTCTCCATCACCCAAATGAAGAAACAGTTATCAGCTTCAACACAGGAGAGTTCTCCTGCAATAGATTAGAGATATATTATGTTTATTTTTTTTTTTATAAATTCATATAAATTAATTATTCAGTAAATACTTCTTTTGTCTAGCTTATTTTACACACCATTAAGCTGAGATCCATCAATGTCTTCATACAGTAATAATTTATTTTAATTCATTGTATAAATATATCATAACTTATTATGCATGATTTTTTGATTGATATTTAAGTTGTTTTTGTCTTCTGGCTATTGATGACAGTGCAGGCATGAATATTCCATTATGTATTTTGGGGTAAAGTTTGAATACATCTCTATTAGGATACACCTATAAGTAGAAATACTAGATCATAAGGCATGTAAATACTCACTAGTAGTAGAAACTGTCAAATAGTTTTCCGAAGAAACTTCGTCAACTCATGCAGTATATGCAAGTCCCAATTAATTCACAGGCAGGCCATCAGAAAGAAATCATGTTTATTTATGGCCATTCAAGTGAGTGTATAGTGCTACTTCATTATAGTTTGAATCTGTATTCTCTTGTTGACTAAATATTTCTGCACATTTTCACATGTTCATTTGCCATTTGGATACTTTCTTTGGTGAAGGGACTCTTGCCTATTTTTCTATTGGTTTAATTTTATTAATTTAATTGTACTTATTTTTCTGTTCTCTATATATGCTTTTGGGTATAAATGGATCTCTCTCTCTCTCTCTCTCTCTATATATATATATATATATATATATAATTTTCCACTTTATTCCTTATCTTTTCCTTTTTTAAAGATTTTTTAAATTTACTTTAGAGCGAGAGAGCAGAGGGAGGGGCAGAGTAAGAGGGAGAGTGAGAATATGAAGCAGACTCCCTGCTGAGCTCGGAGCCAGAGTGGGGCTCAGTCCCCCCACCCTGAGATCATGACCTCAGCCAAAGTCAAGAGTCAGATGCTTAACAGACTGAGCCACCCAGACACCCCTATTCCTTATCTTTTCAATGATGAAAAAGAGATTTTTAATTTAAGTGAAGTCTAATTTTTTCACTCTAAGAAAATGAAAGCCATCCTTTTCCAGGTTGGGCTTCAAGACTTCCCATTGAATTTGGTTGCCATGTTACCTTAGGACACTCTAGTCTGTTTCATTTTTTTCCTAATTTTTCATGATCTTGATATTTTTTGAAGAATATCGGTTAAATATACATATATTTTTAATAGCCCTCAGCTTAGCCTTGACTAATGTTTTGTCCCAGTCACGCTGTGGTAATGAGTAGAGGGGAGCTGTCCTTCCCCTGCGTCATGCCAGGGGTTCACAACTGAAAGCCTGACCAAACTGGGAAGGAGTTAACCCTGATCTCTGCTTTAGATGGTGTTTGCCAAGTTCTTCTTTTTTTTTTTCTTTAAAGATTTTATTTATTTATTTGACAGACAGAGATCACAAGTAGGCAGAAAGGCAGGCAGAGAGAGAGGGGGATGCAGGCTCCCTGCTGAGCAGAGAGCCCGATGCGGGGCTCGATCCCAGGACTCTGGGATCATGACCTGAGCTGAAGGCAGAGGCTTAATCCACTGAGCCACCTAGGCGCCGCTGCCAAGTTATTCTGATATACTTCGTTGGTTTGGAGGGTTTTGTTTTGTTTTGATTTTAGTTTTTTTGCAGTAGAGGAAGATCTTTTATTTGTTTTTGTTTTTTTAAATTATTTTAATTTATTTGTTGCTGCACTTTCTCCACTCCATCCTGAGGTATTTGCTTTCTAGGCTCTGCCTCTTCAATTCCCATGGCTCCATCTGCTTTTCCTTCTTTTTTTAAAGTTTCTATTTGTTATTTTTTTTAAATGATGTATAGCTGTCATATAACATTATATGAGTTTCGGGTGTACAACATAATGACCTGACATCCTTGTATATTGCAAAATGGCCACCACACTAAGTCTAAATAATATCTGTCACCTAATTATATATTTTTTTCTTGTAGTGGAAACTTTTAAGATCTATTCTAAGCAACTTTTCACATAGCCTTTCTTATATTAGTTACACCTTCATTAATAAGACTCGTAGCTATCTGTTGAACTAAATATTATCAGTATCCTCATATCACAGATGGGAAAACTGAGGCATGAGTTGTAGGGTTTTGCCAGGCTGTTCCAATGTAGTTAGCATTTTTCCCCCACTCTGTACTCTGTAAGCATTCACTAAGTCCAGCCCATGTCCACGGTGGGGATTAAGCTAAATACATATCATTTGAATATATTACCTGAAAGTCCTCCATCATCAGACTTTTCTCTCCTTCTTCATTTTTTAATTCAATCATTTATATCATTATGCAGTCATCAATATCTATTTTCTTCTTTGAATTATCATCAAATATGATCCTTACTAATTTTGTCTAAAATAGCTCCAGTTTTGGAGTTCTTTTAGTTTGACTTCTCTGTTCTTTTGATGTGTTTCCATTATTTTTATTTTATTTTATTTATTTATTTGACAGAGAGAATACAGGCAGGCAGAGCAGCAGGCAGAGGGAGAGGGAGAAGCATGATCCCTGCTGAGCGGACACCCTGATGTGGGACTCCATCCTAGGACCTGGGATCATGACTTGAGCCGAAGGCACATGTTCAACTGACTGAGCCACCAGGCGCCCCCATGTGTTCCCATCATTCACATAACATCCCTTTTCTTTCTGGCACCATATACAGTGCTGTAGTCTCATACTTTATTTTTCCCATCCAGATCTAGAATTAGCTATTTTCTCAAGGATCTGTATTATTTTTTTTAAATTTTTTATTTTTTATAATCATATAATATATTTTTATCCCCCAGGGTACAGGCCTGTGAATCGCCAGGTTTACACACTTCACAGCACTCACCATAGCACATACCCTCCCCAATGTCCATAACCCCACCCCCCTTCTCCCAACCCTATTCCCCCCAGCAACCCTGTTTGTTTTTTGAGATTAAGAGTCACTTATGGTTTGTCTCCCTCCCAATCCCATCTTGTTTCATTTATTCTTCTCCTACTGCCTAAACCCCCCATGTTGCATCACCACTTCCTCATATCAGGGAGATCATATGATAGTTGTCTTTCTCCACTTGATTTATTTCACTAAGCATGATACGCTCTAGTTTCATCCATGTCCTCGCAAATGGCAAGATTTCATTTCTTTTGATGGCTGCATAGTATTCCATTGTGTATATATACCGTATCTTCCTTATTCATTCATCTGTTGATGGACATCTAGGTTCTTTCCAACATCTTCCTAGGAACATCGCCAAAGGCAGGGGAAGCAAGGGCAAAAATGAACTATTGGGATTTTATCAAGATCAAAAGCTTTTGCACAGCAAAAGAAACAGTTAACAAAACCAAAAGACAACTGACAGAATGGGAGAAGATATTTGCAAACGACGTATCTGTATTTCTTTTTTAATTAGAAAATGGCATAGAATCCAAGATCTGGGTTGGGCTGATACCTATAAGATGAAGCCAGGAAATACATGTACATATGCTAACCATGTGTCTTTATTTATACATGTGTGTGTCTGTGTATGTCAGCATGTATGTATATTAAAGTAAACATGAGGTCATATTGGCATCTTTGACTGCATTCTAACACTATGGGGTTTTCCCCCTCACTTACTCTTTACTCTGTGAAAAACCTGACTAATTATTTACCATTAATTTACATATTTGTTCAACCCTAGTATAAAGGATGCTAGTATGTCAAGTAACTTCAGAATTGCTGAGCTGAGGCCCTTTCTGGAATTTACTTTAGTTAGCTTTCTTAGAGTCCTCAGTTCTCTGAGGAGCTAAAGTATTTTATCGTTTTGTAGATTAACTGGCTCATTTGGCTTTTAGGGTAGGGTAATGATCTCTTTCAACATTTCTACATCTGAACTGGAAATCCTATTTTTCTATTTCTTTCGTACCACTGACTCATAGTAACTATCCACTTTCCTCTTACACTGTATATTTAAGGCTACTTCCTATCACTATCTCTCTCCTAGTTTTAATATGCTATAATTTCATAATTATTAGGATAAAATTCTATTTATAATATGATTTCTTCTTTGGCCACAGACTATAAATCTACATATTTAAATTCAATTCTAAATACATTTTATAGTAATTTTTAAGTTATTTTTAGTAAAATTGCAGTGTAATCAGAAAATACATTTATAATTTTAATTTTTTATTTTCTTATACTTCTTGATCAGTATATGCCGAATTTTCTGTTTTGTGAGCTTGAAAAGAATGTTTACTACATATTCAGGGTACAAATTATGCATATATAGTAAGAAGAATTTTATTAAATAATGTTGCCAAAGCATTTATATTTTTACTGATAGTTTGTCTGCATGTTCTATTTATCTTTAATGCAAGAGTGTTTAAATCTTATGCTTCCTTCATTGTTAACATTTTTCCCCCTCTTTCTTTCTCTTCTTTCTTTTTTCGTTCTTTCATTTCTGCTGCGTTTTTTTTTTTCATTAGGGATTTTAAAACCATGGTATTAAGTACAAAATATTTAGAATACACAGAATGAATCTTTTAAGATTATAAATTATCTTCTTTATATCTAAGAATTAAATTTCCTTGGTATCTTTTATGTGTTATCATAATATAGATACATTAGCTTTCTTTTGAATAGTGTATTGATAAACATTAGTTTTAATTATTTTACTTTTAAACTTTCTGCATAACAAATCTTTAGATATGTTTATTACACATAAAATAAATTTGGGTGTTATCTATTTAGCAATCTAATCATGTTTGGTACATTTACTTAATATAATTTCTCATTTATGATTTGCTTTTAATTAATTCCACCTACTCTCTGTACCCACTTTTCTCGTGTCTTCAGTTTTTCTCATTATTTTCAGCTTTCTATTTTTACTCATGTATGTTCAATAATTTACTAGAAGTTTAAATTTTCCTTCTTGATTTAGCAAAGACTAACATCTTACAATTTTACACTTTTGTCATTCCAGAAATTACCAGAAAATACCAGAAATTTAGGACACTGCTAATCATCTGATTCTGCCCCCTTTCTGATAGACATTTCAGAATCCCTACTGCTTATTAGCCCACTTTGTCTGATTCCTTGAGAGGGGTACCTTCTGCAAGGTGAATATGACTGTGTTGATGACATAAGCATGTATGTATATTTCTTTAAGTTGATTTATGCTCTGCTACTTCTGGTAACATAAAACTTTTTTTTTTTTTTAAGATTTTATTTATTTATTTGACACACACAGAGAGAGATCACAAGCAGACAGAGCAGCAGGCAGAGAAGGAGGGGGAAGCAGGCTCCCCGCTAAGCAGAGAGCCCGATGTGGGTCTCGATCCCAGGACCTTGAGACCATGGCCCAAGCCAAAGGCAGAGGCCCAACCCACTGAGCCACCTAGGCGCCATGCAATTTTTTTTTTTCTATATAAAATCTGTTTATATTGCTTTAACTACTGTCCAGCTCTGGTTTTTCTTTGGCAGTATTGACAATAAATGCAACAACTAGCACAAATGTTGATAGTATTTCTGTAGATGGATGACATAGTCATGATTCACAGACCAGAAAGAAAGAAAGAAAGAAAGAAAAAAGAAAAACCCTCCAATATGGCACTTAAAAACTGATCTATAGATAGATCATTTCGGTTAAATCTTAGTTGTCCCAGTTCCTACCTATAAGATCTCAGCAATTAACTTTTTGGAGCCCCAGTTTTCTTTTCTTTTTTTTTTTTAAATTTTATTTATTTATTTGATAGGCAGAGATTACTAGTAGGCAGAGAGGCAGTCAGAGAGAGGAGGAAGCAGGCTCCCTGCTGAGCAGAGAGCCCGATGCCGGGCTCGATCCCAGGACCCTGGGATCATGACCTGAGCCGAAGGCAGAGGCTTTAACCCACTGAGCCACCCAGGAGCCCCGAGCCCCAATTTTCTGATCTGCAAAATCAGAGTAGGAAAAAATACTTATTTCACTGAGCTGCTGTGAAGTTTAAATGGGTTATTATTTGTAAAAGATCTTGAAACCATTCACCGAACATACTGGGCACTGTGTAAGTGTCTTAAATAAACTTCAACTTGCAAAGAAATGTTAATCCATAAGTGTTGGGGTCTGAATGTTTATTTTCTTCCACACCCCAATTCATAATTTGAAATACTAATGCCTAATGTTATGATATAGTGGGTGGAGATTTGGGGATGTGTTTAAACCATGAGGGTGGAGCCCTCATGAGTGAAATTAGTGCCTTATAAAAGAGGATGCAGAGAGATCTCTACCCACTTCCACTGTGTGAGAAAGCATTTGTCATGAACTAGGAAAAGGGCCTTCACCATACTGGCACCTTGACCTTGGAGTTCCCAGAATCCAGAACTGGGAGAAATCTCTCTTGTTAATAAACCATCAGCTTGAAAAGACTGTGACAGTAAGTAGAACTTAGTTCATGCTTTGTTTTATTAGAATGATGAAGAAAATACAGGGGTTTGCCAGTGACGTAAATAGTTTTCATAAAGGGATCACAAAAATAATCTCCCTTTATTCAAATTTTTCCATTTACATAGTATAATTTTCTCACTTAAATATTTTTAAAAGATTTATCTTTTAGAGAGAGAGCGTGAATGGAGGGAAGGCCAAAGAGAGAGGAAGACAGAGAATCCTCTGGCAGACTTCCTGCGGAGCCACAGCCTGATGCAAGGTTTGATACTAGGATCCTGAGATCATGACCTGAGCAGAAACTAAGAGTCAGACAGGTAACTGACTGAGCCACCCAGGAACCCTCATTTGAATATTTCTAGATATGCTTTATATGGAGCAATGCTGATGCATGTTTAATGCACAAAAGCCATGAAAATATTATTTTTGCTTAAGAAGTCTTTGGACGATCATTCTGATGTATTTTTGTATAGACAAATGATGAAAATATGGTAATATGCAAAATACAGAAGTATTACCTGAGCAATATATAAATTAAAAATATTTCAAATTCCAACGTTAATTTTTTTCTTTAAAACAGTATAAGAAGTTGGGGTGCCTGGGTGGCTCAGTCAACTGAGCATCCAACCTTTGATTTTGGCTCAGGTCATGATCTCATGGGTCCAGAAATCAAGCCCCGTGGGGTCCATGCTCAGCCAGAAATCTGCTTGAGATTCTCTCCCTCAGCCCCTCCCTGCCACTGGAGTACTCACACTCACATTTTCTCCTTCTCTCTCTTTCTCAAATAAAGGGATAAATCTTTTTTAAAAAGTATAAGACATTAAAGATATGATCAAGTTATTAACTTTCTTCTCAGGGAGGTAACACTACGGTCAGGAGTGTTATATTTTACACTATTTTTTGGTAGGTACTTTCTCTTTATTAAAGCTTTATATCCCATTATATATCTCAGAATTTTCTCCTTTTTTATTATTATTTATGAATTATAACAACCTTTTCATAGGTCGATTTATTTATTGTCTTGATAACCCAATGCAAGTTTGGTTAAAAATTCGTTCCAACATATTTCTTTTTTCTGTTTTTGCCTTTTTTTTGGGGGGGGGAATATACATGGATAACCTAAGAGTTATTGTGATACTGTTTTGTTTTTTTTTTTAAATCCTAGATATAGAAGCAATCTTCCTAATAAAGTTAGGATTTGATACTTGGGAATCTGTATTTCCATAAATGAAAACTTTCCTTAAAATAAATCTTATAATGTAAGGTCATTTTATTCTTAACAAAACTTCATGTGTATAGCTGGATTCTCTCTACACACATTTATTTTCCTTATTTAGCACAGATACATTGATATTTCTTATCCCCAGTGATACTCTTATTTACAGTTCTTATCAAGAAATTTAGATGAAACTTATCTCAGACAGCAATGACATTCATAAACTCTGGGCTACCTTGAAATACTACCAGATTATCACCTAATTTTGCTAATGGAGTCCCTGAGCTCCAAAATGATACAGTTAATGTGTCCAATAATGAGATTTATATGAAAATCAGTATATAGTGAGTAGAATAATTCAACCTTTCAAGAACATTCTAGGATATCCAGTCCTAGAAATAGGTTTCATGGGTCAGATATTATTAACAAGTAGTTTCTAACATATTTTATATAAATATAGTGCTGTTTTTTGTTGTGCCTGAATACCTCCTAAGAGAGACATCCTACTCCTACATGAGAGTGATAAACTCCGGGCAATTTTTTTTTCTTTTTTTAAAATATAGTCTGAGGGCTCTGTGTGGTGAACAAGAGGAAACAATCTTGGGGGTGGTGTCAGTGTCTGTGCAATAGAGAATTGAATATTATAAGAAACCATTTCATTGTGTTTAACCTGAGTGGAGTCCACAACTGATGCCTAGGACAAAAAAATGAAAGTTTATAGAATATGTATTAGAAGAATTAAATATTAGATTATACAACCACAGAAGAGATGATTCGAAAACTGTAGCATAGTTCTGAAGTAATTAATTTAAACTTAGCACACAAAAAGGATAAAATAAAAATGTGGAAGTAAACAAAAAAAAGTTGAGTGTGAAAGTAGCTAGAACTTCTGCTGCAGGATAAGATGCAGGGCATGGTGCTACTGCTGGGGGGGGGGGAGGTCCAGATTAAATAAAATTTCAGAGAGAGAAAAACTTTCCCTTTCTAGAACCTATAATCTCTTGGTAAATATGACTGGAAGATTCTGTGGTTCTTTTTTTTTTTTTTAAGTTTTATTTATTTATTTGACAGGCAGATCACAAGTAGGCAGAGAGGCAGACAGAGAGAGAGGAAGAAGCAAGATCCCTGCTGAGCAGAGAGCCCAATGTGGGGCTCGATCCCAGGACCCTGAGATCATGACCTGAGCTGAAGGCAGAGGCTTAACCCACTTAGCCACCTGGTGCCCCTGTGGTTCTTTTTTTGTACAAAATACCATGTACATGGGGAAAAAAACCCAGCAAAATAAAAATGGAAAAATGAAAAAGGTTATAAAAACAATGGAGAGTTGTTGAAGCAATAAATATTTCAGAAAACAGAGGGAGAGAAAATGTATTTTATGAGGCCAGTGTAAGTAAAGTGAATATAGCACAAAAGTATAATAAAAATATATACTATCTTTCATAAACAGACCTAAAAACCCTTAATAAAATATTAACATATTAAATCCAGCAGTTCATAAAAAGTATGTGTTAGCAAACATTTTGAAGATATCTAAAAAAAAAAATACAGAACTAACTGTACACTTACTGATAAAAGATTGAATTATGTTCTTCTAAGATCAGGAACGTAGCAAGGATGAAAATCCTCACCACTTACAGGTAAGTATTGTACTAGAGCAATTACCCAATGCAGCAAGGTCATAACAAGAACTCAAAGCCATGAAGATAAAAGAAATAAATTTGACTTTATTTGCAGTTATGCTTGCTTACGTAGGAAAAAATCTGAAAAACTCTACAAATAACTGTTAGACCTGAACTAACAAGTGAATTTATCACAGTTCAGAAAAAAGATCAATATGCAAAATTAATTATAGTTTTATATATAAACCACAAAAAAAAAGGAAAGTTGGAACTAAAAGTAAATTCCATTCAGGTAACACCTGAAAAACAAAATTCTTAACCACAAGTTTAATAAAATAGAAATTACAAAAAATTTAATAAAATAGAAATTACAAAACATTGCTGAGAAAGCTTCCACAGGATCTAAATGAATGACGAGATATACCATGATTAGTAGATTTCATACTGTGAAGATAGGACTTATCCCTAAATTGAACTACAGATTCCTTGAAATCAAAATACAAATTCAAGCTGGCTCTTCTTCAAGATGATTTTGTGGGTATGCACTCTTTTTATTTTTTTATTTTTAATTTATTTTTAGCATAACAATATTTATTATTTTTTCACCACACCCAGTGCTCCATGCAATCCGTACCCTCTCTAATACCCACCACCTGGTACCCCAACCTCCCACCGCCCCGCCACTTCAAACCCCTCAGTTTGTTTTTCAGAGTCCATAGTCTCTCATGGTTCACCTCCCCTTCCAATTTCCCCCAACTTCCTTCTCCTCTCTAACTCCCCATGTCCTCCATGCTATTTGTTATGCTCCACAAATAAGTGAAACCATATGATACTTGACTCTCTCTGCTTGACTTATTTCACTCAGCATAATCTCTTCCAGTCCCGTCCATGTTGCTACAAAAGTTGGGTATTCACCCTTTCTGATGGAGGCATAATACTCCATAATGTATATGGACCACATCTTCCCTATTCATTTGTCCATTGAAGGGCATCTTGGTTCTTTCCACAATATGGCGACCGTGGCTATTGCTGCTATAAACATTGGGGTACAGATGGCCCTTCTTTTCACTACATCTGTATCTTTGGGGTAAATACCCAGTAGTGCAATTTCAGGGTTATAGGGAAGCTCTATTTTGAGATATCACCTTACACCAGTTAGAATGGCCAAAATTAGCAAGACAGGAAACAACATGTATTGGGAGGGGATGTGGAGAAAGGGGAACCCTCTTACACTGTTGGTGGGAATGCAAGTTGGTGCAGCCTCTTTGGAGAACAGTGTGGAGATTCCTCAAGAAATTAAAAATAGAGCACTGTTTTTATTTTTAATCTTATTTACTTTTTAAAAAGTTTAAATTTCATAATACTTGTATATTTACAGAAAAGTCTCAAGAAAGTATTCCTATAACTCACACTCAGTTTTGCCTCTTATTGACATCTTAAATTACTAAATGTTATACTCACCAATTTTGGGGTGTGTGTGTGTGTGTGTGTGTATTGGATGCTATCCCACACCAAAAAGCAATTCTCTAACACCATCTGGGTGTCCAACAACTTACTCACTTCTGACACTATCTGGAGATAGAATCATATCCTACAGATGAAGGGGTCGGTGCCATGAGACTGACCCCCTTTCACTTCAGGTGCCAATTTCAAGTCCACACTGTTACCTGTACTTCTGACAGACTGGCTATGAATGAGAGGTTCCATGCCTTCCTTGTATTCCATTAATTTGCTAGACTAACTCACAGAACTCAGAGAAACGTTTTCTTTACTGGATTGTCGGTTTATTTTAAAAGGATGTAACTCAGAACAGTCAGATGGGAGAGATGCATATGGAAGGTGTGGGGAAAGGGAAATAAGCATTTATTCCCTCTCCAGGAGTGCACCTCTCCCCAAATTTCCATGTGCTCAACACCCTGAAGCTCTCTGAATTTGATCCTTTTAGTTTTTTAGTGGAGGCTTCAATACATAGGCATGATACATTAAATCATTGACCATTGGCAACAGATTCAACCTTTAGCCCTTCCTTCCTCCAGGAGCTAAATGAGGTAGAACTAAACATTCCAACCCTCCATGCATAGTTGGTTCCCCTGAAAACCAGCCCCCACCCTTAGGTGCTTCCCAAAAGTTGCCTTGTTAACATAAACGCAGTTATGAAGTTGTAGTGAATAAATTATAAGACACCCATTTCCCCTTTATGGCTCTGAAGACATTTCAGGAATTGAGACCAAAAGACCAAATATTACGATGAAAGATGCTCCCATTGCTCTTAATGCTTAGCAAATTCCATCGGCTTTGGGAGTTGTGAGCCAGGAACCATGGACAAAGTTCAAATATATATGAGAAATATATTTTGGTCATCCAAATAACCAAATCTGAATTTTTTATACATCATAATATCAAAACCACTATAGTACATTTGTCACCAACTAATAATTATTAATGTTAACTAAAGTCCACACTATATGTAGATTTTTTGAGATTGTTCTAATTTCTGTTTCAGCATTCTATCTAGAATACATTTCATTGAGTCATTTTTCTTTTAGGCTCTTCTAGACTTAAGAATGACTCATGCTTTTCTTATTTTTCATGACCTGAATGATATTGAGGATTATTAATCAGGTGTTTATTGAGTTCACAGGGTATTTTTCTCATGTTTAGACTGGTGTTCCAGGTTTTGGAGAAAAGATCATAGAAATAAAGTATCATTTGCAAGCTCATCACATCAAGGTACATGCTAACATAACTTAACACTGATGGATGTTAAGGTAGGCCACCTGGCTGAGGTACTATCAGCTTCCACTATAATGTCATGTGTTTTCTGATTTATTTGGGAAAAGATCAATGTGCACAGCTACACTTAGTTGTCAGGGAGTTACGCTCCACCTTCTTGAAGGTAATATGTGAGTTATTTGGAATTATTCTGCATGAAGTTTTGTTTATTTTCCCCCATTTATTTGTTAATTCAATAATAATAATTTATTTGCCATAAATACATGAAAACCCAACAAATGTAAATAGGCCAGAATTTGCAGAAAGAGACATTCAAATGAGATAAGTAGAAATTTGAATATATGATTTTGAAATTTGAAATTTGAATTTGATTTGAAATATGAACAAATGAATAGTGAATATTTATATGAATGAATAAGTGAAGAAGAAATTTGAAAAAAATAAAGTGAGAAAAGTGCCATAGTCAAGTAGAAGCATAAAAACATAGATTCAAGGTAAAAAAGGCTTGATTCAAGTTCATGAGGTTCATTATATATAGAGAAGGGTTTCAACAAAATTGGAAATAATAGTAATTTAATAATTATATTTAGGGAGTGCAGAGATTTAAAATATGTAAAGTAAACTTTCATAATACAGCCAGGAAAGAAATTTACAATAGTAGTTTTTAAAAACCTTGTAACTGTGATAACTCAGGCTGACAAAGAGATGCAGTAAGCAAGTAGAAAAATTTAGACAGTCAATAAATATGACAGAATTTCTGTATGCAAGGGCCACCAATATTTGGAGAATATGATAATGTGAATTGATTTCTAACATTACAGGATATTTACAAAATTGACCATGTGTAAGACATTAAGCTAGATTCAATAAAACTTTACAAATTTTCAATCATCATCATTGAGTATATTTTCTATAATGGTTCAACTAAATAAAGAAATAACAAAGGGTTAAGAAATATTTCATAACATTTTTAAATGAAATATTTTGTTTTGAAAATTTAAAAAAAATTTTAAAAAACTTTTTAGATTAATCTTAAAAAATAAAAAGAATGGATTATATTGAAATAGAAATGACAAATGTGAAGTCATAAATGTTGAAAAGGTAAAAAGCAACAACAACACATGCAAAGCACTAAAATAGAAACATTAATTCCTTATTATTTTTAAAGGATTCTATTTATTTATTTTTGCAAGAGAGAGAAAGAAAGCACAGGAGCACAAGTGGGGGTCGGGGGCTTGGAGGGACAGAGTTAGAAGCAGTCTTCCCACTGAGCAGGGAGCCCAATGTGGGCCTATATCCCAAGACTGTGGGATCATGACCTGAGCTGAAGGCAAGTGCTTAACCAGGTCAGCCACCCAGGTGTCCAATATTAATTCTTTCATGAGAAAAAAAGTATCATTATGATAAATGAGATTGAAAGTAAAAATAACAGAAATTTTGACTCTTCCACTATTTGCCATTCACTACAAAGACAACTGGAGAAGCATGTGTCTTAATGACAGGAATTATCACAACTTCTTTTTATTTGTTTCTGTGTTTCTCAACTAAGGACTCTGAAACTGCCATCCACCGATTAGAACTAGCCTTTAATGATGGCAATGCTCTTCTTCAAATTGCAGTGTTGGGTTTTCCCTTTTTGTCTACCCCCACCCTTCCAATGTTGAATTTCTTGATGGAATAATACGTTTTAAAATATTGGAATTATAAATTAAAAACTTCCTTCCTGTAATTTTGTAATCTGGGATAATGAATGTTGGGAAAGGAATACTATTAGGGGACACCAAAGAAAATCTTATATTATTTTGTAAGCCCTTACAATTGATTTCTAAAAATATGTTTCTCCTAAGTGAAGCTTGACGAGGTACATAGTCTAACTGTCTCAGTTAGAAAGGTTCATGTGATCAATAAAACCTCTTTGGAGTTTGTTCTAGTTAATTTGGGGCATTATAACAACACCATAGATGGATGGTTTAAATAGCCAACATTTATTTCTCACAGTTCAGAAGTCTGGGAAATCCAAGATCAAGGGGACTACCTATCCAGTGTCTGGTGAAAGCCTGCTTTCTGATTCATAGATGGTCATCTTCTCTATGCATCCTCAGGTGGAAGGCACAGCAAGGAATCAAGCTCCTCTGCTTCTTCTTATGAGGGCTCTAACCACATTTATGAGGGTGGAACCCTCATAACTTAATCACTCCCTAAGTTCTGACCTCACTGTACTGCCATATTGGGGGTTAAGACTTCAAGGCATGAAAATTGTGGACATACAAACATTTAGTCCACAATAGTCTTAGAGTGAAATTGACTCTCCCATCACTTAACCTTGTTTTGGGGTGGTTGGTGAGAAGGGTTCCTAAGACTGAGAAACCAAAAGTTCTAAAAAGTGAGGATGGATTAATATATATAATGGAATAATTCCCTAAGCATTTCCTTAGATTTTAGTTATTTCTCATATCCACTTGGTACTCCATATAGAAGAGGATAAGATTTTTGACAAACAACCCAGTTTAGATTTTATGGTGGCCATATTTTTTCTTTTTTCTTTTTTTTACCATATTTTTTCTTACTAAAACTTTCATTCTTTCTTGATCATAAAAGCAGTTTATATTAATTACAAAAAAAGAGAAAAAAACAGAAAGAAAAAAATTCATATGTAACCCAAGTCAGAAATATTAACATTTTTGTATGTGTCATTCTCTACTTTTCCTGTGAATGTGTTGCATTTCTATGTATGTGTATATGTGTAGTCATGCAACAAATACATTGATGGTCACTTTTTATTATAGAAACTTATGAGCAAGAATAAAACCCCAGTTTCTTCTGAAGAGTTATATAAACTAAAGTCGGTTTAAATGTGTTGAGAGCAAAATATGATAATATTGGAAATGATTCACTTTGATGAGGGAAATGTATAAAAGAAAAAAGAGAGAAATTCCTAAAAGGCACAGATCATCTAGTCATTCCATCATTCAAACTGATCATTGTTCATGCAATCACCTCTGCCTTTTTCTTCAAACCATTTTCTACATTGAACAAAGAATACTGTTCATGTATAAATTATTGTACACCTACATACCTGTAGGCAATGCTTTTTTAAATAATGTGTCTTCATTTAAGTCTCATAACATTTTGCTTAAACTGTTGAAGTTTCTAGACTGTAATTATCTTAAAACATGAGTTATGCTTCTGTCTTCAATTGATTAATCCCTCTTTAAGTTGCAAAAAGGTCTGATGAACACTATTAAACTAAATTTATGATTTTCTTCCCTTCAAAAAGCAAGCAGACTGGGGTTGTCCCTTCTCTGTGCTTCCACAGTACCTTCTGTAATCCTTCATTTTAGCACTTACCTCACCGTGCTATAATTATTTGCTTGCATTTGTCTCTCCCATTAAATAATGATCCCATTAGAACAACGCCTATTTCTTATTCCACCCTAAATTCCTGGCACCTAGCAAAATTCTTGGCATATGTAGACTTCAGGAAATAATTGTTAAATGAATGAAACCATCAAACCTCTTATATCACTGTCACCAGTTTTAATGGCACAATTTGTACAGCAATGTTGACAGAATGGCCAGCTTTTCCTTAAGTTATCTTTAGAGATTTCACGGCTGCCTTACACACATCGAATGTTTAAATGTGTGTAGGTTTAGCAAGCCCTATATAAATTTACAAATCATTAAAGAATTTAACATGGTAATTATAAGCTACTCAGATGAATAATGCATTTACAGATACTAACTGGTTTCTGATTTGGTCTTTGTCAAGATCAAAAAAGAAAAGACCAGTAAACATTTCACAGTATATATGTGTTTCAAATCAACAGGTTGTACACCTTAAACTTAGTGTTCTATGTCAAGTATATTTCAATAAAGATGAAAAAAAGACATTTAAAAACAAGAAATAGGATCAGAACACTTTCACACAATACTCGGAAGGTCACACGGGATCTTATGTATTGAGATACAGAAAATCTCTACATTTAAAAAACTATAATGGAATAGGATGGTCACTAATAGGTGAAGCATCTCTGTTCTCTAGAAAAAGGTCATTTTTTTAAAACTTTAGAACATACTAATTGATTTAAATAACTGTTTTAAATAACACTGTCTATATAAGTCATGCTAACTAAGAACAAGAATAGTGGTAAATCTATATTTCTATTAGAAGATATAGAGTATTTTAACTAACTGTTGGCTTCATTTGATTCTACCAATGCACAGAGTGTTTTTAAACCCTCTGCTAAAGCTACTATCAGATTATGTATTATATTCTATGGGTTACCTACAATGGTGGTGACTTAATTCATAATTCTCAGAATTATAATATTGTGTATTTTTCATTTGTTATAAAGATTTTATTTATTGATTTAACAGAGAGACACACTGCAAGAGAGGGAACACAAGCAAGGGGAGTGGGAGAAGGAGAAGCAGACTTCCCACTGAGCAGGGAGCCCAATGCGGGGCCTGATCCCAGGAGCCTGGGATCATGACTAGAGCCGAAGGCAGATGCTTAATGACTGAGCCACCCAGGCGCCCCAATATTGTGTATTTTTCATCCTAGAGCCTAGCTAAACTTAACAACAGTCTAGAAATAGCCTGCAGCATTTTAGGACTGTGCATGGCAAAAATATGTGTGATTTTTCAAAACGTGGGAAGACTTGGCCCTGAGGGTCTTTTACAATGACACTGTGTGAAAGGCTAGCTGGAGGTAAATCAGGTGCTTTAAGTTAATGAAAGCAATTTAGTTCTAGAATTAAAGTTGGAAAGTATAGGTGAGTTAAATATATAGAACGAAACTACATGAGTCAGGTGTAATTTAAAATAATTAACACTGAATCAGATTTGAAGCAATCAAAAATAGGAAGCAAAAATAATACACAATTTTTGAAGTCAGGTAGGTTTGGAGGTGACCACTGAAGCTCCAGGAAATCATTCAGTTTACTACTTCCCTCTGTAACTTGGGATATGTGAAAGAAGAAACCCAGCCTGAAGGAAGGTATTGGAAAGAGCCAGCCAAGGTGAGCTCTAAGCTAAGAGCAAATGTTGACAAAAAAGCATGTCAATCGGGATGGAGACCCCTTATAACTCCTCTGAGATTCAAACTCCTAAATTTAATTGCCCAATTGTCGTGTTTATTTGAAAGCCATATGAACATTTTCAACTTTATTTTTGCTTTCAAAACCCTCCATTTCCCCTCTCCTAGTTAAAGGAACCAGTATCTGCTGTCCCTCTCAAGGGAGGGATTTAGCAATCGTACTTGATTCCTCTGTCTCATTCAATTCCACATCCAATTCCTGTCACTGCTACCTCTAATCACGTCTCAAAGGCATCACCCTCTCTCGGCTTCATAGGACTTCAGTCTAGCCACGGGCATCCGTCTCACCTATATCACCCAGATGGTCTCTCTGCTTCCACCACGAATCCCTCCCATTTTTTTTTTTTTTTCTCCAAAGGAAAGCCAGAACAGTTTGTACTAACATAAATCCACTCCTCTCTTCTCTGCTTAAAATCAGTTGGATATCTTCCAAGGGAAACTGAGTAGAAGCCTCACCCCGTGTGACCGGTGACCCCGTGTGACCTGGCTCTTAGTTATCTCTGAAAATTTTGTCTGTGACATTTCTTCCTCAACGAATCTCCATTTATATTGGTTTGTTTTCAGATTCTTAAACATGGCGATCCTTATCCTCTTTGGTTATTTCTGAGATATAGCACATATAAAATTTTCCGTTTTAAAATGTATACTTAAGTGATTTTATTTATTTATTTATTTATTTATTTATTTATTTATTTCTTCATTTATTGTGGGGCGGAGAGAGGGACAGAGGGATGGAGGGTCGAGAAAGAAAGAGAAAACCACAAGCAGGCTCCATGCTCAGCCTGGAGCCCGAAGCGGGGCTCTATCTCACAATCCTGAGATCACGAACCGAGCTGAAATCATGTCAGACACACAACCGACTAGGGCACCCAGGCACCCCTTCTTCAGTAATTTTTAACATGTCCCCAAGGTTACGCAACCATTACCACAATCTAATTGGAGAATATCCTTAGCATAAATATTTAGCAATATTTTTAGCACCCCACACTCATTTGCAATCCCTCTTTATTACTCACTACTCCCAGTCCCTGGTTTAGTTTCTGTCTTTGTAGATTTGCCTGTCCTGGACATTTCATATAAATGGGATCATGCCACGTGTGGTTTATTATGTTTCACTTCTTTTACTTGACCTTACTGTTTTTAATGTTCATCTATGTTAAATGTATTAGTTTTTCATTCCCTAAATAACATTTCATTATGTAGATCAATGTGCCATATTTGTCTATCCATTCATTAGTCGATGGAAATTTGGGTTGTGTTTCTTTGGGGCTATCATGATTAATGCTTCCAAAACATTCATGTACATGTCTTTGTTTGGGCATGTGTTTTCAATTCCCTCTTCCATTCAGTTTGAAATTGCTGTTTCATATGGGAAACCCGCGTTTAGTCCTTTGAATTCTGTATTAGATATTTCCACACCAGCACTACCATTTTATGTCCCATTAGTGGTGAATCAAAGTATCAATTTCTTCATGTAGTCATCAACCCTGGCTATCCCACCTTAGTAGAGGTGGTAGTAATACTGGAAGCAGGGTAATAGCATCATTGTTATTATTCCCACCCTAGCTGCTGTGAAGTGGCATCTCATGCTTGATGTGCATTTCAGTAAACACTAAGAAGAATGAGTAGCTTTTCATGTATTTACTGGCTATTTCTATATCTTTCCCCAAGAATGCTTATTCAGATTGTTTGTCCACTTGTTAATAATAATAAACCAATAATAGTAAGCGAAATGTGTTCCTCAGTTCCGTTAACCACAAGTTATCAAACTGGAGGAGGGGCCTATGGTAACCTATGGTTTTCAGCCAAATCAAGCAGAAGTGAGGTTAGCCTGGGCACCTGAACTACTTGGAATTGGTGTCTGAAGTGGGGAACAATCTTATGGGACTGAGCCCTTAACTTGTGGAGTCTCTGCTAGCTCCAGGTAGTTATAATTCAGTTTATAATGTGAATATTCAATTATAAATTGAATTATAACACACACAATTGGCTCCTCAGGAGAGTTAGAACATTGGTTAATGCAAGAAAAAAAAAAACCATTCATTCTGTGGTAGAGATATTCCATAGGTAAAGTAAAAGCTGTCTTTTATACATACACACACACATGACACAACAGTTTGGCTATAAACTAGGCCAAAAAGAAATTATAAAATAGGGGTGAAAGACAGTTTTGAACAGTAGCAAAATCCTTGGTCTTTCCGTACATATGGCTAATTTAACAATCTGAATGGTCCAATATTCAATTTAATGGAGTAGTAAAGTCACTCATGTTTAGTATAACAACATGTAGAATCCCACCATTTTATATCAGGATACAGAAAAGAAAAAAAAGAAAAATTTTATGATTTATAAATACTTTAAAAATTAAAGCACTGTCCTAAGGAATCAAATTAATTCAAAGAAATTAGCAGTATGGATTTGTTGTTATTGCTAGAATGTTCAATCATTACAAAACCTAGTATCGTCTTTTTTATTAAATTTTATTTACTCTACTTTCTATCCCATTGAAGTCACAGTGAATATACGGTTTAGATTTGGCATAGCAAACCAAATAATAGGCTCTCCAATAAATAATCCAAATAGAAGATTTAAAAATTAACTGGTGGGTGGAATAAATATCAAGAAAGCCGATAATATATCTATATCACTTTATCGCAAAAAAGCATAAGTCTTCATTTGACACATTTTACTGATTTTCATAGGTAGTTCTATGTTTAAACTTCCCCTCTGTAAGCAGTGGATTTAATACGAATTCTCCTTCCTGTCCACAACTTTATAGAGCAGGAAGTGAAGCTGCTTCCATAGGGGGCAGTCCTGTTGTCAAAGGTGAGGATTTGGGACAAGGAGAGAAAAAAGTGTGAATTTACTGTCTATAAACAATAACAATTGCTACAACACAATTAAGAAAATTCCAGTGTCTGTGTTTTGAAAAGACTTCCCCGGAGAAGGTAAATGAATGATGTGTCTGTCTAAATTCTGGCTTTCAAAAAAATCATCCTCTTTCTCCAGAGTGTCTGCTTTCTTCAAAAAGTAATCACCACCTGGCCATATTATTACCAAGTTGATGAATTATAGCAGTTTTCTTTCCTGACATCTTTGGGTGATACTCTGGGAAGAGAGATATCCCAGGAGGATGGAACAAGCTGCAAATGAATCAATCCAGGGTTTAACATTTTAGTAGAATAAACAGATATGCAAGCAAATAATTTTAATAAACTAATATGACAAATATTTACTAGAGTTTATCATTTGAACAAAATGGAAATCTGCCTAACTGTGCCAAAAATTGAATTGATTAATCAATGATTAACTTAACTGCAGTTAATTCAATGATATCATGCCCCTAGTTCAAGTTTGTTAAAGAATATTTTTTATTTTTATGATCCTTGGTATATATAATTGCCCTCTGCTTTTTAATTTTACTTTTCCATATACAATGAACATCACCGAGTAAAAATCGCCAGAAGATATGTAATGCTGATACTCATCACTGAGGAGAGGAAGAACTACATGGGTTGACAAGTCCATAATTATATTGATGAATAAAATAAACAACTTTTTAAGCTAATTAATTTTGCTTTTATGTTGCAGAAAGTAGTTCTAACTTTTGTTACATTTACTTTAATGCCCAGGGCACTTGGCATAGCTAAAAATAAAGAATATATCATTGCTGATCAGAATGATAAACATGCTCTTACCTTTCAACTAATTTTTAGAGAATGTTAATTAGATAACTTGTTGCAAAAATACTTAATGAGTTCTCATGTGAAGTGGAAATCCTAAGTATCTTCCTTTTGTGCCTTAATACAGACTTGATTAGTAGCTCCAGGGTAATTATGTTTCAAAGCACTAAAGCAAGTATATTGGAAAAATAAGATTGTAACTAATAAGAAATTATATATGATAAAAATTTAAATATAATGTATTAGGAATATTGCAGTTTTGCCAAACTATGCAAGTAGGCTTGAACTATATGAATTCTTAATACATTTTATTGATTTTTGGAAATGATTTAAATATTAGTACTTTTAAGTACTTCTGGTATTTATCAAATGTCAATTTAGTTGATGCAATTTATAAATAGATACAAATATACAGCTTATAGCGTATATCTATTAACTGAAAAACACTTTTCCCCTTTAGGTACCTGGCAAGTACTATCTACTTTTCAAGGTCTGATTCATTAAGAGCCTGTCATGCCAATGAATTCTTACCTCCAATTTTCAGTTTTCTCCAACACACCTAATTAAAACCAACAGTTCCATTTTGGATATACTGCTATTATTGTTCTATGAGGTGTCTAAAACATGACCTTCTAAATTATATTCAAAATGTTCAGTATATGAAAGTATGTGTTTTTTCTTCAGATATGATATACATTCTCAAAAATATAAAAACAGTCATAAAGTTTAATTAAGAACCTCTACCCTAGACTGTGTAACTTGCCAGAGGGAAAAGATCTTAAATTTTAATTATTAATTGTAGATACGGGATAATGACAAATGTATACATAAGTCATATTCACATTTTAAAGAACAAGATGAATACCATATGCCCAACAGCTGAAGAAATACAGCCGTAATACTATTTTTCTCTTCATCTTCTCTTGAAATTTCATTTAGATAAATGTTATACCCTCACTGTACTTCCTATATCTCATGACTTTCATATTTCCTTTCTTTTTTCTCTTCTATTTTGTTCTACATCCATCACTAATTCGAACTTCACCTCTGTCTAATTTGTTATAAAAACTGCAGCAACACAACCTAAATTTGGGGGTTAAGATTGCCATCAGACTCATCAGACCCAATTAGGTTTTGATCTGATGCTACATTTACGTAGCTTTACAGATGGCTACAAGGTAGGACTTAACAGCGGGAACATAATCTTCATCTCATCAGGAGATCCAAGAGCTAAACAGGTATAAAGCTTCTTTGACCTCCTCATCCACACAGACTGTGTATAAAACAAATGAAACAAGCATAATATCCATCTGATGTTGTGTTTCTCTAGAAAGAATTCACATTTGCATATGTTGGGCACCTAGGTGTTATGCGGTGGCAATCCTAGATCACATTAATCTGGTCAGAAACTATCAGATTTGAACCACGTATTTAAGTCCTGACAGTACTGTTCTATTTAATGTTTATTGTTATTCTTGGGATTTATATCTGTAGAGTTCTGCTCTATTTATTGAGCCCTACATCCCGTGATAAGTATAATTATGGATCTCCCTTGGCTGAATGTTGTTTCTGTTAGTTCTTTCTAAGCATGTTTTTATTTCAGTTCATTGGAATGTTATCTGTAGAAATCTGTATAAGCTGTTTTGTCAAGATAGCATTTATATGAACATATTCCACATTATCTGTAAGCACTAATGAATTATGATCCCTCAAAAACAGACTCTTCAGAGATAATTCTAAACTGGATAGTATATGTCTATGGGACAGGCTTTTGACACTAAATTCTCAAGGGAGATTGTGTTTTGTTTTCCTTTTCAGCATCAAGCATCTATAGGATGACTCACAGTTTATGAGTATTAATAAATCTTCTAAGAAATATGGTACTTAAGTCAGATGCCTGAACACAAGGATTTGACTCAAACAATCTATTATTACATGAACAGAATCTTAAAGTCAGATGGAGGGAAGCAGACCAGAAGGAATTACCTGGTGCCTTTAAGAATGGAGTAATAAAGTAGGAATTAACCAGTTTCTGCTGCTTAGATGATGATTAAATAGAAAATTATCTGAGTGAAGTTCTAATTCCTCAACTGGTTTTCTTGTCCTGTGCCAGCGTGAAGGTTATAGTTCAATTTGGTCTAGCTATTCTTGTTTTAAAAATAGAGCAAATGGTCCTATTAAATATATGTAATGTGTGGAAAAGGATAACATATCAGCAATTTGTAAAAGGAGAAATATAAAATTTGAGGAGTATTTATGTTGTGAATCAATTTGGGCAACTATCACTAGAATGCTAATATTAGTTCCTTTTGATTCCTTATATTTGAGACACTAAATAACTAGGGTAAATAAATTTCTGGAACTATGAGCCACAGCTGTACATAGGTAGGTACTGTGTCTCAGGGACTGGTTCTTATTATCTCACCAAACATGTAATTTCCACATGGAGTCTTTTCTTGTCTATCACGGCATATGTGTAAAATTTTAAGTATACTATTTTTTAAACAACATATGACATATCTTTGTATATTAACATATTAAAAATATAAAATATAGCAATAGTCTTAGCAGTTGGTCCGCCTTATAGATAGCCATCCCTGTAAAGTTTTGTGTTTTTCCTTTTGCTGTTTCTGTATATTCTTTTTCCTTCTTCTACTAATTTTCCTCATGTTTGAGAGTACATAATACAAATAGGAAAAGGAACCATTATTGTCTGAATTATTTGTAGCCTTGTTTGTGTCTAGTTGAACTATTAAGTAACCAGAAAGATTACATGGAAAATTATTTGGTTTCCTTTTTCATTAGTTTTTGTTTTGTTTTTTTGTTTTTATCCTTCCTAGAATATGGTGGGTTTGTCAATAAAGTTATTAACAAGATAATTTGCCTAGCCTCAGATTACCACCTACTCATTCCCCAGAATGCTCCAGAAAAAAGTTGTTAACCAAAGCTGAGCTTATTAAAATGTGGATGTAAAGGAAATCACCACCTTGGGAATGTCCCAGGGTTTTGTGTCTAAGATTGCGATTTTATGGTGAAATTTGCAAAAGGGAAAGCAGATTGGAATTGGGGATAGTTTAGTGCATAAAATTTTGGATTTCTATGCACAGTGAAGTTTGGTTCTTGAAAAGGTCTTGATAAACAATCTGTTATTTTTGATAAATAAATTTGGTTAAATTTGTCCATCGTCTTATCTTATAGGAACAAATATTACTCAGCCATATTTGCCTGCTATCAGTACTATTTTCACATGGAATGAGAAAATCATACCTACTTCTAGAAATATGTAACATAAGGAAAAGAAAACATGTTTGGTCTCAGTATTGGTTAATATCGTTGTTTGCATCGGTACTAAGGACCTTCAGCTTCTTTGCCCTTTCTTCAAGGGACCAACGGAAAGAACCTACTTTAGTTTTTAACCTTCTGATCTTTTCTTTTGCCCTGCTACAAAATGATTCTAAAAACCTGTCTGTTCAGAATTAACCTAATTAACCCAACTAAAATCATACTTCTCCTAATGAATTTCCACTTAGCACTTACTAATGCAGTTCAGACTGCATTATTTTGTTCTTATTTAGTTCTGCTCAAGTAAATTACATGAGCTCTCTGACACACAGGCCGGTTTTCACACCACAACATAGTTTCATTCTGTTCCAGGCTTCCTGACAGCCTGTCATTATGCCTTCATTCAGGTTCCCTTCAGCAACTATTTGCATCACTTTTATCATATATGTCTGTTGTAATTTTGCATATATTCAGGTCCCTGCAGAGAAAGAATAAAGAATTTACACACAAATGCCAGACCTTCCCATGTTGTATCCTTCCACACTGAAACAGAGACTCCATTTATGCCCACAGCTGTCAACATAGAAACTGTTCCCAGGATTTTAGTTATAATCATCAAAAAGAGCACAAGATGAGAATTACTCCATTTAACTATTTATTCTTAAAAAATAAGATAGATAATTTTTACTTTCTGGAATGAAATTTTTCTTATTTCCCAACCTTTTTGTAAATGATTAGATTTTCAGAACTAACTAGAAACTTATGTTTGTGAAGGTAAAGTATTGCTTTTAAAGAAAAATTAGTCCTATGTTTTATACTTAGATTTTCAGGAAAAAAAGTATAATATCTGGTTGTCCTACATTTCCCTTTGTTCTCATCCCCCTCCATACTTACATGGTTACTATAGATACTCAATAAAGTTTTGGGATTTTTCTTCTTCCATGAGCAGTTTGTTATGCGTTTGGATTACAATTTTCAAAGTAGCTGTGTGATACATTAAATTCAATTAATCTGTATTCCTTGGACTTTGGTTGGTTTTTCTTTTTCCTGTGAAAAAGAAAATCTCCACATGTGTCCTAATTTAAGATAAAGGGATCCAAATTGATTATTTAGCTTTAAGTTTAAATGTTATTTTGTTAAAGTTTAATTTGTAATTAAAAGTAATAGTACACACTTGATCATGATAGGCCACTTATATCATAAATGCTTAGAAATACTTATTGAAGAAAAATACAAAATCGTTTTGGGAATGCACATCTTCTAGAGATGGGTGGTGATTTTTTAAGACTAAGTTTAAATATCTTTGATAAATATAATTTCTTTTAGAGCTGCAAAGTATTTTGAGTACAGTTGACACATGATACTACATTCATTTCAGGTATACAACATAATGATTCAGCATTTCTATCTATATGTTACGCTATGAATTATATGTATATATTTTTATTTTAATTCCAGTATAGTTGACATACAGGGTTATGTTAGTTTCAGGTGTACAATGTAACAATCCAACAATTCCACATATTACTCAGTGCCCATCAGGATAAGTGAACTCTTTTTATTTATTTATTTATTTATTTTTTATTTTTATTTTTTTATAAACATATATTTTTATCCCCAGGGGTACAGGTCTGTGAATCACCAGGTTTACACACTTCACAGCACTCACCCAAGCACATGCCCTTCACCTATTTTACCCGTTCCACCTCCACCTACCTCCCCGCTGGTAACCCTGCTTTTCCTCTCTACTTAAGAACCTACTTTTTGTTTTGTCTCTTTTTATTTCCTTTGTTCATATGTTTTGTTTCTTAAATTCCACATATGAGTAAAATCTTATGACATTTGTCTTTCCCTGACTGGCTTTTTGTTTTTTTTTTTGTTTTGTTTTGTTTTTTTTTGCTTAGCATTATACTCTCTAGATCCATCCACATTGTTGCAAATGGTAAATTTTCACTCTTTTTTAATGGCTAAATAACGTTCCATTATATATACCAATCTTCTCTATCCACTCATCTATTGACAGACACTTAGGCTGCTTCCATAATTGGCTAGTTAAATAATGCTGTAATAAACATAAGTGTATATTTGTTTGAATTAGTGTTTTTGTATTCATTGGGTAAATACCCAGTAGTACAATTATTGAATCATATGGTAGTTCTGTTTTTAATTTTTTGAGAAATCTCCACAGTGTCTTCCACAGTGTCTTCCACAGTGGCTAGTTTGCATTCCCACCAACATTTATTTATGTGTATATATTTATATATATAGTTTATTTATACATATTTATTTATAAATTATTTATTCATATTTATATTATAAATTATTTGTTTATATTTACTTATATAAAGCTACACACACACACACACACACACACACACCTCCTTGGTGTTCTCCCTTGGTCTAAAATGCCAGACAATTGTATATTCCTTGCTCAAAGGATGTAAGTTAATCCACTTTGACAGCTCTGGAACTGAAGCAGCCCTCAAAGGTCTGAACAACCATGAAAGAGGCTGCCTCACTTCCTACAGCTGAGCAGCAAGTACTCCTTTGAACTGGGAATTTAACAGACCTCTGTGTCTACTGAGGTGCACTTTGGGGCTGGTTGTCTATCTTTCCGAATTTGGGAAATGCTGCCTCCAAGACTCTGGTGTCTCTCTCTCTTTTTTTTTTTTTTTCTTAGAAGAATGTTAGGGAGAAAAACGCTTTTCTTCACCCCTGTAGTTTGTTTCTAGGCCACAGTCAGCCTTCATCGTTCAACTTCCCCATTATTCACTTTAGATTCCACTTATCCCAGCTAGTTGGTCTGGTGATGTTAACTCTGATCTTCATACCTGAGGAGTCGAGTCCTGGGTTATCATGTACTTCATGATGATAAATGCTGCCTTGCCTACAATAGTGCGTTAGAACTTGGAATCATGTTTTATTTGTATTTCAGACAGACCATAATATAAATGCCTTTGATTCCATTATGTCCTGCTTCCTGAAGAATGGCTTTCCCTCTGTTCAGAATGTTGTCTAGATGGTAAAACTTCACATGTGCAGGCTGTTCCAACTTTTTGTTAAGATAGCAGCTGCTGAGCAGGGTGGTAAGTGTTATGGTCAATCTCATGGTCATGGTTGCATTCCCATACCTCATTTGTGTTAAGTGGATTTCTCGGTCTGATGCAAGGTTTTCTAAGAATCCACACTGGTGGACCAAACACATATTCCTATGAGAACATATCACCGGATTTGTGGAAACTTTCTTATTCTTTCCACACCAATTTGCATAATTCTATTATTTTTAATAGAGGAATGAGATTGGTGTTATTTGTGGTTACATGGAGTACTATAGCTTATAAAGGATCCAAAATATGTGCTTTAGAATTCGTTCTGCCTTTGACAGAATATGAGAGAGAGACTGTGAGTCTGTTGTATTTGAAGACTTGAGGATATACTGTAACATATATGATGTACTTCTCAGTCCTTTACTTCTGAATTATAGAGTATGTCTCTCAAAAAATTCACAAGGAGAAAACTATGTGAACAAGAAAGAATTCATAGTTTTTGTCTCTTCAGGAATAAGGGTCAGATCTATTTGGCCTAAAGCAGATTCCAAAATTCTAAATTTTCAGTGTCAGCTTGAATTAAATAATATTGACTAGACTTATCATGGGAGTTGTTTCATAATGTACAAAAATATCAACTCACTATGTTGTAAAGCTGAAACTAATATGATATAGTATGTTAATTGTACTTCAATTTAAAAAAAGAAAAGTAATTTCAAGAGTGCTAAGACAGAGACTAGCTCCCAAATATTTTGTTTCTTCTTACAAAAACAACATATTCTTCTTCTACAGACTTTAGAAAATATGAATAAACAGTAACAGAAACAATAATAACAACTAATATTTAAACTGCACTTGCTGTATGCCAGGTATTGTACAAGTATTATTGCAATCAATCCTCATAATGCATTTATGATAAGTGCACTATTATTAATATTTTTTTATGTATAGTTAATGAGGAATGGAGATTTAAGCACTCTGCCTAAGGTCAAATACTTCCATCCAGTGTAAATTTCTAAACTTTTACTAAACATTTAAGAAGATGATTGTTTATAGAATGTTTTATTTAAATATTCCTAACATTATATTTTGATACTAAGAACTAATTTCTATACATAATAAGATTTAATGTTGCTAATAAAATGCCTCTTAAATATCTTTTGTTTATAGACCCAGGAATTTATTTCTTAAATATGTGGAATATATTTTTATGTGTCTTTGAAATATATACACATTTGAGCCCATGGATAATTTCTTTAGATGCTATGTGGAAGTTAAATTAGAAAATTAGAGCACCAAAGAAACCTCAAAGGAACAATATTGTGAAAGATTACTTGAGAGTCATAAAAAACTAAATTTCTTCTTTTTATTAATACTGACATGAAATAAATAACTGGTAGATAGATATAGTAGAATTAAATGGATCATTGAAATAATACTCCAGTGAATGACTCATAAGAACCCCCAAGAACTTGTTTATCTGGGATGATTTATATTTTCAGAATGGCTGTTCACTTGACAAAGTTTGCTCCTGATCTTGCTTTTCTGGAACAAATTAATAATGAGAATCTGGCTTTCGTGATTTTATTTTTCATAAGCTAGTATTGAAACTTCATTTTTTTTCCTGGTTTATACCTATGTGTTCTTAGGTTGGTTGATACTTTCTCTACCCCTTAACTTAGAGGGTACTCATCATTGGAATCAAGGATAATTCTGAGCAATAAGTGCCATCCTATATTATCTGCTGAGGTTTACTATTTATTAGAAGAGAAAATTTACAATCAGTAATATATTTAAGATCTTGTCAAGGAATATGTGATGCACTCAAATCAGGTAACTTGAGGGGAATTTAGTAAAGGGCTCATTTTCAAAGATAAAGGTAGAAACTATAAGGAATAGCATAGACCCTTAGGGCTTACTACAGAAAGAAAGTTTCTATTCCTAAATTGAAGAAATCAAAGGAGAAGGTCAGATTACCAGAATCTGGGAAAGATAGCTCTGTGGAATGAACCACCCAAAGAAACTGTGGCCCGTGATTGAGGGATGCAGACAAATCCCAAAACTAGGACTCTGAGGAAATTCACAGAATTAAAATTCTGACCTCACTATTTATACAAAATTTTTTTTTTGAGAGTTTTTAATTTTTTATTTTTTATAAACATATATTTTTATCCCCAGGGGTACAGGTCTGTGAATCACCAGGTTTACACACTTCACAGCACTCACCAAATCACATACCCTCCCCAATGTCCATAATCCCACCCCCTTCTCCCAAACCCCCTCCCCCCGGCAACCCTCAGTTTGTTTCGTGAGATTAAGAGTCACTTATGGTTTGTCTCCCTCCCAATCCCATCTTGTTTCATTTATTCTTCTTCTACTCACTTAAGCCTCCATGTTGCATCACCACTTCCTCATATCAGGGAGATCATATGATAGTTGTCTTTCTCTGCTTGACTTATTTCGCTAAGCATGATACGCTCTAGTTCCATCCATGTTGTTGCAAATGGCAAGATTTCATTTCTTTTGATGGCTGCATAGTATTCCATTGTGTATATATACCACATCTTCTTGATCCATTCATCTGTTGATGGACATCTAGGTTCTTTCCATAGTTTGGCTATTGTGGACATTGCTGCTATAAACATTCGGGTGCATGTGTCCCTTTGGATCACTACATTTGTATCTTTAGGGTAAATACCCAATAGTGCAATTGCTGGGTCATAGGGCAGTTCTATTTTCAACATTTTGAGGAACCTCCATGCTGTTTTCCAGAGTGGCTGCACCAGCTTGCATTCCCACCAACAGTGTAGGAGGGTTCCCCTTTCTCCGCATCCTCGCCAGCATCTGTCATTTCCTGATTTGTTGATTTTAGCCATTCTGACTGGTGTGAGGTGATATCTCATTGTGGTTTTGATTTGTATTTCCCTGATGCCGAGTGATATGGAGCACTTTTTCATGTGTCTGTTCGCCATCTGGATGTCTTCTTTGCAGAAATGTCTGTTCATGTCCTCTGCCCATTTCTTGATTGGATTATTTGTTCTTTGGGTGTTGAGTTTGCTAAGTTCTTTATAGATTCTGGACACTAGTCCTTTATCTGATATGTCGTTTGCAAATATCTTCTCCCATTCTGTCAGTTGTCTTTTGATTTTGTTAACTGTTTCCTTTGCTGTGCAAAAGCTTTTGATCTTGATGAAATCCCAGTAGTTCATTTTTTCCCTTGCTTCCCTTGCCTTTTGCGTTGTTCCTAGGAAGATGTTGCTGCGGCAGAGGTCGAAGAGGTTGCTGCCCGTGTTCTCCTCAAGGATTTTGATGGATTCCTTTCGTACATTGAGATCCTTCATCCATTTTGAGTCTATTTTTGTGTGTGGTGTAAGGAAATGGTCCAATTTCATTTTTCTGCATGTGGCTGTCCAATTTTCCCAGCACCATTTATTGAAAAGGCTGTCTTTTTTCCATTGGACATTCTTTCCTGCTTTGTCGAAGATTAGTTGACCATAGATTTGAGGGTCTATTTCTGGGCTCTCTATTCTGTTCCATTGATCTATGTGTCTGTTTTTGTGCCAGTACCATGCTGTCTTGATGATGACAGCTTTGTAATAGAGCTTGAAGTCCGGAATTGTGATGCCACCAACGTTGGCTTTCTTTTTCAATATCCCTTTGGCTATTCGAGGTCTTTTCTGGTTCCATATAAATTTTAGCATTATTTGTTCCATTTCTTTGAAAAAGATGGATGGTACTTTGATAGGAATTGCATTAAATGTGTAGATTGCTTTAGGTAGCATAGACATTTTCACAATATTTATTCTTCCAATCCAGGAGCACGTGTTACCTTGAACCGGTCGCAGGCTCGGTGAGCTCGGAGCGCGGCCGGAGGTCAGGCAGACGGGAGTAACTGGGCGCTGTTCTCTGAGGGCGCACTGAGGAGTGGGGCCCTGGGCTCTCGGCTCCTCCGGGCCGGAGACCAGGAGGCCGCCATTTGTATTCCCGTCCTCCGGAACTCTACGGAAAGCGCTCAGGGAACAAAAGCTCCTGAAAGCAAACCCGAGCGGATTACTCACCCCGGCCCCGGGTAAGGGCGGTGTAATTCCGCCTGGGGCAAAGACACTTGAGAATCACTACAACAGGCCCCTTCCCCAGAAGATCAACAAGAAATCCAGCCGAGACCAAGTTCACCTACCAAGGAGTGCGGTTTCAATACCAAGGAGAGCAGCAGAATTCCAGAGGAGGAGAAAGCCAAGCACGGAACTCATGGCTTTTTTCCTGTGATTTTTTTTAGTCTTGCAGTTAATTTAATTTTTTCTTTTTCATTTTTTTTTTTTCTCGCCTTCGGGTAAAATTTTTTTTTAACTGTTACCTTTTTCTTTTTTAACGATTTTTTACTAGTTTATCTAATATATATACATATATTTTTTACATTTTTCTTAGGTGTTTTCTTTTTTTAAAAATATTCTTTTCTTTTCTTTTCTTTTCTTTTTTTTTTTTTTTTCCTTTTTCTTTCTTCCTTTTTGAACCTCTTTTTATCCCCTTTCTCCCCACTCACGATTTGGGATCTCTTCTAATTTGGTTAAAGCATATTTTCCTGGGGTTGTTGCCACCCTTTTAGTATTTTACTTGCCCCTTCATTTACTCTTATCTGGACAAAATGACAAGACGTAAAAATTCAACACAAAAAAAAGAACAAGAGGCAGTACCGAAGGCTAGGGACCTAATCAATACAGACATCGGTAATATGTCAGATCTAGAGTTCAGAATAACAATTCTCAAGGTTCTAGCCGGGCTCGAAAAAGGCATGGAAGATATTAGAGAAACCCTCTCGAGAGATATAAAAGCCCTTTCTGGAGAAATAAAAGAACTAAAATCTAACCAAGGTGAAATCAAAAAAGCTATTAATGAGGTGCAATCAAAAATGGAGGCTCTAACTGCTAGGATAAATGAGGCAGAAGAAAGAATTAGTGATATAGAAGACCAAATGACAGAGAATAAAGAAGCTGAGCAAAAGAGGGACAAACAGCTACTGGACCACGAGGGGAGAATTCGAGAGATAAGTGACACCATAAGACGAAACAACATTAGAATAATTGGGATTCCAGAAGAAGAAGAAAGTGAGAGGGGAGCAGAAGGTATACTGGAGAGAATTATTGGGGAGAATTTCCCCAATATGGCAAAGGGAACGAGCATCAAAATTCAGGAGGTTCAGAGAATGCCCCTCAAAATCAATAAGAATAGGCCCACACCCCGTCACCTAATAGTAAAATTTACAAGTCTCAATGACAAAGAGAAAATCCTGAAAGCAGCCCGGGAAAAGAAGTCTGTAACATACAATGGTAAAAATATTAGATTGGCAGCTGACTTATCCACAGAGACCTGGCAGGCCAGAAAGAGCTGGCATGATATTTTCAGAGCACTAAACGAGAAAAACATGCAGCCAAGAATACTATATCCAGCTAGGCTATCATTGAAAATAGAAGGAGAGATTAAAAGCTTCCAGGACAAACAACAACTGAAAGAATTTGCAAACACCAAACCAGCTCTACAGGAAATATTGAAAGGGGTCCTCTAAGCAAAGAGAGAGCCTACAAGTGGTAGATCAGAAAGGAACAGAGACCATATACAGTAACAGTCACCTTACAGGCAATACAATGGCACTAAATTCATATCTCTCAATAGTTACCCTGAATGTGAATGGGCTAAATGCCCCTGTCAAAAGACACAGGGTATCAGAATGGATAAAAAAACAAAACCCAACTATATGTTGCCTCCAAGAAACACATTTTAAGCCCGAAGACACCTCCAGATTTAAAGTGAGGGGGTGGAAAAGAATTTACCATGCTAATGGACATCAGAAGAAAGCAGGAGTGGCAGTCCTTATATCAGATCAATTAGATTTTAAGCCAAAGACTATAATAAGAGATGAGGAAGGACACTATATCATACTCAAAGGGTCTGTCCAACAAGAAGATTTAACAATTTTAAATATCTATGCCCCCAATGTGGGAGCAGCCAACTATATAAACCAATTAATAACAAAATCAAAGAAACACATCAACAACAATACAATAATAGTAGGGGACTTTAACACTCCCCTCACTGAAATGGACAGGTCATCCAAGCAAAAGATCAGCAAGGAAATAAAGGCCTTAAACGACACACTGGACCAGATGGACATCACAGATATATTCAGAATATTTCATCCCAAAGCAACAGAATACACATTCTTCTCTAGTGCACATGGAACATTCTCCAGAATAGATCACATCCTCGGTCCTAAATCAGGACTCAACCGGTATCAAAAGATTGGGATCATTCCCTGCATATTTTCAGACCACAATGCTCTAAAGCTAGAACTCAACCACAAAAGGAAGTTTGGAAAGAACCCAAATACATGGAGACTAAACAGTATCCTTCTAAAGAATGAATGGGTCAACCGGGAAATTAAAGAAGAATTGAAAAAAATCATGGAAACAAATGATAATGAAAATACAACGGTTCAAAATCTGTGGGACACAACAAAGGCAGTCCTGAGAGGAAAATATATAGCGGTACAAGCCTTTCTCAAGAAACAAGAAAGGTCTCAGGTACACAACCTAACCCTACACCTAAAGGAGCTGGAGAAAGAACAAGAAAGAAACCCTAAGCCCCGCAGGAGAAGAGAAATCATAAAGATCAGAGCAGAAATCAATGAAATAGAAACCAAAAAAAACAATAGAACAAATCAACGAAACTAGGAGCTGGTTCTTTGAAAGAATTAATAAAATTGATAAACCCCTGGCCCGACTTATCAAAAAGAAAAGAGAAAGGACCCAAATAAATAAAATCATGAATGAAAGAGGAGAGATCACAACTAACACCAAAGAAATACAAACTATTATAAGAACATACTATGAGCAACTCTACGGCAATAAATTTGACAATCTGGAAGAAATGGATGCATTCCTAGAAACATATAAACTACCACAACTGAACCAGGAAGAAATAGAAAGCCTGAACAGACCCATAACCAGTAAGGAGATTGAAACAGTCATTAAAAATCTCCAAACAAACAAAAGCCCAGGGCCAGACGGCTTCCCAGGGGAATTCTACCAAACATTTAAAGAAGAACTAATTCCTATTCTCCTGAAACTGTTCCAAAAAATAGAAATGGAAGGAAAACTTCCAAACTCATTTTATGAGGCCAGCATCACCTTGATCCCAAAACCAGACAAGGATCCCACCAAAAAAGAGAGCTATAGACCGATATCCTTGATGAACACAGATGCGAAAATACTCAACAAAATACTAGCCAATCGGATTCAACAGTACATTAAAAAGATTATTCACCACGACCAAGTGGGATTTATTCCAGGGCTGCAAGGTTGGTTCAACATCCGCAAATCAGTCAATGTGATACAACACATCAATAAAAGTAAGAACAAGAACCATATGATACTCTCAATAGATGCTGAAAAAGCATTTGACAAAGTACAACATCCCTTCCTGATCAAAACTCTTCAAAGTGTAGGGATAGAGGGCACATACCTCAATATCATCAAAGCCATCTATGAAAAACCCACCGCAAATATCATTCTCAATGGAGAAAAACTGAAAGCTTTTCCGCTAAGGTCAGGAACACGGCAGGGATGTCCATTATCACCACTGCTATTCAACATCGTACTAGAGGTCCTAGCCTCAGCAATCAGACAACAAAAGGAAATTAAAGGCATCCAAATCGGCAAAGAAGAAGTCAAATTATCACTCTTCGCAGATGATATGATACTATATGTGGAAAACCCAAAAGACTCCACTCCAAAACTGCTAGAACTTATACAGGAATTCAGTAAAGTGTCAGGATATAAAATCAATGCACAGAAATCAGTTGCATTTCTCTACACCAACAGCAAGACAGAAGAAAGAGATATTAAGGAGTCAATCCCATTTACAATTGCATCCAAAACCATAAGATACCTAGGAATAAACCTAACCAAAGAGACACAGAATCTATACTCAGAAAACTATAAAGTACTCATGAAAGAAATTGAGGAAGACACAAAGAAATGGAAAAATGTTCCATGCTCCTGGATTTATACAAAATTTTTAAAAGATTTTATTTCTTTATTGGACAGAGAGAGAGCGATCACAAGTAGGCAGAGCAGCAGGTAGAGAGAGAGGAGGAAACAGGCTCCCTGCTGAGCAGAGAGCCTGATGCCAGGCTGGATCCCAAGACCCTGAGATCATGACCTGAGTCAAAGGCAGAGGCTTAACCCACTGAGCCACCCAGGAGCCCCAAACCCTTTATACAATTTTGAAACTCTTATGATGCATCCCATTGGCTAAAACTATTTAGAATTTTGTCTCAAAGCCAGACAACTTGGGAATCCGTTATGTAGCCTATATTGGTAAAGTCTTGATCAAAGGACCACTCTAGAGAAGTAACATAGATGTGGGGTAGCCAAATAAAAATCATGAGAACAAGCATCTGGATGAAATATCCACAGAAGATATAAATTTTTCTGACTTTTAAGATCATACATATGAGGGGGAAAGGTACTTTTTTTGCATGGAAAACAATACTGATTACTCTCCTGGCACTTTTTTAGACACACTGAGGTCATTGGAATGAGAAAGACAAACTTTCTATCCTCATGAAACGTATACTGGAATGAAAAGAATAAAAATAATGGTAGACAAATACATAAAGTGATTATAGTCTTAATGAATGCTCTCCAGGAAAGAAGTACTTGAGGGGAAAAAAAAAAAACCCAGAATAATACATATATAGAGATGGAGCGAAGTAATGATTAGTCTATTTCACAGATGTGGAAATTTAGAGATTGTCATTATGCAAGTTGGCATATTTTAATGATATATATAAAAGACCTAAATTTTTGTGTGTTCACACCCAGTTTTATTTTTTCCTATTCCCTGTCAGGGAAGACAGTGCTTTAAAATATTAATCCTATGTTTCTTCCAAACCCATAATTCTTTGTACAGTTGGTATTTCCACTATTTAGTGAACAAAGCTTCCTGTGCTGGTGGCCTCAGGAGAAAGGTGATGAAGTAGAAAGCAAAGAACTTTTATGGCTCTCAAATAGTTTGGCCTTGTGGAGATTCAGGATATAAAACAATCACTGTGAGTAATGACAAAGTATCTTACTCACACTAGAAAACTTGCCAAACGGGAAAAGGTGGAGATGGAAAGGCTTAGTCTTGAGCAGAAAAGAAGAAAACAAAAGCTAATAGATAGGACTTTTTCAGATCAAATCAGACGAATTTGGATATGACAACATAATTGTGCTGCTGCATTCCATGAAGAATCAGAATATAAGGGGGGAAAAAAAAAACAAACCAAACAAAACAGGGCAGGGGCACTTGGGTGGCTCAGTCATTTGAGCGTCCTACTCCTGGGGTCAGCTCAGGTTATGATCCCTGCATGGGCTCTATGCTCAGCAGGGAGTCTGCTTGGGATTCTCTCTCCCTCTCCTCTGTCTCTCACCCCACTCATGCTCACGTTCTCTCTCAAAATAAATAAATCAATCTTAAAAAGAAACAGAACAGAAATGACTGCCTCGTATATTCAGTTAGAAGTTTCAGGAGTGATTTTCTGAAACTACGTGGGACCACAAGAGATAAAAGAGCAGTAGAGTAATTTTCACTTACACAGAGGTAGTGAAATGTCCTACTTAACAACATGAAAGTGCACATAGGATTTCCTTTGTTTCTATAGTAGCCAGGGATACTCCACTCTAGATAGGAACAAAGAATAGAAGAGTCAAACCCAGAAGAGAAAACACAGAAAACCGACAAAACAGAGTACATCTCAGTCAATGCTGCTGTCTTTGAATGATGCCAGGCACCATAGGAAACCCTCTCCCACTTGACTCAGCATTTAACTTCTTAGAACTCCAATGCAATAACAGGGAACGTTTCTGCAACCTCAACAGATTAGGGTTTATTAGAGAAATTAGGAATCTTCATGATAGAAAAAAAGAGAACAAAATATTCTTTGCATATCTGATCTCACAAAAATACAATTCAAACTATTCAACTTCAAGATTTTTTAATGTTTGGATTACATGTTCTTTTTCTTTGGGCAGTCATCCATATTAAAGTGATTCATTAGGTTTTAAACTTTTATCATTTTTGTTTTATTTCAGAAAAATGTAAACCATTAATTCTTCTATTCAAAGCCTGGCATGAGGAAAGCATTTGCATTTTTGTGTTATATACACCTGGAATTTATTCAAACTAACCTCATTTTTTCTTATCTGTAAGATGAAAAGAATACCATTTACCCTCTAGGGATATTTTCTGACATAGAAATAATGTAAAGAAAGGTCTCACAGAGTATATGTTTAATAAACAGCTGTTTAATCTTCCTTTTAAAGTTGGTAAGTGAGTCTTTAATTCTTTGAGGATTTGATAAACTTGATGTTCACACTTGACTGATTTTTTTTTTCAAAATAATCTGTTTCTTTACCACTCTCTTTATGGTAGTAAATAGTCATTTGGGAATAAATTACTGTCTTGGAAATGCTAGTTTTCAGACCCAGGGAATATTGCAGTTGTTTTTGCTAAGTCACATGTGCTATAAATCTGGGAAGACTTCTCTAATCACAGAGTAAGTATGCATTACATGATAGGCATTGCTTATAGTTGTCAAAATTAAGGAGAAAACACACACACACGAGAACCAAAAAAGAAATTTATGACTGGAAGGAAGATGTGGGCTGATGGTATTTCTGATTTACTCTAATTCTTTTCATGGTTCCCGTCAACTCTGATAATGATATCCAAGTGGTTTAATTCTATCCAATAGTAGAAACAATAAGTAAAACCATGATCCACCTTCAAACTCACACCTAAGAACATGTGGGAATTGTATAAAGTAGAAAGAGAATCATTTAGAATATCTGTTTTTCTACTTGAACTGTGTGATAACATACCTTTGGCTACTATGAGTACATATTTATTGTACACATATCACAATTTTAAAGGAGCAATAGCTGAAAACTCTAGCTAAGAACAGGTGGGAAGTCAAATTAAATGAAAAACTAAATAACTGGAGTGGATAGAAAAAATATAACGTCAAATGACAGTGATAATTCAGATAGCATCCACAAATAAAATAAAAGAAACTATATTCCTAATAAAATCTATTAATTTTTAAAGACTTATTTACTTTAGAGAGAGAGAGATAGAGGGCAGGTGAGAACAGGGGTAGAGAGAGAGGAAGTGGGAGAGAGAGTCTTAAGCAGACTCTGTGCTGAGCACAGAGACCCCTGAGACCATGACCTGAGCCTTAACCAAGGATTGGATGCTTAACCAACTGAGCCACCCAAGCATAGTAAAAATCTGCTAATTTTTAAGTGGAAAGATACAATATTTACAATGAAATATTAGTTAAATGTTATTTATTATCATTTAATATAATTCTATCTAATTATTAATATATTATGGATCAATATTTATCAAAATTTTAATTACATCATGCTAAATATGCAATATAGTTCATATTATAGAAAAATGATTTTTATAAATGGGAGATAAAAAATGGAAACGAAAGGAGAGGTAAGTGGCAAAAAACAAGTAAACAATAAAAGTGTAAGATTCGGGTGCCTGGGTGGCTCAGTGGGTTAAGCCGCTGCCTTCGGCTCAGGTCATGATCTCAGGGTCCTGGGATCGAGTCCCGCATCGGGCTCTCTGCTCAGCAGGGAGCCTGCTTCCTCCTCTCTCTCTCTGCCTGCCTCTCTGCCTACTTGTGATCTCTCTGTGTCAAATAAATAAATAAAATCTTTAAAAAAAAAAAAAAAATGTAAGATTCAAAAATAAAACTGTAAGAAACTGTTCACATAGAAAACAACGGTATAGAGAGATCACATTTAACCATTTTTTATTGGGAGATTCAAAGAATGTCCATCTTAAATTAAAGTTAAACACATTAAGTTAATGTATAACAAGAATGTCAAAATAGAGATGAATAAGTCAGAGTAGAGGGGAGATTAGGGGTCAAATTGGTAGAATAGAAGCACACCAGGAACTAAAATATAAATTAGGACTTGATTTCGTAAAGTAGATTTAATCAAACAATTCCTTGTGTGTGTGTGTGTGTGCGCGTGTGTGTGTTTCTTTGGGAAATCACACTATTCTTTACACCACTTATTGGATACCATCTACAAGTAAGATCAATTATATCACCATGAAAAGAACTAACCTATTTTCAAATGTCTCTGAATAAACCAGGGTTTTTAATAAAATAAATAAATAAATAAGAAAATAACCAACCAACCAACGCTACAATACACAAAATAGTTCTGCCTTGTCAATAAATACAGAATTTGGTTCTTTTTCTGTGAACGTCTAAGCCCATCTTTCTAAAGGACCCAAACCACATGCAGATGCAAAGAAAATCATGTTTGGAATGTGAAATTTTAAAAAAGAAACAGGATATTTAAGCATTATAAATTCATAGATAAATACTATAATTTTTTTGAATCAAAATTAATGCTGGTAATGTGTTTGAAATTCTGTACAATATATTCAGAATATCTACTATAGCCATGCCCCTGTCAGAGCATAGCTGCAAGTCTGGCTCCTGTTTGAATTAAAAAAAAGAGAGGAAAGAGAACTCAGGAAATGCATGCTAGAGGCCAGAGAATCCATTGGCAAGGCAAATAGTTCTGTGCCTCAGTCTTAGTGAGACCCGAATGCATTATCCCTACAGATCTTAAGTTCTAAATGGTAGCTGGGTGTTTTTCACTGATTTCAGGGGGGAAAAAAAAAACCAAAAAACAAAAAAACCACTTTACAGATCCCTAGACTGTGGGGATGGGAACAAAAGTGGGGTTGCTCAAGGACTAGGGAGTCTAAATATTTATTACCTCAACTAAAAATATGATTTGTGCTGCTAAAAGTAATTTTGAAAACCACTGATTTTAGTTAAAATTAACAGTACAAAGTCCCCCATTATTTTACAGATAGACATAGAGATACATAGTTATCATTTCCCAGGTTTAATCACAGTTTGTGATCTAATACAGTTAAAAATGCTCTTGGCGGCCTATTTTCCATATCGCTCTTCTCAGGGACTTCATGAAATACACTGGAACACCAGCTTCATTGATTACAAGCTGGGTAGTTGGACAAATCATGGCTGTCTCACAGGAGTATTACTAACCTCACCTTTGTTTCTGTGGCTGTTGTTAATTATTGGGGTGTGGTCTGAGCTTGCTCTAGCCAGTTTCTGGAATACTCCCTTTATATCAGGACTCTGCACCTCGGAGTCCTATTCTCTCTATTGGACTTCCCTGATGATTTCTGCCTAATTCTGATGCTTTACCTTTCTCACTCTGGCATTTTGTTCCTTTACCCCACATTATATAGTGCTATGGGCACCAAATCAGCCTCGAATACTCACCTATCACCTTCTCATCACTAGTGTCGTCTGTATACATAGTGAAGCTGGAGTTCTGGGTCCAATCCGTCATTTAGGTGAATGAAGCCAGTGTTATCCGTGATACAACCCCTGTAAAATGAAGGTTTAATTCTAGCTGTTGGTAAAGCTATGGATCTGTTACAAAATTGTTTATTTTGAAATGATACTCTTAAACAAAATGCTCAGTTGAATGGGAGGAGAATGATCTGTTCTGACTTCTGTCTATGCATAGAAATTTTAAATTCTATAATGGCCATTCAATTGCAGATTTCTCTCCTAAGTAAGATTCATCATCATCATCCTCTTGTTTTTTTTATTTTTTTGGTTTTTCTTTTTTTAAGATTTTATTTATTTTTTAGATAGACAGAGATCACAAGTAGGTAGAGAGACAGGCAGAGAGAGAGGAGAAGCAGGCTCCCTGCTGAGCAGAGAGCCCAATGCGGGTCTCCATCCCAGGACTCTGGGAGCATGATCTGAGCTGAAGGCAGAGGCTTTAACCCACTGAGCCACACAGGCGCCCCCATCATCCTCTTCTTGTCTGTGGGGTAATTAAAACATTACTTTGAAAAAAGAAAAATAAAATCCTTTAAAAATTTTTAAACAATTTTTTTTCTACTATGTTCCAATGAATTTGTTTTTATTGGGCTAAAATCCCAAGGAAACTGACTCTGAACACCTGATTACAATTTTGAACCATTACAGTCCTTTGAAATTTAGATTCCAGAAAGGTAATATGTCATTATGCAGCTTTGAAACCACATTAAAATATTGCTTAGGTTGCCAATATTTCTCTTGCTTTTCAGTGCTTGCAGAAAAAATAAAAGTAGCATTATCAAAATTTTTCTTCCTGTTTTTAAGTTGTTCTATATTTTCGTGGTAAAAACCTCACCAAAGCAAACAATTTTCTTCATCCATATTCAAACCATCCTCCAACTTTTTCATCAAATGGAAGTCTCACACAGCCTCTCACTCAGCCTCTCTTTTTTTGCTAAAGTGGTTCCACGTGGCCGCACAAAATACAGAGTTTAATTTAAAAGGAGGCAATAGAATATTGGCATCAGCCAATTGTTGATGTCAAGGGAGAAAATGTAATGAAGGTTTGCCTATTACTGAAAGGAACCTAAAGGTGATTTGTGAATCCCATCCACTTTCCAAAAAACATATAAATCCCAATGCCATTATCAACTCCAGTAAACAAGTTTCAAAGATTAGGTGAAGTCAGCACTTGAGCCCACAAAGCTTAAAAAGACTTTTAGGAAGAACTAAAAACAAGGACAGAAAACCTGCTGAAAAAAGTAACACACGATCATTTATGTTTACTCTAAAAAGAAATTAAAAATAATACATGTATCACCAAATATGATTTTGTTCCCCAAGATAATCCAGATCCATTTAGAAATATTTTTACAAGAATATGATTACTGACATTTAAAAGAATGAAGGAGTAGAGTATATATTGATAACAAATAATATTTTAAAAATATGCCTGATACCATCCCAGTACATAGCTTCTATGATGCCTTATGGGGTCTGCCCTATACAAGAGCCCCTTAGGAGTTGTTCTTATACATAGGTAGATGATCTGAAAAATTGCAACCATAAGAGACTAGACCTGGTGTTGGCCTTTTTAGTGCAGCCCATCTTTAACCTGGCCAATACCATATGATATAGCCTATTGGAATAGTTCCACACAATATGGCCACTGTGTAGTCGATGGTGATGAAGGAGTGGTTTCTCTATCCTCAAAAAAATTTCATACAATGAATATTGAAATTAAGAATCACCAAAATATTGCTAATTTATCAAAAGACTTTAAAGAGCTAAAAGATAGTGACTTTATTTTAGACTCTTCATTTGATCCTTTAGTCCTAGAGTCCATGTTAGGAAATTGGAGTAAAGCTAAGAAAATGAATATAAAGGCATTGTCGTCAAGACCTTACAATCTAGTAGAGAAGATAAGTTACAAAACAAAAATGTATTAAACATTTTAAAGCGTTCACTAGAAGTAAGTGTAATTTTTTTTAATGGAAAAGTCGAAAAAGGAGGGAATAAATTGTTTCTGCCCCGATAAATAAAGGAAAGTTTCATAAAGAAGTAACATCTGAGGGGCCCCTGGGTGGCTCAGTGGGTTAAAGCCTCTGCTTTCAGCTCAGGTCATGATCCCAGGGTCCTGGGATCGAGCCCCACATCGGGCTCTCTGCTCAGCGGGGAGCCTGCTTCCTCCTCTCTCTCTGTCTGCCTCTCTGCCTGCTTGTGATCTCTGTCTGTCAAATAAATAAATAAATATTTAAAAAAAAAAAAAAAAGAAGTAACATCTGAGATAAATTTTAAAGGATAGATAAGTTAAAGAAGATAACGAAAATAAAGAAGAGAGAAAAAGAGCATACCACCCAGCTCACGTGAATGCACGTTTTTAAATACATAACAGAATGATTCTCGGTGTTTAATTCAGATGTTTTGAGTGGCCAGAAGGAGAGAGAAGAGAAGGGGAAGCAAAAGTTAGCAAATACTGTATATCACAACTGTTGAACTAAAATCAACTCTCCCCATCCTCAATTTTCTCATCCTTGGAATAGGGACTATACTGCTTGCAGCAAAAATTTTCTGTAAGAATTCACTGAGTTCCAAACATAGAGCCTCTCATATAATAGATACCCAATAAACAGCAGTTTCATTTCCCCTTCCCCATCAAAAAAGGATGGGAACACAGGGGAAAAAATTGATGTAAGATTACACGTAATTATTAAAGAGAATATGGAAGAGCTGTGAAAGAAATGATTGAATAGAATGTTTTCCTGTATCGTGTGCTACACTCTATTGTTATTACTTTGCTACAAGGAAGGTGAAAAGTATGAATGTGTAAGTCAGATGAAAATGCTAATGTGTGAATTGCTTATCTTTTAACAAATTGCTTTCTTTAACACTTTCAAAAGGATACAATTTTTATAAGTGAATCTAATTTTCTATTGACCTTAGACTTCGATTATGAAATTACGACATCGTCTGATAAACCAAAAGTTCCTTATATGTAAATATAAATATATTTTAAATGGCAGCAAATCTTCTCAAATCATGCATTTTGAAGGGGATGATAACTTTTTGCTATATTTTTATTAATCTGGAAATTGTTGCTTCCTTTAGGAGAGATTAACTCAAGTAAATTCAGTGTGTATTTACTGATTTCCTAGTATCTCCCAGGTACTTTAATAGCTTCACTACTTAAAAACCTAGATCAGATATGATTAAGAAATAGATATAATCTTAAGAAACTTATGCATCAAAAGGGAAAAATTGAAGATTTCATGATTTGTATTAATGACAGAGGATGTAAATGCTATAAATCTACATCCTGCATAATTGAATCTAAGAATAAGTTGTAAAATTATGCAAGTCATAAGATTCAACAAAATTATTTAATTTTACTCAATTTATATTTTTGTTTCAAACCAAAGAGCATAAAGCATATTTCCCCATTTGCTTTAGTAGAAATAAAATGCAAGGAAGCTTCCATAATATTTTTAAAGTAAATCTATATTTTACACCAGTTAGCAATATTTTACGTTGCATTAGAATCTAGACTTTTAGTTCAACATGTAAAGAGGGAGAGTGACAGGAGAGAGAGACACACAGAGAAAGACATTAAAATGTCACAAAAACATACAAGATAAACATGTTATCTTTTACTACCTTGCACAGTAATAAAAGAATGCATTGCAGAGTCAATGACATTTGAACTATATTTTAAATGATGAAGAATAAAGGAATGGAGAAGGTATCTTAAGCAGAGAAAACATGGGCACTAAAGAAGAGGCTCAGACCTTCAGAGCATCATCAGAAAATGGTGAGATGCTCACCACTAGCAGGAGAGAGTGGAGAAGTGATAGGATGTAAAGATCAAAGTTTAGATTAGGCCAAATACTAAGGAGCCTTAAATACAAGGTGAAGGAGTTGAGGTATTATCCTCTGTATAAGAGATTATACTGGAGGTTTGTGGATACAGATGCAGTACGGTTAGATTTCTCTTTGAGAAATATAATGTTGGCAACAATGAGAATGATGGATTCAAGGTGGCAAGAACAGTTAGCAGGCTTATAACAACATTGCAGGTGGAGAAATTAAGATGGATTAATCTATCGAGTGACAGCAGTGAGGGTGAAAAGTTATCCACTGGGGTTTGAGTGACAGAGACCTCCTATAAAACAATTCTCTAACAACGCTTTAAAAACAAGCTTATTCATAATAACTGATATGTTTGATGGATTCTGAGAATCATATTTTAAGAATAAATGTAAAAAAATACTTTGTTCAGCTATCTATCCAATATAAAATCTCCTCTAGAATAGCAAGACAAGCATCATTTTTCATTCCTCATTCACTTGCACCTCTCTATTGCCTGGGACAATACGCAACAATTCTGTCTTCTCATTTGTCTTCCATGATGAACAACACATTATTATCTATGTGTTTATTTTTTCCTTATTTTTTTTTTTAAGTAAACTCTACACCCAAGGTGGGGCTTGAACTCACAACAGCGAGATCAAGAGTCAAATTGTCTCCTGACCGAACCAGCCAGGTGCCCCTGTTTCCTTAATTTTTATTTACTAAATTCTATCCATGTATTATATCTCCATGTCTCTTGGCTCTTTTCAAATTCCATTTCAGTGTGCTAGTTATAGTGGGCATTGAAACAGAGACTACCTCAGGTTAGTTTTTAGTAAAATTCAAGATATCAAAAGAAAACAAACCAGAATAAACATTCTCATATAATTAGCCATTAACAGGAAAAAATACAACCGTGTAAGACATAATTCAAGTGTGAAGTTATTTTTAGGAACAGAGCCATTGTATAATGAGCTTTAATCTATGCACTCTTAAATTGGATCAACATATGAATTTCCTTTCATACTAATAAAAATTAGTTCGGGATGGGAAATTTTCCAAGTTGAATTAGTTGAATGAAGATGGACAGAGTAGGTCTTAGCTCTGAGATTATAGTCAGCCAGATTTCTTGGCACTAAGTTATCAATTTATTAATAGCATTATAGATAAGATGTTAAAATCAGCCACACTTACATGGATTCTTTAGCAACGATTCATTAAGACAATTTTATAATTAACTGAATTTTTAATGTGGCAAGCCTGTAAGAAACCAAGTAAACAGCAGAAATGAGGATATTCTGTAACTTATTCTATAAACGCAATCATATATGAAAGCCAAAAAGTAAATTCTTAACATTTAATAACATGCTTTTTCCACACTCTGTTTCCACAATGTTTCTCAATCACTATATCCTGTTAGAACCACCTGAAGTTATTTGTATTTGGCAAGGGAGAAGAACTTCAAGTGAAAAGATATTTTGTTAATTTGATTATTTTGGTGTTTTTTGTTTGTTTGCTCGTTTTTGATAGCAATTATTATGGAGATGATTTGGGCAACTTAAGCAAACAAAAAAAGGCAGAAAGCAATATATATTATTTTGTTGTTGTTGTTGATACTATAAATAATGGGAAGACAAGGAATTGTTTTAAGCCTGATTGAAATCATATTTGTAATTCTAGGAGATCACACTATTGACAAATCTGAATTAGATGGATTAGACTAAAATGATAGGAATAATTTAAGAGGCTATGTCAAAGAAAGACGCATGGCTGAAGGACTGAACAATGTAGCATTAATAGGAATTACAAAGATAGGAAAATGGGATGCTTGGGTTGTGCCGTAGGTTAAGTATCTGACTCTTGGTTTCAGCTCTGGTCATGGTCTCAGGGTTGTGAGATGGAGTCCCACATCAGGCTCCACACTGAGGGCAGAGTCTGCTTGAGATTCTCTCTTCCTCTCCCTCTACCCCTCCTGCTCATGCTTTCTTTCTCTAAGATGAATAAATAAATAAATCTTTAAAAAATAGGAAAATATTTTCAATTTGGGAGATATTATGAATATAACTTGTTGATTATATGGGCCAAATAAGTGAAAGGCTGGGGTGCATAACAACACCATTAACACCATTACAGGAGGTGATGCAGGTCTTATGTAAACATAATTATTATGTTAATTGCCTTTAAAAAAAAGTTCCATATGGAAGTATAAAAGTAAAAGTCAGGAGGTAATATTGGGTTTCGTTACTCATAATAATCTCTGGACCAGCAGCACTGGCATCTCCTGGGAACTGGAAAATGTGAAAGAATGAGGAGAGAAACGAGGTTTAAAATGTATCTAATGAGATGCTCACAGGAAGAAACTGAGAGAATGAATGATAATATATTCAAAGATGTAATGATTATAAAGTTTCTAGAGTCTGTACAGGAAGGTCAATGAGTAGCAAGCAGAAGAACACAAATTCATATGTGGACATATGTTGATAATACTTCTAAACAACAAACATAAAAAATAACTTCAGAAGGCAGAAAACCAGATGAAACATTTAAAGGGAAAAGAAATATGTGTGTGTGTGTGTGTGTGTGTGTGTATAAAACAGAACTGTGTTAAAAGAACTATGAAATTTTCTATAAGAAAAAGGACAATTCAGAAATATGATCTTATTTTTTAAAAAATGAGTGGAAATAGGGGTGCCTGAGTGGCTCAGTGGGTTAAAGCCTCTGCCTTCAGCTCAGGTCATGATCTCAGGGTCCTGGGATGGAGCCCCACATCGGGCTCTCTGCTCAGCAGGGAACCTGCTCCCCTTTCTCTCTCTGCCTGCCTCTCTCTGCCTACTTGTGATCTCTCTCTGTCAAATAAATAAAAATAAAATATTTTTTAAAAATGAGTGGAAATAGTCTTTAATATACACATGCATAAACACCAACATTCTTGTTACCAAAAAAAAGCAAAAAAAAAAAAAAACTGAGAAAAACTAAACAACAAAAAAAATTGCCAATAGCTTTCTTTAAGCAAAAGGATTTCCTTTCTTTTTAAAAAATACTTTATTTATGTATTTGACAGAGAGAGAGAGAGAGCACAAGCAGGAAGAGCAGCAGACAGAGGGAGAGGGTGAAGCAGGCTCCCATGGAGCTGGGACCCTAATGTGGGGCTTGATCCCAGGACCCTGGGATCAGAACTTGAGCAGAAGACAGACACTTAACCCACTAAGCCATGCAGGTGCCCCAGCCAAAGCATTTTCTACAATTTTTTCTATCTTTAATGTTTGTTATTAAAGATCTTCAGTAGCTAGGCATTAATGATATAATAAAAACAATGATTAATCAAAATTATCAGTTATTCACACTTATTTGAACATCTTTTAAAACTAATCCAGAGTTTTTGATGATGGTTCTTTAAAGGGGAAAAAGTATCAACATTTTTCATTCTTCTCTTTTCCATTTTCATGAGGACGATCAGTATTTTCCACAAACAGAGGTACTTGGGTGACTCAGTCAGTTAAGCATCTGACTCTTGATTTCACATCAGGTAGTGATCTCAGGGTCATGGAGCCCTGTATCAGGCTCCAAGTCTGCTTAAAATTCTCCATCTCCTTCTCTCTCTGCCTGTCTTTCCCTCCTCATGTTTTCTCTCCCTTTCTAAATAAATAAATTAAATCTTAAAAAAAAAAGTTCCACAAAAATGATACCAATTAGAGTCTTAAGTGTTAGATATTCTATAATCACTTGTCATATTCTACTAATGCTTGTCAATTGGCTGACCAGAAATTATCGGTGTATTTTTATATATATAATATGATATTTATGATAACTTCTATATTTGATTAACCTGAAATCACTTGATTAGGTTTTAACTGCTTGTATTATAATCAACATGCATCTACTTAAGTAAGATCATCTATATTAACCACACTGTCTGTATACTTAATGAGAAGTGAGTATATGCCCAATGATAGTGGTTTAACATTGTTTACTAAAATACAATTTAAAAAGATTCATCTTGACCAGGAAAGCAAATGGAAGATTTCTACTGAAAAAAAAAAAAAAAAAGTTTATTTCATTTATTTGACTCCTTCAGATTTTTTTCTCTTTTTCCTTTGCAATTAGTAACCAGAAGCATTTCATAATCAAGATATATTTAGGATTGTTTGTGCAACTCAATTTTTAATGCCTCATTGTAACACTAACACTCAACTGCACTTGCATATTCTGTGTGTTGTGGGGAAAGAGTAATTAGGAATTACTGAATGTGTCACAGGCCAGTTTTCCCTCTTTGTGCTTTTTTTCCTAGTAACTTTAATCTTCCATACAATTATAAGTAACTCAAATATTGAAAGTGATTATTAAAAAAAAAAAAAACAACTTTTCATTTTAAAACAATTTTAGGGGTTGTGAAGATGGTGTAGAAAGTTCCTGTATAAATTTCTCCTAGTTTCACCTAATGTTGCCGTCTTACTTACATAACCATGGCACATTGATCAATATTAACATACTAACATTAGTACAATACTATTGACAAAATGCACACCTTATCTGAATTTCATCTTTTCTACTAATGTTTCTTTTAATGTATCAAGATCCATTCCAGAACACTACACTGCTATTTAGTCTTTTTGTCTTTCTCTCCTCCAATCTGTAATAATTTCTAAGTATTCCTTTTTTTTTAATGAAAATCTATTTTTTTAATTTTCTTAAACTATTTTTAAAAGATTTTATTCTTTTCTTTTAAAGATTTTATTTATTTATTTGACAGAGAGAGATCACAAGTAGGCAGAGAGGCAGGCAGAGAGAGAGGAGGGAGCAGGCTCCCTGCAGAGCAGAGAGCCCAATAGAGGACTCAATCCCAGGACCCTGAGATCATGACCTGAGCCGAAGGCAGCGGCTTAACCCACTGAGCCACCCAGGCGCCCCTCAAGATTTTATTCTTGTATTTGACAGAGAGAGAGAGAGAACATGAGCGAGAGGAGGGTCAAAGGGAAATGGAGAAGCAGGTTTCCTGCTGAGCAGGCAACCCGATGCTGGGCTCAATCCCAGGACCCTAGGATCATGATCTGAGCCAAAGGCAAACATTTAACCACCTGAGCCACTCAAGTGCCCCTGAAAATCTATTATTTTTTAAAAATCTTTGAGTTATAATTTACATATAACATTTTATTAGTTCCAGGTACATAACGTAACGAATTGTCTGTTAACTTGTATATATTGAGAAATGATTAGCCTAAGTCTTGCTAGCTTCCATCACTGTATATTGTTTGAAGATTCTTTTCTTGTGATGAGAACTTATAAAATTTCCTCAGAGCAATTTTCAAATGTGAGATATAGTATTATTTAATACAGTCACCATGCTGATATCCCCATGATTTATGTATTTGATAAATGGAAGTTTGTACTTTTTGACCCCGTTCATCTGTTGCACCCACATCCACAAACTCGCCCACCTCTGGAAATCACCAATCTGTTCTCCATACCTATGAGATCCTAATTAATTAATTTATTTTAGATTACACATATAAATAAGATTATACTTTTTTTAAAAGATTTTATTTATTTATTTGACAGAGCGAGATCACAGTAGACAGAGAGGCAGGCAGAGAGAGAGAGAGGGAAGCAGGCTCCCTGCTGAGCAGAGAGCCCAATGTGGGACTCGATCCTAGGACCCTGAGATCATGACCTGAGCCTAAGGCAGCGGCTTAATCCACTGAGCCACCCAGGTGCCCCAAGATTATACTGTATTTGTCTCTCTCTGTCTGACTTACTTGATTTAGCATACTTCCCTCAAGGTCTGCCCATGTTATCACAAGTGATAATACTTCATTCTTTTTTATATTCCATTTTATAAGTCTTGATCTATGTCTACCCACAGTGCATCTTTTTTATCCATTCACCCATCAATGTACACTTAGGTTATTTCCCTATCCTGGCTATTGTAAATAATTCTGCAATAAATATAGAGATGCATATATCTTTTTAAGTTAGTGTTTTTGTTTCTTTTGGATAAATATCCAGAATGTGGAATTGCTTGATCATATGGTGGTTCTATTGTAAATATTTTGAGGACTCTTCATACCATTTTCCATACGGACTGCACCAGTGTGTATTCCCTTCAGTAGTACACGAGGTTTCCCTTTCCTCTATGTCCTTACCAACACTTTTTATTTTTTTGTCTTTTTTATGATAACCATTCCAGAATGTTTTGGTAATAGTGGTTTGAATTCACATTTCCCTGATGATCAGTGGTTTGATCTGTCATGTACCTGTTGATTGTCTGTATGTCTTCTTTGGGAAAATGTCTCATCATATCCTCTGATCATTTTTTCAAATTAGGTTTTTTTGTTTGTTTGTTTGTTTGTTTGTTGCTATTGAGTTGTATGAGTTTTTATATGTATTTTGGATATTAACTTCTTTCAGCTACATTATTTGCAAGTATTTTCTCCCATTCAGTAGGTCACCTTTCATTTTACTGATGGTTTCCTTTGATATGCAGAAGATTTTATTTTGATGTAGTCTAATTTTTTTTCATTTTTTGTTTTGTTGGCCTTTATTCTTGGTACCAATTCCAAAAAGCTACCACCAAGACCAGTAGCAATGAACTTAATGCCTATATTTCCTTATAGAAGTTTTATGGTGTCAGGTCCAACTGTCTTTAATCCATTTTAAGTTAATTTTTGTGTATGGTATAAGATGGGGATCCAGTTTCATTCTTTTGCATGTGGTTGTTCAGTTTTCCCAGCAATATTTATTGAAAGAAGCTGTTTTTTCTCCACTGTATATTCCTGGCTGCTTTGTCATAAACTAATTAACTGTGTATGTGTGGGTTCATACTGTGCTCTTTATTCTGTTCCCTTGATCTATGTGTCTGTTTTCATGCCAGTACCACACAGTTTTGATTATTACAGATTTTTAAGATACTTTGAAATCAAGAAATATAATGCATCCATTTTTATTATTCTTTCTTAAGATTGTTTTGGCTATTTGAGGTGTTTCATGGTTCCATACAAATTTTCCATTGATTTTTTTCTTTTTTTTTTTTTTTTGTCACTGGATTTTTCAGTAAGCATTACATTGAGTTTATAAATTACTTTGGGTAATATGGGTATTTTAACAATGTGAATTCTTCCAATTCCATAACATGGAATATCTTTCCATTTATTTATATTATCTTCAATTTCTTTTGTCTTATAGTTTTCAGTATATAGGTCTTTTACTTCCTTGGTTAAATTTATTCTTAGATATTTTATATTGATGCAATTATAAATGGAATTGCTTTCTTAATTTTCTTTTCAGATAGTTCATTGTTAGTGTATAGAAATGCAACAGTTTTTTCTATTTTAATTTTGTATCCTGAAGCCTTATGAATTCATTTATTAGTTCTAGTAGTGTTTTGATAGGATATGTAGGGTTTTCTATATTAAAAAATCAATGTCATCAGCAAACAATGACAGTTTTACTTCCTCCTTTCTGATTTGGATGTTTTGGTTTTGGTTTGGTTTGGTTTGGGTTGGGATCTTTTTTGGCTGATAGCTCTGGCTAGGACTTCTAATATTATGTTGAATAGAAGTGGAGAGGGTGGACATCCTTGTCTGGTTCTTTATCTTAGAGAAAAGTTTTCAGCTTTTCACCTTTGAGTATGATGTTAACTAAGTCTTGTCATATATGGCCTTCATTATGTTGTGGTACATTCCCTTTATACCCTCTTTGTTGAGAATTTTTATCATAAATTGATATTGAATTTTGTCAAATGCTTTTTCTGCATCTAGTAAGATTATCATGTGATTTTTATCCTTCATTTTTAAAATTTGGTTTATCATGTTGACTGAGTTTCAGATGTTGAGCTATCCTTGCATCCCTGGAATAAATCTCACTTTATATCTTATAAGATCCATTAATTTAAAAAAAATGGAGAGAGATATAGAGAGAGAATGCCTGTGACTATCTGTCCTATGTTATGTATATGGGTTTTCAGTAATCATTTTGAAATATTTATTATAAATATTATATTGGTAATTCCCTATAAAATTATATTGGTAATTCACTTCTTATACACACATATGCGCACATGCACACACAAACACAAACTAATAGTGTGATCATTGATGATATTTGAACAATTTTGGATCTTACAGTTGATATGGTAAATTCAGACTAAATATTTACTTACATTAACTTGCCAAACTGTACACATCAGATTCTAAGTTTTACTCCTTTCAATTATATTCCTATATTTCTGTCATTCTTAAGTACAACAGGCAACATTTGCCTCATCTGGGTTAGAATTATTGTTTCAAACTTAGTAATAGAGAAATTAATCCAGTACCACTGGATTGTACGCTGACTAGAGTAGATCAAAATCAGATAGCATGACTTCCTGGACACATACCATACATACGACTCTGTATTTAAAACAAAAATAAGAAAGAGACTTAAACTATCATATTATTAAATGTACAAATTCTTCAAAATAAAAAAATAGGCACTACTATTTCTTAAAAAATGATCAGTTGAAAAACAAACAGACTCATAGGTACAGAAAACAATCTGATGGTTGCCAGAGGGTGAGGAGGGTAGAGGGCTGGGTAAAACAAGGAGAAAGGATTAAAAAGTATGAACTGCTAGTCATAAAATAAATAAGACATGGGATACAGTGTACAGCATAGGGAATATAGTTAATATGAGATAAAAACTTTGCATGGCAACAAATGGTGGCTAGTTAATTGTGGTGATTAATCACTTCATAATGCATATAAAATCTTGAATCACTATGTTGTGCATCTAAAGCTAATATGATGTACACCAACTACACTGCAAATAAAAAGTAAATAAGTGTTTAAAAATGATCAGTTGATACAAACTTTCCTAAGTGCAGGTAAATTCTAACTAACCTGGGTGAATACCAATATAAAGAGAAAGCCCTCCATCAGGAAGCAGAAGAATCCAGGGAGAAAAAAATCCAGACGTATAAAATTCATTGTATGCTGGTATTTGTTGAGTGATGTTCCACCTTTCTGTGTTAGTTCTATTAAATTCAGTGCCCCAGGAGCCTCTACTAGTTTAAACAAACAGACAAAAATCAGACATCTCCTCAGCCTGTGACTCTTTTCAGCCCCCACTGTGCTCCATCTAATGTAAAATATTCTTTGGTATAATTTTGTTATAAAATGCTCAGTGAAATAGCATAGATGCATTTTGGTGAAATTTTGAAACAGATGGGGATATTTTAGCTGCCCTCACCCCTTGTGCTTGAACAATATATTTTGTAGGCTAAAACATTTTCTTAAAAACAAGATAGGAGCTGAATATATTTTCAGGCTGTCTTGAGAAAACCATGAAAATAGATATCCATGAAGCAAGTTCTGTTGTTGTTGTTTTGTTGTTGTTAACACTTACTTGCTTCCCACGGGGCCTTTTAAGAAGCCACAAGTAATTTCGTCAGGTTATGTGTCTTTGTGAAGTTCCATTTAAGAGGATATTTTAGTAAACAGTTTTGTCATGCATATTACATGAAGAAGGTTTTCTCTTTCTTGATTTCCTGTTATGTCTGACCCTCTGTTTTCTTTCATCATCAGTTCTTTTCATTCTTTCTTGTTGTTGTTGCCCTTGTGTTTTTGATGGTTTTTTTTATTTTGTTTTGTTTTTTTAAGATTTTATTTATCTATTCATGTGAGACAGAGAAAGAGAGGCAGAGGGAGAAGCAAGCTCCCCACAGAGGAGGGAGACTGATGCAGAACTCAATTCCAGGACCCCGGGATCATGACCTGAATGGAAGGCAGATGCTTAACCATCTGAGCCACCCACTCCCCTGTTTTTTCCTTCGTTAATGATTAATCTTTTTCCTTTCTACTTATCTTTTCCACCCTTTATTTTCTAACCAAACCTACATAGAACAATATAATAATTCTTACACAAGAAATTTCTTTCCATCCTTGGATGTACAGATATTTTTCCCTGAAAAAGGTACTAGCACATGCTCAGCAGGTCAATTTTTCATTATTCTGTCTCCCACATAACTGTCATAAAAGGAGTCTTCCTGACACAGACTTACATATTTTCACATATGCTAATGAAAGTGACATTTTACAACTTTATTCTATATAGAATGTGTTTTATTGTTGCCTAGAAAATATATTTGCACACTATTTTTAGACTTTTCATAATAAGAATCAAACATTGACTTAAAATAGCTGCCTTCTATTTTCATTTATGTTATATATTGAATCTGACCACTTGTGATGTTCCTATGCTTCATTGGATTTGTTCTATAAATTGGTTTTCCTTTTTTCCAGACATATTGTCTTGAATACTTGAATACCAGTTCTAAGACAAATTAAATCATTAATATGGTGTTTACTTTCCTATGACCTCTGACTCTGGGCCCTCCAACTTTCAGTCATCTTCTGAGCTCTCTAAATGCACTCTTCACCTAGAACTCCTTACACAGACTCCTCTTCTGGCTGGAGAACCTTTACTCCTGCCCTAAGATTTCATGTAAACTCACTCTTCCACAGGATTTCTCCACCATTCCCAGCATCACTTCTGCCCAATCCATATGTTTTAGGCATTGAAGTCCTATGGGCTTTGTTTCCTTTTAGGGATTTTTCCTACATCTTTGATTTTCGCTCATCTTTCTTTCTCAAAGTGAAGTTAGAGCGTATCTGAAGATCAGTCTAGAAAATTTGCAGGTCCCAATAGGACAGAATGGAGGGAAAGCACTTCTTCAGAAAGTGAACAAACTGAAACTGGTACAATACAAACCAGAACCAAAGTGGCTAGGAAGCTATCTATATATGGCTTCTTCAGCCACTATTTTACAAGTAAAATGACGCAGATTTCCAAAGAGCAGTGTGGATTAATCAATGTGTTATATTATTTAGTCCTCTCTACCACTGGCTGTGAGTTTCTTGAAATAATGATTGCATAATCCATCTGACTATCTGCAGAAAACCATGCTTGGGATGCTGAAGTTGCTCAATAATTGTTGAATTAATTAATAAAAAAGGGAGTAAATTATGCGCTCACTGATTTTGCTTGATTCTTTATCAAGTAAAAAGAAGATTCCACAAAGAATCACAAATTTCAATATCTTCATGTATTTGAATTAGATCTACTTCTTTGAACATGTCTTCCCAATCGGTAGGAAATTTTAAGCCAAATTCTCAGTAGTGAAATACAGCATTCAAGGTTATGTGAGGCTTCCCTTATGTAAATAATACATAAATAATAAGATAGTTAAATTACCCTAATAATATCCCAAATTAAATTGTTTGCAATAATACAAGCACATATATATTTTTCCTTTTCTCTGTTTCTATTGTGTGTAATAAATATTTAATCACTTTAAAATTTTGTTCAGTCAATTTAACTACTTCTGACAGCTTCCACTAAGGAAATGTTTTCTTTCCCTTCCAAAGAAGATTCTAAAAACATTCACTGAAATATCTTATGGATTCTACACATATATAACCCCGGAAGAAATCTCTTCTACAATTTTCTTCAAAGCAAGTAACATATAAATTCACTAAAATACTGTGTTACAAGGATGCTTGGAAACACTCCTAATGATAGCTGTTGTGTTATTGGGCTGAAAACTGTTGGGTGAATACACCAGCTGCCATGAGTTAAACTTCAAGAAAAATATCCAAGTTTCTGGACACTAAAACATTCACGTTTGCTAGAAGTAAAATTAAGACGTTATCCTAAGTGGGCGCCTGAGTGGCTCAGTTGGTTAAGCGATCGACTCTTGGTATTAGTTCCAATAATGATCTCCGGGTCTTGGGATCGAGTTCGGTGTTGGGCTCTGCACTCAGTGAAGATTCTGCTTCAGATCCTCTCTTCCCCTCCCTCTGCCTCTCCCCCAGTCTCTCTCTCACTCTCCCTGCAAATAACTAACTAACTAACTAAATAAATAAATAAATAAAATCAATCTTTGGGGGAAAAAAAGAAGCTATCCTAAGAATGAAAGAGATTGGATGACTTATTTTTTTAAACAGCATGTTTTATTGCCATTGGTAAAAATGAAATTCACAAAAAGAAAGCTATTATCAGTTACAAATAAATGATGTGCAATGGCAAGATTTTTTTTAATGTTGATTAATTCCTGTGCTCTATACATATCATAAAAGAAAGTTTGTAGGAAGAGAAAATGGAAGGCAGGTCCATCTGCTTTATTAAAAGAGAATATATTAATTTTTGTAAGAAAAAAAATCTAACAATTTTTTTAGAATAGTTTTTAGAGATATTTTTGCCATAAGTTTTCCTTTTTGTTTTGTTTTGTTTTGACCTGAAACTGAAAAACTGAAAAAACATACGAAAAAAGTATGTTTACTTTTACATTCAAAATTGGTCTTTTTCCTTTACTTGTTACTACAGAATTAACATGTATACATGTTATACAATTTATATAATCTGAAGTTTAGAAAAAGGAATGGTTAATTTATTTCCAAAAGTCCTGAAATTGAGTACTTTATAAGAAATAGGACATTTAGGGCACCTGGGTGACTTAGTAGGTTAAGCAGTTGACTCTTTTTTTTTTTTTTAATTTTTTATTTTTTATAAACATATATTTTTATCCCCAGGGGTACAGGTATGTGAATCGCCAGGTTTACACACTTCACAGCATTCACCAAAGCACATACCCTCCCCAATGTCCATAACCCCACCCCCTTCTCCCAACCCTCCTCCCCCAAAACCCTCAGTTTGTTTTGTGAGATTAAGAGTCACTTATGGTTTGTCTCTCTCCCAATCCCATCTTGTTTCATTGATTCTTCCCCTACCCACTTAAGCCCCCATGTTGCATCACCACTTTCTCTCTTCATTTCAGCTCAGGTCATGATTTCAGGGTCCTGGGATCAAAGTCCAGGTTCTAGGTTTGGTGGAGAGTCAGCTGGAGGATTCTCTCTCTCTCTCTCCCCAACCCCCTCCCCCATTCTCTCTCTATCCCTCTCTAAAATAAATAAATAAACCTTTTCTTTTTTTTTTTAAGAAATATGACATTTGTCTGTTAGTCTGTAATAATGTTACTTAATATTTGTAGAGAGTAAACCTAGTATCAGAACTTTAAATACACGTTGTAAGCTAAACATAACTATGAGTTACGTAGAGTGATTATTCCCATTTTAAAGATGAGGAAATTGCTATAGCAAAGATTTGTATTAAGATTAAGTATTGCTTGGCCAAGATCACCAAACTGTGGAAAGAACCAAGAGGCCCTTCAATGGATGAATAGATAAAGAAGATATGGTCCATATACACTATGGAGTATTATGCCTCCATCAAAAAGGATGAATACCCAACTTCTGTAGCAATATGGACAGGAGTGGAAGAGATTATGCTGAGTGAAATAAGTCAAACAAAGAGAGTCAATTATCATATGGTTTCACTTATTTGTGGAGCATAGCAAATAGCATGGAGGACATGGGGAGATGGAGAGGAGAAGGGAGTTGAGGGAAATTGGAAGGGGTGGTGAACCATGAGAGACTATGGACTCTGAAAAACAATCTGAGGGGCGGGGAGTGGGAAGATGGGGGAACCAGGTGGTGGGTATTAGGAGGGTACGTATTGCATGGAGAACTGGGTGTGGTGCAAAAACAATGAACTCTGTTATGTTAAAAAGAAATTTAAAAAAAAAATCAAAGAAAAAAATAAGATTAAGTATTGCTTGCAGTCACCTGAGTCACAGAGTTGGGAGGGTGGTCTCTGATTTGAGTGTGCCATTTAAATTTTGCCTAGTTTCTCTCAGCCTCCTTATTTGGAATCGATTTCAAAAGATCCAGCAGGAAAAAGTAGAACCTCATTAACAGATTTTCAAGTTCTGAGAAAAGCATTGCATATTCACTTCACTTGGCTATCTAATCATAGAATTTGTTAGAATCTGTTATTCTGGATAGAATCATTTTGGTTTTTAGGAATGCTTTTCTAATTTAGGGCCACTGTGTTTTACTCTGGTGAGTATATAGACAGAAGTTTTACCATACACTTATGATCTATGAGATTGGGTGTGCCTTTAAAACAACTGAGTTATAGTTTTCTCATCTGCACAGGAGAGATGATGCCTACCTACATTATAGTGCTAATGTTAGGATTTCAGGATCATTACCTATGTAAGGTCCCCTGGATGACCCTTAGCACACAGTCAATGCAAAATAATTCATTTTAATTCCTTTATATTCCTGAATCCCAACTTAATTTTCTTTCTGTTTAAAATCTGCTACCACCAATTATATATTTTGAATCTACCTTTTTGGACAAATGAGTAGAAGAATTTGGCTTAGAATCTCTTGGATACTAACCGATACTCAATATTTATTTTCCCTTAATATCTCACACACAGTGCAAAATATATTATTCCTGTTAATATTGCCCACCATTAACCCCAGATACTTCTCCCCTTCCATTTTTCTACTGCTGCTTTGCATCCTAGGACCACACAAACCTTCATCTGCCGTTCCTCTAGGGATCAACTTCTAGGTTTTATCCTCATCAACCCTTTACACCCTTTTCAAAATTCAAATAAGTAATTCCTTGTTTTTGAGCTCCTTCTGATTTCTATACAGAATGGAATACTTGACTTTAATGCAAAATCGGACCCATTATAAATTTCCACCAGAGTATTTTGGTTATTAAGATCTCTCAACTCATTGAGATATGCACACAAATGGCTTATTTGTTCAAATTGCTACCCCATTACACCATATCAAAATTTACTGCTAGATAATGCCTTTTTAAAACCATAATTTGCAGTTGCCTTGGTTATAGATGCACTTTCATTATATTTTTCAATCTGAGAGGTGTTAATGTTAAAACATTGATTTAAGGTTTAATTCTTTGAAATATCAGAATGTATTTGACATATAACATTCAAGTTATACATATATAATTTATATATTGTAATATTATTGCCACTGTAGTGATGATTAGCATATCTGTCATGTCACATAATTATTCTTTTTCAGTCTGGAGAGTAATTAACATCTAGCCTTGAAGCAAGTTTGATGATTATAGTAAAACAATATTGTGTACATTCAATCTACTTTGCATTAGATTTCTAAGACGTACTTACTACTAGTTTCAAGTGTGTATTCTTAAACAACATCTGTCCTATCTCCTCCCCATCGTCCCCTGGTAACCATCATTTCAGTCTCTGTTTATATGAGTTAGACCTTTTAAGATGCAATGTGTAAGTGATACCATCCAGTATTTGTCTATCTCTATCTGACTTTTTTCACTTAGCATGTCCTCAAGTTTCATTCATGTCTCAAGTGGCAGGATGGCCTTTTTATGGTTGAGTACCATATTTTTCTTTATCCATTCATCCCTTGATGGATACATTGGTTGTTTCCATATCCTGACTATTGTGAATTGTGCTGCAGTGAACATGGGAGATGAACATGCAGATATTTATTCAGTATCCTGTTCTTTTCTTTTAGGTGTATACCCAGAATTGAAATTGATGGATCCTACGGTAATTCTGTTTTTAATGTTTTTAGAAATTATTATATTGTTTTCCGTAGTGGCTGAACCAAATTGCATTTCCGCCAACATTGTATAAGGAGTTCCTTTTCTCCGCATCCTCACCAACATTTATGTTTTGTCATTTTGGTAATAACCATTGTAACCAGTGTGTGATACCTCGTTGTGGTTTTGATTTGCACTTCCCTAATAAATAGTAATGTTGAGCATCTTTTCATGGACTGTTGCCCTTTGGATGTCTTCTTTGAAAAACATTTCTATTTAATTCCTCTGTCCATTTTTTAATCAGATTGTTTGTTACTGAGTTATATGAATTCTTTATCTATTTTGGGTGTGAATCCTTATCTGATGTATGGTTTATAAAATTGTTCTCCCATTCTTTAGGTTGCCTTTTTATCTTGTCAAGTTTTATTTTTCTGTGCAGAAGCCTTTTCACCTGTTGTAGTCCCACATGTTGATTTTTGCTTTTGTTGTTTGTGCTTTGGGTGTCCTATCGAAAAAATCATTATAACAACCACTGTTGAGAAGCTTCTTCCCTATGTTTTCTTATGGAAATTTTATGGTATTGGGTTTTATGTTTAACTCTTTAATCCATTTTTAGCTAACTTTTCTGAGTAGTACCAGATTTTATTTTTCTGCATGTGTTTATCAATTTCCCCAGCACTGTTAGTTGCATTTGGTGTTCTTGGCTCCCTGGTTGAACATTAGTTGACTGTATATGTGCGGGCTTAATTTGCAGATCTCTATTCTCTTCCATTGGTCTACGTATGCCAGCATCATACTGTTTTAATTACTATGGCTTTAGAGTATAGCCTGGGATCAAGAAGTGTGATGCCGGGCACCAGGGTGAATTAGTGGGTTAAGCCTCTGCCTTCAGCTCACGTCATGATCTCAGGGTCCTGGGATCGAGTCCCACATTGGGCTCTCTGCTCAGCAGGGAACCTGCTTTCCCCCCATCCCCCACCGACTTGTGATCTCTCTCTGTCAAATAAATAAATAAAATACTAAAAAAAAAAAAAAGAAAGAAAAAAAAAGTTTGAAGCCTATAGCTTTGTTCTTCTTTGTCAAGATTGGTTTGGCTATTTGGAGTACTTTGTGGCTCCATGCAAATTTTAAGGTTATTTTTCTATTTCTGTAAAGAATGCCTATCAGAGTTTGGGGGGAAAAAAAACTTACATGGCTAATTTCTCTAGATGTTTTGGGTAGTAGGGACATTTTCTTCCCTCTTTCTCCCAGGGTTCTATTTCTTCAACATGGGTAACTTAAAGAGGAGTAGACGGTCTTGGGCTGACTTTCACATAATATTTTCCATTCCCTCTCTGTACATGACCCTCCAAGGTTGGTTAAAATGGAGACAGGAAAAATTGGAAGATGACTTCATGCATTGGAATTTAGAGGTGCTGCTCTCCCATCTCCTTGGGAATGCCTTACCATATCATTTCTCCTAAATGCCCCCTCCCTTTTTTTGCTTAAGTAATACAGGGGTAGGCTGATGGATAAGCAGATGTCCAAGTTTGGAGGAAAAATTAAAAACAAAGGCTTTCTTTTTCAGAGGTACTCCTGAAATTTATGACTATTTCACTTTTTGCTCACTTTTCATCCAATAAGAAAGCTGCAGTAACACTCTTCTTTCCTACAGGTAGAAGATTAAAAAAATAATAAGTGCCCTTTGGCTAGTCATCTAGGGCCTATAACCAATATGCTTCAATACAGTTGAGGGAATCGTCCATGAAAATGCTAATTTTGTCATTATTTAATTATCATACATAGAATATTTAGACAGCATCAACTAAGGAATGACTGCCTTCTGGCAGCTTTTATAAATTGGAAGGGTACAAGACCCCAAATAGCAGGTTTTACCTGAGATGTCATTCCTTTTCATATGGCTTATTGAAACCACTTAAATTGAATATTTATTTCTCTTTACTCTCCATGTTTCTCAAATTCCAAAAGCTGAATTGAGCATAAATTGGTCTATTAATATAGTACCCACTCTCTTTTGAACAAATCTTTTCCTATGTCCTTTACTCTGTATAGAATGGCTTGTGTATATATGAAACCTGCCTTTTAAAGTAGGTTTCTCCCTTATCTACTGGAAAATGCATCAGCTGGAGAATAATCTTCACCAGATTTCTGAAATGAAGTTGTCATTGATAATTTTGCAGTGGGTCTCTTAGAAGCCAATGAAGACTAGTTTTCAAAGACTAGTTTTCAAATTTAGGTCTCCAAATTCCATAGTCATGGTCAGGGTTCCAAATGTATGTAACTAAACAACCCAAGGCCAACGTGAATCTAGAGTGAGAAAATGAATGTCTCTTGAGCCCATGGACAAGCTACTTGAAGATAAAGACAGTCCTTCATATTGCTGTGGTTTGGTCATAGATAATGAATGGAATTTCACTCAGCTACTCCAGCACTGTCTACTACCTAAAATCCAGAGCCTCACACACTAATTCCCCGGGACACACAAACCATTTACTCTACTTGCCTGCATATTGGATAGAAAACACACACACACACACACACACTCACATGCCCAAAGTAGCAAATAATTGTTTCATTTTCTTGTTTCATTTATTTTTTTCAGGGTATCCTAAATTTTCCCTCAGAATTAGCCACTTACTAAAAAAAATCTCAGCACCCACATACACATTTTAAGGACTATGTTTAAATAGTTCAAAGTCATAATAAGTCACACAAACATTACTTTTGATAAGTTCATGTGTTCCTATGAAGCCCTGTACCTTATAAAAAGAGCCAGTCATCTGTACAAAAATAACCTCTTGCCTGCAGTTGAGGTCTCATTTGTTAGAGTCACCTGCCAAATCTGTAACACTTAAGTGCACAACTCTAAAAATGGGCAGGATGCACAGGATGTACAAACTATTAAAATGAAAAAATCTGCATTGTCTAATTTCACTAACTCATCATTGAAACTTAAACTCACTTGATTAAGGACCAACCAGAAGTTCCCATTCTTATTTTGTACCAAATCTCTTTCCTTGGAGGTTTTTTTGGAGTTTTGAGCTTAATACGTTGGTTGCTGACAGTTCCCTTAAATTAAACGTACTTCTTTCTGCCCCAAACTATAGGTCTTGCACAGAGCAGTTGGGAACCCCAGTCTTCTTCCAGGAGAAATGTAACAAGTCTCAAAAACAAAGAAGCAAGTAAGCCCCTGTGTCTGCTGCAGGAGAGTAAAGAAAGGAGAGTAGTGAGAACATGCTCTCACTCGTAAAGTACCTATGTAGGAAGGTCATTATTAGTATCACTTATGACAGGGGTCACAGGTGTTTACATCATGGTAAGCACCCAGTAAATAGGAACTTTTATTATTAAATTACTATTAGCTTTTTGTATTTATTCCTTGGGTTAGACCAAACCTATATGTATTGTGTTTTCTCTACTTTTTTTCCTTGTAATCTTCTCTGGTCTTTCAAAGCCATCCACACTGGGTGAGAGGAAGAACACCCATTAAACGAGCGTCATGCAAAAAAACAATGTGAATCAATCTAAAGAAGAAACTAGAACACTTATGGTTTGTCTCCCTCCCAATCCCATCTTGTTTCATTTATTCTTCTACCCACTTAAGCCTCCATGTTGCATCACCACTTCCTCATATCAGGGAGATCATATGATAGTTGTCTTTCTCTGCTTGACTTATTTCGACAAACTGAGGGTTGCCGGGGGGAGGGGGTTGGGGAGAAGGGGGTGGGATTATGGACATTGGGGAGGGTATGTGATTTGGTGAGTGCTGTGAAGTGTGTAAACCTGGTGATTCACAGACCTGGGGATAAAAATATATGTATATAAAAAATATATGTTTATAAAAAATAAAAAATAAAAAATAAAAAAAATATTGACAGTTAAAAAAAAAAAAAAAAAAAAAAAAAAAAAAAGAAGAAACTAGAACAATGTAGTCCTTTGCTCCTTGGTGTAAAATTCACCTCAAATAAGATGAGCATCTATATCCTTTCTTTAATACTTGGGACCACATATTCTAACATAAAAAATAAAATAAAATGTTCTTAGTAAGCTAGCAATATGGTAGAAACCAAATGCTCCCTAATAGTTATAATAAATGAATTAAGCATAATGCAATGAGGACTTGAAAGACACAGGTGTGGTACCTGTAGAGAGAAGCAGACTGTTGGTGGCTAGGAAAAGCTGATTGGAGAAAGAAGCCTATAATATTTGGTTTCCATATAATTCTATCTAATTTCCTGCATGTCTATGAGCAAAAATGTATTTTTTAAATAGCATAGTTAAAGAAAAATATTGACTTTTTTGTTTCTTTTGTGTATCTTTTTGTTTTAGTCACAAAAAGAAAAAAGAGCAACATATGTCTGACACAGTAAAATCAATAATTCTAAGAATTAACTTACCTTTCCCAGTAATAGAATTAGACATACACATGAATAATGTATTTTATAGTATGAAAGAGGGAAATACGTGTGTAGGAAAATATAATTTACTGAAGGTAGCTAAGATTGCTATGAGAAATGCCCAGTGGCATTGAGAGTAAAGTAGAATGGATTTGCTGGGATCCATACTTCATTTCGATACAGAAAATGTGTCAATATGAGGCCTACTTCAGGGATGATGAGCAATGCTTTTCTTTTCTCTTATTTTTTAATGAAGTCAGGACATAACTCTTTTCATGAGTAAGTAGTATTTGAATTTGATCATAGTTTGTTTCTTTCTCTTTTATGGGAACACGGATTGCCTATCAAAGAAATTCAGAAAGAATTTACAAAAATGTGCACTACATATACTGCTTCAGAATTAAGAAATGTTGGAGAAAATGGGTCAGTGTTTTTAAGTTAAGTATAAATTCCTTAAGTAGAAATTCCCTACAGTAGAAGTTTTGAGTTGAGTAAAACTACTTTTTTACCTAACTGGAAAAATGTTTAAGTCCCAAGGAACCTGTCACCAAAGGAAGCTGTCAGTTTGTATATTTCTAACTGATTACAGAAAGAATCGTGTGCCATTGCACTCTCCCTCTGGCCAAGAACATTTATAAGGTCTTAGTAAAATGTGAGTATAGTTAACTACCTAATACATAACACTGGGTAAATGTACACATTACTCTGATTAAGTGAAAACACCACTAACTGAACCAACAAAGCCCAGCAATTTGTCTTAAAATAAGTGTCTCTTTTGTGTTCAGTAAATGGGAATACATTCACTATCTTTCTCATTCTATATAATTACAGCAGATGGGAACGTTTTTCCTTAGATTGAGAACTTGGCATTTTACGTGTTTAATTTGGCTCAAGATACAACATTTATAGAACTGCATTCCAAGCAGTGATTTTCTAAAAGATTCCCCATTGAATATGAATGTAATTATGTTAAATATTCCACCCAGAAATTATAACCCTAACCCTAAAGGTTATTTGTTGGGCATAAAACAAAAACATGGGCCTTTTTTGTTGTTTTCTAGACCACTGAGCAAAAGTCTATAAATTGTTACTCCAGGGTAATAACTGACTTAAATTTGAGTATGAATACAATCAGCTCTAACTAACAGACAGACTGATATACTAAGCTTATTTATTATGGTTTTGCTCACTGATTAATGTCAGGGCTGTTTCTGTGTGACTGGCAGGCCAAAGGCTGACAGGAAAAGGAAGAGGTAAAAAGAGAAGGAGATAATTTGGAATATCTGTCAAGCATCTCTGCTTTTACTCTTTTGCAGTTGTTCTTCCTAATGGTGAGGACTGGGCCACATACACGACTAGCTCAGATCATTAAGTCAGTGTTGAGTTTTATGAGAATCATCGGGGTATATAGAGAATGAGGAAGCCAGGTCAGCCAAAAGGATCTCATCCCCCTCAGGTGTCAGGAAACGTGGAACAAGTGAAATGCCTGCTGTGGCAGCTTTGGACACAATACGTAGGCTATACAGAATCACAAACTGTATTCAAAACAACTTGATACTCAGGAGAGGATGTCATCGTGAGCACTAGGCCAGGGACCTACTGAGTTTGTCTAATATTTGTCATTTATTTCTGAGGAACATGTAATGACTATCAGAAGGGAGGGAAAAAGAGGACAAAAGCAATTTCAAGAAGGAATAAATGAAAGATCAAGATGTTCAGACGGAAGCTAGAGGTACACAAAGCATGTATGTGCTTGGTCAAAGTGGTACTCCATCTCAGATCAAAGAGTGAGAGGGATAAAAGAATGCTATTATTAACACTGGTTAACAATGCGTTGCATGAAGATCTTAGAAAGGATGACTCTAACCTGCATAGAAAATGAATGTGTGAAGGAAAGCAAGAATCATGGCCAAGGTTAAGGGTTTGGTGAGAATAGAAATACGCTAAGAGGAGAAAAAGCAGAAACTCTGCCTCTGAGCTACAGAATTCATAGAATGCTTTTCTATACTGAATGGGTGTTGGTTTTTTTTTTTTTTAATTATTACAGTAACACTTTCTTCTATATAGAAACTCACTGCTGTAAGGCAGCTCCTACACAAACTTGGCTCCTTGCGGCTAAGCACAATTTGAAAACCTCTGATTAGAGGTTGAATGTGGCTCTGCCCTTATCAGCAACAGTAAAAAATAAATAAATATTAAATATGGAGAACACTATGGCCTTATGAGAATGGTTAAAAAAAAAAAGAAAGAAAGAAACATAACAATGAAAACCCAGTAATATCACACCCTGGTAAGGAGGAAAAGGCCATCTCTGGAAGGGATGTAAAATAGCAAAAATCCCCTGGACAATAGTTTGGCAGTGCCTCACAAAGCTAAACATAGTCTCACCAAACAACCAAGCAATTGTGCTCCTAGGTATTTACCCAACTGATCTGAAAACATATGTTCATACAAAAACCTGCATGCTAATGTTTATTTCAGTTTTGTTTATCATTATGGAAAACTGGAAGTAATTCAAGATGTCCATCCATGAGCAAATGGGTAAAAAACTGCAGTACATTTATACACTGGAACATATTCAGTGATAAAACGGAAAGATTATCAGCTCACACAAAGACAGGGATAAGTTTTAAATGCATAGTAAGAAGTGGAAGAAGTCAGTCTGAAAATTCTTTAGAGTATATGATCACATTTATAGGACATTCAGAAAAAGGTAAAACTGCATAGATAATAAATGATCTCTACTTTTTGGTTAGGTACTAGTTTCTTAGATAGGATACAAAAAGCAAAGGCAACAAAGGAAAAAATAGAAAAATCAGACACCAAAATTAAAAACTTTTGTGTTTCAAAGGAAACTATCAAGAAGATGATAAGAAAACTCACAGGGTAGGAGAAAATATTATCAAATTGTAAGTAATAAGTGTTAGGAAAGGCAGTCTCATTAGTCTTCAGATCTCCACTTATCCACATAAAAATGAGCCCTGGTTTTGGAACGCTTCCTTACCAAGAGATAAAGAGTTCACACAACCTGTGCTGCACTTACCATGTTGGGTAGGAACATCTTCCCCTGCTTCAGGCTCAATGAATGTTCTCTGGTCTCTGCTCAAAGCATGTAGATCATATAGCATCTAGCCAACCCTGCAGTTGTGTCTATCCTCTACCAGGAGGATACAGAGTCCTTCCCTTTGGTGGGAGAAGGGTGTGCACATGCAAACTGCCTTGCACTGGCTGCAGGAAGAGACCTTCCTGCAGTGGTTCCTGAAGCAGTTACGGAGGACCAGTACACACTACTGAGGCTGATCTTGAACAGTCTCTTCTCTATGAAAGTACAGCTTTGTTCCTTCCAGGGCTTGACTGTGTTTGTCTTCCTTGGGACTCCAACATAAAGATGCAATGACCGGAAGTGTTGAGAGTCCTTCCCTGGAATTGGTAACCAGTGCACAGTACTCTGCTTGACAATAAGAAACATGCATATAGAATGCTTTTAAAACTCTTACAACTCAATAATAAAAGAAATAATCATGTTTTAAAAAAAAAAAGACAAAGGATCTAATAGACGGTCCTCTAAAGGTAGATATAAAATGGCCATTAAACAAATGAAAAGGTGTTCAACATCATTAGCCATCAGAAAAAAAAATGCAAATCAAAGCCACAATGAAGCACTCCTTTATATAAACTGTGATGTCTCTAATAAAAATTAAGATAATAATAATTAAAAAAAAAATTAGAGTGCCCTGGTGACTCAGTGGGTTAAGCACCTGCCTTAGGCTCAGGTGAAGATCTCAGGGTCCTGAGATCAAGCGCCACCTCAGGCTCCCTGCTCAGAGGAGAGCCTGCTTCTCCCTCTCCTCCTGCACATCAATCCCCCTCCACGCTCATGCTATCTCTCTCACTCTCTTTCTCTCAAAATAAATAAAATATTTTTTAAAAATTAAAGGAAAAGAACAAGTGTTGGCAAAGAAATTGGATCCCTTATTTCCTGCTGGTAGAAATATAAAATGGTGCGGCCACTTTGAAAACAGATTGGCAGTTCCTGAAAAACAATCATAGAGTTACCATATTACTGAGCAAGTCCACTCTTAGAGAAATGAAAATGTAGTGACACACACACACACACACACACACACACACATACACACAATATACACAAATGTTCCTAGCAGCATTGTGCATTATAGCCAAAATGCAGAAACAATCCAAATGTCCATTAACAGATTAATAGTTAAATAGAATTTGGTGTATTCATACAACAAAACATTATTTGACAATCAAAAGAAATGAAGTGAAAAATTAAATCACAGTTTCCAATCTGGCATGTAAAGAACTTGGAAGTCAGTACTTCATCCTAACAAGTAAAAATCTGAACAGAGAAATGAACAGCTCTTCTTACACCCATAAACAAAGGGAGATCCCAGCGTAAACGGCTGCCCCTTCCCTTAGAAAGACCTGTAAGGAATACAGAGGATTACGACTTACCAGAGCAGAAACCCACAAGTAGAAATAGCCATGGGAACCAGCGCCAGGGCAAAGGAAACTGAGCCATAATTGATGAAAAGCTGGAGGCTCAGGGTGGACAATGACAAGAGATTCAAAACTCCAAGGGGACCCAGTCATTGAAGAGCCCCCACACTTTTGTGAATTATACCTCCTGAAGCTTCAGAAGATTCTCACAGTGAATATATATTTTTTAGAAAAATCCCCTCACACTTCCAGCTGTGGAAGAGGAAAAGGAGCTATGAGGAAATTTGCCAGAACACTCTGTTCTTAACCAGGTCTGCCCTCAGCAGAAACTGTTTAACCCTGAGTCTGGGCTTTTATCATAGCCTGACTGACCTAGGGGAAAGGAAATACCCAATTCTAGTAGATTCTAGCTATCTTGCCCTACTTATATGGGACATTAAAAAAAAAAAAAAAGCCTGAGAAGCACTTGTAAAGACTACAATCAGATGTACAGTCTTATAAAAAACTAAGTGTAGGACTGTAGAATGCTTCCTTCCCCCGACACCACCACATTGCTAAAGTCCCCTTTATAGCAGTCCTTTTACTCTGTACGCTATTTTTTGCTATCAAGAAAATATTACAATATATTACAGAGTATTATCAAGAAAAATATACCAATAGGCAAAAACAAATCAAATAACTATAGTTTGAACAGACAGAGTGACATCAAAACCAGATTCAGATAAGTTGGAATTATCAGATGAATAATATGCTACGGGCTATAATAGTTAAAGGAGACCACATTCAAGAACATGAAGGCAATGCAAGTCCAAATGTTGAAATTTTAAGAAAATAAGCAAAGTTAATACCAATACTTCTCAAATTCATTTAAAAAAAATGAAGAAGAGGGAATTCTGCACCTCTAAACATTGCATTGTTAAATTTTGTCTATTTTAAAAACATAAAATGAGTGACAGTATATTTTTGACTTGCTTTTTCTTTCTATTCAATAATATAATATGGATTTATCCGTATAGATACATACCTGTATTTCTTTCCTTTTTATTTTGTACAGTAGCCCACTATATTAATATATGTTATGCATTTAGTGTACTCATGTTGAACTTTTTTATATTATTTTAGTATGTAATTATTACCAACAATGTTTCAATGATTTTCATTGTACATTTCTTCTGGTGTACCTGTATTTCAGTTCTTTTATACCAAGTGGTAAAATCACTAAGGGATAGCCTATACATATATTCTACAATACTAGTTAATACACACATGCTTTCCAAATAATAATACCAATATATATATTCTCTATAGCATTGTATGATAATTTGCTTAGCTCCCCATCCTTGTTTATGTATATTATTATGAGACTTTTTTAAGAAAACAAACAAAATGGGGTGCCTGGGTGGTTCAGTGTGTTAAAGCCTCTGCCTTCGGCACGGGTCATGATCCCGGGGTCTTGGGATCAAGCCCCGTATCAGGCTCTCTGCTTGGTGGGGAGCCTGCTTCTCCCCCTTCTCTCTGCCTGCCTCTCTGTCTACTTGTGATTTCTGTCTGTCAAATAAATAAATAAAATCTTAAAAAAAAAAACAACCTATACCACTGCAAGAAATAGCATGTATTAATGTAGTTTTATTTTGGATTGCCCTAAGACATGAGGTTGTTTCTTTTTTCCATATAATCATGCCACATATATATGTGGCATGATTATATATTACATATATGTAATTATATATGTAATATATATTGTATAATTATATATGTAATATATATATATTATATATGTAATATATAATATAATATATTACATATATGTAATATATATACATATAGACCCTTTATAATCCTAGTCTGGAAAATGCCTTTTCATGTCTTTTGCCTGCTTTTTTTTTTCTTTGAATATTATTTTTTTAATTTGTACGAGTTCTTTCATTATTCAACTATAAAATCAATCATTCCTTCAGGGGTGTCTGGGTGGCTCAGTCGGTTCAGTGTCTGACTCTTGGTTTTGGCTTAGGTTGTGATCTCAGGGTAGTAGGATCAAGCCCCTCATCCCCAACCAGCTCCACACTGAGTGTGGAGTCCACTTCACATTTTTTCTCCCTCTGTCTCTCCCCAACTTATGTGCCCACATGAACGCACACTCACTTTCTCTCAAATAAATAAATAAAGCCCTTAAATATATTCATTCAGCTTTTTCCCCCACTCTGTTCTTTGCCTTCCCAAACAGAATTTATAGTTGAATTCATGTTTTGTATTTTGTTTCATTTAATAAATATTTCTATATTCTATACACATGAAAATATTTTCATAGAACTATCCCTGTTTTTTTCTCCTTAATGAGATTTAGTTAGTTAGTTAGTTAGTTAGTTGTCATTGACCTCTTCACCTATTTCTCCCACCCCCCACCCTCTTGCCTCTGGCAACCTCTAATCTGTTCTTTGTATCTATGAGTTTTTTTTTTTTTTTAACTGTTGTTATTTGCTTGTTTTAGATTCCACATATAAGAGAAATCATACAATATTTATCTTTCTCTTTCTGAATTATTTCACTTAGCATAAAAACCTTGAGGTCCATTCAACATGTTACAAATGCAAGATTTCTTTGTTTTTTTTAATGGCTGAATAATGTCCCATTGTGTATATATGTGTATATCAGTTTCTTTATACTTCATCCATTGATAGACACTTAGATTATTTCTATATCTTGGCTATTATAAATATGCTGCACTGAACATGGGAATGCATATGTCATTTCAAATTAGTGCATTTGTTTTCTTTGGATAAATACCCAGAAGTGGTATTGGTAGATCATATGATAGCTATATTTCAATTTTTTGAGGAACCTCCATACTGTTTTCCACAGTTTACATTCCCACCAACAGTGCACAAGTGTTTTCTTTACATCTTTGCCAATGCTTATTTCTCCTCTTCTTGATCACAGCCATTTTAACAGATGTGAGATAATGTCTCCTTGTGGTTTTGACTTGCATTTCCTTAATGATTAATGATGTTAAGCATCTTTTCATGTACTTACTGGCCATCTGTATGTCTTCTTTGGAAAAATGTTTACTCAGATCTTCTGCCTATTTTTTTAATTGGATTGGTTTTTACTATTGGGTTGTATGAGTTCTTCTTTATGTATTTTGGATATTAGCCCGTTGCCAGATACATGGCTTGCAAATAATCTCTCCCATTCAGTAGATTAACTTTTCATTTTACCGATTGCTTCCTTTGTTGTGCAGAAGCTTTTCATTTTGATGCATTCCCACCTATTTATTTTTGCTTTTGTTGCAATTCCTTTTGGTTTCAGAGTCATAAAGTCATCACCTATGTCAAAGAATTTACTGCCTATGTTTTCTTTCTAGGAATTTTATGTTTTCAGGTCTTATGTTTAAGTCTTTAATCCATTTTGATGAATTTCTGTATATGGTGTAAGACAGTTGTCCAGTTTCATTTTTTTGCACACAGCTATCCAGTTTTCCCAACACCATTTATTGAAAAGACTGTTCTTGGGGTGCTGGGGGACTCAGTTCAGTATCTGCCTTTGTCTCAGGTCATGATCATAGGGATTGATCCTGGGATTGATCCCCCACATTTGACTTCCTGCTCAGCAGGAAGCCTGCCTCTCCGTCTCTCTCTGCCCCTCCCCCTCCTGCTCATGTTCTCTCTCTCTCTCTCTCTCAAATAAATAAATAAAATCTTTAAAAAAAATTTTTTAAAGTAAAGACTGTTCTTTCCCCAATGTGTATTCTTGGCTCCTTTGTTATAATTAATTGGCCATTGTATATATACTCTCTATATTGTTCCACTGTCTTCTATATGATGTTTTTATGACAAAGTCATATTATTTTAGTTATTGTAGCTTTGTAATGTAGTTTGATATCAGGGAGAATGGTGGTTCCAGCTTTGTTCTTCTTTCTCAAGATTGCTTTGTGTATTTGGCTTTTTGTGTGTGTGTGCTTTCATACAAATTTTAGGATTATTTGTTTTTTCTTTTTTTCTGTGAAAAAACCATTGGAATTTTGATAGGGATTGCACTGATCTGTATATTGCTTTGGGTAGGATGGGCATTTAACAATAGTCGTTCTTCCAATCCATGAGCATGAACTATCTTTTCATTTATTTGTGTCTTCTTCAAATCCTTCATAATATCGTGTAGTTTTGAATATACAGGCCTTTCACCAACTTGGCTAAATTTATACCTACATATTTTATTCCTTTTTATGCAGTTGTAAATGTAATTGTTTTCCAGGTTTCTATTTCTGTTCATCATTAGTTCATCATTAGTGTATAGAAATGCAGCACAATTTTGCATATTGATTTTGTATCCTATAGCTTTTCTAAATTTGTTTATCAACTCTAACAGGCTTTTGATGGGGTCTTTAAGGTTTTCCGTATAGGATGTCATGTCATTCACAAATAATTATTGAACTGATCTTAATATGGTCTCCAAAATTAAATGCGAAACTAATATAAATCCATAATATAAACATGGAAGCTGCTCGGTGTGCTCTGATCTTCCCTCATATCAGTGGTTCTCAAAAAAAACCAAAAATGGCTAATGTCAAATAAAATATACTATTTTATGGAAATGGTGTGATAAGGACTGTTCACAAGAGTTGACTTACCAGTTGTGTTTTTCAAACCCCAAGAGTTGCTTCTTATAAAATTAATAATAGTTAATTTTTTTGGAGACTTAACTAAAGTCTGGCATAATTCTATGATTTTTACATGTATTAATTTTTTCATTCTTCAAAATAACTCCATCAGTTAGATACCTCTACCATTGTTTTGTGCCGACAAAAGCACTGACGCAGAGGGCTAGTAGGCAGTATGTCTAAGGTCAAACAGCTAAAAAATTAATAAAATTTAATTAAAGCTTAGTGGTGTAGATCCTGTAGCCATATTCTCAATGAGTATAATATATTGACTCTGTAATAGTGTATGGTCAAGGCAGGCTTCACATGCATATGATCTCTGCAGTTGGTTTAATGCCCACATTGCCTAGTTCATACTTACTTCATAAATTCTGTCTCTGCCATCATGCACACATTGTAAGTCTACTGTGCAGGCCCATGGGAAACTGCTGAGGGAAGTTGCCTAACATCAATGCATGCAGATGATTTTGTAGCCAGGAGCTGATACAATCAGGAGGTGTCTTTACTCGTATCTGGTGGTTGATGCCGGAGGTTGGCTGGAACTTCCACTGCGGTTGTTGAACAGAGGACTTACAGTCTGTCTCTGTGGCCTGAGCTTTCTCACAGTATATTAACATCAGAGTATTCTGACTTCTTACATCAAAGACTTCTTACAGACAGCTTATGTAAATGATAAATGAATAAGCTGCTGTCTTTTTCTTACCTATCCCCAAAAATCACGTCTGGGGGCACCTGGGTGGCTCAATGAGTTGAGGCCTCTGCCTTTGGCATAGGTCATGGTCTCAGGGTCCTGGGATCCAGCCCCGCATCGGGATCTCTGCTTAGTGGGGAGCCTGCTTCCCCCTCTCTCTCTGCCTGCCTCTCTGCCTACTTGTGATCGCTTTGCCAAATTAAAAAAAAAAAAAAGAAATCACCTTCTGTCACTTCTACTGTCTGTTATTGGTTAAAGCAGTGACAGATTCATAGGGGAGAGTACCTAGTTCCTACCTCTTAATAGGAGAAGCATAAAATAATTACACCATAATAAGCATCTTTAATAGTCTCTCATAAACTCAGAAAAAGCAGGACCATCTATGATACATTTGAAAATTGTCTTATATACTTACTATGGATCTATTTCCATAAGTGGATCGCACAAAACTTGTGATATAAGACATTGACTTCACATAGGCTCACAGATTACATTCAAAACATAGCATAGCACTTGACATGTAACAGGTGCTGAACAAATATTTACTGTTGAGTTACCATCTCCGTTGTCATTATTGTATTGAACATTCATAAAAGAATAATATGAGAAGAGTGATACTTTGCATACAGGTTACAAAGTTAATTAGAGGATCAGAAAATATAAGATTGACTAGCAGAGGTTTTTCCAGTAATAATAGATTTTAATAAAAATCACAGGAAATAGATAGTAATAGAGGAAATTGGTCCCTGAAAATATTATAGTGGAAATTGGAGTCAGGTGATGAGAAAATTATGGATTTATTAGACAATTATTTGACTTCTTTACAAAAGGCAAAGTGAATTGACTTTTATTGGATAAAATTTGAGTTAATTCTATTTTTAAATGCAGGCAAATACAAACTGTTTATAAAATCTGAAAGTATCATAGTATGAGAAATGGTTACTATGGAAATTAAAAATTTTGGATATTCCATCTTTTGCTTTGAATGCACTATATTAAATTAGGACTTCCACAAAACTGAATTTAAAACTCAGTCTTATGAGGAAATGCCATTCCTATGCATAATTTGTGAAATATTTTAAATTTTGTTTTTATATGTCAGATTGGTAAACTCAGCAAACTCACCAGCCATGTTTACATGAAGGGAAGAATTGAGACAAGTCTCTTAATTACACATGCAATCTAATTGACCCCACCATGATCTTCTTTCCAGAAGCTACTATTGAGACATAGTATTAGAGCAATATGTCTAGGCATATGTATAGAATATAAACCAAGTAAAAAGTAGTAGTCTCTGTATTACCCAACTTCTAATTTCACTTTTCATGAGTCTTTCTTTCTTATGCTGAGCAATGAAGGACACCTCAATTTTCTGTTTCCAAAAATATATTTGTAAAATTCAAAGATGAAGTCTAAAGTATTCTTCAAACATAATTATTTTGTCAGAAGTTAGATGCAGAAACTCATTAGTGTCTAGTAATCAAATAAGAAAATTCAGAAAGCATTCATTCCTTTCATGTATTAAATATTTGTGGATTGTTTGCCATATGTAATGAACACAGATCTAGGTACTGTAGACACCAATGTGTATAAGACCCATCCCAGACTTTACAATTTTCTGGGGAAGCAAAGACATAAAGCAACAACTACAATGTAGTGAGACTTTGGTAAAAACGCTAGAACACATAGGAGGGGCATTATAACAAGATAGCAGCAATCAAAGAAAGCTTCCAAGAGGAGGGCACCTTTGAGCTGAGATATGAAGAATGTACCAAAGCACTTTCTTACTAAAAGGCTCTGTGTTTTTTGAGGAAGAGCTTTTTTTTGGTTTTTTTGTTTTGTTTTGTTTTGTTTCCTTTTGTTTTGTTTTGTTTTTGATAATTTGTGGATGACTGTAAAGTATTTCCTTGTAAATACAATTTAGATAATACATGTAGCCACTAAAGTAAGTGCTTGAAAACAAATATATGATACAAAATTTAACTACGGCATCTGCTTCCTTTACTTAAATCGAACTTCTTTAACAAATCTTTCAACTGAATTGCATATTTGATCCCCAAACCTCTACTTCTTTTGGTCCTATATGTCAAAATGCTCAGAGCCTTGGATCAAAAGAATTTCATGTTAAGTTTCTGAACATAAAGATTTTGTTCTGATTTTAATAGTGATGTATATTCATTAAACAAAATTTGGAACATGTAAATACAACAGAAACAACCAAGAAAAAAAAATGCTACTTAGATTTTTCCCATATATAGTAAAAATGACTAATATGTTGATTTGTTTAAACATGTAGGATATGTAATTAGAAAAAAAAAAGTTCAAATTCCTCTATTCCCAATATTTAACACTCTAGTAGAGAAAAAGATCCAAATGTACCTGGGATGACTTGAGGTCATATTTCTCTATGTTACAAATAATGTCCCTTTACCCTAATCTTAAATTCTACTACCAGATTAAGCCTTCCATGGTAACAGAAAGTATCAGGGCGTCCGTCCTCAGAGTGTCTCCAAGCTCTCTTGGCCTTAGCTACTCAGAGCGTTACACACATTCTTCTGCTCCAACTTCTTTATGTGAACACACCCTGCAACTTTATGCCTCCATATCTATGCTAGGTGCTTCCACAAATGTTGTCTTTCTTCCACAGCCACAGCCTTTGCTTTCTTTCTAGGCAACATGCTCTAGTGGGGGTTGCCAGTGAGCTCTATGGCAAAATGCGGTTACTATACCTTTTCCTGGTTAGTGTTGAATCTTATCATTTGACCTTGATACAACACAGTAGGAATAAGGTTTTTCAATAAATGAGAATCCTTTGCTTTCATATGTATATTTTCTCTCTGTTGGCATAAAAAAGGGAGCAACATTTTCCTGTCTTTCCTTGTATCTGAGCTCAAAGTTCCTGTGCATGAATCTTCTTTATCCTCTGTCAGCACCAAATGATACCAAGCAAAAACCTTTTGCAAACACAGTTAAAAATTATGTGCATACACATGTGAAGAAGAGGGAGAATATTGCTCTCCCAACACAATCCCTGTTAGGCTCATGTTCAATGACTTGCTAAACGTGTAAAAAAGAAACATTTTTAAAACAATGCAAATATGGGATAATGGGTGAACATGTAGAGAAAGGCATTGAAAACTAAACAGATCTTCCTAATGTTTTAAATTTTGAAACTGTCAGAGCACTTTTATTAAACATCAAAAAGAGATGATAAAGTAGGCTGCTCTTGAAAACCAGAAATTACACTGAGGTTTTTATAGAAAAGGTGAAAAGCAAACATAGCTCTAGGACTGAGAACCCAGAGAGTTCACTGTAAGTTCAGGTACAAGTAAGAAGGTTAACAGTAAGTACCACCACTGAGTTCTTACTAGTTGCTACATACTCGTGTTTCATTAATTCCCATGGTTATCTAAGGCACACTTCACCAACTCACCTACATTTGAAGGCTTATAATAAAGTTGAGTAAAAACAATGCCAGGGGTAAAAATAATTTCACAGGAAAAAAAAAGGTTCTTGTTATTTTACATGAAATGACAAAAAAAATTATGATGGAGATCAACGCATAATAAAATTTTTAATTTTGCTTGAGGTCAAATTAATTAATTGAATTTTCTTTATTTAAACAACTAGTTCACAAATTCAGTTTGGTTAAAAGTAAAGAATGGGATGTCGTACAGCATGGCATCTAATTGACTAAAGTAGATTATTACATAGTTTTCATTTCTTTAGCCTTGCCCTCTTTTTACCAGAAGACACTCTGAATCAGTGACTGTAATGCGGATTCTCCACACTCAGGGGAATGAGGAAATGAGAATTGCTCCTCACAGCAAACACGGGGTTGAAATGAGAGTGGCTTCTCTTGCTATTACATCTAATGAACCATGTTCTTTCTATCATAGTTCTCGCTTCTGCTCGGTTCAAGTTCTCAGTACTCGAAAAATGAGTATTTCCAACAAGGAACCCTAGAATGTTACCAGCAGATTAGAAGTTGAGATCACCCCCTCTCTATTACATGCTTATCGGGCCATTGGAAGAAAAGCAAAGGAAGGGAAAAAATGGAGAGGAGCTAGAATGTTGGTAGGTATATGATTCTGGACTTTATGAGGAAATAGAATAGATGCTAAAAAATAGAGCAAGAAATAAGCAAGGAAAAGATGGAACTAAAATACTGCCTATTGGGTGCCTGGGTGGGTCAGTGGGTTAAAGCCTCTGCCTTTGGATCAGGTCATGATCTCAGGGTCCTGGGATCAAGGCCCACATCGGGCTCTCTGCTCAGCGGGGAAACTGCTTCCCTTCCTCTCTCTCTGCCTGCCTCTCTGCCTACTTGTGATCTCTGTCTGTCAAAGAAATAAATAAAATCTATAAAATAAAATAAAATACTGCCTATGTAAGATCTCCAAAGACTGTACTTCTTAAGGAAAGTTGGATCAATCCACAACGTAAAAAATAAAAGACACACACACAAAAAAAATCGGAAGTCAAGTGAGATGTTACCAAAGGTAAAAAGAATATGGAAAATGGTGGAGAAAACAGTAATACATATAAAATCTCAAAATCAATTGCAAAACTGAAGTGTGTATTCATTTTCTTCTATCCTATGCTAGACATATATTTAAATATATTAGTATATTTTGCAATTTATTATAGAGATTACTAAATACCACATAGGATATTGAGGCAGAACTAAGAGGGAAATTTAGGAAAAGGTGGTGTCATACAGAGATTGTAGGTTTTTGTTCAATAAGAGGTTTCGTGAAAATGACCCTCATTTGGGGAGAGAATAAGAATGTTTTTAATTACAGAAGAGATTTTTATATGATGTTAGGCAGAGCACTGCTACGGCTATTGTTATTGTTTTTTGTGTAGCTTGGATATTTGAGATGGGCTAGAGGTGTATTTTGATGTTAAGCAGTCAAAATGGTCGACTGTAGCATATGTTTTTTCAGTTTTTGGCTCTCTATAATTTTGAAAACATCCTATGCAAATGTGAGATGTGTCTAGAACTTATTACTGTGTCTCCTTTGTTTGAACTCAGAAATGCAGTTTTCCTGCCTTTCTTGTAGGCATTGACGTGAACTCCATCAATGCAAATTGTTTATACCAACTTCAAAAGAGATGCAAGAATTCGAAGAAGTAGACTTCTCCTCCTTGAATCTCCTCTGGCGATATAATGTCAAATCCGGCTGCTCAGAAGTAATCATGTCAGAGGTTTTAGAAAGAATGATCAGTCGTAGAGAGGCTTGACAGTGTTAACTATGGTACCTGTGCCCAGTGATGCTTATCCAACTTGGTATGCTGAAGGGGTTATATGCTCTGAATTAGACACTTCTCTTGGCTGTGTAACTTGCAACTCTGACCATTGGGAGATCTATCTATCTATCTATCTATCTATAGATATATCTATCTATCTAGATATAGATATATCTATCTAGATATATCTACTTATAGTGGGGCTATCTTGTTTATAACTATGAACTTTCTGCAAATGCCCCAAAGTGATGAAGTGACTGAGTACAGTGATATATTCCATTTCTTGGATGAAGAAGGGATAAAAACTAAAAACAAAACAAAACAAAACAAAACAAAACAATGCACACAAAATAGTTCATTATCTCCAATTCTTCTAAAGCAGGGAATACAAAATGTACATTAATATCTCAAAAAAGTAACCTTCCCTATGAATGTAAATTCTCACGTAATTAGAAAGAAGTTCTCATTTAAATCTATTCCCAAATCCCCCCACTTAATTTTTCAATAAGATGTGTAAAATGCAAACATTTGTGGGAAGAAAAAAAAAAGATGGAAACACATGAAAGAAAAAGAGTGTCTAAAAGCAGTCTTTTTAAGACATGAAGTGATTTTTAGATTTGAATGGCTGCTGTTGTAAGACAAAAGCAGCTAAGAAAACAACTTAAGGGTGGAAAATTCCCTTCCTGTTAAAAAAAAAAAAAAGTACCTCTGGCAATTTAACATAATTAGGTCTAAAACAGAACAAACTTTGAATCTTACAAAGAGGAACAAGGTACTGAAAAGGGCACAAGAAAAAAATTGGAGTGGACTTCAGTGGTTTCTGGACAGGGACTCGGTATGTCAATTTATGGGGTTTCCTCTCTGGAAAAATGTTATAGCAAAGGTGATCTGTAGAGAAGTGTTCAGATAAGGACGCCACAACTTTCCTCTTTTCCAGGGCACACAGTATGGACATTCTTCTAGTTGCTGGATAACTGGCAGAAATTAAAGTATAGGTACTAAGCAAATTTAGACATCTAGAAATTTTCTACAGGATTTAGAGCTAGAGGGATTCACAGAACCTGAGATTTAGAAATAACTGGGAAGAATCAACAAATGAGATTGTGGGCCATATTACTTTGCATTTTGGATTTGAATCAGATTGTAGAGTTGTGCTAGATGTAAAGTTTCTCTGAGAAGATTCTTCCCAGGCTCCTGAAGAACTAGAGAACTTTCCCTAACAAGAATCAACTATCTTCATAATTTGGCTATTGTAGATAATGCTACTATAAACATCAGGATGTATGTATCCCTTCGAATTAGTATTTTTGTACCCTTTAGGTAAATAACTTGGAGTGCAATTTTTGGATTGTAGGGTGTCTATTTTTAGTGTTTTGAGAAACTTCCAGAGTGGCTGCACCAGCTTGCAGTCTCACCAACAGTGAAAGACTGTTCCCCTTTCTCCATCCTCTCCACACCTGTTTTCTGTTTTTAGTCATTTTGACTGGTGTGAGGTGATATCTCATTTTAGTTTTGTTTTGTTCTGTTTTTCTCTGGTGATGAGAGATCTTGAGCATCTTCCTGTGTGTCTGATAGCCATCCGTATGTCTTCTTTGGAAAAATGTCTATTTATGTCTTCTGCCATTTTTTGATTGGATTATTTGCTTTTTGGGTGTTGAGTTTTGTATGTTCTGTATATATTTTGGATACTAACCTTTTATCACATTTGTCATTTACAAATATCTTCTTCCATTCTGTAGGTTGTCTTTTAGTTTTGTTTCTTGCCAAATTATAGAAAGAACCCAAATGTCCTATCAACTGATGAATGCATAAAGATGTGATATATCTATATATAATGAAATATTATCCAGCCATTAAAAAGAATGAAATCCAGACATTTGCCATGATGTGAATAAAGCTAGAGAATATTATGCTAAGCAAAATAAGTCGATCGGAGAAATACAAATACCATATGATTTCACTCATATATGGATTTTAAGAAACAAAACAAAAGAACATGGTGGGGGAGGAAGAGAGGAAACTGAAGAAACAGACTCTTTCCTATAGAGAACAAACTGATGGTTACCAGAGGGGAGGTGAGTGGTTAGATGGATTGAATCGGTGATGGGAATTAAAGAGAGCACTTGTGATGAACACTGGGTGTTGTATGTAACTGTGGAATGACTGAATTCCATACCTGAAACTATTACACTGCATGTTAACTAACTGGAATTTAAATTAAAAATTAATTTTAAAAAAAGGCATCAACTATCTTATATCATTCCCTTTTGTAAGTGATCATTAATTTTTTTAATATACAAAGCTAGAAATCTAGACCAAGCAGCCTTTTTTTCTTCCTTTAGTTTTCCTTCCTTCCTTCCTTCCAATCATAGCTCTCCAGTTCCAGTGGAAAAGGGAGATTCAATAAAGAATGAAGTTTTTAACTTTTTTAAAGAATAAGTTACTTCTCTCCACCTAGTTAAAAAAAGTAACATAATTTTTTAAAGAGAATTATATTCTTCATGATTTTGTGTGATATTACAGAGAGATTTAAATTTTCGTTTAAAGCATTTAAGTATTTGACTCCTTAAAACCTCTTTAAAGCTGAAAATCTTATATTAGCATAGAGAAACATTTAAAGCAGTTTCATTTCAGATTTATATTCATATATGCAAGTATGTCTTAGAGTAAATCTTTCAGCTGGATTTTGAAATATTCTAGCAGAGTAAAGAAAAATCACTTTCTGAGTTAGTGAAGTTTCTTATTACTCCAAAAGTAGCAAAATATTTTGGTTCCTTAATTAGTAAAAAGCCCCTACCCTTCATCAAAATTAATCACGTTAGTGAAATTTAGGATTATTTTCTTTCAAGATAGAGCCAGTAGACTTGGTTTGGGCTGTGAATAATTTCAAAATAATCTAAAGACTTTGTTATAAAATGTATATTTGATGGAGGCTGCAATCGAAAATACACCATTTAAAGTTTCTTTCAGTTACTTGTGTCTTCACGAAGAACACATTTAATAAACTCTTAATTTGTGGGAGGTTCTATCCTACCTAACTTAGAAGACATAAAATGCTATTAGCTCAATATGCCCACCATAGGAGTAGAAGTTAAATATATGCAGAAATAATACTGCATGCTTAGACTACAGAGTAAAATTGCTGACTATGTAATGCTTAGAGAAGTTTACAAAATTGATATATGTAATCATCTGAATTTGCTCAAATTTAACAAAAAGCTGTAATTTCTATATATTTATACTAAAAATGTTACAGATGTAATTTTAGACTACCTCAACCATATTCTCCTCTTTTTCTCTTTATTTTTCCAGAAGTGACCATTATTTTAGCCTTATGATAAACCATGTGAACCTCATCATGTGTTTTTACTTAAATATTAACCATACCTTATATAGCATCTTGAATGTTTTGTGTAGCTCTTTAGTTATCTTTTATTACATGTAATTAATTTTTATTTATTATGTTTATACATTTCTGATCTAATTAATTCATTTTAAATACTATATAGAGTAGCACAGTAAATATAAGACTAAATGTTTTTACTTCCCTACCAATTACTGATTCTGATATTTTGTTATTACAAGCAAGAGAGCATTGAATATCTTTAGCACATCTCATATGTGTGTGAGAGCAGGAGTGCTCTAATAGAAATTGGGGGGTTCATGGAGAGCATCTTCAGATTTTTCTTAAATGAGGAGACAAACAAATAGCAAATGTAGATTAGTTTGCTATTGTGTTGAATTTTATCTATTCTCATTAACTGTTTATACTTAATTTGCTTTAAATTCTCCCCATCTAATGATATGCCTACATGAGCTTTCATCAGAATAGAGATTTTTGTTATTTTTGAAATCCATTTGAAAATATATTCCTTTGCCTGAAAATTTTAGTCTCTTTATATTAATTGTGGTTACTGATACATTCAGAGTTATTTGTACTTTATTATTTGTATCATCTTTTTACTATTATTTAATTTATTTCTTAATTTCTTTCTTAACCCTTTTATTAGATTGATTTCATGCCATTTCTTAGCCTTATCCTTATTTTTATAAACTCTGTTTATATTGTTCTAATGGTTTCCTTTGAATTTTTGCTGTGAGTACTTAATATCTCTATGCTTTTCCAGAATCCTGTAACTCCAACCTTCACTTTTTAAAATTCCAGTCAAAATTATGTATCATTATTATCCTCACTAAATTTCCATGTTATAGTTGTTTAGTAGATCTACTTGTTTGAAACTTTCTTAAATTAGTTATTTTATCATTATTGTTAAACTATACCTACATTTTTAGAAATTCTCCCGATTATTGTTGTTTCTGTAAGTTTCTTTAAATTGCTAAATTCAACGTCTTTTCCAAAGAACACTCTTCATAATTTTTTTCAAAGGTAAATTGGAAGCTATAAATTCTGTCACAATTTCTCTCAAAATTTCTTACTCATTTATATTATTTTTACTAAGCACACTTTTGGCTAATTGTGAATATATAATTCTATTACCTTCAAAAATTTAGTCTTTGATATTATGATGACCTTTTATTGTTTCTATTCCTATTTATTAATTATATTAAATGTTATTTTTAATTTTTATTCCCAAATATTTCATTATTTCTAGTTCTTGACATACTAATTTTATTGAGTCTTACATGTTTTGATCAGATCTAAGGTCACAAATTCATAATTCAATCATGTCATCTGAGGCATGCTTCTCAAGGGCTAGACATTACTATATTCTTGGATATAAGGCTACATTATCTCTCTTCCTTCCATCCAATAGCACGGACTATGTTAGAAAGAATAAAATTTTCTGTGGAAAATGTGGGTTTCCTTAATAAACAAAGTAGAATTCAAGTGAACGATAATAAGAAAAAATGTCCACCTACGGGAATTTTGTTTTCTAGAATCAATTCTGTCTTCCTTTGATAACAACCCCAATTGTCATATGAGGATATGTTATAACCCTCTATTAGGCCTGGTGCAGATGTAGAACACATAACCCAGCCTAAGTCAACCAATCATTACTTTTTCTCATCTACATTAATTGGTTCAAGGTTAGCTTGTGTTTCAAGCATTGTAATCATAATGAATATCAGGAATATCCTTGGAAAATTTACTCTTTTTTTAAGGGTTTATATTCCAGAGGATGAGGTTGTGAGTGGTAATAAAAGAATCAGCTGGAAAAAAAAAAAGAAAAAGAAAAAGAAGCTAGGAAGTACATGAAGTAGTTTCTAGAGCTGTAAATTAAACCCTGCATCATAAATCATATGTAAAACCAAATTTGCCCCTGTCCAGTTATGTGAACCAATAAGGTCTCCCTAGTACATCAGCTAATTTCAGCTGAGATTTTATTAATTAGAAAGAAAAATGGAGGAGAAAGATTCTTAACTGTTAAAACTATTACTCCTTAAAATATGAAGCCATTTTTATTACCTTGCATAAAGAACAGGGAATCTTAGATTCAGATATTTCCTGCATGGTGACTTTGAACACATCTCTTATTCCCTTTAACATCAATTTCTTTATTTTAAATTTAAACAAAATAATGCCTAGGGAGTTATTTTAAGTATAGAATGAGATGTTACATATTCAATGCCTATTGTATGCTAAGAATTTTTTTTAAAGTTGTCAGTATTACTTTAGAGTTACTAATGATCAAATTACCAAATTATCAAACTAGAAAATAATCAGTTTTCAGCTAAGCCATATGACCCATTTTGCAAAAAAAAAAAAAAAAAAAAAAAAAAGTCTATCTGGATCAAATAAATTACACAATATTATTTTTCTGTGGTGACTTTTGTGCTTAATAGCACAAGTTGAATTAGAATCCAGGTCTCTCAAGTGAAAATTCAGTAACACATCCTTATTTGACACTATTTTTTATGTACTTATTTATTTAATACTCACAGTTTTCTATTTTTAGTTATCTATGTGAATTTTTTTTTCCCACAAAGTCAGATTGCCTTGGAAATTTCTAAGTAAGGACCATCTGGAATTTCTCAAGGTAATCTTTATTATCATTTAGGTATGGCTCCTTAACATGAAAAAAAGCCTCTTGCTTTTCCTTATTCAAACATTCTCTGAATATGATGAAAGAGAAGGAGGGAAAAAGTGTAGGGAAGAGAAATACAAGATAGGAAAAATATTTTAGAGAATATCACTTATATGCAATTAATGTAAGCAGAAACCATTCAAATAAAAGTAGTTTTGAAAAAAAAGTGATTTTGAAAAACAGATGAACATTATTTTTATACTTGAAAAGACAATTCTGCAGTGTGAGTCATCTGTCAATAGTCACAAAGCATAGGGGAAAAGAGGAGCGTTCTCTCGTAATTGAGACAGAGGAGGTCAGTGACAATGTTATGGCCAGCAGCCCTTTGTTTACACATGCTTCCCTTGGTGATTTATGTTTTTCATAGCAAAAGCTGGGAGTCATTGTTAATATATGAATATATTACAGGTGTCAGAGGAAATGAAATCATTCTTGCTGAAGAATAAAGTAGAAAGCCATTAGATATGAAGAGTAAGTACTATTTAGAGCAGACTGTTCATGTCTCACTCATAAAATCATCTCAAACAAAATGTGATGACTTGCAAGCTTCTTTAATATCTGTAAGCTATTGTGCTGTTTAATTTAGCAGGTTCGGAGCCCATAACTATTGGTTTTCTTCCCCAGATTTAAATACAAAGAAACTAGATAGGTAAATAGATACATTTAGGTTACATGAATCTACAAGACCAGTGCTCTAACCCCTGAGCTATGGAGCCTAGGTTACATGAATCTAACATCATACATATGTCCAAATACATACATGTATCTAAAAAAAGGTTTAAAATTAGTTTTAAACAGCAAGCAATTAACATGTATACAAGATTATTATGTAAGGTGTGTTCTCAGCTAAAGGGGGAGAGGATCAGACAGGAGACTATTCTTAAAAACTCAAGAGATTAAAAGGAGAACAAGGTGTGAGATAAGGAAAAGGTACATATTCAAAATGTAGTTGAAAATGCATATATCAATGTTATGTTGACAGAAGATTTAGGTCAAAAGAATGAATTCACATTAAAGTTTGCTAACATAAAATATAGTATGAATTATAATTCAATCAATTAGGATATCCAGTGACGTCCCATGGACTATGGGAATTATAGGAGTGCAGATACAGATGGTAAAATTCATTAGCATTTATGCAGCATTTAAAATCGAAAGGGTAAATGAAATCAACTTGGGATGTATCCTCCTAAAAGAAAAGAGAATGAGTTTCTTGGGAAGCTATGGGCCAATATTCTGTATTTTTTATTTTGATATGCCTGGCTCCTACCCTGATGCATCACATAAGTTTAGGATCCATATATTTACAATATTCATAGAACAAATTATTACCAAGTTTAGAAAATAGGCAGAAACAAACTAATTTAATACTGAGAGAAAATGGTGTGTCCATAGGGGGAGAAAGAGTCATTTCTTGGTAATCAACTGGTTCTGAACATTTTAGTAGGATGGAGTAAAACTTTGAAAAACTCATCAGTAAAGTACAATAAAATCAGGAATAAATACAAGCTATTTGGGGAGCAAATACTTGCAAAAGACATATACAAGAAGGGTTGTTATCCAAAATATAAAAATAACTCTTAAAACTTAACCATAAAAAAGGAAATAACCCTGTTAAGAAATGGGCAGAAGACCCGCACAGCAACCTCATCAAAGAAGATATCCAGATAGCATATGAAAAGATCTTCAGCTCATTTGTTCCTAGAGAACTGAAAATTATAATAGCAATGAGATACCACTATACACCTACTAGAATTACCCAACCAGAACACTGGTTCTGGTTCACTAAATGCTGGTGAAGATGTGGAACAACATTGCTGGTGGGAGTGCAAAATGGTGCAGAAACTTTGACATACAGTTTGGCAGTTTGTAATAAAACATAACATATTCTTACCATGTGATCCAGCAATCGTGCTTCTTGGAATTGACCCAAAGAAGTTGGTAACTTATGTCCACAGAAAAACCTGCGCATGCATGGTTGTTATAGCAGCTTTCTTCATATTTTTTTTCCTTTCTTTTATTTTAAATATTCTTTTTTAAATTTCTTTTCAGTGTTCCAGAATTCATTGTATAGGCACCACACCCAGTGCTCCATGCAATACATGCCCTCCATAATACCCACCACCAGGCTCACCCAATCCCCCACACTCCTCCCCTCCAAAACCCTTAGTTTGTTTCTCAGTGTCCACAGTCTCTCATGCTTCATCTCCCCCTCCGATTTCCACCAACTCACTTCTCCTCTCCATCTCCCAAAGTCCTCCATGTTATTCCTTATGCTCCACAAATAAGTGAAACTATATGATAATTGACTCTCTCTGCTTGATTTATTTTACTCAGCATAATCTCTTCCAGTCCCATCCACGTTGATACAAAAAAACTTTTAAGAAACCAAGATATTCTTCAGTAAGTGAATGGATAAAAAAAATTGTGGTACATCTGAGCAATATGTTATTATTCAGGACTGGGAAAGCTATCAAGTCATGAAAAGACACAGAAGAAACTTAAATATATATTTCTAAGTAAAAATGGAAAAAAAAAAAAGCCTATGTGGAGAAGTTACATACTGTGATTCCAACTACGTAATATTCTGGAAAAGGAAAGACAATGAAGACAGTAAGAAGAGATGGGGAGGGAGGAAGGGATGAATAGGCAGATCACAGAAGATTCTGAGGGCAGGACTCTACTTTCTGTGGTACTATAGTGATGGATACATGTCATTGTACATTTGTCCAGACCCATAGAATGTACAACACCAAGAATGAGCCCTAATGTAAACCAAAGTCTTTTGGTGATAATGATGTCTCAATATAGGTTTATCAATTGTAACAAATGTATCACTGTGGTGGGGGATGGAGAAAGTATGAGAGGTTGTGAATGTGTGGGGACAGGGAATATATGGAAACTCTCTGTACTTTCTCCTCAGTTTTCTTGTAAACTTAAAAGTTCTATTAAAAATTAAGGGTCCTTGGGGCGCCTGGGTGGCTCAGTGGGTTAGGCCACTGCCTTCCGCTCAGGTCATGATCTCAGGGTCCTGGGATCGAGTCCCACATCAGGCTCTCTGCTCAGCGGGGAGCCTGCTTCCTCCTCTCTCTCTCTCTCTGCCTGCCTCTCTGCCTACTTGTGATTTCTGTCTGTCAAATAAATAAATAAAATCTTAAAAAAATTAAGTTTATTAATTAAAAACATAAGCCATATATTTTAGCAATTAGGACCTCTTCAAGGAACTTTCTGATATACAGGAAATGTGTGCAGATCAGAATACAATGAACTGAAAATTTAATGTAACAGAGCACCTGGATGCCTCCCTCTGCCTACCTCTCCTCCTGCTTATGTGCTCTCTCACACTCTTTCTCTGTAAAATAAATAAAATCTTTTAAAAAAAAGAAATGTAATGTAAAATATTGATATTTTTCTCTCTGAATGTTTGTGCTTTTTCATCTCAATATTTTATTAATATTCTCATTTTTCTTCTGAACGACCCCTCAGGTTTGTTGTTGCAATGATGTTTTTTTCTTGAAGTTTGGTTTGAACACCAAATGCTGGCAAGAATATGAAGTAACCAAAGCACTCAAATTGCTGTTAGGAATGTAAAATGATACAGCCATTCGAGAAGACTCTGACAGTTTCTTACAAAAACTAAACTTGCAGTGACTCTGACAGTTTCTTACAAAAACTAAACTTGCAGTTGCCATAGGACACAGCAAATTCTTAGGCATTTAACCCAGAGAAATAAAAACACTTCACACAAAAATTTGGATACAAATATTCATAGCAACTTTGTTCATTATAGCTTCAAGCCAGAAACACCCAAATGTCTTTTAGTTTATAAATGTTCACACTAACTGTGGTCCTCTCACACCCTGGAATACTTCTTAGCAATAAAAAAACAACTTGGATAGACCTCAAGGGAATTGCACTGAGTATAGAAAGCCAACCTCAAAAGTTTGCGTGTTGTATCATTTCATTTATATAGCACTTTGAAATGACAAAATTACAGACATAAAGAACAGGTTAGTAGTTATCAGGTGTGCATGTGGTGCTGTGGAAGGAGAAGGATATATTTATAAAATGGTGCACAAATAAATCATCCTTATGATAGAACGGTTCTGTATCTTGACTGTGGAGGTAGTCAGACAAATCTACACATGCAAAAATTTGCACAGATCGAAACAGACACAAATGAGTGCATAAAAAATTGGTGAAATCCGAACAAGATAAATAGAGTGTATTAGTGCAAGTTAACTGGTTGTGATATTGCACTATGGATGTACGAGATGTTACTCTTTGGTGAAACTGGGTGAAAGAAAAACGGGATCTATCTATATTAATTTTTGTGACATTACATGAATCAAGTATCTCAAAAATATATTTTCCACTGTTTTTAACAAATTTATGTATTTGTCACAATAGAATCATAGATGGGCTGTGGTATTCAGAATGTTTCATTGTTACATTTGTTTCCCACATTGTTCATATTTCTGCTGGTTTTCCACTTTTCTGGAAGATTTGAGATCAGAAAATGTTTTCTCCATAAACAAGTTAATCATTAGTTTCAGATGCAGGGAGAATTTCAATTGTCATTCTTCAATTCCTTCTGTATCTCTTATTTTACATCCTGCACTATTTTTGTATGCCTGAAAAAAGAATTTTGAATTCCCTTTTGCAGGGTTCTGCTGGTAGTGAATGAGCTTAGTCTTTATAAGAACTTGAATGGTTATAAGAATAAGAACTTTAATGGTTATAAATTCCTAATTAGGAGATGTTTATCAACATTTCTAAACATTATTTCATCTTCATGTACCTTCCAATGTGTATGTTGAGAAGTTAGCTGTCAAACTCAGTCTACTTTTTGTACCTCTCCAATAACCTTTTAGTCTTCATTGTAGTTGCTTTATAGACCTGCTCTTTGCCTTTCTTTCTAATCAGATTTACTATAATGCGTCTAAGTGTGATCTTCTTAAAAATTATTTTTATACTTAGTGGTTTCATTAGAATAAATTTAATATAGTGATGCCTGTCATCAATTTTGGGAAATTCTGAGCCTTGTGTCCTAAAATATTGTTTTTGCTTTATTTATTTATATCTTTCTCATCACTTAGCCACTTGAATTCAACCTTGCAGATACTGTTTAAGTCAAATTGTATTAGCTTTAGGGTGGTAACAAATGACCCCAAAATCTCAATGGTTAAAAAAAAAAAAAAGGTGGTGTTGTTTTTTTCCTCTTAACTGCAGCCACTGTCCAACTATAGCACTTCTCTATATTTCTTCTTCATTTTGATACCCAAACTAATGGAGCAGCTCCTATCTCTGGAGAATGCTTTTCTTGCATTTGATTGAAAAAAGGAATTGCAGAATCATGTCCTGTCTCTTAAATCTTCTGCTCAGAAATAAGAAAGGGTATTCTGATCACATTCTATTGTCCGAAACCAGTCACGTAGCCAAGTTTACATGAATGAGATCAAATCTTATCAAAAGGAGATCTATAAATTAACTGTAAAAAAATTCAATCTACTACATACCTTTTACTCTATCCTCTGTATCTTACCACCCTATAACTATTTTCATTATTTTGTTTTTCTATTGTTCTTTCAACTATTTTCACTTAATTAATTTACTAATTATGACTTCAGAGGCGTCTGTTCTGCTGTTAAACACATCTTTTGAAATGATAATATGGTTACCATATATTTTAGTTCTAGAATTTCATTTCTGTTTAATTTTTGCTCTTCTATGCTAAGTCATTTTTCATTCTTCCAGTTCTCGGCCAAAATTGTCAAGCTTGAATTTATTTCTTTGAACATGTTACACATAGTTTTTCCCATCTGTCTATGATAATTTCACTATCTGAGGTTCTGTGCATCTGTTTCTGTTGTTTGTTGTTTCTGTATGTTTTCACTTCTTATTTCCTTATGGGACTGATTATCTTTAATTATATGATGGACTTGAGATTTAAATGTTATTTATAACAATAATTTCAGACCAAGGATGATGTTAATCTTTCTAAAGAAGTCTGCTGCTGCCAGGTGCAAGGAGTATTGGCACTCTACGATCATTTCAATCCAATTTCAGTGTAGAAAATTTTGGGAAGGGCCACTGGGAAGACTTGAAACTGGACACCAGTTCACATAAGTATAAGTTTCCTCCTTGATGGTCTTCTCTGAGGCTGAATTCTTGCAGCCTTCACTCTTGGTGTACGTGGGACTCTACAGTTTTTTTCTCATATCCTACAAACTTATCACAAGTACTGCTTATATTCTAAGGTCTTTATTCAGAATTGGTGAAGTGCCAAGACATAATGAGCTCTCAAGGACAAGCTCACATCTATACATTTTAATTTTAGCTCAGACTAACCTAGTGAGCCTTATCTTTATTTTTAGATTTCAAATGTTTTAAAAGCTTGTCTTCAATATTTTCTGCATTTTTACTTGAGAGAATTGATCTGAATTACATATTCTGATATTCTATGTTGTCAGCTTTGATTTACTGATTCAACTCATGCAAAACATTTATTTAAGTAAAATTCAACTTTTTAATCTAAATTTGTTACCTATAATTAAATAGAATATCTTTCCAAAAATCAGCATCTTCTCCATGTGGATGAACTCTTCTCTTGCAACTTAGAGTTGTCTCAGCCTCTGAAAAATCCAATCTCAGTTTACTCACATGAAGGAGTCCATTGTTTTCTTTTAAGTTCCCTATCCTGCACCTGGAGTCCAGACATTCCTTCCAGGCAGAAGCCAGGATGATTGTAGGATTCTTTTTTTTCCATCCCAGGGGTCAAAGCCCTGTGCTACTTCTATCTAGTGTCTGAAAACAGCTCTCTCACCTATTTTGCTCAATATTCTAGTTATTTTTGGCCTAGGATTAAAATCAGTCTTATTTACTCCATTAGGAATGTTTTTACCAATAAAAATATTAATTTATTAATAATTGATTTATAGGATATTTTTAATCTGTTTTGTATATAAATTACCACAGTATTTGTGAAACTACAAAAACTAATAAGTGGTATCTATAATGTGTCCAGATGTGTACTATTGCTATTCACTAATTAATAAAATGTACATTTATCAAAAAGTCAAAATGAGAATAAGCTTTGTCACTTTGAATTTCTTGCAATCACCAGAAACTAAAAACTGAGCTAATATCATCTGTTTAAGGAGTTGAAGGGGTCTTCATTTTTTAATTATTTTATTAAAAGGCAATCCCATCTTATAAAAAGCCAATGATTTTAACTCTGTTTAATTTTATGATATTAAAAATGTTTCACAAATGCGTAGTGTGTCTGGAGTAAAGATTATTGAAAAAAATTGAGCGGAAAAGTGAGATTTTGAAATCTTTTAATGTACTTTACTTACATAAAGTATTAACTGTATCTATCCACCTATCTGTCATATAAAGATCTTTTTTAATTTTCTATTTTTATTAACATAAAATGTATTATTTGTTTCAAGGATACAGGTTTGTGATTCATCAGTCTTACACAATATACAGCACTCACTACAACATATATCCTCTCCAGTGTCCATCACCCAGTCACCTTATCTCTCCCACCCTGCTCTACTCCAGCAACCCTGAGTTTGTTTCCTGAGATTTAGAGTCTCTTATGGTTTGTCTCCCTCTCTGTTTTGATCTTGTTTCATTTTTTCTCTCTTCACCTATGATCCTCTGTCTTATTTCACTTAGCATAATACCCTCTAGTTCCATCCAAGTCATTGCAAATGGCAATATTTCATTTTTGATGGCTATATAATATTCCATCATGTATGTATGTGAGTGTGTGTGTGTGTGTACCACATATTCTTTATCCACTCATCTGTCAATGGATTTCTGGGCTCTTTCCTTAGTTTGACTATTGTAGACATTGCTGCTATAAATTTTGGGGTGCCGGTGCCCCTTTGGATTACTACATTTGTATCTTTGTGGTAAATGCCAAGTACTACAATTTCTGGGTCATAAGGTAGCTCTATTTTCAACTTTTTGAGGAACCCCTATACTCTTCCAGAGTGGCTACACCAGCTTACATCCCACCAACAGTTTGGGAGGATTTCCCTTTCTCTGCATCCTTGTCAACATCTGTCATTTCCTGACTTGTTAATTTTAGCCATTCTGACTGGCGTGAGGTGGGAGGTATCTCACTGTGGTTTTGATTTGTATTCCCTTGATGCTAAGTGATGTGGAACATTTTTTCATGTGTCTGTTGGTCATTTGGATATCTTCTTTGGAGAGATATCTGTTTACGCCTTCTGCCCCATTTCTTGATTGGATTATTTGTTCTTTGGGTGTTGAGTTTGATAACCTCTTCATAGATTTTGGATTCTAGTTCTTTATCTGATATGTCATTTGCAAATATCTTTTCCTTCCTTCTGTTGTCTTTTGGTTTTATTGACTATTTCCTTTACTGTGCAAAGGAAAGGATTTGTTGACTATTTCCTATTGCTGTGTGAAAGTCCCAATAGTTCATTTTTGCCTTTGCTTCCCTTGCCTTTGGCGATGTGTCTATGAAGAAGTTGTTGCAGCTGATATCAAGAAGGTTGCTGCCTAAGTTCTCCTCTAGGATGTTGACTGATTCCTGCCTCACATTGAGGTCTTTCATCCATTTTGAGTCTATTTTTGTGTATGATGTAAGGCCTTTCATCCATTTTGAGTCTATTTTTGTGTATGGTGTAAGGAAATGGTCCAGTTTCCTTCTTTTGCATGTGGCTATCCAATTTTCCCAACACCATTTGTTGAAGAAACTGTCTTTTTCCATAGGATATTCTTTCCTGCTTTGTTGAAGATTAGTTGACCATAGTGTTGAGGGTCCATTTCTGAGTTCTCTATTCTCTTCCATTGATCGATGTGTCTATTTTTGTGCCAGTGCCACACACCTTGATGATTACAGCTTTGTAGCAGAACGTGAAGTCCAGAATTGGGATGCCACCAGCCTTGGTTTTGTTTTTCAACCATAGCACCGTGAATACACCCAGTCTCATCTGATCCAATATACAAATTGTTTAATGAAACAATCCTCTTACTTTATTTCATTGCAGCCTACCCTTGCAAAAGATAAAACTACTCTCATTAGTGATTGGGCATTTCAATGGGTTTCTTTGGGAGGGAGGTTGTATGATTGATTTTCTTATTTACAAGTTAAGTATAAGACCGTATCATAGATATAAATTAAAATAATAGCATTGCATATTTGATATTTCATCTATTATAGGTCAACATATAGAGATACTAAGTGATTAGTAGATAAGTAGATGGAAGATAAACAGAGATACATAGGTGATAGATGAGAGAGAGACAGAATGAAAGAGAGAGAGAACAGGGAAATAGAAGCCACATGTTCTTCCAACCAGCTTGAATTTTTTGAATGAGAATGTATATGTGTATGTGTGACCCATTGACACCCAGGCATTATACGAAACTGCATATTTTAATGCATTTGTAGTAGGATACCAGATTTAGAAAGTTGAATAAGTTTATACAAACTTAAAAAGTATCCGTGGTAGGTAGAATTATCAACCCTATCAAGAGTCCATGCCTTAATTTGCAGAACTGTAGAAAAGGTGATATACCATGCCTTTGAGTAAGTTAATTTACATAGCTAAAAATAAGTGCAGATATAATTGAGTTTGCTCGTCAAGTTGACCTTAGGATAGATTATCTTTGATTATCTGGGTAGGCCCCATGTAATCGCAAATGCCCTCAAAAATGGGAGGAAAAAAATCAGAGGATGAAATGGACAAGAAATAGCAGAAAAGAAGTCAGAGAGATGCAAATCATGAGGAAGTCTCCTTGACCTGCTGTTGTAATCCTGAAGATGAAGGAGGTTTATGGAAAGTATGAGAAGGAATGTCAAGCCTTCTGACAGCCAGCAAAGAAATAGGGACTTCCATCCTACACTGCATAGAAATAAATTCTGACAACTGGAGACATGAGATGCAGAAACTTTCCCAGAATCACCAGCAAGTAACTTAGCTCTGATGAAACTTTGACTTGGGTCCTGTGATTAGCAATTTTGATCTTGTGATTAGTTAATGTTTCACAAATGTATGACAGAAATATTTCTGTGAAACTTCTGTTCTTGATAATGAAAAAGAATAAAATGTCTCAATATTTGGTTATATTTAGACCTTCGCTTTATATCTTTTAAAATACCCTAGATAAAAATTGTTTAATTAAAATACTGCATCAGGTTAATGAGGTCCACCATATGCCTCTTTAATTGGTAATGATAAACTTTTTTATTCTTTTGAGGGGATAAGTTACATTGAATTAATAATGTGAAATCTGCTTATATGAGGTTTACCAGTTCAGAAAAACAAGCAAGAAATTTTCTTAAGTTTAAACGGTATAGTATAATCTTCCTCTACTTCAATTCCTTCTATACACAATAATGATATAAATATGGCCAGGCATTTAATCTGTCCATAATACAAAATTAGAAAAAAGATGCATTACTGTATTTACTACTGCCAAGACAGATGAATTTTAACTGCAAATATGCCAATAGTTTTTAATGCTCTCCAAAAGAAAGAAAGAGAGAGAGAGGAAGGAAAAGAAAAAAAAAGTAGGATTTTTTTTTCTGATTTTAATTTTAGACTTTCTAAACCAAATCAACTCTGCTAAGTAAACTCTATTCAAAGATTTGACTTTTACTCTGTTTATTGAGTTATTTCCAACAGAGTTTCAGACACATGTTTTAATGTCAGCTTGTAAAGGCCCCTTGTATGTCCAGTAGTGTAGGATTTTAACTGTGCAAGATTGATGGAGTCAGAAAAGAATCACTGCACAGTTCTGGAAGCAGCAAATACAAGACTCTTCTAACATCAAGGTGGTTTCTCACTTAACCAGAATCAGAGAGAATAGATACTTAAGTATTCTTTCCAAGTAGGAAATGTTGCAAGTCATTTATGATTGGAAACTTCTATAACCCATTTCTTGATCTGCCACACCATCTCATTTTATTTGCCACAGCAACAAGAAGTAACCCAGATAGTGGCTGCCTGTCAGCTTAGGTCCCTAGGAAAAAACAACATGAAACCAAATCTTAGTCAATTCATTATCAATGTATAGCCTGAGTGGGAGAAAATATTCATGTTTTAACCACTAATATTTTGTCATTAATTACTATTTCTACATAACCTAGATCATTGTGATTGATACACACTTTGATTTTACCAACTAGCTCATTCCCAATTAATTTTCTCTTCAGCCTTTTGGCCATCTGTCTTTCTCTACTGAATCTGGAACCTGTAATTGATACTTTAAACTCCATTTTTTAAGTGATTATTTATTTGTCTCTTCACAAATTATTTACCTGATAGTAACTAACTAGATGTGGATAGAGGAAGCAAAACATCTCATGTAAGTGGGGGTACAAATAAACACCTAACATTTAAGTCTTAACTGTAATGAAAAATAAAAATGGAACATACAGAAACTATGAATGTGATTTGTCTTCATGTCAAGGAGATCAGAGAATATTTCTTATAGGAATTAAAGATGAACTTGAGACATGAATGAATGACGAGCATTAACAAAAGAGAGAAGAAAGAGCATTAGGAAAGGGATGCTGGTGAGTGCGAAAGACTCAAAGGCCAGCATAACGATAGGACAAGAAAAGCAGATGAGTATGGTGCAAAATGAGCTAGAGATACAGGGAGAACCCAGGTTATAAGAGCCTTAAAGTCTCTGATAAGGAATTTGGTTTAATTTCCAAAGAATGAAAAGCTTTTAAAGGATTATAAACTGGGAAGGAACATAGATCAGCAATTTGCAAGATCTGGCTGTAGCAAGAAGAGATTATAATTCAGCGAGAGTAAGAGCAGGTCGTTCAGTCAGGGGCTACTAGATTATTCGAAGTGAAATATGAGGGTGGCTTACACCAGGCTTTTAGTATGGACTTAAAAGAAAAAAATGGATCTGATGAGCATTAGAGAGGTAGAAGCCACTGGACTTTGTAATAGACTGCCCAGGAGAGTGAAAGAGATGAAATAGTTTTGGTTAATTTGCAGATCTCTTAAATGTCTGAGTGCATAAATTGTATGGCACTTTATTAAGATAGGAAGAATTAGAAAAGGATCATCTTAGGAAAAAAGATAGTAAGTTCACACAAATCTCACACATACCTGAATTCGTATAATTATTTTTAAATGCGTGAGATATTCTCCAGTTAGACTGAACTCTTTATGGTAGAGCTATATGACTTGCTTATTCTTGTAGCCTAAAATAGATAGCAGGTCAATACATTCTTTGGTGGTTTGCCATAATGTGAAAGGAAGAAACAAGGGCATAGAGCAATAAATATTGTAAAACTTCTAAATGAAATGAGTAGCAAATATTTTAAAACTTGCATAAGGGAGTAGAGCTAGACAGTGACACTTCACCTGTGTGTGGTCACTAGTATTTAGCATCTGGTGAAGGAAGGAGAATGTCATAAATTGGAGGAAAATCTAAACTTTCCACTATCAATCCTGCATGCTCTTCGCTGCTGAATAGAACAGTTTGCCATTAAAATTAATAATGTTGATAATTATTCTAACAACTTCATGATATATCTGTTCAAATGATCATGGGAGGAAAACAATGGCTTTTTAGCAACCTCAGTCACCCTGTGCCCTGCTCTGGAGCTGAAGGTTGATACTCAACCAATTGTCGCTTCTGTTGCTGTTGCTGCTGTTTGTTTAGTTGACTGGTTGGTTTAAAAAAAAAAAATCATTGTTCATCATGTGATGTGTGCCTTAAAACATTTATTTTAGTTGATGGTTTTCTTCTGACTATTTGGTATGATATCATGCATTTTATTGAAACATATGGCAACAGGGAACTTGAGTCTAAACATGGGCATCTGACAGATCTTGTTCCTTGCTGAGAAACAATTATTTCAATATAGCTTGACAGTATGGCTTTTTCTCAGACATTCTAAGTTTCATTTTTCCCCTGAAGTAAGCATGCTGTTAAGAAAATTTATTCACACAGGATCCTTCATTCAACCTACAGCCATAACAATAAGCTTTCTTCCTAAGCCCTCTCAGATTCCCCTCTAGTGACAGTAAGGAGGTACTGCACCTACTAATTCAATACGGTCGTTTTAGATTTTAAGTGTTTAAATTCATTCCCTTTGTGTAGCCACCACCTCCTAGGAATTAAATGAATCTAGAGCTTCTATGTCAGCTCACAGACATCATTCAGACGTCTTTGCATAATAACATCTGCCATTAATCTTGTCCATTTTTTTTTTTAAATATGCCAGTGTTTTTGATCGCAAACTCATTCTGATATGGATCATTTTGTTAGGTTTCCTTAAGCGTCCTCTCAAAGGACACACCACATGTTTTCTAAAAATAGGTTTATTAACATTTTCCTTGTACCCTCATTCAATCAAGAAAATTATATCTAAAATTTTAATTTAGATTTATTTTTCTAATCAGAGAAGGATTTATGGAAATATGTCTCTGGTCCACATACTATAAATGAAATATATAAATCAAAGTTTGTTCATGCGTCTGAATGATTATTCATGCAACTTTGGGTCTTTGATATATTATCCTGATACAATTTGTGTTTTGCTCACATTATGGTTTAACTAATACATCCTTCCCCCAATGCATAATGCTTTACTGACTTTTTTAAAAATATTATTTATTTATTTAATTTAGAGAGAGAGACAGACAGAGAGCAGAGCATGCGAGAACATGAGCAGGGGAGAGGGGAGGGGTTATAGATCCATATACACACAGGGAAAATAAAACATCATTTTGTCCTCATGTATTAAAAACCTATTATAACCTATTACATTTTTCTGGCTTCCTTATTAGAGTCTTTACTCTGCCATTAGAAAAGTGTTAAGTAGAAACAGGGAATGTAGTTGGCGTTCAAGGAACAATTGTGAAACAACTGATCTATACAGATCCCCAATGTTGAAAATGTGCCCCAAATAAATTAAATTTGAGATTTCTTGTAGATTTATTTTTTGCTATAGATAGAATATGGATTCTGGGAGTAAGGAAACAAGTGTGGGTGCCTGGTTGGCTCAGTGGGTTAGGCTTCTGCCTTCAGCTCTGGTCATGATCTCAGGGTCTTGGGATCGAGCCCCCCACATCGGGCTCTCTGCTCAACAGGGAGCCTGCTTCTCCCCCTCTCTCTGCCTGCCTCTCTGCCTACTTGTGATCTCTCTCTCTGTTACATAAATAAGTAAAATCTTATTAAAAAAAATAAAAAGAAAAGAAACCGTGGATTGTGTTATCTTCCACTCCTTATCATTTAGTATCTATGTTGGCTAATTAAAACATTTAATGTTATAAAATAATGCAGAAGTATTTCTCAGGTAATGTCAAAAGTAACCATTCCCTTAATGGCATTTTGGACGAACATGTTCTTAATTTTTATAAAAAATTTTTACAGATGTTCTTATTATGGATAATGTGTTTTTTGTTCTGTTTAATCAATCTTTGCTCAAGTCAAAACCATAAAGAAGTTCCCCTCTGTTCTCTTCTAAAACATTTACTTTGACATTTAGCTCATAAAATATCTAAAATTCATTTTTCTATTCTTTGGGAAATTGTGTAAAGGTGAACTTTTTTCCTCCTATAGAGACATCTAATTGGCCCAACATTATTTAATGAAAAGATCATCCATTCCCCACCACACTCTAATGTCACCCTTGAAATAACAGGCGAACCAATAAGCATTAGGATGCACAAATATGGAGGGGTTAATTGTATTTCTGATCAGATTCTATTTATTGAAGAATTTTTTTAAGTCTTACAGAAGCAACTGGGTGTAAAGTGGTACTGGTAAAGGATGTGTCTAAGAGGTAATACTGAGAGACCTAGATGCTGTGTTTTCTTTTTCTAGAAATTGCTTCTTCTCTTGGCCTTTGTTAAAAGAGTGAAATGTGTATTACCATTGTGCAATAATTCTAAGGTGTGTATTTTATCATATTTGTTATTTCTGAAGTTGGAATTTATAGGTAAATAGTATTCTTCTTCTTTCTTAGAAGTACACGAAGAATGATGGAGTTTAAAATGAACAGTGTCATAGATTTAATGACACAGTGTAGGATTCTACCTCTCTGGCTGGAGATTATTAAACTTTACACCTGACCCAAGACCATTCAGAAACCAGACATGTGTCTCTTCAGAATCTGTGCCAATTGTACTAACAAGACACGAGTAAAGTTGGTGGCTTATAAATCTGTACTGGTACTGGTAGGTGGTCTCAGAGATAACACCAGTGTCAGGGCATGAACATGAAGAAGTCATTTGAGAGAATGGGAGAGAAAGCTGTAGGGGAGTGTCTAAAGTGAGAGATCATGAGGCCCATTAGAAAAGGACAGAATGTAGATTTTCTTTTATCTTCCTAAAGGTCACCTCCAGTTCTCATGACACAGGCATGTATTTCAACTTCTCTTTTTAATTTTTTTATTGAATAGACTTCATTACATATAGCTTTTGTAACATTTTGTGCCATACATAATTGATGATTCAGGTATTTTATTAATAAGGCCACTTGCTTAATATCATAAAACTAAATAAAATACCAAAGAATGTTGTTCTTAGTTCCATACCTATTATTTGTAAATAAAACCAGGCATGAAGAACTTCAAAGAACAAAAAATTTCTCTAAAGAAAATGTGAGATGGTGTAGTTAAATAAATATATTGGGTCAATATGCAGCACAGTGGGTTTATTGTTAAGAATCATATGATCTCCCTGATATGAGGAAGTGGTGATGCAACATGGGGGCTTAAGTGGGTACGAGAAGAATCAATGAAACAAGATGGGATTGGGAGGGAGACAAACCATAAGTGACTCTTAATCTCACAAAACAAACTGAGGGTTGCTGGGGGGAGGGGGTTTGGGAGAAGGGGGTGGGGTTATGGACATTGGGGAGGGTATGTGCTTTGGTGAGTGCTGTGAAGTGTGTAAACCTGGTGATTCACAGACCTGTACCCTGGGGATAAAAATATATGTTTATAAAAAATTAAAAATTAAAAAAAAAAAAAAAGAATTCCCTTGATAGGCACATGGGTGGTTCAGTTAAACATCTGCTTTTGGCTCAGGTCATGACCCTGGGGTCCTGAGACGGAGCCCTGCCTGGGGCTCCTTGTGCAGCAGGGAGTTCATAAATACACAAATATGGAGGGGTTCTGCTTCTCCCTCCCCCTCCACCACTGCCCCTGTTCATGCTCTCTCTCTCTCTCCATCAAATAAACAAATAAATCTTAAAAAAAAAAAAAAAAGAATTCTCTTGATACTTTGTTTTATTTTGTTGGATTTTTTCCCAAATTGTTATTTAAAGTCTAGTTAGTTAGTATATAGTGTAATATTAGTTTCAGGAGTAGAACTTAGTGATTCATCACTTCGTATAACAACCATTGCTCATCCCAAGTGCCCTCCTTAATGTCCATCACCTCTGCTCACCCATCCCTTTGCTCACCTACACTCCAGCAGCCCTCAGTTTGTTCTCTGTAGTTAAGAGTCACTTATGGTTTGCTTCCCTCTCCTTTTTTTTTTCTTATTATTACTAACATATAATGTATTATTTGCCCCAGAGATACAGGTCTGTGAATCATCAGGCTAACACATTTCATAGCACTCACCATTGCATCTTTCAAATTCCTCATATCAGAGAGATCATATGATAATTGTCTTTCTTTAACTTATTTCACTCAGCATAATACCCTCTAGTTCCATCTGCATCATTGCAAATGGCAAGATTTTGTTTCTTCTGATGGCTGCATAGTATTCCATTGTACATGTATAAATATACCACATCTTCTTTTTCCACTCATCTATTGATGGACATCTAGATTCTTTCCGTAGTTTGGCTATTGTGGACATTGCTGCTATAAACATTTGGGTGCATGTGCCCCTTCAGATCACTACATTTGTATCTTTAGGGTAAATACCCAGTAGTGCGATTGTTGGGTTGTAGGGTAGCTCTATTTTCAACTTTTTGAGGAACCTCTATGCTGTTTCCCAGCTTGCATTCCCACCAACAGTGTAGGAAGGTTTTCCTTTCTCCACATCCTTGCCAACATCTGTCATTTCCTGACTTGTTAATTTTAGCCATTCTGACTGGTGTGAGGTGGTTTTTCATTGTGGTTTTGATTTGCATATCCCTGATGGCAAATGATGTTGAGCACTTTTCCATGTGTCTGTTGGCCATCAGGATATCTTCTTTGCAGAAATGTCTGTTCATGTCTTCTGCCCATTTTTTGATTGGACTATTTGTTCGTTGGGTATTGAGTTTGATAAGTTCTTTATAGATTTTTGCATCCTTCTCTTTTTTTTCTTCTTCCCCTATGTTCATTTCTTAAATTCCTCATATGAGCGAAACTGTATGGTATTTGTCTTTCTCTGACCGACTTACTTTGCTTAGCATAATACACTCTAGCTCCATCCATGTTTTTGCAAATGGCAACATTCAATTCATTTTTGATGGCTGAGAAATATTCCATTTCATATTCCCCCACATCTTCTTTATCCATCATCAGTCAATGCACATTTGGGCTCTAATTTGGCTATTATTGATAATGCTGCTATAAACAAACATTGGGGAACATGTGCTCCTTCGAATCAGTATCTCCTTGATATTTTTTACACAGTTATTTCTCATGATCCTCAGGGCCATTTATCCAACCATGTGGGTATCATTTTTTTTTAAATATAATTTTTTATTTTTTATAAACATATATTTTTATCCCCAGGGGTACAGGTCTGTGAATCACCAGGTTTACACACTTCACAGCACTCACCAAAGCACATACCCTCCCCAATGTCCATAATCCCACCCCCTTCTCCCAAACCCCCTCCCCCCAGCAACCCTCAGTTTGTTTTGTGAGATTAAGAGTCACTTATGGTTTGTCACCCTCCCAATCCCATCTTGTTTCATTGATTCTTCTCGTACCCACTTAAGCCCCCATGTTGCATCACCACTTCCTCATATCAGGGAGATCATATGATAGTTGTCTTTCTCCGCCTGACTTATTTCGCTAAGCATGATACGCTCTAGTTCCATCCATGTTGTCGCAAATGGCAAGATTTCATTTCTTTTGATGGCTGCATAGTATTCCATTGTGTATATATACCACATCTTCTTGATCCATTCATCTGTTGATGGACATCTAGGTTCTTTCCATAGTTTGGCTATTGTGGACATTGCTGCTATAAACATTCGGGTGCACGTGCCCCTTTGGATCACTACGTTTGTATCTTTAGGGTAAATACCCAATAGTGCAATTGCTGGGTCATAGGGCAGTTCTATTTTCAACATTTTGAGGAACCTCCATGCTGTTTTCCAGAGAGGTTGCACCAGCTTGCATTCCCACCAACAGTGTAGGAGGGTTCCCCTTTCTCCGCATCCTCGCCAGCATCTGTCATTTCCTGACTTGTTGATTTTAGCCATTCTGACTGGTGTGAGGTGATATCGCATTGTGGTTTTGATTTGTATTTCCCTGATGCCGAGTGATATGGAGCACTTTTTCATGTGTCTGTTGGCCATCTGGATGTCTTCTTTGCAGAAATGTCTGTTCATGTCCTCTGCCCATTTCTTGATTGGATTATTTGTTCTTTGGGTGTTGAGTTTGCTATGTTCTTTATAGATTCTGGACACTAGTCCTTTATCTGATATGTCGTTTGCAAATATCTTCTCCCATTCTGTCAGTTGTCTTTTGATTTTGTTAACTGTTTCCTTTGCTGTGCAAAAGCTTTTGATCTTGATGAAATCCCAATAGTTCATTTTTGCCCTTGCCTCCCTTGCCTTTTGCGTTGTTCCTAGGAAGATGTTGCTGCGGCTGAGGTCGAAGAGGTTGCTACCTGTGTTCTCCTCAAGGATTTTGATGGATTCCTTTCGCACATTGAGGTCCTTCATCCATTCTTTCGCACATTGAGGTCCTTCATCCATTTTGAGTCTAGGGATAGAGGGCACATACCTCAATATCATCAAAGCCATCTATGAAAAACCCACCGCAAATATCATTCTCAATGGAGAAAAACTGAAAGCTTTTCCGCTAAGGTCAGGAACACGGCAGGGATGTCCATTATCACCACTGCTATTCAACATAGTACTAGAGGTCCTAGCCTCAGCAATCAGACAACAAAAGGAAATTAAAGGCATTCAAATCGGCAAAGAAGAAGTCAAATTATCACTCTTCGCAGATGATATGATACTATATGTGGAAAACCCAAAAGACTCCACTCCAAAACTGCTAGAACTTATACAGGAATTCAGTAAAGTGTCAGGATATAAAATCAATGCACAGAAATCAGTTGCATTTCTCTACACCAACAGCAAGACAGAAGAAAGGGAAATTAAGGAGTCAATCCCATTTACAATTGCACCCAAAACCATAGGATACCTAGGAATAAACCTAACCAAAGAGACACAGAATCTATACTCAGAAAACTATAAAGTACTCATGAAGAAATTGAGGAAGACACAAAGAAATGGAAAAATGTTCCATGCTCCTGGATTGGAAGAATAAATATTGTGAAAATGTCTATGCTACCTAAAGCAATCTACACATTTAATGCAATTCCTATCAAAGTACCATCCATCTTTTTCAAAGAAATGGAACAAATAATTCTAAAATTTATATGGAACCAGAAAAGACCTCGAATAGCTAAAGGGATATTGAAAAAGAAAGCCAACGTTGGTGGCATCACAATTCCGGACTTCAAGCTCTATTACAAAGCTGTCATCATCAAGACAGCATGGTACTGGCACAAAAACAGACCCATAGATCAATGGAACAGAATAGAGAGCCCAGAAATAGACCCTCAACTCTATGGTCAACTAATCTTCGACAAAGCAGGAAAGAATGTCCAATGGAAAAAAGACAGCCTCTTCAATAAATGGTGCTGGGAAAATTGGACAGCTACATGCAGACAAATGAAATTGGACCATTTCCTTACACCACACACGAAAATAGACTCAAAATGGATGAAGGACCTCAATGTGCGAAAGGTATCATTTTTACAAATGACAGGCTGTCTGCCTAGCTACACAGTCAAAGGATTTAACTTTTCTCCGAGTTTCTCTGATTCTCACATTTAATCCCTAATTCCTACAGAGTCCACATCAGACATCTCTAATTCCACTTTTTTATTCATCTCCAACTTCACTTTACCACTGTAAACTATAATCTCTCAATGGTAACAATTTTTGTTGTTAGTCTACTCCTACTACTCAAAGACATTCTTCAGACTATTGTCAGAGAAATCTTTGCAAAATATAGATTGTATTCTGTGACTCTCCTCCTTAAAACACTTTAATATAAAATTATAATTAGGGTAAAATCTAAAATATTTGTTCTAGTATATAAAGCTTTGTGTAATCTTGACATTGTCTATTTCTAAAGACATGTGTCTTATTATCCCCTTCTCTTGTATTATTCTTTAATATACATGTTGCTTCCCCAGGGATTCTTCTTTGACCCCAGCATTTTGTGTTTTCCATCATCCAGTGCATGTCATAACACATGAAAATCCCTTCCCCTTTGCCCTTTGCTTGGATAAGACTGTATTATTATTGTTCCTCTGCATGTATGTGTGTGTGTGTATATATATATATATATATATATATATATATATATATATATATATTCTTATCTATCTACATTATTCAATACTGAATTTTCAGCGCCTCTTGAAGTGCCTGGAGCCATATAAGTTTTTAATAAAAATGGCTTGAGTGAATTAAGAAATATATGTCTTCTCTGCCTTTATAAAAAACTACTTTGACTTGAGTAAATATACTTAGGATATATTAAATATTTGGAGAAATAAGTTTGGAGACAAACTTGCTTCACTGTATGTTTATTTGAATGTTAGAATATTTTTTCTTACTACTACTTAGAAGTTTGTGGGGTTTTTTTCTTCTTTTAACTAGTATACAATAAAAATGACTTCCATTTAAACAATAAAGTATTTAACTTATAATTAAAGAAATGTGAATGAAATCAATAACATATCATTTTTTATATAGACCAAGCAAAGATTTAAAAGAACAGTGTTAAATATATGTGGTTTATTGCCTGTTGATGATATCTCAAAAACGCTGTAAAAATAAATAAATAAATAAATAAATAAATAAATAAATAGACTAGTGTTTGAGACTGCTGACAAAAGGAAAATTTCTAGGACAACCAAAAAATGTACAAATTATTTTGTGTTTTTTTTTCTTTCAAGATGTATTTATTTGTTTGAAAGAGAGAGTAAGTGAGAGAGACAAGAAGAACAGGGGGAGGAGCAGAGGGAGAGGGAGAAGCAGACTCCCCGATGAGCAGAAGCCCAACATAGGGCTCATTCTAGGACTCCAGGATCCTGACCTGAGCTGAAGGCAGATGCTTAAGTGACTGAGCCACGGAGGCACCCTTAAATCCTTTTGGTTTATTGAGATATAATTGAGAAATTAAATCCTAATATACATTAAAATATACAAGTGTGATGGTTTGATATACATATATATTTTAAAGGATTCTCACAAAAGGGTTGAATAAACCATATATTCATCATCTCACATATTTATCCTTTTTTTTCCTTGGTGAACACTTAATATCTACTCTCTTTTTAAATTAATTTTTTATTAATCTATAAGGTATTATTTGTTTTTTTAATTAATTTTTTATTAATCCATAAGGTATTATTCGTTTCAAGGATATAGGTCTGTGATTCATCAGTCTCACACAATTCACAGTGCTCACCAAAGCACATACCTTCCCCAATGTTCTTCATCCAGTTACCCCATCTCTCCCACACCCCCTCCACTCCAACAACCCTCAGTTTGTTTCTTGAGATTAAGAGTCTCTTATGGTTTGTCTGTCTCCTTCTCTGGTTCAGTCTTGTTTTATTTTTCCCTCCCTTCCTTTATGATCCTCTGATAATTGTCTTTCTCTGATTGACTTCCTTTGTTCAGCATAATACCCTCTAGTTCCATCCACATCATTGCAAATGACAAGATTTCAATTTTTTGGTGACTGCATAATATTCCATTGCATATATATACCACACAGTATGGAGGTTCCTCAAAAAGTTGAAAACAGAGCTACCCTACAACCCAGAAATTGCACTACTGGGCATTTACCTCAAAGATACAAATGGATAAAGAATATCTACTCTCTTATCAAATTTTCATTATATAATACAGTATATCAACTATAGTCACAATGTCATACACTACATCCTTAGACGCTCATCCAAGTACTCCCCATTTTCATGACTCCCAACACCTACAACTACTATTCTATTTTCTAAGAATTCAACTTTTACACTTTTATAGATTCCATGTATAAGAAATACCGTGCAGTATTTGTTTTTCTCTGTCTGGCTTATTTCATTTAGCATAATGCCCCTTAGTTTCATCCATGTTGTTGCAAATGGTAGGATTTCCTTCCCTTTTTTTTTTTTAAATTTATTTGACAGAGATCACAAGTAGGCAGAGATGCAGGCAGAGAGAGAGAGAGAGAAGGAAGCAGGCTCCCTGCTGAGCAGAGGGCCTGATGTGGGGCTCTATTCCAGGACCCTGGGATCATGACCTGAGCTGAAGGTAGAAGCTTTAACCCACTGAGCCACCCAGGTGCCCCGATTTCCTTCTTTTTAAAGACTGAATAATATCCATTATTATTATATATTTCAGAGTATATATTATGTAATATACCACACTTATTTATCCATTCATCTGTTGACAGCTTGTTTCCATGCCTTGGCTATCATGAAAAATGCTGCAATAAACATGAGTATTTAGACATGACTTTATGATAATTCTTTCATTTCCGTTGGATATACACTCAGAAGTGCGCTTGCTGGATCGTCTGGTGGTTCTATTTTAAATTTCATAAAGAAACACCATATTGTTTTTGTAGCAGCTGTATCAGTTTACATTCCCAGCAGCAGTTCATGAGGGTTCCTTTTTCTCCATATCTTCTCCAGCATTTGTCATCCATTGCCTTTTTTAATAATAATCATCTTAACAGGTGTGGAGTGGTATTTCATATCACTCATTTGTATTTTCCTGATGACTAGTGATTTGAGTCCTTTGCTCATTTTTAATTGGGCCATTCTATGTATGCATGCATGTAAGTTTATGTTTGTTGCTGTTAAGTTGTATGAGTTCCTTATATATTTTGGACATTAACCCTGTGTCAGATGTGTGGTTTGCAAACATGTCCTCCCATTCTATATGTTGCCTTTTCATTTTGTTGGTGGTTTCCTTTGTTATGCAGAAGCTCTTTAGTTTGATGTGGGCTCACTTGCTTATTTGCCTATTTTAGCTTTCTTTGTCTTTGTTTTTGGTTTCACATCAAAAAAGAAAGAAAGAAAGAAAGAAAGAAAGAAAGAAAGAAAGAAAGAAAGAAAGATTATTGCTAAGCCCAATGTCAAGGAACCTTCTACCTATATCTTCTCCTGGGGGTTTTATAAATAACTCAATCTAAAAATGGGCAAAGGATCCAAATGCACATTTTTTCTGAAGAAGGCATACAAATGGCAAACACGTACTTTAAAAGGTGCACTGAATCACTAATCATCAAGGAAATACATTAACCAAACACAAAAACAAAACACAAACACAAAAACCAAACACAAAAACACAGTTCCCTTTTTTCTTTGTGCATTTGGAAGTTTTATTAGTATATCTAAGCTTAGTTTTGCTTTTTTTCAATATTCTAGGGTTTTTTTTCTGTTTCTGGAACTCTGGAGAATAGAATTATTTAATGAGACAAATTCTTATGAGTTCAGACACTTAAGACATCATTTTGTCCAACCTACCAATATTTAATTGAATATTTATATTATTAAAAGTATACACATGTAATTGATTAAATATACAGATATAACTGTAGAAGGAAGAGACTAATAGAAACATAAGATAACCTGTAAAATTACCTGCAGGGATTTTATAACTGATTTGTAATACTTGCAAATAACAACGTAAGAAATAAAAAAATTGTGATTTTTTTTTTTCCAAATGTCATGGGGTCTCAATGTCGCATGATGCTGAATGGTTTTGATATATCTATGTGCCCCATCTCCAAGTAACTGGCATGATCCAAGCAGCCCCTTGCTTTCACGGATCTGGGTTCTGGGTCCACAGGCCATTTTCCCAAGCCCAAAGATGGCAACATTAACCAAGAGGTGCCTCTTCATGAGACCTGTGATCTTAAGCTCCATGTGGCCTCTGCATTTAAGCAATAAGTTTTTCCTTTTATCGTATATAGTGGGAATGACTGCCTACCTACATTTGCTACTTTCCTAATACTTAGAATTATTTTAGTTTTTTATTGACTTCTCTATATATCTCCAGGTTTCAAATCCCAAAAGTTATTTTTGGGAAATAGATTTTATTTCTGCTTTTATCTTCTTAGATCGTTCGTATACAACACAATTCTCTTAAGGCATGGTCCCTTCCTCCTTGGGTCTGATAGAGTTACCTCTTCCTTACCCAGCTCTTCATTAATACTATCTCCTCGAGAAAGAAGCTTAGTACTTTTACTTTTGGGTCAAAATTTATCCCATATTTGCCCTCTTCTTATCAGAGCAGTCTCATGCTTAGGAATTAACCAGCATTCTCTCTCCTCTGGACCAACAATATCAGATTTGTCTTTACCTAAAAGATCGCAACAGAGGTCAGATCTCTCAGTGACATGAGGAAATGTGAGAAGCATTGGGACTAGGAAATGTGGGTAGTACTGAGACTATATTTGCAAGGTTGAGGAAGCTAATCATAAGGTGATTAACTCCTAATAATCAGCAACTCATCTGGGAACCTCTTATCTGATGGTAGCTGAAAAATGCTTTCTCATTATTAGCCTAGAATAATGCAATGATGCAATGTCTTAACAACCTTTTTTTTTTTTTAATTTGAAAAAAAAATGCAAAAGAGCTGGTAATAAGGAGGACCTCTATCTTTGATCATTGATTGCATGTTATCCTTCCACAGTAAATATTTATTGGTATTTTTGTGGTTTAGGCAATCAATACATTTGAGAGAAAGAGCTCTATAAATAATTGCAAAATTGATCTAATGTTCAATTTTTCTTTCCACCCAAAAAACAGACCAGATCACTGGTTCCAAAAATAAAAAAATCAAGAAGTTCATTTGACCGCATTTGAAAGCTTTGGGTGTGAGGCATAAAATTTGTATTTTAAAAAACTACCACAGGTGAATTGTATAGTCACAGTTTGGGAAACACTGGGATCAATCAATGAGTTTCTAGTTTTCAAGATTCAGAATAATCTTGTGAAACTTTTCTTTAAAAAGGAATCTCAGAGGCTATATCCCAAAGATTTTGATTTAGTAGGTCTGAGGTGAAGACCAGATGCTTTTTTTTTTCTTTTTTCTTTTCTTTTTCTTTTTTTTTAAGAGCATCGTATTCTGTTGTGCATTTGGGGTCACAGACTGCTGATTAAAGCCTGTAGGAAAGACAACAGCAGCTGAATTCTGAACTTAGAAGTGAACTGCTCAGAAGCAGCTGCCTGCATCCCTGTGGTAACAAAGAAGAATGCATTCTGCAAAGGAATAATATGGTCATTACAGTTTCTGGAATCCATGAGGTTACATGGGAACATATTTAGAGTTAAGGAAATTTAGAAAGTTTCCTCTAAGCTTGGTCAGAGATCTGTTGCTTCTCTTAGTCCCCAGGAAATTTCTCATCCTTTATCCTGAGTAAGAAACTCAGAAAATCAAGTAAACTATCCTAGTGCCTTACCTACCTAAGAATCCCTCTACTCTCTACCCTCCCAGTCTCTAAGAAAAGCACTTCTGAAAGAACTCCAAAATTAATCAGAGGTTTAAAATGCCTGCTGTTCTCAAACCCATCAATATGCTGTACAGAAAAGTTAATGGAGTCCAAAGATAGAAAGAAAACTTCTATTCCAGGAAATTTGAAAAATTAGATCACATGAGAACCACACTTTTAAAAAGATGTATCAAAGTGCTGAATAAGGACAAATCATTTTTCTTAAAATATTATTTTCCAAAATTAAAGGTAGAAGTCTCATAAATATATAAAATTAATACAATCAACAATTTATTAAGTAACAGATTGAGGGATGCAGTAAAATGGTAATGCATTTGAGGAAGAGAGATTTATATATTCCAGCAAAAATGATTTTTTTAACATTAAAGTAGCATTACTAGCATTACATATAAAATTAAAGTATTATATGACAATAAGTTATAGTCTTTGGGTGTATGTATTCTACTGAACAGAAATTATTTTCATTGCTATCTGACAAGAATTCTCTTTATTGCTTTTGATTTTCTGTAAGTTAACCTCTATCCCTACAGAATGTAAAATATTTTAATCAATAACAAATAGAATGCCCAATACATATATATGCCCCCAGAGAACTAGATAATTCCTGCTAGACAGTGCCCAGCACTATAATGAAAAGACCCCATTACTTCATTTTGCCAATTACCAGGTTTTGGATACTTTTCTTAACAATGTTCACCCTTATAAATAATTCTCAAAAATTCTTATTTACCGTAAAAATATGCTCTCATTACGTGTTGCTTGATTTGCTTGTATAGACACAGGAAGTGTTAATTAACATGTGTAAATTTCCTTATGTTGATCAGCAAATGTAGAACCATTTAGTGTTAAGCAACCATTAGTCCAAAAAATTAATGTCTATCTGGAGTTGTTGTCAGGAATTTAGGATTTTTTTTTTTTTATAATAGGATTTAGAATTTGCTCTTCTATGTGAGGCTGGTAGCACAAGAAATTCACCTCCACTTTGGGTCAAGGTCCCTAAAATTTTCAGATTCCTGGCCTGCAAGGAAATGATCATTCTTACTATCGGGTTTGATTCCATAAGTGATACAACAGGTAACATGCTAGCTCCCTCTGAGGGTACTGTTGGCATTTGTTCAACAAAGAAAGTATAGCAATTCATCTTTGGTGGTGGGTTTATCACATATGATTGCATGAGTGGCATTCTTAAATATGACACTCGTGCCCTTTGTTACCTAATTCATTATCCAATTATATCCTGTTAAAAAAGAGGACATATCTTCATTGAACTAATTGGAATAATTATATCACCATGAAAATGAAGGCGGCTCAATAAAAACATTTAATTTTTGAATTTTGAATGGTCAGTGGGAGTCACATAACATTTTTAAGTGTTTTATTTGAGTTTTCTAAAACATAGTCTACTACTATGCAGGTTAAAGATAAAGAAGAAAAGTGAATCACTTCTTCACTTACTCTTCAGAGAACAGATTGTTTAAAGTGATAAGGTTTGCAAAATAACTAATTAGAAATACAGTTCTCTAATCAGTTTATACAGTCCTGTGTAAATAGTTCCTGTTTTCTTGGGGTTGGGTCAGCGATCAGCTCATAAAGTTGTCTATGTCTGGACAAAAAAGAAACAGAAGTCGTGATTCAGTTTTTTTAGTACAACCTGATAATTTTCAAAGAAAATTCACAACACATGCCTGTATACAATACTATTATTTGAAACATTATTAATAGTCCTTTCACTAATTTTCCCAGCAGATCCAATTTCTAACTTGTAGTTTGTAGCAGAATTTTCAGACAATAATCAGAGGAAAGGAAGAATTGCCAAATTGATAATAAGATGTTCCAGTTCTAAAGTTCTGTTCTTTTGAATGGTCTTGATATATTTGCTTAATTATTTTGAGCTAACAAATAGGCAAACATATAATGTAAACAATAATAGCAACAATAAAATACAAATAAAATGTAATAAATCTCCTATTTCCTCTGTTCTCTCACTCACCAGAGAATAAATCTCCATTTCTACTAAAAAATTACAAAATGGTCAGGTGATAAAACCAAATTTTTCAATCCGTGCTGCCAGTAATGGAGAAAAGGTTGAAAGCAAACCAAGACCAGAATAAGACTTGACTTAAGAACCACAAGCAAACAAATCCTTAAATCGAAACTATCAATCTCTCAATGTCTCTCAAGAAATCACTCAAGGAGCCAAGAATAGACATGTCTGGGATTTAAAACGGCACCTGAGGTGCCCTTCTTCTTGGGCAGCATACTAACTGCTCTTTGCTGGTTAGTCATCATGGGCTCCTTAGCGGGAATACCCCAAAGCATATAAAGCATAATATTTAAAAGCTAAAAATGTGATACTCCAACACATGTAAAACTAATGGGTGTCCAAGGTGTATTAAACAACTGATGAATGAGAGAAACAGTAGGATGATAAAGCTGTTTTCTAAGCAAAAGTTTATATATTCTAACAGGAATTTCTTTATATATGTGTGGTAGATTAAGATTGCCAAATCAGATACAAAACAGTAGATGTTCTTTGGAGCCAATAAAGGATAACCTTTGAGGTTATCTTTCTGACAGGACAGCAGTCATTTGCATTGGTATCAGACAAGAATAATCTGCATTGTAATAAGTCTGCCACAAGTTAACCTTTACCCTCAGAGAGTTGTAAAATATCTTAATCAATAGTAAATAAAAAGTCAGATGAACTATGTAGCCCTAGGGAATCAGATATCCTCAGCCTGGCACTGAACAGACATTCAGTAAACTCTTTTGACTATTTCCAAGGGAGATTTAATGGACGGATTAAGCAGCATTATAGACATGGCTTAGGGAGAATTAATAATTATAAAAGAGATCTGAATAAATTAATTCTATGACTCCCAGAGAGTAAAATCAGCAAGATGCAAGAGTGTTATATAGAAGTAATGGATGTCGGAGGATTGCACAATACTAATATTATCCCACTAGGGTCCTGAGGAAAAGGAGGAAGCAGTAACATGGATGATAGAATGAGTTAAGAATTTTCTAGACTTATTGAAAGAATTATATATTCAGGTTTGATAAGCAGAGTGAATCCCAAACAAAACACACAAGAAGATATTCAGGTCTAGATACAGGATTGTAAAACAGGAGAACGCCAAAGACAACTAAATGAAAGCAGCTGGGGAGAAAAGGCAGATTACTTACGAAGCAACAATAATTAGACTGTCAGCAGTCTTCCCAAATGTAAAAGTATATGCCAGAAAACCAGGATATAATATCTTCAAAGATGAGAGAAAATAGCTGTCAACTTCAATTTCTGTATCCTAGGAAAACTCTCGTTCGAGTGTGGGAAACCGTAAAGCTGTTTCTGCTAATGAGCCATCAAGGGCATAATACTTAGAAACCCTATTCTTTGAAACGAAATGGGATATTTTATAATACAAAACAAGATTACTGAGAAAACTTACTCTTTAAAACCATAAGATTAAAGAAACTTTGCTCTCTGAAAATGTACCAGTGACTAGGAAAGCAGAATAAACCAGTTTTGAACTGAGAAAGGATGAAATAGGAAAATCATGGAAGCAACTTTGATTTTGTGAATGGCAGCCAATGAGGGAGGATCTTTTCATGCTGCTGTTAGAAATAATCAAATCTGCTGCTACTGAGTGTGTGTCTGAGGTTTGTGTGAGCGATGTCCCAGGAAACCACATCCCAAAGCAGGTCTTTGCCTGGAATATTACATGAATTCAGGTTTTTCACTCACAATTACTGATCTTTTTGTGTCATCAAAAATCATTAGGTCAAATTATATGTTCCCAAATAAACAAAACCAAGCTGTGGTAGTATTAACAGATCTACTTTATAGATCAGGCTTGTCCAGTAGAACTTTCTGTGTGATGAAAATTTCTTTATCTGCTCAGTCCAATACAGTACCTGCTAACCTCATGTGTCTATTGAGTGCTTGAAATGTGGCTAAAAAAGCAGGCTAACAAAATTTTTAATTTTCTTTCATTTTAATTATTTAAAATTTCCATAGCTACATATGACTAGTGATTACCCTATCGAACAGCTGCAAAACGTCTGGATTTTTCATTTTTTATTTTTATTTTTTCAAGAAGGGAAGTAAATCTACGATGAAAGTGTGAGATTAAAAAAAAAAAAGAATACGTGGAAGTTTTGGTAAATATTTAAATTAAAATCACTGCATTTTTTTTATTTTTTAAAGATTTTATTTATTTATTTGACAGACAAATATCACAAGTAGGCAGAGAGGCAGGTAGAGAAGAGAAAGCAGGCTCCCCGCTGAGCAGAGAGCCCGATGTGGGGCTTGATCCCAGGACACTGGGATCATGACCTGAGCCAAAGGCAAAGGATTTAACCCACTGAGCCACCCAGGCACACCATCACTGCATATTTTTAAAGGATTAATATTGGGGATTTAAAAAGTAAAACTAAGACAATAATAGCCATAAAAATTGAGTTGAGTAAAATTATTAACACTCATATATTATTACATTGTTCTGGAGCCAAAAAGAGGTATTTAATAAACTTATACTGTTTTAATATACGCACACACATGTACTTCCAAGAAACAGATAGGGAAAATGGAATGATATAAACATTAACCACATCAAGCATGGAAAGTATGAAGAAGCTCAGACTCCAAAATCACTTTTTATTTCCTTTGCAAAGCACATAGTTAATTTAGAAAAATTTTAAAGTATTTTTCTTTGGATCTTTCTAAACAAAGCTTGAACCCAACTGTTTTTTATCCCACTTTTCCCCTTCCCTCTGATAATGTACATAAATGATTGCTTTTATTCTTCCCTCTGATCTTCTTTCCTTTCTTTCTGATAAGCCTGAAACTCTTAAAGAGTCAATTGCCACTTTAAGTTAAATCCATTCCAAATAGGGAAAGACACAGTTGATTTTAGATCTTTTTCTAAGTCCAAACTCAGAGCCATTATTAATTCTTCTCAAAGTTTAGATGGGGGACACAGAAATATACAGAATAATTTGAAATAGTCTTAAATACACACAATTTTGAACTGTGAAATATTCATCAAGTAGTTCACATGTTATTAGGAACCATGGATTAAAAAAAAAAAAAAATTCAGGAGCACCTGGGTGACTCAATAAGTTAAGTGTCTACCTCTTGATTTTAGCTCAGAGCATGACCTTAAGGTCATGAGATCAAGTCCCCTTGATCTCATGGTCTCCACACTCAGTGAGGAGTTTGCTTGAGATTCTCTCTCTCTCCCCGCATCATCATCTCTCTCTCTCTCTCTCAAATAAATAAATAGATCCTAAAAAACTTTTTTTTTTTTTTTTAAAGATGGCAAAGACAAGTAGGGAAGATTCTGAGGGTAACTTAACAAATCTCAAACTACATATCCCATAGAATATCAAGAGTTTAGGAAAGATGGTGTTTTGGCAAAATCTTTTTGAAGTCTTCCCTAGAAACTATGTCAGGCCCTAATCCAGTTCTGTAAGCAAAGAAAAGATAAATCCATTGTCAACTTCAGAGAGAAATCTTCAACACCATTTGATAAGATTCAAGAAGAGTACCTGATTCTGATATGACCCCAACTCTCTTTTCGCTTTGTGAGAACGGCCTTAACCAGCCCATTAGGGGATTTGATATACTAGCAAAGAATGCAATGAGAAGATCCCATTGCTAGATGTTACACTTTGTTACAGATTTTGAATCAATCTTAAAACACAAGCACAGTAAGACCCAGAATAAACTAATGGTTTTACAGATTAAACCAGTACATGCTCCCAACCAGGTGGAAGCTGTTAATGGAGGAACCTCTTACTAGACACCTGTGGATATTTTAAGGGGAAAACAAATTGGAAAAAATGTAATTGTAGCGCATCAGCTAAGAAAATGAAAGTAAAAAATGAAGTGAGTAAGCAATGAAGATCTCTAATGAAAGGAGAACCAAGTGTCTTATCTTTCCATTTGCTCTTAAACTCATAAGGAGACATACCACAAAACATTAAAGGGTAACCTTGAAAACTTTTAACTAAGATAGGTTTTACAATATTTACTGTAAGACCTTGAACCACCAGATAATTTTCCCCAAATTGCCTGATTGGCAGAGAGCTACAATCTTGGCAATCCTGATTTTCATCCTCTAATTCTCACCCTTAATTTAGGGGAAAAAAAGTTCCTTCTTCCTTTGTGATACCCACTAGTTTAACAGAGAGTTTGTGCTGGAATCCACTTGCACTGTCCTATGGGAGCTAACTGTGCACATCTCTCCCTCATTCTGCAACCAGTGACATCATGTTGCTAAATTGAAATTATTACTGTAAAGAAGTCAGGACTTTTTTTTTTTTTTAAACAAAAGCTGATTGATAAATCACTAGACAAAATGCCGAATGATGTAGTTTCCTGAAGGTGTCTTCCTGGAAAGCCCCGTGGACCCCTTATTTAAAATCTAGTCATAGATAATTTGGACATTTATTTACTGATATCCTTGTGCCTAAATCAAACTCAAATTGAAGATCTACAGAAGGGTATTTGGACTATCACTAATTCCTGCTTATATGTGTAGAATTTGGGGATTGTTACGAAACTTCTCATCAAGGTTCTGGTTAACTCATCCAAAACGAGACCAAGATATGTATTACTTCTGAAACTAGAAATAAAACTAAAGCCAATACTTGAAAGTCTAATGTACTAATCATGCGCTGTACAGGTTTCTGTAATAAACAATCCTGCCAGTCAAGAAAACCAATGAACAACGATGTACATTTATTCATAACTTCAGAGCCACAAATAATAGCTCCCCGCTTCCCACAGTTCTATACACTGTATTATTTCATCTTCCCCTCTCCTTGCCTCTTTGTCTTTTACAATTGCTGATCTGAAGACTATACTTTCAGGGGTCATTTCTATAGTTTGTTACAATTGCTGATCTGTGTTCCGCTTTCTTCAGAGTCCTTTTTTTTTTTTTTTTTTTTTTAAAGACTTTATTTATTTATTTTACAGAGAGAGAGAGATCACAAGCAGGCAGAGAGGCAGGCAGAGAGAGGAGGAAGCAGGCTCACTGCTGAGCAGAGAACCCGATGCAGGGCTGCATCCCAGGACCCTGAGATCATGACCTGGGACGAAGGCAGAGGCTTAACCCACTGAGCCACCCAGGTGCCCCACTTCAGTGTCCTTTTAGATTGAGGTTGTCAATACCCATGTACCTTTCCCAGGAAAACCAGCAGTATACAACAATTTACTTTAGAATATTCCTGAGGCTAATTATCTCAAGTCCTTCCAGTTATCACAAGTCCTTAAATAGAACTTAAAAACGGCAAATTTCTGGGGTGACCAAGTGGCTCAGTTGGTGAAGTGCCTGACTCTTGATTTTAGCTTAGGTCATGATCTCAGGGTCATGATGTCAGGATCGTGAGATCAAGCCTAGGGTTGGGCTCCATGCTCAGTGCAGAGGTTGTCCCTCTCCATTCCCCTCTGAACCTACCCCCTCTTCCCGTCTCCCCACTGCCCCACACTCACTCACTTGCTCTCCTATCTCTCTCTTTATCTAAAATAAGTAAATACATAAAATCTTTTTTAAAAAGAGCCTCAACTTTCTCTCTAATGCTTCTCTTTCCCAATACAATATATTGTATCCAACTACTTTTGTAATATTCTGATTGTGTGAAACTCTCTAAAATTGTTTACTTACTGATTTGGCCCAAAAAAGAAAATCTCCAAAGAATACTTAAATTTGCCAAAATAAAATATATTACTTAAAACCTCGTTTATCCTGATGAGATCAGTCCTTCACTTCTGACAGATTATAAGCCACTCAAAAGTTTCCCAGGTAGTCTTTTTTTTTTTTTTTTTGAAAAATTAAAAGTTTTCCTGTATTTCCCTGGCTACTGCCATAGATCAGTATTGAAATTTTCTGAAATCATTGTACTTCTATATGATTTAACCACGTCTTCATATCAGATTCCTTCCTTTGAACCTAAACATGATCAGTGATCAGAGATTTAAAATAACCTCTTCAGCAATCACCACACTTATTGTCATAAACCTTGTTATCTATTTCTACATGAGAAATAGAGAAATAGGGGCAGTCATTGATGCTTTGATTTAATTTCATGTGTATAATATGAGATTATGGTCTTTCTCTTACCCCAGGTTAATTTTACCCACTTTATATCAGAGAAATAACAGCTGCATTGTAATGGTGGAGACCTAAAACCAAATTGGTTTTTAGTTCTCCTTTAACTTTGATGGTCCCTTATACTGTGCAAACTTGTTGCTCATTGAATATACAAAAGTTTATGAGACAAGTAGGTTTACCACTTATGAAGTTCCATTACTTTTTCTCAAACACATTTTCATACAACATTGTAAAACTTAAAAATCTGCTGTCATTTTTCCACAAGAAGAAGGAGAAGCTCATTACTGACTAGCCTTTGTTACAGAAATGTCCATGACCCAATCAGACTTTTAAAGACTCTTAACAGAAATTCCACATTTGTTATTGTTTATTGATGGTTTATACCTTAAGACAAAACCTAGTAAATTTTAAACAAAAAACAAACAAACAAACAAATAAAACCAGAGAATTACCAGGCCGGAAGCACCTTTGCAGATTTTCATTTGCTTCACTGTGAACAATACACCTTGCTTAAAGCAAAATCAACATGGATGATAATACTTCACTCATTGAACTCAACAGAGCTTGTCAATTAGCAAGAGATAAATGAGTTAATATATGTAATGATGATATACCCATGATTTTGGAATGCTTCAGAAATTGAGGTCTTGACCCCAACAGGCACTCCAATTTTAAAAATTAAAGAGATTAAAGAACTCTTAGTGTTTTCTGAGGATCACACCACTGGTACAATTCATGCAAAAAGAGATGAGAAAAAGACTAAAGAAAAGTACCCTAACTGATAATTATACCTACAGATAGACTTTACCAAGATTTTTGAATTCATAGTAACACTTAAAAGTCAAATCTTTGGGGAGATAGAAAACAAACAGACAAACAAAACCTATTATGGAATGACAGTGATGGGCGCCAAATATAGAGCAAAATAATGTTGGAAAATCTGATTATAAATTACCCAAAAGGATGACCTTAAGTGGAACTTTATGAAGTTGTATGAGATTATCCATTGCAGCAAAGAAAATTGGTGTGTATTTCATATTTTGTAGGGAAACCAAATGAATTGCTAGGGGAGCTTCTGGTACATGTTTCACTTATCACAAGCATAATCCTGATAAAAGTGACAATATTGGACATGAGCAAGGCCCCAAGCTTTAAGATCCTTGATCATCTCCAAATAGATCTAATACTCTACTCCATACCCTTAATGGGTTTTGCAAATGAGCTACTCACCACTTAATTATTCACAGAATGGACTAAAGATTTGCCTTGCCAGAGAGTTATAGCTCTGAAGGTCACAAAAAGAAATTTTTGATTTTGTGTCCCCAAATCTTAAGAATGCCAATCAACTCAGTAATAAGGAAGCACATTTTGCTGATACTGTCATTAAACAGCTTTGAAAACTTTTCTATTTACTAAGATATTTCACTACCGTATAAACTCTAATATTTAGGAAAGGTGAAAAGGACAGAATACAAAAACTAATGCTAGTGATGTTCTCTGAGACACGTGAGTTTCCATTTCTTGGGATACACCACTGGCTATAAAGATGGAGTTGATCCCCACTGAAGTTCATCAACTCTCCCTTTATTGAGATAATTACAGACAAAACCATTTTTCTGCCAGTATTACTTTCTTCTTAAGCACTGCCCTGTTGTAAGCAGATATGACAAATATTGCAAGGGACTTCTCTAATCATCTAAAGTACAAACTACAAATAGTCTTTTCTCAGTAAACCAACACTTTTATGTTGTAAAACCTAGAGAAGTAAATTCCCATCTTCTAGAAGACATATCAAGAAAAAAAAATTGGCTTGAAAGAAGAAAGAAAGAAAGAGAAAGAGAAAGAAAGAAAGAGAGAGAGAGAAAGAAAGAAAGAAAGAAAGGCTTCAAACTTTAATTTTTTAAAAACTGATGGTTACCAGATGGAAAGGTGAGTGGGAAGATGGATGAAATAAGTGGTGGGGATTAAAAAGTGCACTTATCATGATGAAAAAAATTAAAATTTCTGAATAGCCTATAAAAAAAATAACCAAGCATGACTTGGTGAGCTAGCACACCAATAAAATCTCAAACAGTTAATCCTGGGGTCCATAGTTTTCTAAGAGAACAATTAAAACTATTTACTCAAATGCTCTTATAATTTGGATTAGAGAAACGATGAGACATGTAAATATACCTAAGCAGAGATTTATTATAGGAATTGGCTTACATGGTTGTGGAAGCCAAGAAACTCCATGGTCTGTCATATGGACCTATGATCAAACCATATAGCAGCAAAATTTATAACCACTGTATGTCAAAAACTCAAATTTTCTTCAAGAATGTGGAGCATATCTAATACTTTTCTGGTGAAAGTAAAAATTGTTATGACCATCTGGGGAGCAAATTATAAAATTGAAGATGCATATAGACTGCAATTTAGTCATTTCACTCTGATTAATATACCTCAGAATAATTATTATCAATCCAGACTATACACTAATGATAAGGAGAAGTTTCTGGAAATTAATTAATAATAATAACAAATATTCAGGGCCCCACATCAGATCATTTTAATTAGAATTTCTAGGCATGGAAATTGACTTTTTCTATATCCTGGTATCTCCCCAGATGATTCTTATGGATATGAAACCTAAAGAACCAATCAATGATAGAGGAAAATATTCAGAGTAATACTGTATGTAATAACAAAATAATGGAGGAAATATAAATGACTATCAACATAAGACCAAGCATAGAAGTTTTTTATTTCTTAAATCGCATTAAATAGAGCCATGAAACTTAATGAATAGTACACATATAAGCACAAGAAAATCATAAAAACATATTAGTAAGGATAAAGTAACTTGTACATGAACACTGAATATATCATCCATAAAAAGTGTAAAAATATGTAGAATATTACTCACTTTGCATGGTTTTAATATGCATGAAATTCACTTAGCATAGTTAAAAATACATCAGTCACACAACAACACAATTCAAATTTCAGTTACCATGATATAATATCTGTGAATAATTATATAAAGCACAAACTTTGCTGCCAGCTCTTCTGTCTGCAGTTCACTCTGTAAATAACAGATGTGCATCATGATCAGGGGCCAACCACATCACTTCTTTCAAAGCCTATCTGTTGCTGGTCATTGCACATCTGTTACTCTGTTCAGGCAGACAACAAATCACATAGTTGAATTGTCTTTGTGTCTCCAGTAATAAATCCACATTATATATATTTTTAAATGGGTAATCGAAAAGGGAAAGTGGCCAGCCAAAGATTAAAGAAATAACATGGGATAGTGCTGGAAGTAAAATTCAAATTAAATGTAAATAAAGAAGAAATAGCTTGACCATTGGAATGTTGGAATGTTGACACTGTTGCTTTTCAAGAAGCTCTAGGTATGCAGCTAGAGGAACTTAGTTGCAGTTATTAGTTAGTTATTGCATTTGTTGCAATAAATGAGAAAAAAATGATTACGGGAAAAAGAAAGAAGATGTCCTAGAGGGAGCTATATAGCAAAAATCTTCATATTAAAGGGACTGTTAGAGATATTTCACATCGAAAAAGCAAAAAAGATAAATGTTGGAAACTCACTGAAATGTAGAAAAAAGTAAGACAATTCTGAAGACAGAAAAGATGCTCAATCCAGATGATGAGAAGGCAAGTGCTGTTCAAAACATACTCTTTTCAAAGAAATAAAATACTTTCATTATCAAGATTTCTAAATTTTAGATTACAGGGTACCATATAAACATTGGTTTTACTAGCTTTTTTCACTTCCCTACACATTTGTCACTGACAGTAGGAAAAATTTTTAATACTTGACAGTTTTTTAAAGATTTTGGAAAATTATAATTTTTCCATTGATTATTAAAATTGTTTGTCATGGCTTCAGCCTGTGTAGTTATTATGAGCCCATGCTATTGTGCAAAGACTGCAGATATGCATACATATATACATGTCTACATATATCACATAGATGCACATATATACATATATAGTTTGTATAATACATACGCTTTACATTTTATATATATATAATGTACATAAAAGTTTTAAGATATGGAAAGCACCAAATTCAACATAATAGATATATACAAGTTGTTTTTTCAGGTGAGTAGGAAACTGTATTTTATATTGAGGAGAGAAACATACAAAGATTCTATATTTTTCATTTCTTTTTGTTATATTAGGTCATGATTACAGGGATGTTCATCATACTACTCTTTATGGATTTCTGGATGTTTAAACTACTTCATATTTTTTGTTAAGAAAACAAAATAAATGGATGAATGGGGTTATATTCTTTTAGAGTATTCACTCCCTAATATGCACACCATTAATACAAGGACCTAACTACTTTGTTCAATGTTTTTAGTGGTAATCTCAGAACAAAATCACTGATAATAAGTGCTTCCTATTCAAGATCTATAGTTAGATTTCTGTTGATAAAAAGCTTGTCTGTTTGACATCATGAATCAAATCTTACACAGTTCATACACATTCTTTAGCATCATAAAAATAGTAAAAATGATAATATTTAAAATAAAGAAGTACATGAAAAGATAAAAGGAATGAGGGGCCTTGGTATTATAAGGGTGTTTGAAATCCTTGACCTGAAATAAAGAATACACCTAACAGCACTATCACAAATTCACTGCTTAAATAAAAAAACGAATCTATGTTTATAACTCTAAAACTTTAGGTATCACGTTTGCTCAAAGGCAGAGGAAAAACCATAGTGGGTGAAATGTTTTCAGTTATTGGAATGTAAACAATATTATTGCTTTGGATTTGGAAAGAGCATATCATACATTGTGGGAAAAAATTAAAAATTTTTGTGACAGTCTTAGTTAAGACGAAAACTATGATAAAGAAAAATCAGAGGAAGACACTAGAATCTAATAAATAGATTATCCATTCATATGGCAAAGAAGAGTGAAAACCCACCTAACTGTAAGATTCTAAATTAAAGTTACAGAAGGGTTCTAGAGGGAAGTAAACATAGAATATGAGAAAGATACACGAATCAGAGAAATACTGTGACTTGTAATGTTGGAACAAGTACTGACAGGAATAACTGCTGTGTAAAAAGAGGTAATAAAAAAGGATTTTAGTGTTGTCACTATCGAGTTTGTTCAAAGTTTTCAGAGTAATTCCAAATCTAGCAAAGGAAAACGATTCATGAGGGATTGCTAAGTAGCTAATATATTCATTTAGTTTAGGACTCTGGAATAGTAGCTTTGATAGCACAAATAGCAAAAGCTGTGAATTAAAAAAATATATTTATACACATTACATATACACACATGTATTGTATCATATATGATAATATACACATGGATATATTGTATCATATATGATATGTATGTCTCTATATATGCATCTTGTTTTAAATATATTTGCCATTTTTAGAGACAACATAGACTGGCTTCTAAGCACACATAAAATTCAGCCTAGTCATTGGTATGACTAGAACACTATGACTTACTCATAATAAAGGTAAATTAATACAGAGTAAATATACAGAACAGATAGGAAAAAGAAGGGACATCTATGAAAAAAATCCAAGGCTTGAAGATACCACGTTTAAAATTTTGAAAAAAATTTTAATTCCCGTCAGTTAGCATGCAGCATTATATTAGTTTCAAGTGTACAGTATAGTAATTCAACACTTCCATACATAACCCTATGCTTATCGCAAGTGCCCTCCTTCATCCCCACCACCTAGTTAACTCCCCTTCTGGTAGAGATCACTTCGATCTCTATAGTTAAGAGCTTCTTAGGTTCCCTCCCTCTCTCTTTGTTTTTCTCTTTGCTCATTTGTTTTATTTCTTAAATTGACACATATGTGTGAAATCATATGGTATTTGTTTTTCTCCAACTGACATATTTCACTTAGCATGATACTCTCTTACTCCATCCACAGTTGATGAATAGAAAAAGTTGTGTTCAAAGTTTTCAGAGTAATTCCAAATCTAGCAAAGGAAAACGATTCATGAGGGATTACTAAGTAGCTAATATATTCATTTAGTTTAGGACTCTGGAATAGTAGCTTTGATAGCACAAACAGCAAAAGCTGTGAATTAAAAAAATATATTTATACACATTACATATACACATATGTATTGTATCATATATGATAATATACACATGGATATATTGTATCATATATGATATGATATGCCACATCTTCTTTTATATATATCTTCTATATGTATAAATATACCACATCATATATATATGTATGTGTGTGTGTGTCTGTGTGCCTGTGAGTGTGTGTATGAAATATTATTCAGCCATATAAAAGAATAAACTCTTTCTACTTCAAAGATGTGGGTGGAGTTAGAGGGTATTATGCTAACCAACATTTTTTAAATTGAGATATAATTGTTAAAATCCAGCACAAAATAGCTATTGGACTTGACACTTTACTGAGAAGACAAATGAGCAAAGTTTAATCTACTTTATTCTGCAAAACAATGAAAACTTAACTTGCACTGCTTCTTGTAAATACCACTGAGAACTATAAACAAATTCAAACTGTTCTCCAAAATTGACAGGAGGCAGCCACATTTAGCCAGTCCTCTATCACTAGGGAAGCTCAAATGTTACAAACAGTCACTGTAAAGATTAAAGCATTCTCTGGATTCTCACTATATAAGCTATCTTATAACACTATACCTCTGAGCCTCATTTCACTATTGGTTTCAGAGGTCCCAGTTTGCAAACTTTTTATGTGCACAATAAACCCTTACTAATTACTGTTTCAGCGATCTGGTGGTTTTTACTTCTGCTATTTCCGAATTTTATACATTATCAACGTATATCATTGTGTAAGGCTAAGGTATATAATGTGTTGATTTGATTCATTTATATATTGCAGCATGATTGCTACTATAGCTTCAGCTAATATCTCTAACATGTCTCATAATTCTCATTCCTTTTTTGTAGTGAGAACAGTTAAGATCTAGTCTCATAGCAGTTTAAAAATATATATAATATAATGTTGATTATAAACACTATGCTGTGCATTAAAGCTGATGAACTTACTTATCTACTATTTGCAAGTTTATAATTAGAAAAATGCCATAAGGTAAAATTATTTTATATCAGTCTCTAAGGAGAAAAGTTAAATTGCATGTGAGGTTTTTGTTGCCTAAGGTATGGCAATCTAGCGAAGTAATTACATTCTCTTTTGCTAGAAGTCTTATACTTTTTATTCTCTTTTATCCATTTCTCCCTAATAGATGTTGACTGCCATCTTTTAAACAGTAATTTTAACAGAATACAATTTATGCATTTAATTCTGAGAGTACCTCTTTTGTTAATGAAATACTGTTAAATAAGATAACTGATGGAATGATTATGCAATACACATGTTTGATTTGAGAACTTGGTTAGGTTTTCTCAATTTGGTGAAAGTAGTTCTTCATATTCTTTTACTTTTTGCGTTTATTTTTATTGAAATATAATTCATGTATAGTCTTGTAGTAGTTTCAGATGCACAATACTGTGATTCAGCAATTCTAAAGATTGCTAAATGTTTGTCACAAGTGTACTCTTGGGGCGCCTGGGTGGCTCAGTGGTTTGGGCTGCTGCCTTCGGCTCGGGTCATGATCTCAGGGTCCTGGGATCGAGCCCCGCATGGGGCTCTCTGCTCCGCAGGAAGCCTGCTTCCCTCTCTCTCTCTCTGCCTGCCTCTCTTGTGATCTCTGTCTGTCAAATAAATAAATAAAATCTTAAAAAAAAAAAACAAGTGTACTCTTAATCCCCTTAATCAATTCCACCCATCCCCCACCCACTGCACCTGCACCCATGGCAACCAAAAATTTGTGCTCTATATTTAGGGGAGTATTTTTTTGTTTGTCCCTTTTTTCTTCATTTGTTTGTTTCTGTAATTCCACATATGAATGAAATCATGTGGTATTTGCCTTTCTCGGTCTGATTTATTTCTGTTACCATAATATTCTTCAGGTCTGTCCATATTGTTGCAAATGGTGAGATCTCGAGATCTCATTCTTTTTATGGCTGAATAATATTTCACTGTGCATACATAAGTATAAATATACCTTTATATAATTTTATATAAAATATTTATCTATTTTAGGTATTATTTATATTTATTTATAGTATAGGTATATATAATTTCTATATTTGTGTATGTTATATATAAATATTTTATATTTTATGCATTATATAGTTAATTTATATAAATATATACATATATATTAAATATTTATATAAAATAATATGTATATATAATATACCACATCTTCTTCTTTTTAATTTCATTTTTTTTCAGTGATCCATAATTCATTGTTTATGCACCACACCCAGTGCTCCATGCAATACATATCCTCCTTAATACCCACCACCAGGCTCACCCAACTCCCCACCCTCTCCCCTCCAAAACCCTCAGTTGGTTTCTCAGAGTTCACAGTCTCTCATGGTTTGTCTACCCCTCAAATTTCCCCCAACTCACTTCTCCTCTCCATCTCCCAATGTCTTCCATGTTATTCCTTATGCTCCACAAGTAAGTGAAACCATATGATAATTGAATCTCTCTGCTTAACTTCTTTCACTCAGCATAATCTCATCTAGTCCCATCCATGTTGATAAGAAAGTTGGGTATTCATCCTTTCTGATGGAGGCATAATACTCCATTGTATATATGAACCATATTTATCCATTCATCTATTGAAGGGCACAGTCGCCAAACTGTGGAAAGAGCCAAGATGCCCTTCAACAGACGAATGGATATTTGTTTTCTTGGTGTGCTATTTTTCTTCCAAAAAATTTAAAATAATGAACACATAAAGTAGAAATATACTAGTTAGAAATTGCTTAAGGAATGGTTCTAGCAAAAACACTGCAGACATTTTTGATGAGGAGGAAATTTACTCTAGAAAGGCACTTCTGAATAAGCCATATCTGGCTGGCATGGAGAATCAAAAGCAAATATTAAATTCTCAATGTGAACATGATAGAAGAGTTTAATTTTCTTAGTTCTGATGGGTATAGAATTTTGTAATGGCAGAAATTTGTAGTGATCAAATTTTTCCTATCATAAAATTTGAGAATCTTATATTTCTGGCATTATATTACTTGGATGTTAATTATATAGTTTACCATGTACAAATTTGTCTATTGAATTTGATGGAACCATACATCTGAATAATATACAAGATGGGAAATAAACTAGGAAGTGATCTTTGGCTAGGTATGTTTTGTAAGCCTTAGATAAGAGAGGTTCATAGAGAAAATTGAAGGTTTCAGTTGAGGCTGAGAAGGTAGATATATATGAAAAGCAGCAAATGTAACCTATGAATTGACTTTATAGTGTGTACCCAGAGGTTTCAGTGGATCCAAAGGATTGTAAGCTATGTATATCTTACTGTACATGTTGGAAAACAAGTGATGGAAAGAGTTCATAGAATTGGATATATTTGTTTTCTATGGTCTGGGCCACCCTCTATTTTGTCCATGTAATTTAATGACCTTTTGGTTCTTTTCATCCAACCTCATAGGGTCAAATTTATTTTTCAGAAAACTGCTCTATCCTTTCTAGCATTTGCATTCAAATTTACATACCAACCACTTCACAAAAGGCCATTTAATCTCTAGTATCCAACCAACCAGGCCAAAGGTGTTATTAAATATATATATATATATATATATATATATATATATATATATACTTTCATAGGTATTAGAAAAGCATATCTGTCATTGTCATAGTAAATGGAATTGCTTTTGTTTCTTTATCTCCATGAGTAAAAAATAGTTAATGTTTCTTTACTTGAGAAAAGCAGTGGTGCCCCTCAGACACCTACCTGTCTTTTGAATATGATTCTTCTTAAAAAAAAAAAAAAAGGAAGAATAAAATGCTAAATCCATAAGGGGGGACTCAGGACAGCCTTCCTTTCATTGTCCAGCTCCTACCCCCATGGGGATGGAATTCAAAAGGATTTTTATGTGCCTAAATAACAAATGAGCAATAAACTTTCTCCATAGATCATGGTAAATCTTAAGCAGAACTCCCATTAATGTCAGGGTAGGATTTCTGAGGAACAACATCAATGTGTTATGTAAGCTTGGAGCAGTGCTAACTCACTCTTATAGAGGCTAGACAAAAATCCTAAGTGAGGAAAGAAGAAAGGGTATGAAATTATTAGTGGTAGAAAATGGAGAGGAAGCTATGAAAGCAGAGACATTGGAAGTGGATTTAAGAACTTACATGTTCTGTGGTCTGTGACATAAACTTCCACAAACATCCCCTTGTAAAATCTTTAGTGGAGCTTTAAAGAAAAAGTTACAAATAGCTGCATATCATTAGAATGTGGTTAGAAGTTATGGGGAAAGCATTGTAAGGTCCAAGGTCTGTGTATTCTTTGTAAACAATATGAACCAGAATTGGGCCATTAGAATATAGTTCTGGCAGGCCTCTGGGTTAAATACCACACTAGATTTGCTATAGAGAGTTGGTACTGTGTGTTATTTTATTTTTTATTTTTTTTTTTTGAGTTTTTAATTTTTTATTTTTTATAAACATATATTTTTATCCCCAGGGGTACAGGTCTGTGAATCACCAAGTTTACACACTTCACAGCACTCACTGTGTTATTTTAAAGACCAATTTTTGATTTCCAAGAATGGAAACAAGAGTGGGTTTTATTTTATCCTATTAATAATCAGGCTTTGTGCAGTGAACTCAGTGTCACATAAATAAATAGAATACAGGAAAGCTTTAATGCTGCCTGATTTGCTTCTCTGACCTTGTAGAGGGAAAAAGTGATAGAACTCCAGCCTAAATTGCAGCAAAAATTTTAGCTTCTCACCACAAGCAAGGGTGGGCCACAAGCTGAAGACAGGACAGAGAGTTAGGCTTAATTTTGAAAGTCCATCAATCCTCCAGGGTCTGAATCATGCCCTGCTTACAGAAAGGATGAACAATAATTTTACCAATAATTTTATTATAGCAGAGAAGATCCTACAGCACAAACTAGATGAATTTCTTGCTTCCGGAAATAACGTTAGATGATCAATGGGTATAAATTTTAATAGCTTTGACTAAGTAAAGTCAAAGCATGCAGAAACCATGAAGCTTCCTTGTAAAATTCAGCTTTCCATTTAAAATGGGTATTAAGGAGGGCATGTGTTATGATGAGCACTGGATGTTATACACAGCTAATGATGTAATATGTTAGCTAATCAAACATTAAAAAATAAAATAAATAAATAAAAATAAAAGGTATTGCCAAAAGACAATTGGACGCTTACATTTCAAATATGACAATTTACCTAGTTCAAATCCCTACGTATAAACAAATTGCAGGGGCACCTGGGTGGCTCAGTGGGTTAAGCCGCTGCCTTCAGCTCAGGTCATGATCTCGGGGTCCTGGGGTTGAGTCCCGCATCAGGCTCTCTGCTCAGCAGGGAGCCTGCTTTCCCTCTCTCTCTCTGTCTGCCTCTCCGTCTACTTGTGATTTCTCTCTATCAAATAAATAAAATCTTTAAAAAAAAATAAAAATAAAAATAAACAAATTGCATATATATGTTTTATCCTTATGTCCTATAGTCTTAAGCCAGTAGAGTTCACAGTCTAAAGACTGGAGGTGAAATACTCATTTGCAAATGAAAGAAGAACCTGTATTCCCAATGCGCTTTTCCAAGGGAAGCCCAGCCCATTCAGAATTTGGGACTTTTCATTGATTAGTTATTTGTAAGAATCCCTTATCACTGCTATCCATCTTAACTATGAAGATTGAAAACTGAAACTGACTGCCAACATTTCTTAAATATTTACCGTAGGAAATTTTTGCCCAAAATGATGAGCCTGAAAATCCAGTAACTTATGTATTAACTTCCAAAATTTCCTTAAAAAGTTTGTTGGGCAAATAATTACTAGGCAATTGACACACTAAACTAATACTATCTCCAGTTTATTTGAAAAATAATCAGTAATGGTAGTGTATGCAGCAATAAATGAAAATGGTGAATGCATTGTTTTATTCACTAACAATGCCTTTTTAAATTTTTTCTAGTTTATTATAGTCTTCTATAATTTGAGTTTTATTTGTCCTTTAATTTCTGTAACTTTAAAAAGTAGATGCCCATCTTTTTCCATTTAACTTAATTTTTAGCATATTAAAACAAAAATAATATTGATGTATTCATACTAAATATATTAATAAAAGGATTTTTTAATAATTTATTTATTTGAGAGAGAGAGAGTGAGAGAATGAGATAGAATGCTGAGCAGGGATGCTGACGCTTATGATATATATGATCCTTGATTCCAGAACCCTGAGATCATGGCCTGAGCCGAAAGCAGAATTTTAACCAACTGAGTCACCTAGGTACCCCAATAATGAAGGTTTTTAAACCTTTATTTAATTTTAGTACTTTTAAGCAGATGAAAAAAGAGCATGCAAGAAACCCAATTTAGAAGGAAAGACATGTTAGAAAAAAAATCAACAATTTTCTGACTCAAGACACAAAGTATAAAGAGTTTTTGGAGAATCTCCCTTTCTAGAGATACCAAGCATCCTAGATGTTCTGAATATACTAACAAGATTTTTTAAGGAGTAAGAAATAGTATCTTGTTTCTCAAATATTTCATTTCTATTTTTTGAAATAAAGCTTAATTTGACCTAAGGAATTCTCCATGGACAAAATATGCATACTTAGAAAAGGCAGCTATAAATTTCCAAATGTTAAAATTCATAAAATTTCTTGCTGAAGATTATCTTCCCCAAATGAACCAGGTATTTGTATTTCTTTGATAAATGTCCAGTATTTTATCATATTTTTTCTCATTAATTCAAAATGGAAACAAGGAAGGTAGTTGTCTTAGCTCTGCCTGCTACAGCAAAATACTATAGACTGCATGGTTTAAACGAGAAACATTGATGTCTCAAAGTTCTGGAGATGAGATAAGTCCAAGATCAAAGTGCTAGCAGATTTGGTTTCTGATGAGATCCCTCTTGCAGGCTCGAGGTTGGCTGCCTTTCTACTCCATCCTGTAATGGTAGAAGAGGGAAAAGAGAGAGAGGACAAAGGGGGGAGAGAGAGACACACAGAGACAGAGACTGAGAGCGCTCTGGTCTTTCTCTTCTTGTAACACTAATTCTATCTTATGGGCACCTGATGCTCATGACTTCCTCCTAGCCCAAGTACCTCCAAACGGCCCTACCTCTAATCACCACAACATTGGAGATTAGGGCTTTAAACTATGACTTTGGGGAAGGGGAGCAATTTGTAATAGATGGATTATAATAGATGGATTCTACAGGTATCATTCCAATGACTTTCAGGAACTGTTACTTCCGTAACTGTAAACACACTTCACTTCTCTGAAACCTTGGTCTATTACTATCCCCTCATCATTATCTGAGCTCTACATTTTCAATGTTTCCTTCTCTGAAGTCTTTTTTGCCTCAGTATGTGATAATGTTTATCTGTTTTACCACCTTGGAGAAGATATGTTGTTTTTTAACTTCTCTCTATAATATTCTTTTCTTGGACCAAATTTTTATTTTTTTAAAGATTTTATTTATTTATTTGACACACATACCACACATACACACACACACACACACACACACACACACACACACACAGAGCACAAACAGGGGAAGTGGCAGAGGAAGAGAGAGAAGCAGTTTCCCCGCTGAGCAGGGAGCCTTGATGTGGGGGACTAGATTCTAAGACCCCAGGATCATGACCTGTAGGCAGATGCTTAACTAACTGAGCCAACCAGGCACCCCTAGACCAAACTTTTAGTGTAAATGCACTCCATTACTACATTATAATCTTCTCTAGCATATAGATCTCAATAATTATTTTGGTATTTCCAATACCTAAGAAAGAACCATCAAGTTTATAGTAAATATTTAATATATATATAATAAATATTGAATATATAACAGATAGACTGAATAAATAAGTGAATGGATAAATGAATAAATGTCTCATATTTTAACCTCTCATTGCAAGTGGTAGCACTACCTATTCACTTATTTACTTATTCACTAAATCTGTTCCAATCTAGTTTATAAATTAAAAAAGAAGTTTAAGAACATAGGTTTTATTTTTTTATTATTTTATTTTATTTATTTGACAGAGAGAGTCACAGCAAGAGAGGGAACACAACCAGGGGGAATGGGAGAGGGAGAAGCAGGCTTCCTGACAAGCAGAGAGCCAGATGCGGGGTAGATCCCAGGAGCCTGGGATCATGACCTCAGCCGAAGGCAGACGCTTAACAACTGAAACACCTACGCAGCCCAAGAACATAGGTCTTCAAAAAAAAAAAAAAAAAAAAAAGATAGAGGAGCCCTTGGGTGGCTCAGTTGGTTAAGAAACTGCTTTTGAGGGGTGCCTGGGTGGCTCAGTGGGTTAAAGCCTCTGTCTTTGGCTCAGGTCATGATCTCAGGGTCCTGAGATGGAGCCCTGCATCGGGCTCTTTGTTCAGCGGAGAGTCGGCTTCCCCGCCCCTCTATCTGCCTGCCTCTCTGCCTATTTGTGATCTGCCAAATAAATGAATAAAATCTTAAAGAAAGAAAGGAAGGAAGGAAGGAAGGAAGGAAGGAAAGAAAGAAGGAAGGAAGGAACAGCCTTTACTCAGGTCATGATGCCAAGGTCCTGGGATCCAACCCCCTATCAGGCTCCTTACTCCGTAGGGAGCCTGTTTCTCCCTCTCCCTCTGCCTGCTACTCCATCTGCTTGTGTGTGCTCTCTCAATCTGCCAAATAAATAAATAAATAAATAAATAAATAAATAAATAAAAACTAACGTAAAGAAAAAAAGATAGAAAATAGGCCTGGAGTCAACCTACCTTGATTTTAATCTCATTCTATCACCTAAGAACTAGGTTAACTTTGCTTAAACTTTTTGAACCTCAGTTTCCTAACACATGGAGTTAATTGGGAGATTTGAAGGATAAAATGCTTGGGCAAAGTAGAAATAGTAGTTACTTCATAGAAAGTTGCTTTATATCTTTTAAACTTCTCAAGAGTCTTTTTTAAATTCCTCTCAACAGTGTAATACTTTTTAGAGTAGAGATCTTAAATATCTTTTGCTAAATTTATTTCTAAGCATGACACATTTGCTGTTACTGTCCATGACATCATTTTATTTAAAATTTTGATTTTTTATTCCTAGTGTTTATTTAAGATTTTATTTATTCATTTATCTGGGTGGGGGGGAGGAGCAGAAGGAGAGGGACAAGCAGACCTCATGCTGAGTGCAGAGCCTACGTGGGGCTTGATCTCAGAACCCCCAGATCATGACCTGAGCTGAAATTAAGAGTTGGTTGCCTAACCAACTGAGCCACCCAGGTGCCCATTGTTCCTAGTGATTAAGGTATACAATTAATTTTTATACGGTGAAATTTTTATTCTGAAATCTTACTAAATTCTTTTTTTTTTTTGAATCTTCAGAGCTTTCAGATTTCTAAGTACTTCCTGCATAAGTGACCATGATATCTATAAATAGAGTTTGACTTCCTTTTCAATCTGTGTGTCTGAAAATTCTTCATCTCACCTTCTTGCCCTGCTAACAAGCTCCAATAGTGTTTACAGTCTTGTGAGAGGATTCTTCTTGCCTTGTTCCAAATGGAGGGAAACTTCTCTATCTTTCATAGATTAAAAATAGTGTCAGTTGTAGATTTTTCATAAACACCTTTATTGGGTTTAGGGAGTTTCCATATATTTCTAGTTTACTGAGAGTTTTTATTATCTATAAATGTTGAATTTCATTAAGTGCTTTTTTCCTGTATATCTTGACATGATCGCAGGTGATTTTTTAAAGTTTGAAAATATGGTGAAAAATATAGATTAATTTTTAAATGTTAAATTACTCTTGTATAACTGGGATAAGCCCAATTGGTCATGATGCATTATCCTTTTTATGTATTATCAGGTTCAATTCACTAAAATTTTAAGATATATTTATCTCCATTAATGAGGAATATGAGTTTGTGGTTTCTTTATAATGACTTTTCCAGTTTTCTTATTAGTGTAATGCTTGCCTCCTAGAAAGAATTGGGAAATCTTCCCTCTTCTTCTTGAAGATTTTGTGTAGAGTGGGTATTATTGCTTCCCTAAATGTTTCATTTAGGAATTCACCAAGGAAGTCATCTGAGCCTGAAGTATACTATGTGAGTAGGTTTCTAGCTGAAAATTATCTTTTTTAGTAGACTGATCTATTCAGTTTACCTATTTCTTCTTCAGTGAGTGTTACTAATTTAGAAATAGTCCATACATATTGTCCGTTTTATCTGTTGTAGAACTAATAGGCATAAAGTTTTTGATAATATTTTCTTGTAAGCCTTCCAATTTCTATAACGTTAGTGATGATCTTTCTTATTCCTGATATTCATAATTTATTTGATTTTTATTTATTCTGATAAAGGTTTATCAATTTTATTGATCTTAAGGAAGCAGCTTCTGGTTTTATTTTATTGTTTTTCTATTCTCTATTTCCTTGATTTCTAGTTTTATCTCTATTATTTCCTTCCTTCTGCTTACACTGCATGTAAGTTACTCTTTTCAATTTTTTATGATGGAAGCTTAAATCAATGATGTGATACCAGTCTTATTTTGTGTTTTAGAAATTCTAGTGTTATAAATTTCCCTTTCCGCTCTGCTTTGGTCGAATGAGACAGATTTTGATACATTATGTTTTTATTTCATTTTGTTTAAAATGCTTTCTACTTTCTCTCTTGATTTCACCTGTTATCCATGCATTGTTGAGATCAGTGTTACTTAGTTTTGAAAACACTTGGAGATAATCCATGTATTTTTCTGTTATTTTTTTTTTAAATCAAATGCATTATGGCCAGAGAAAATATTAGTTTTATCTGAAACTTTTGAATTTATTGAGTCATTTTTCTTTTTATTACTCAAACACGGTCTTTATAAAAGTTTTTATTTAAAGCCAGTTGGTTACATACAGTGTAATGTTAGTTTCAGGTATACAATATAGTGACTTAACATTTCCATACAACACCTGGTGCTCATCCCAACAAGGGCATTCCTTAATCACCATCAAAATATGGTCTATCTTGACAAATGATTTGTGTTCACTTAAAAACAATGTGTACACTGCTGCTGTTGGTCTGAGTGTCTATAAATATCAATTAGATGAAGTTGTTTGGCAATGTTCAAATTTATTATGTCCTTAATAATTATCTATTTTCTGTTTCATTATTGAAAGAGTGGCATTAAAATTTATAGCCATAATTGTGGATTGTTCTATTCATCCTTTCCATTTTATAGGATAATGATTCATGTATCAGGGTTCTTGGACACATACATGTTTATATCCTCTTGATGAATTGACTCCACTGGCATTCTTTAATGATTCGCTTTATTCCTACTCTATCATTTGTGTGCCATTGATATAGTAACTCCAGCTTCTGTTTGATTAATGTTGGGATGGTATATCTTTTTTCATCCATTTATATTAAAACATATTTTTTCATTTTTAGTCTTTTTTAAAATGGTATCATATAAGGTGGCTGGGTGGCTCAGTCAGTTAAGCATCTGCCTTTGGCTCTGGTCATGATCTCAGGGTCCTGGGATCAAGCACCAGGGTGGGCTTTCAACTCATCAGGGAGTCTGCTTCTCCTTCTCACTCTCCCTCTGTGCTCACTCTCTCTCTCTCAAATAAATAAATAAAAATATTTATTAAAAATAAAAAAATAAAATAGTAGCATATAGTTAAACCATGCTTCTAGGAATCCATTCTAACTACTGATGACTTTTGATTAGTATATTTTAATCTGTTATATTTAATTTAATGAGTCACATATTTGGTTTAAATTTGCCATTTTGATATTTGTTTTCATAAATGCATTTTTACGAATTAGCTGAGTATATTTTGTGATTCTATTTTATTATTTTTTTGTTTCATTATCCATATATTTTTACTTCATTTGTATTGGTTATGAGGAAGTGGAGATGCACTGTGGGGGGTTTGGGGGGTAGGAGAAGAAAAAATGAAGGAAGATGGGATCGGGAGGGAGACAAACCATATAAGACTCAATCTCAAAAAACAGACTGAGGGTTGCTGGGGGGAGGGGGGACAGGAGAGGGTGTTGGGGATATGGACATTGGGGAGGGTATGTGCTATGCTGAGTGCTGTGAAGTGTGTAAACCTGGCAAGTCACAGACCTGTACCCCTGGGGATAAAAATACATTATATGTTTATTAAAAATTTAAAAATTAAAAAAAGTAGAAAAGCAATAAAAAATGTTTTAGAAAATAAGATGGAAAAAATAAAAATAAATATAAGGCATAAAACTGTAAAACTTTTAGAAAAAATACAGAAAACATGCAGGGTGCCTGGGTGGTTCAGTGGGTTAAGCCTCTGCCTTTGGCTCAGGTCATGACCCCAGTGTCCTGGGATTGAGCCCCACATCAGAGTTCTCTGGTCAGCAGGGGAACTTCTTCTCCCTCCCTCCCCCTCTGCCTGCCTCTCTGCCCTCTTGTGACCTCTCTCTCTCTCTCCCTGTGTCAAATGAATAAATAAAATCTTTAGGAAACATATTTAAAAATCTGTGGAATTGAGGGCTTCATGGAGAGTTCTTAGACCAGACACAATACAAATATGTTTCATAGAAGAAAAAAATTGATAAATTGGACTCATTAAAATTAAAATCTTTTCTCTGGAAAAGACCCTGGTAAGAGGACAAAGAGGCAGAGGACAGAGTTGGAAGAAATATTTTAAATCAAATATCTTACAAAAGACATTTATCTATAATATTTAACCCTCTCAGGACCCCTGGGTGGTTCAGTCGGTTAGGAATCTGCCTTCAGCTCAGGTCATGATCTCAGGGTCCTGGGATCCAGTCCTGCATCAAGCTCCTTGCTTAGTGGGGAGCCTGTTTCTCCCTCTGCCTGCCACTCCTTTCCTGGTCATGTGCTCTTTCTCTTCCAAATAAATATGTAAAATCTTAAAAAAAAAAAATAAAGAACTCTTAAAGTTCAATAGTAAAAAACAAAGATAATCTGATAGAAATGGGCTAAATACATGAAACAGATTACTAGTATATATTCAGATAGAAAATAAACACATGGAGAGATGCTCAACATCACTACCCATCAAGAATACCCAAATTAAGACCATGATGAGATAGGACTACACACATCTTAGAACGTGTAAATTTTGAAAAATGGCAATAGTAAATGCTAGTGATGATCAGAGAAATAGGATCAGCCATACACATTGGCTGGTAGGACTGCAGATGGTCTATCCAACCTTGAAAAAGATTTGCCGGTTTATTAAAAAAAATTTTTTTAAATGAAACCAAGACCAATGCACACCATATATATGCTCCATCAATTCCAGTCCTGAATATTTTCCTACAGATATAAAAATGTCCACCCAAAAATCTACACATAATTGTTCACAGCAATGTGGCACAACTATATCATGGACTACTACTCAACAATTAAATAATCAACTATTGATAGATGTGGCAACTTAGATGTATATCAGAAATATTATTCTGCCAAAAAAAAAGCCAATATCAAAAGTCACACACTGTATGATTCCATTTATATCACATATTTAAAATGATAAAACTATGGAGATAAAAGCACAATAATGATTATCAAGAGTGAGGTATGGTAAAGAGGAGAAATTAGTGGGGCTATAATAGGATAGCACAAGAGAGATCTTTGTGGTGTTAGAATGATTCTGTACCTTGATTGTAGTTGTGGTTACATGAATCTTCATGAATCTACACATGTGATAAAATGAAATATACACACACATTATACCAGAGTCAATCTCTAGGTTTTGATAAACTGCATAATTATATAAGACATATCCATTTAGGGAAACTGAGTAAAGATCACTGAGTAGGTATCTTTAATATCCTTGCAACTTTATGTGAATTCATAATTACTTCAAAATAAAATTTTTAAAAATGGCAATTATCTTCAAAGAGAATTAAATAAGATGGATTACAAAGAAGCATGGAGGAACTCATCAATGATGCATATGTTCATAATAGTGAGTGTAGTGTTGGGTGCCTGGGTGGCTCAGTCAACTGGGCATCCAGTTCTTGGTTTTGGCTCAGATCATAATCTCAGAGTTGTGGGATCAAGCTCCATGTAGGACTTGATGCTCAGCACAGAGTCTGCTTGACATTCTTTCCTTCTCATTTGTCCCTCCCCTACTCTCTCTCTCTCTTTCTCTAAAATAAAGAAATAAATCTTTTTTTTTTTTAAAGATTTTATTTATTGATTTGACAGACAGAGATCACAAGTAGGCAGAGAGGCAGGCAGAGAGAGAGAGGGAAGCAGGCTCCCTGCTGAGCAGAGAGCCCAATGTGGGACTCAATCCCAGGACCCTGAGATCATGACCTCAGCCGAAGGCAGCGGCTTAACTCACTGAGCCACCCAGGCACCCAAGAAATAAATCTTTATGGTGATTGTACTGTTCGTTTAATGGGTGTATAGACGTCAAACCTGAACAATTTGTACACTTAAAATATGTGAAATTTATTGTATATCAGTTATACTTCAGTAGAGCTATAATCTTATTAAAATAGTAAGTAATATGCTCAAAATAGGTTAAGCATATTTTCTGAGTCTTATGTTGCTATCACATCTGTATTGAGGTTTAGAAAGTTTTAGTGGTTTTCCAAGGTCACAGGATTGGCATTTGGAGGGCATGAATCTTAAAAGTCTGACCCCAGTGTCTACATTTTTTAATAGATAAAGATTTTCTCTTCCCTTGTCACTTCTGCATTATAAAAAATCCTTATCATCTCCTTATTTCATATTGTGTCCCCTTCAATCAATTCTGAGACTTGCCACTGAGTCTTCTTTTTTATTGTTTAAAGATTTTATTTATTTGACAGAGACAGGAAGAGAGGGAGTACAGGGAAGAGGGTTGGGAGAGGGAGAAACAGGCTCCCCACTGAGCAGGGAGCCCGATGAGGAACTCCATCCCAGGACCCTGGGATCATGACCTGAGCTGAAGGCAGATGCTTAACAACTGAGCCACCCAGGCACCCCAACCACTAAGTCTTCTAAAACAAATTTCATATTCTTACCTTTTTTTATCCGCAATCTTTTTTTGTACCTTCCATAGCATTCCCGTTGAAAATCCTTAGAATGACATACAAACATTAAAAACATTGTCTCCTTTCTTCCTTAACACACACACCCACATATATACAAAACTTTATATCTTACATTCTCTAGCATTTACATATATAATAATATATAATTAACATATAGAAAACATGAATATCCTATATTTTATAATTATATACTTATGTATGTAACTTTTTATAAATAAACAAAACATACACAATTTACTTTCTTCTAATACTTAACAATAGAGAACATCTCTCCCTGAGGACAGGGTCTTGCTCTCTGTTCATCTCTTGGCTGACTCTTACTCTTCTTACTTTTCCATCTCTAGCATCGTATCTCATTATCCAGCAAAATTCCTCTATGCTTACAAATCATCCTTTATTATCACACTCACAAGAAGGGTTATATACTTTCTTTTCACTTTACTTTTCTGTCTTTCCATAACTTCTTAAGGGCAGAGATTGCGTCTCCAATACCTGCCCCGCCTGGTCTCCCAGGACTGTCCAGGATGCCTGTAATTTGCTTACTGTGCGCCTGCTGTGTTTCCCTTACAAATAAAGGGGAAAATGGGATTCTGTTACTTCTATTGACATTTCCTCACCTATTCCAAACACAAAGCTGCGTAGCAATATACAAAAACAAGAGCCAAGTCAAACTTAAGAGAGAGAGGTAATCTATCCCATAGGTAACTTGCAGTTCTTTCCACCTTCTGGATTTCCGATGCAAAGAACGTAATTACTCAGCATGAACTAGGATAAAAAGACCTTTTGTACCCGCCTACATTGATTGCAGTCACTGTGTTTCTTGGAAACACAGCATTAAACTAATGATTTTACTTCATTTAGTTACACTGAATTATTTCATTTTTTTCCTTGAGTTTTGGGGCTTTCTTTTTGATTTTTGGTATGTATATAACTCAAAAACTCCAGGGATCTTCAAATGGTGATTATGCTAAAGGCCCCAAATACTTCAGAGTGATTAAGGGAAATCGATTCATACTTAAGTTTTTCTCTTTTACCTTAAAATAAAATTAAATTTCAAGGTTCCTTTTGATCATTCATCATTACATGTTATGGCTTAATCTTTTTCTTATGTGAAGATTTTCTTTCAGAGACAGTATATCTTCATTTAAGTAGACTTTACTTTTCCAAATCAACATTCTGCAAAAGCGATGTTTTTAATCAGATGCACTATTAAAGACAGGACCAACATTAATTTTTTAAAAGACTTTTTAAAAGATTTTAAAGAAAACTTTTCTTTTTAAAGAAAAATGTTTCATGTGGGCTACAATTTCATTTTAAATAAAATGAATTCCAGATATGGTAAATCACTGTACATTTAGAGGCTAAAGTGAAAAGCAGGGTGAGGAAACCATAAGCACACACACAAGCACAAAATAAAAGATTTTTTTTTCAGGCTATTGCTACATGACAGTGAAGAAAATATTCAAAGGATAATTAGGACATATTGTTATATGATTTGTATCATATGAATAATTTTCATCTTATAGGAATTAATTGTTTAATAAGGTCAGGACTGCTGTGTATACCTGAGCTAGTTAGTTTAAAAGTAATGTTCTTCATGCTCTGTTGATTGCTTATTTCTGGTTTTATCTCAATCTTTTGAGTATTTTGTAGACAAATAACACATTAAAAAAGAAAAAAATAACCCTAAGGAGAGTTTGACATGAAATAATACAGTCTATTTTAGAAAGGATTTATTACACTATCAACTTACTAAATCTTTGATAAATGTCAGTTGAATGTGTTGAAGAATGCTGAAAAATGTCTATGAATTTTTAATTTATTATTCTTAAAAACATGCAGGTGAGTCATCACATTGAAATTACAGTTTTGGGCTTATTTTCTTTCACTCTGTAGGGTCCTATTTGAAACCTTTCCAGCAAAATGAAATGGAGATCACTTTATATTCCCCAAGTTTGGTTTTTAAGTTGTTTTGCTTTCAATCTTACTACACATTGCTTTTACTTTTTGTACCTTCCTAAGATTTCTGTTGGCTTTTTTTCAATATGTACAAAATTAATATTACATTCATGATTTTTAAAAATATTTTAAGTGAAATATATATATATTATTTATTAATATATTATATTTATAAATAAATATAATATATTATAAATATTTATATATTATATAAATAAATATTAATATATTATATTTATAAATAAATAAAATATATTTTAAATAAAATATATAAGATTTTATACATATCAAAAGTTTTTGCTAGTTTTCTAATAAATATTAGTTTCAGCTAGCCATACTGTCCTATAATGTTTATACAGCTAAATAAGTTTTTGTTTGTCAAGGCAAATATTTAAAATATGTTAAGCATTCCAATGACCTCTTTTCAAGTTATTTTTATTATTCTGCAGCCTCGTATGGATGTTGACAGTATGATACCCAGAGTTAGGTAGATTTGGGTTCAAATTCATTTCTTCAGTTAATATTTCAATGTCTAATATATCCCAGTCACTAGGGAGCTAGCTACATACCAAAGTCCCTACCCATTAGGGGAGCTTATATTATAGTATATACTAAAAAAAAAATTTACAGTTAGTATACTACTTGAGATTATTCTTTGTTCAAATTCTTATGACATGTAAGACTTGGGTCAGTTCGTTAACTGCTCTGAATTTCAGTCCCCCTTACTGAAAACTATGGATAATAATAGAGTTACTGTGAGAATACATGAAATAATGCATATAAAATGTTTATCAAAGTATCAAGTAAATAGTAGGCAAAAATCATATAATATTATGGTGATTATTAATAAAATGTTAGCTATTTTTCCTGCTATGGATCATGGATTACCTAGTGGTCTTTCATAAACCACAGCAGCAGTTGAAGAAAGATCATTTTTTATTCTTTTATCTTTTCATTTTTGTACATTTCACAATGTACAATTGTTGGTAAAGTTTCCAGTGCTGAAAATGAAGTCCTTAGGAAACCCTACTGTGTTTTTAAAATATATTAAATGTGGCAATGATCTGTTTTACTTTCTTGAGCTCATTTTCCTGGACATTATCATGAATTATTGATTATCACAGTCTTTCCTTCAGACGCATTGCCCGCTCTAGGCTTTGTCAGTTATAATGGGTTTGGAAAAGAGTTACGGTTTCTGACTACTGACCCTATTCTGGCCTCCATAGTGTGACACAAAGACCAACATTTTGTGCTCTTGCCACAATTAAATCTGGTAGCTATATTATTCAAACATACATTATAAGAGTTGCTGGCTTTGCATTTTAGGTTTTAGGTTTGTTTGTTTTTCTGTTTTTTGTTTTTTGGGTTTTTTTTTTTTGAAAGTCCAGACTTCCTTTTTTTTCTTTTATTAAGATTTTATTTATTTGACAGAGAGATCCAGAAAGTACAAACAGGGGGAACACTAGAGGGAGGGGAGAAGCTGGCTCTGCTCCTAGCAGGGAGCCTGATACATGGTCGATCCCAGGACCTTGGGATCATGACCCCAGCTGAAGGCAGATGCTTAACCATCTGAGCCACTCAGGTGCCCCTATATTTTGGTTTTAAAATAAATAATTTATTAGTGAAATTTTAATGCCCATATCAATTTTGGTAATATGAATGATAAACTAAATGTAACTTACACATGTGCTTTCTAAATTAATAAAGCTCTTGCTCCTTGAAAATAATATTTGGATTATGATAATTATGATTGATTACTTTAAAAATGCTGTGACTATGTTCAAATAACATTGTTTAATAAGCTAGCTTTAATATTTTATGACTTACATGCCACTTCCCATAATAGGGATATATTAATTTTACAATGATTTTTGCCATAATAATGCACTTTGAGAAATCAGAATAAGAAAATATCTATTGAAACAACCTACATTATAGTAAGATCTAATAATTAATTAATTGTGAGTGATTAATTTGTTAACCCTGCTGGTTATACTGGTAGCAAGCATACACTGATTTTATTTCATGTGTTATTAATTCTATTTGCCACCACTATAACTCTACCTCTAGAACATTTTTCTGCCTTTCTTATCTTTGTTATGACCCTGTGGGCTAAGGTAACCTGAACCCTTTGACCTCTGGTTCTCAGGTGTGATCAGAGGCTAGGATGCACTGACAGAAGATCGCTGAACAGGAGCAGAGAGACATCAGTATATTCCCTTCTTGTCATGTGAAATCATTTTTTCAAGGTGCTAAATCCCTGTAGGAAAAAGGCTCCAGCGCTGGCTTACCACCATGCATCCTTACTCTGTTTGCTACTTCAGACTTGAGTGGAGATGGTTTCCTGCTTTTGGTTAGTTTCCAGTTGTTTCAGTATCCCTTTCATGATTTCTTTAACCCTGCACATATTTCTGTAACTATCTTCACCAAATTATCTTCACCAAATTATCTTCAATTATTTTGCGTCAAAGTCCACGTCTTACTGGGTTTTTATTTCTAAACACTGCAAAGTGATATTGGTATTGTTACTTTGGAAACTTTAACAGTATTGCAGGTTAAGAGTAGAGTCAAGAACCAGACTACCTGGGTTTGAAACCCATTCCCATAATGGGCAAATTACTAAGCTCATCCCAACTCAATTTGTTACCTATAAAATAGGCAAAATAACTTTGTACGTGTTTCACATGGTTGCTTTGCAGTGATTAAATGTGTCCTCTCATGTAAACGATTTTAACCCATGACTTAAAGACAATACACACTAAATGCTACTTATTACGTTATTTGTGATAAAAGTTGTGTTTAATGAGATGACAGACCAATGAACACATTCTTTTTTTTTTTAAGATTTTATTTATTTATTTGACAGACAGAGATCACAAGTAGGCAGAGAAGCAGGCAGAGAGAGAGGAGGAAGCAGGGTCCCTGCTGAGCAGAGAGCCCAAGCGGGGCTCGATCCCAGAACCCTGGGATCATGACCTGAGCCGAAGGCAGAGGCTTAACCCACAGAGACACTTAGGTGCCCCCAAAATTGTTTTTCTACAAGATTGCTTACATATTCATATTAGATCAGGTTATAGATGGTTAATCATAGCTTTTCCAGTACATTTTTAATGCCACCGAAAACCGTTCTTCTGCCTCCGATGATTTTTCCTTCACTTAGAATGATTGTGTTTTCATTCCTGAATCTTCTACAAAGGCCTCTCAAAAAATAATAACTTCTCAAGTATGACAGGTTTTTTTTGTAGGGGTCAAGGGATATTTTGGGCTTTAAATAGCTATATCCTTTGGGTTGATTTCCCCATAGGTGATGAGTTTCTGTTCCTTGTTAAGTATATTGAACCTTTTTACATTCAATTACCTAAGCAAGGAGACAGATTTTTCTCAGAGGCCCTATCTGCAATGATTTCTTAAAACCCCAAGCTTTGGGCACCATATAAGACTGTATTCAGTCTCAATCATGATGGGAGCAAAAGTAATACAACTCATGGAAGGCAAGATTAACACAAAAATCATATTACAATTGTACCTTTTCCTAGAAACCAGAGTGTAACATATCTTCCAAAAAAAAAAAAAAATACAGCTTTACTGAAAGAAGCAAAATGTACCTTTCGCATTGTCAGCAAACAAGTTGCCAACCAAATAAAAATGCTTATTTGTCGACCAAATAAAAAACTGAGAAAAGCTCAAAATTGTCAAAAAGATGAGATTATTTAGGAAGAGCAGAGGAACTGCAATTCAGGACATGCAAACTGGCAAACTACAAGTGAGTCCAGTAAGTTTGGGGTGGGCTGTGTTTATGGGGGACGAATGTAAAGAGGCGAAAGTTCAGTTAGAGCAGTTAGAGTCCACTAAAATCAAAAGCAAATGGAGACCCACTTTGAAAGTTCCCTGAGCAGAACCAGTCCAGTCATACAGACAGAGCTCAGTTCAGCTTATTTTGTGAGACCATCCTGACCTGGGTCATTTCTGCTTCACACATCTAGAAACCATAATCAAAACTTCCCAAGGCTCCCATGAGGCAACTCCTGATCCAATTTCTATCCTGTAAGGAAATTCCAATATTATCACTTTTCTGTAAATCAGGCATTTGTGGAAAAGCAGTCCTACATTTTGTTTTCCTGATGGCACATGCATGAGATTTACCATTTTTCTATCCTCCAGTTCCATTTCAGATGGAAATTCTCTCCCACAGTACACATTCACCTTAGAAAGCAACTTTATGTGCAAATATGTGGCATCTTTCATAATTACAGACAACACTTGTTTGGGCTATGTTCTCTAATTGATACAAATTTAATTTATTATTGATGTTTCTAGGTAGGGAAGGGTTCATAGAAACTCTCTCCCTTTCATATATTTGTGTTTTTCCCAAAATAGTTCATTTAGCCATTTCATTATATCAATATTTCATTTGTCACTTGGACTGGTTCCAATGGAATAAGCTTGATTCTCAATTCTACCATAACTTTGTCTAGAAGAAGAATAATCTTTGCCAGTGTAAACATATTAATAAAATGTAATGTATTTTATGTTCACATATAATAACCAACTATTAATCAATAGTTTATTAAAAACAGTTCACAAATTGCATGTCAGGCAAAAGTTGGCTGAAGTTTCTATATGAGGTAAGTAAAGTGACCTTGTCTAAAGATATTGGGGCACCTGGGTGGCTCAGTGGGTTAAAGTCTCTGCCTTCAGCTCAGGTCATGATTTCAGGGTCCTGGGATTGAGCCCTGCACCAGGCTCTCTGCTCAGCAGGGAGCCTGCTTCCTCCTCTCTCTCTCTCTCTGTCTGTCTCTCTGCCCTTGTGATCTCTGTCTGTCAAATAAATAAATAAAATATTTAAAGATATCAACTATCAAAGAAAGTTATGATAACTATGTACATATAAGCATTTTCATATATACATATATATATATATATATATAGAGAGAGAGAGAGAGAGAGAGAGAGAGAGAACTGGATGCTCAAGACTTCTCATGTCATCTTGAGCTATTTCACCTCATTGAGACTTGACTTCTTCATTTATTAAAATGAAAATAGAGATCCTTCTTGTACTTACCCAAAATTTTCTGTAGTAAAGAATTAACTGTGCTATTTGTTATTCCAAGTGATGAAGGCAGGCAGTGAGGGAAGGAATCAGTTTCACTGAAGAGTGTTTAGGAAAAACACTAAATTTTCCTTTTTACAGCAAGGAAGCTGCCTCTGACCATGTCATATTTGTCTAGGTGATTAGCAATATTTTACAAGTACTGCCTGCATTTAGAAAATGAGGTAAAGTCATTGAGTCCCTGACTAAGGGCATTATAGACTTTCTTACCGTATAGACAAGTATCAGAAAGGTCACATATTTGTCCAATGAGGACATTTTCCCAAAGTAGGGGTGGTAGTTTTGTTTTCCCAAAACAGTTCATTTAGCCATTTCATCATGTCAGAATCTCACTTGTCACTTGGACTGGTTCTGATGGAATAATCCTGATTCTCAACTTTACCATAACTTTGTCTAGCAGAAGAATAATCTTTGCCAATGTAAACATATTAATAAAGTATAATGTGTTTTATGTTCACATATAATAACCACCTATTAATCAATGATTTATTAAAAACAATTCAAAAATTGCATGTCAGGCAAAAGTTGGCCGAAGTTTCTATATGAGGTAAGTCAAATGACATTGTCTAAAGATCTCTGCTCTCAAAAACCATTATGATAGTTATGTACATGTAAGAATTTTCATAGAAATTTAAGTCACCCCTTATGGGGTGGGAAGACAGAAATGTTGTGTAGAAACTACATAGTTCAAAGCCATTAAGAATTATGATAAAATAAAATGTTTTCCTTAGCTAAGGTTCCAATATGCTGATATGACTAATAACACTATTTATGTAGCAGAAGAGTTCCTTCTCTGAAGAGTCAGGCCAGCTCCTGTATTGCCAGATCATAGTAAACACAGAGTCAGCAGGAATCAATATTGTGTACAGTGATGAAATGTATTCAAGTTTGTGTATTGTATTCATTGAAACCCTTGACATAGCTGCAACTTCAGGTTTAGGATGGTGATAAATAGATGATACAAAATGCTTAGCTCTGTCTTCATAGATTTTATAATAGCCTTTATTTGTACACTTCTATCTTTTCCAAGATTTAATACAACTTCCAGGAAGCTATCAATCAATGACCTTGAATAAATGCCAATCTCAGTTATGGACTAAAAAAAAAAAAAAATGTTGTTTTCAAACAGCAGTACTTTATAAAAAGTTAAGTTCACATAGGGTATATTGCAGCCTAAAAATAAGAACATTTTAAGAGCATAAAAACATATTTAAAAATGCATTTTCACCTCTTGTCAGAGAAGAAAAAAGCAAAACCAAATGCTTTTTAAAATTTAAATTTCAATATTCAAAGCTCAAAAAATGTGTCATATCAATAAAAAAATAGAAAATATTATCAAATAAGCTACCTAACATTCATTAAATATCTTGGTGATTGAGAAAATAGGAACAAAACATTTGTTAAACTAAAGTACATTCATTCATTGATAGAAAATGTTAACAGTGCTCTTGTCATTTATTCTACATAACATATTAATTAATAATAAAATACATTTTATTGAACAATGCATTGTAAGAAAAAAATATTGAGTCCTTATCATATAAAAATATTTTAAGATTTTCAGCCACATGCAGATTTGATTTTTACTTTATTTCCCATGTATTTTCTTTCCCTTTCATTGACTTATCTTTAGTGGAAATCCCAAGATACACTCAAGATCAAATTCTAGTCAGATACTTTATCCAATAAAGCAAGCTAGCAAATATGTTGCAAGAAATGGTCCAGGAACACATCTAGTGTTTTTCACTCTCCACATGAAGGTCTCTTCTGAAGTGTATAGAATCACTTATATTGGGTAAGAATAGTCTAGTTAAGTTTAGAAACTATATGGCAAGTGTTGTATATATGAGTGTAAGAATGTTTGAGAAAATATAATTTGGCAATTCACATTTTAGGGAGAACTTTTCAACTTGATCAATTTAACAGTTATGCAGTATTTAAGTATGTTATAGGTACTTAACACAAACACTGAAATGAGACACATCTGTATGTACACGAAGAGACGAAGATGGATAAGAGATGCCTGGCACTGAGATAGATGAGTGTGCAAAGGAAGGAAGATGAGTGTGCAAAGCCCATAGTATAGGAAGAAGCTTATCAAATTCAAGGAACTACAGAAAACCATTAAGGAAGATGCTAAATCTAAATTTTCAAATTGATGAATAACATAAAAATAGTAGAGTAGAAATAGCCAGAATTCCAGAGCTATTATTTTGAAAAGCTATATTAGATAATTTTATGTAATCTATCCATTGCCTATGCGGACTAGATGTGGACTGAGAGAGGTCATGCAAGAAGGAAGTTTCCCATTAGTCTTCCAAAGAGCCAAGTGTAATCCACATAGCTCTTGAAGACAAAGAAAGAACCAAATTATTTGTCAAACTATAACTGTTATATGAAAATCTGTAAATGGAGAAAAGAGCAAATCCTATAAACCACTAGAGAATAAAAATGTGAATTGTTATCTTCAGAGCGGAAAAGTAACAATTGTCGTTAGGCTGACCTATAACTAAGGAGTCTTAGTAGCTTCAGAGACCATTCTGCCAAAAAAATTAAAACTCATTATTAAACACATATTTTAAAAATATGAATGGTAGGAAGGAATGTAGGAAAATATCAGATAAGAAACTGAGGTAAGACATGAACCCACAGATGCAATGAGAATGCTATAGGCTGCTTTCTCCACTCAGAACATTTGTTAATATAGGAACATGAGCTTAGTTTTTCATATACTCCCTAGAAATATGGAAGAAAAGACTAGTCATCTAGTCTCAAGATTTTGTTTGTCTTATTCATTCAGTTTTACTACAATGTGTCTAGATGACAATATCTTTGTGTTTATTCTACTTGGAATCTGTTAGTCTTCTTGGTTATATATATTTATGCTTTCTATCAAATTTGGGAAGATTTTGGCAATTATTACTTCAAGTATGTTTCCTGTTTCATTTTCTTCTTCTTTTGATACTCTGATTGTGTATATGTTGGCATGCTTGAGAGTTTACCCACAGATCTTCTGAACTCTTTGTATTTCTTTTTTTTTTTTTTAAGATTTTATTTATTAATTTGACAGAGAGAAATCACAAGTAGACGGAGAGGCAGCCAGAGAGAGAGAGAGGGGGAAGCAGGCTCCCTGCTGTGCAGAGAGCCCGATGTGGGACTCGATCCCAGGACCCTGAGATCATGACCGGAGCCGAAGGCAGCAGCTTAACCCACTGAGCCACCCAGGCGCCCCTCTTTGTATTTCTTTATCCTTTTTTTTTTCTTTCTGTTTTTCAGATTGCATAATCTCTATTGAGCTATGTTCACATTCATGGATTTCTTTTTCTCTTCTGCCAACTCAGATTAAATATTAGGTCCCCCTATTTCAGTCAGTTGACTTTTAAACTCTAGAATTTTCATTTGAAAATTTCCATTTCTATGGTCCAGTTGTATTCAAATTTTCTTCTGGGCTATTTCAATAATTTTTCCATTTTTTTAAATATACATTCTTCTCCCCTACAATACCTAGGTTTTTTTTTTTTAATTTTAAAAATGACATTTTTAATGGAAAAATATACACATTACTTGCAGATTTGAATCATATTATTTTCCATCAGAGCTTATATAATTTTGCCTCATAAAGGCAGTTAAACTAGAATTGCTAGAATCAGATCACCATAATTCAATTCAGAATTCAACTGATTTGTAGTTCACCTTTGTGTATGTGATTGCATTTCTATTTTCAGGTCAGTCTCACTCTTAACTTGTAACACTCAGTGGGTCTCAACTAAAATTCTGGAAAAGTCTGTGTACTGTTGGGCCATAGTCTCAACAGGTATTGATCTCAAACAAACATAAGTTTGATTATTTGCCTTTAATTATAACCTATGAGATTTTGTTTAAATACATTATTTCTTTAAAAGTCAAATTATTATATTAATATCATACTTTTTCAAGTTGTTAAATAGATTAAATAAGGTAACATATACATGTATTTATGATAGGACCAAACATATATTAGATATTAAATCAGAGATAGGGAAAACATGAATAAATATGATATATTTTGGTATCATATTTTGTTGACCAAATTAGGCTAGGGGCTGTGTGTTATACATATTTCCTGTTCAATATCTTTCTTTTCACAAACTTCTATATCAATGTTTTCCCAAAAAGAGGTGAATTTAAGGGATGCCTGGGTGGCTCAGTCAGTTAAGTGTCTGTCGTCTGCTCAGGTCATGATCCCAGGGTCCTGGGATCAGGCTCTCTGCTCAGCGAGAAGCCTGCTTCTTTCTCTCTCTCCTCTGCTCAGCGAGAAGCCTGCTTCTCTCTCTCCTCTGCCTGCTGCTCCCCCTGCTTGTGCTCTCTCTCTTTCTCTGTCAAAAGAATAAATAAAATCTTTTCAAAAAACAGAGATGAATTTAATATTTGGCACTAACAAGAAGTAGAAATGATTCTAAAATAGATGCGGACTAAACTCACAAAATAAGTTTACATGATTTGGACCATCAGGTTTTAATCAAATTGTAAAGGTTCAGCTGAAGGTGAATTAAGTTGAATCAATCACATGTAAGAAAAGAGACTGTTTGCTTTCCAACAGACATATTTGTTCAAAGCTTTGACTTATTCAGATATACTTTAAGCTTTCTAGGTTTTATGTTTATAATGCCAACACTAATTAAAATTCTCATCTAATGCACTAACTTCATTACATTTTCAACATGAGTAATTTGTTACCAAAAAAGAAAAAAGAAGAAGTGTTTGAAATCTCTGTCACCATTATGTAACCCATACGTACAAATATTGTATAAATGCTACAGTAATAATTATAAGTTATACAAAGTAGCATATAATCCTGTTTCTTATCTTAATTTTCTTACTAATTTCTACAACATCCTTTCTAGGAAGTTAGGAGTAGGAATCTTTTTTTTTTTTTTCATTTTCAGATGGAAGTCAAAATAAAATGGGAAATCAGTTTTTCTAGAGATTCATCCAGCATGACAGTTGCAGAGCAACGTCTAGACTATAACTCTAGTACATTTTATACTTCTCCATATATTATTTTTAGATGTCTTATACTCAGTCAAATTTTCATGTATCATATCCTATCTTGAATTTAAGAGTATTGAGCTTCAGGGACATTGCTTTTACTCAAGCAACTAACAGTGGAAGCCAGAGTATTGAGTTTCAGGGGACGTTGCTTTTACTCAAGCAACTAACAGTGGGAGCCAGAGTAGTGTAATCAAATTATAATTTACTAAATACTGTAACAGAGGTAGTCTTTCAAATTAATCAACACAGCTTCACTCACTTCTTATTCTCAGACACTCTGTTGGGCTGGGACTCAGGAAACCAGAGATTCTCTACCTTGATACCATGGACATGGTGTGGTGAATAATTATTTGCTTCTGGGGAATGTCTTGTGCATTTTAGGATATTAAGTGGCATCCCAGGCCTCTACCAACCAGATGCCAATAGTACCCTATTTCCAGGTTTGACAAACAAGATTGGTTCCAGGTATCGCCAAATATCTCCCGGGAGGAGGGGGAGTGCAAAATGATACTCTGTTGAGAAATACTGCCGCAGACAAACTGTGGAAAAGACGAATCAGGTCCCTGGCCTGCATCAAGTATGGAAAACCAACAGCAAATACATAAAAATGAATAAATTGGATCACTATTGATTGTTGTACGTGATTTAAAAGTACTAAATGAGGGCGCCTGGGTGGCTCAGTGGGTTAAGCCGCTGCCTTCGGCTCAGGTCATGATCTCAGGGTCCTGGGATCGAGTCCCGCATCGGGCTCTCTGCTCAGCAGGGAGCCTGCTTCCTCCTCTCTCTCTCTGCCTGCCTCTCTGCCTACTTGTGATCTCTGTCTGTCAAATAAATAAATAAAATCTTTAAAAAAAAAAAAAAAAAAAAAAAAAAAAAAAAAAAAAAGTACTAAATGAGATGATGTGCTAGGTGACAGGGAGACCGAATTCAAGTAATATGTCAGGGAGTGCTTCTTGCGGAGATGGCTCTGGAACTGAGATTTGAGAAATGACAAGGAGCTATCTGTGTGAGCAGAGTAACAAAATGTCAGTATCTTTTAAACTAAAAGATGCCTAAAACTGCCTGTGCAACCCAGACAGACCTTTGCTCAGAAGGCTTTATTTTTAAGGACGAGATGCAATGGATTTGACAGTAATAGTCCTCAAATTATCCATTTTTTTGTATCCACAGAATCACACATCAAAGGCAAGGTATTAGGGAATGAAGTGGGTTACATAATAAGAGAATGACCCAAATTTAGGAGACCCAAATCTCTTCTAGTGGCAGTAAACATGTCTACCTTACCTTTGCCCCAGTGGAAAACACCGTCATCATAAGGCTGGTGGGCAAACCTGCGCTAACCAAGGCTGTTGGCTATAAAAACATCCTTTAAAAAGATGGTATGGAACAAAAAGGCAGTTAGTGCCTCTGCATGTAAGACCTGAAGAAATGAGAGAAACATCTCTTAGAACAGATGGGAATAGGATTATGGACTGAATTGTGTCCCTGCAAAGTTCATACGTTAAGGTCCTAACCCCCAATGTGACTGTATTTGGAGATAAGGCATTTAAAGAACTGATTAAAGTTGAATAATGCCGGGGCACCTGGGTGGCTCAGTGAGTTAAAGCCTCTGCCTTCGGCTCAGGTCATGATTCCAGGGTCTTTGGATCCAGCCCCGCATCGGGCTCTCTGCTCCGCCCGGAGACTGCTTCCTCCTCTCTCTCTCTCTGCATCTCTGCCCACTTGTGATCTCTTCTGTCAAAATAAATAAATAAAATCTTAAAAAAAAAAAAAAAGTTGAATAATGCCATGTGCGTTCACCCTAATCTATCATGAGTGGTGTCCTTGTAAGAAGGGGAAGAGACACCAAGGATGTACATGCACAGAAGAAAAAAGGCCACGTGGGAACACAAGAAGATGGCCATCCGCAGGCCAAGAATCGAGGCCTTAGGAGCCACACAGCCTGCCGAATGCCCTGGTTGTGAACTTCCAGGCTCTAGAATGTGAAACAAATTTCTGTTGTTGACGCTACCCCGTTTATGGTACTTTGTTAGGGTATCCAGCGGATGAACACAAGTAATAAGCATATTTGAAAACTTGAAATCCAGATTCTCTATTATATAAAGAATGAGTCTTCAGACAGAAAGAACAACATAATCTTCATCAATACATGGGACCGTTTATGTATCAAAAAAGAGTCTGATATTTCACTTACTTTCAAGTTAACAAATTGGCCGGTTATAGTTTAGGAGACGCTCAAAGAATACATGAGATTCTGACTGGGTCAGAGAAGAGGGATAGTTTGTTACTCACAGCAATAGTAGTAGCCAGATTTCTAGCATTTTTTCCCCTAAATTCCCTGAGCCCTAGTTCCTAGAGGGCATCATAAAGAAGGCCAGACGACAAATGAACGCGCGGTGGTTCACAGTACAGAAAAAGAAATCTGAGCCTCGGGAATTGAAATCATTTTTAATGGCCAGTAAGGATGCTCCCTCTTTGCCCCAGAAGACTCTATGTCTCTGTAGATGCAAGCCCACCTGAACTTGGCACCAGATGAGAAACTCTCTCTCTCTTCTTAAGATATCTACCACATAAGCATCCTTGAAAGGGTAGTCCCAGACAAAGGGAGTTGGTGTCTCCCTCGCAAGATGTGTAGAAAAGAGAGAGAATAGGGAATCACAGTTCCACATTAAGAAGACAGCAGAGAAGAAAGAACCAGCATTTTTTAAATGGGAGAAATGCCTTGCATATTTTCACTGCTTTTCTGTCAGAAAGGTAGAATATGTGGTTGCCATAAGTGGAATTTAAGAAGATAGGTCCTACTGCAGAAATAGTTCTCCCTTTATTCATAGCTAATACCTGAAGCGCTACCTTGCATTTTAGCTGTTGTGAAAAATATTATGCTATCCCCAAAGTCTTCTTTTCGGAAAACAAATAGTTCTGGGAAAGATAAAACATTGTAACTAACGTTTTAGTGGGACATAAATTTAGCTTAATGATTTCCTTCCTAGCAAGAGAAGTAGGGGCTCTGGATAGTGGTAAGAAATCCGGTAAGGTGGGAAAACATAAGAAGAAAAAGGGAGTTTTGACGGCACTGTAAACAATATTTATATTAAGACTGTCTATCTTGTACTTTTATTGCAGTAATTTTCTATGTGTAGAATTATGCCACAGTACATTGGCTGGTATATTTTATGAAACATGTGCATAACTTTTTATAATGCCTACTAATTTTCCAAAAACCCATTCTTAAATAGATTTTACATTTAAAACAAAAATTAATGATGTTCACCTCCTTGGATAATTAAATTTTCTTGTCTAATAATGAGTGCAGCACTTTAATGAGTCCATAAAATTCTGAGTTAGGGTTTGATAAATTAATCAACAGTCAATATAATAAGGTATTTCTATATGCAAAACTGAAATGCTACTCTGATGAAAAAAATATGTATCCATATGTATTTTTATATTCATACTATACTTATTTTATACGGAACTTGCTTTTACCTTTATACCATACTTATTAAGAGTATGTATGTACAGATACACATAACATACATATTAATAATATTTATAGTTCTGGTCTCAAAGAGACTTTTCTATTTTGTATGCATTTGAAATGCAGATGAAAAGATAGCATATTAGTGTCAAGTTTGTGACACAAACCATAAATTCCAAAGCTATGTAGAAGCAGGGCAACGTACTATAAAGAAATGTAAACTGAAAAAAATCTTCTTTCAAGAAAGACTTCCCCATGATGAATACAAAGAATAAGTATTGATAGGAATGACAAACTGAAAATACATGAGAGTGTAAATGATTAAAGACAGGGACTTGTTATACAATGAACTGTGCCCTCCCACCGCCACCCCAGAAATGTGTATGCTCTGGCCCTCACCTCCAAGGTGACTGTACTTGGAGATAGCACCTTTAAGGAGGTAATCTGGCTGAAATGAGTTCAGAAGGGTGTGCTTCTAATCCAGTAGCACTCATGTCCTCATAAAAAGGGGAAGAGATACTAGAGCTCACTCTTTCTCTGAAAGTGCATGGAGGAAAGGCCATGCAAGAACACAATATAGAGATGGCTTTCTGTGAGCAAAGGAAGAGAGGCTTCACCAGGAGCCAACCCTGCTGGTACCATGCTTTTAGGCTTCCAGGCTCCAGAACTGTGAGAAAATATATCTCTGTTGTTCAAGCTAGTCTGTGGTATTTGGTTATGGCACCTGGAGCGAACGAACAAATATGTAAGACATCTTTCAAGATAGTTCATAAGCAGTTTAAGATAGTAGCGAGGTACAAATGGCCTTTCCCAACATGAGAGAAACTCCAAATATTTTGTACATAGGCATAAATAAGTAGATGGTGCATGAATAAGCGAGTACATGAGTGAATGAAAGTATGACTATGACAAATGCGGGGGGCTGTTGGGTTAATGCAGAGCATGAAATCAGCCCTAAAAGCCGGCTTGCTAAACTGTAACACAGGCCACTCAGGGCAGGGAAGGTTTTGGAGAAGGGATAGACCTTTGGAATGCTGAAGCCTGCCTCACCACTCTGCCACAGGAATGCCTCGGGGAGTTGTTTCCCCGGAAGCTTTCTGAGCCCAAACAGCCACCCTGTGATCTAAGCGATGTATGCATTGTCCCTTAGGCTATGTTTAGCAGAATTTGTAGAACTCGCAGATTAGCATTTGGTATCTTTCCCATAGCAGGTCTTCCTAGTTTCACTAAAACCCTTAGTCAGCCATCTTGTACTTGAGAAACAGTGATAAGAATTTGTGATTATCCTGAAGAACCAATAAAAAAGGGAACAGAGAAGAGCAAAGGGTCTTTGTCTCTGAGCATTGACTCCCTTGCCTTCTCCTCTCTTGCACAGCAAAGTTTAGAGTCATCTTTCATCCCTCGGTACAGGGATTGCTGGCCATTCCCATCAGAGAGCCTTGAAAGGAAAGCTGAACAATTACTTTTTGGTAACAGGAAGTCACTCAGTTTCTGGATAGTGGTGAGCCAAGGTGAACACAGTGTGAGAAGATTAAGTACAAACCATTTCTATCTTATCTTTGCACTTAGGAGAAGAGGCTGAATGCAGAGCATGTGACTCAAATCCACAGTGCAATGAGCACAAGACCTGAGGGAAGAAGAATCATGCTCATAAAAAGGAAGGGAAGGATAGAAAAACAATGAGGGAAATCAGGATCTGATTTAATATGAATTCAAGGAAGGGTTGATTATGGATCTGTGCTTTACATCCTAAGAGAATAGTGAATGGTGACACTAAATTCAATGGTGGGAGACAGTTTTGGTGGAAAGAAAATGTTGAGTTGCAAAAAGACTTGAGATGACAGCTGGGTTATATGAGGGACAGGGTCTGGGGACTGTCAGTGACAGAGACCAAGATCTTAAGGGAGAGAGCTCAGGGAGAGGCAGGAAAAGGACTTTCATAATCCATGTGGAGAGGATCACTGAAATTACACAGCTGATCCCATCTTAAAGGAAAACAGTACTGATGAGCAAGAAGAAACAAGAGTTCTTCATTATAGAACAAACTTTAACTATAGAGTTAAAAAATTAATTTTGGTAGCTTCTGTTTTGATCATTCCCTGCTTATTTTAGTATACAGTTTTATTGGTGAGCTCATCCTAAGCAAGTCTTTGAGTAGCTCCAGACTCATCTGCTATCAGTATGCAGAATTTTCTAGTAGTCCCAGGCAGAACACAAGGTATCTGCATGATCTGTTAAACATTGTTTACTTTAATATTTCAGTAGTGGTGTAGCCGTAGTAAAAATAATCACCAATGTTAATAGAGCGGTTACTGTATACCAGGCACTGCTCTACTGCTCTACTGAGTATAATTTCAGTAATGCTCTAAACATTCATAACAGTAGATACTATTATTAATTTCCTTTTACAGATGAGAAGATGAAGGCCCATAGGATTTAAGGACTTGAACAAAATCCAGATTCTGTGCCCCCATAGACTGGATCCATGGCCCATTTGCTTAATCACAATGCATCAACAATGAAATTAAAGTTAAACATTGATTCACGTATTTCTGTAGCCTATAATGTTAAAGAGTCCAGTGACTTATCCTTGTTATCCTTATCCTACTTTGTTATCTTATGTAAGACTTACTAGTACAACCAGCAAGGGAGGATGAGTGCAAACCTGGAAGATTTCTATAATTCAGAACATTCAAATGACAAAAAAAAAAGGTTAAAAATTCATGGAACTCATATTTTGTGCTTGGAGTACTTCTGAAAGTTTTGTTTCAAATTATGGATATATGGAGTTGCTATGAAATAGGTAAAGCATTCATGCTTCTCTTGAAACAAATTGTTATAATTCTCCCATTAAAATGGATCAAAGGAAATAAAAATGTATTAAGATTTGAAGTATGACCTCATTTTTTTAAAATTTCCTAATGCTTTAAAATAGTTGAGCTAATAGAAGTCATATATCCACTGATAGAGAGCCAACCAGTGAGGGGTAAGACCCTGATTCTGATGAAACATATGTCAACTGGTATCTTGAGACCCACACAATGACCCCATTTCTACCCACAAAGAAAGTACGGACCAGTAGGGCTGAGCCATCAATAACAACATCTAATTAAAACTCATTTATGCCACAGAAAAATGTCCTGACTTGGATTTTTCTCTTTCCTTAAACCAGAAATGGTAGAGTGGGGGAACAACACAACTTGGTTCCATTTCTGTTTCATCCTTTTGGGACACGATAAAATCAATCATACTCATTATATTGGCATTTCTCAGGAAGAATATTATCCTTACCCTTTGTCTCCAAAATTGGCCTATCAACATTTTCCTTGTCCACATTTCTTCCATTTCAGGCTGTCCCAGGTGTTATTATCCATAATATTTGTCCTCGTTAGCTCTCTTCTTCTCCATCTCCGACATCAAAACATCCCTCTTCCCCTCAGCTGAGCAGTGGACCTTCCTCTCTGAAGCCTCCATGCCAGACGGCTGATCCTCAAACAGCTGTACTTGAACCCGACACAGTGTTTTCACGGCAGCTCCTCAGAAAAAGTGAGACTCTCTCTATAAACAATTCTTACACAATTGGAATTTTCTATATCTGCATATATCCATATATATCACATTTCTGTCTCTTCCATACGAAGGAGGAAGTTCATTCCCAGAAGGGCTAAGTGACTTTCTCACAGCCTCATGGTGGGTAAACAGACATTACAAAGCCAGACCTTCAGATTTAAGTTTGTTATTTTCTTCACTATTTCTCAATATTTTAAAGATTTTATTTATTTCTTTGACAGACAGGGATCACAAGTAGGCAGAGAGGCAGGCAGGAAGAAAGAGGAAGAAGCAGGCTCTCCGCGGAGCAGAGAGCCTGATGCGGGGCTTGATCCCAGGACCCTGGGATCATGACCTGAGCTGAAGGCAGAGGCTTTAACCCACTGAGCCACTGAGGCACCCCAATTTCTCAATATTTTAAATATAATCATGATACTAAGCACTCTCTTTGAAGCATTCGTGCAGTAGTTAAGAGCAAACAGGGAGACCTCATGTTTACATACTAAGACATTTCTGCTGACCAAGAGATAAGTGAATCACCATGAGGTGGAACATTGATAGTTCGTAAGCAAAGTATTGATTCTGTGCATTTATCCACATATAAGAATATGAAATATCGGGCACCTGGGTGGCTCAGTGGGTTAAGCCGCTGCCTTCGGCTCAGGTCATGATCTCAGGGTCCTGGGATTGAGTCTCGCATCAGGCTCTCTGCTCAGCAGGGAGCCTGCTTCCCTTCCTCTCTCTCTGCCTGCCTCTCTGCCTACTTGTGATCTCTCTCTGTCAAATAAATAAATAAAATCTTAAAAAAAAAGAATTCTATAAAAAAAGAATATGAAATATCTAGATAGCTAAATTCTAGCAAAGTAGATTCTTGTTTTGAAGGAGGGCTCTATTTAAGGGGGAAGAAAAGAATGCAATTTGAGAAACAAGCACTAATATTTTCAGGTAACTAGTCGATACATTTTTGTTACATAGAGTCAAGGAAGTTGAAATAGTCTAGACCATATTTCAAACAAGTGAGACCCAGTATATGGTAGTTCAGGTATGAGGGAAGGGGTACTGGTAGGACTGGGGAGTGTCCCATACCTGTTCTAGTGCTTAGCTGGGGTCATGGCGAACTCGAACCTCTAAGACCCTGCTCTCTCCCTCCTGCATCACTTCCTTCTGCTTAGTTTTCTCAGATCAGCTTTTTCTGTGTGACTGGACATGGGACAACCCACACCATTTGTATCTCTTGGCTTTGCTATTGGAGTGACAAAGGCTCTGATTATTTAAAGTTTGAAAGTTGTCAGCCTCATACTCTGATTTTCTAAGAGATAGCCACCTTTAAGTCAAGCAGATGTTGAAAAGTAGCAGGCTCTCCTAGCACAAACATGGGCATCGGGGTCCCATGTCTGTGCAACAGAAAAAGAGATTAATAATAGATCAGAACGTATAGCCACCCATAACAATTTCTCGTCCCTCTTTGGGGAAGGGATAAAATGATGGCAACAGAGAGAGATTTTCTTTTTCATTCTTTCTCTCTTTCCTTCTTCCTTTCTTTCTCTCTTCTTCTTTCCTTTTAAAAGATTTTATTTATTTATTTGAGAGAGAAAGGAAAAAGGACAAGTAGGGGATGCTGCAGGCAGAAGGAGAAGTAGGCTGCCTGCTAAGCAAGGATCCAGACACAGTACTCGATCCCAGAACCCTGGGATCATGTCTTGGCTCAAGGCAGAGACTTAACTGGCTGAAGGAGATTTTCTTAATAAACATGGCTGTGGAGACAGAGTGTGTGACTTACAACCACCTGGATGCATTCAGCGCCATCTTGGTTTGGAGGTTGATTAAGGAGTAGATATTTGTGAGTAGAGTAATACAAGAATGTCCTCACACCTCATTGATCAGATCCCTAACACCACGTAACTCTATCAGATGGACAGCACTCTCAGTGGAAAAACGATATTATAATTGCAATTGAATTGGAACTCTCTGATGAATTCCCCTAACATTTTGAAGGAGAGAATTCCACCTGAATCAAAATAGTACTTATTTGAAACACAAACACTAATGGACAATTCATCTAAAAGTTGCAAATGCCCAGGAAAAGATGGAGTTAATTTACGTGGCTTTATAGGCAACCAAGGTAGCTAAAGTGAATAATTCAGGCCCTCAAATGAATATCAATTTCTTATACTAGAAGAACTTACGAGCTTTCCCATATGTTATGCCAAAACCTAGCTAAGAGCATGTTTACCTCCTTCTGCTTCCATCTCCTTTAGGTTTCCTCACTCCCCACTTTGCTTGCCAACATTTTCAGCTAATGTTTATAACTGCCTTAATTCCCCCATAAACGAAAAATGTAATAAGACACTGCAAAATACAGTTCTTTCGTTAGTGATGTATTGGGTGGAGCAGGGTTTGATATTCTCAGTCAGCCGTTTATAGCCAGAATTACGAAAGCCATTTTTGGCACAGGATTGAAGGAATGATAAATGGGGGCAATGGACATGCTAAAGAGAGAAGCAATTTCTCCCATATGAAGACTTTGCTATTTTAGTCATAAATAGCCTGACTAAAATTATACCACATATTAAGAAAATGAAGAGTGAACTAGTGAAAATGTTTGGTTTTAATATTTCATTTTTCCACCATTATTATCATTTATTTATTTGTGAGGTGATGACAGGGACTTGGCTTAATCAAGCTATTAGAAAAGAAAGAGTTCCTGCCCTAACAATTTCCGACAAAAGTGCACAAATTCAGGAAGTAAGATAGAGTTTGGTTTAAATAGGGATGAGGTCTTTTTTTTTTTCCTTTCAGAAGGGCAAAATTACTGCCTTTTTTTTTTTTTTTTTTTTTTTTTTTTTTTACTTAAGGGAGAGGGTAACTGATTGCCCCCTCCCTCCGGAAAAGACTTCTAATAATAAGTAATTTTTAGCAGAAATTCAATATTATAAAGGAAAGAAACTTGATTTGATTATTATATGATCATAGAAAGCATTGCAATACTGGATATGCCTAATTCATATATATCCATTTTATGTTACTAGACAATGATACTAGCAAAACATCTTTTCTTAAGATTTGTTTATTTAAGAATGAGACAGAGAGAGGGAGGGTAGGATTGTGCACAGGGGGAAGGGCAGAAAGAGAGAGACTCTTCAAGCAGATTCCCCACTGAGCATGGAGCCTGACAGGGAGGGTGGGGGTGGGGGCTTGGGGCTAGATCCCAAGGCCCATGAGATCATGACCTGAGCTGAAATCAAGAGTAATACATTTAACCATCTGAGCTACCCAGGCACCCCTCAACATCTTCTGATCAAGAATATCAAATGGAAAAAAGAAAAGAAAGAGCAGTTTAAAAATAAACACAAAATTTGCCACATAAATAAAAATATAGAAGCCACAACTCTCAGTCTGATAATCTGCCCATGAATTATGTTGTTTTAAAGACCAAAAGGAACTACTGTGTTACCAACAATTTTTCATTATGTCATTTATGGAGGGAAGAAAAAAAAAAAAAAAACAGGGCTTTTTCCTGGTCTTTCCCAAAAAGTCTTTTGACGAAAAACTGGAGATACACTGTTATCATTCCTGTGGAAAATGGAATACCCTGAAATTTTACTTTTGAATTTGCTTCCAATTAGAAGTGATTGATTGTATGCATAGTTGATAAATCATTTTTGGGTTAGAGACAAAATAAACATTGATGTTTCAAAACCAAAGCACAGATGGGAAATAAAGCCAGAACAGACAGCTTCCAAACCTTTCATATAGCACTTGAACTATGTTTTAAAAGATTTTTATCATCCTGCTTTCAAAGTTTCATAGAGATGGGATGCTTTTTCCTTTTCTTAGTTTACACAAGAGGTTACCTGTCTTTTCAGTTATAGAGTCTAAGAAAATCTCAGAAAATTCTTGTGCAGAGATGTTCCATTTTGGTCTACTGCATTTTTCTTTGGCAAACTTTTGCAGCTCATCAGCGTTACAAAGTATGACAGTCTCCAAAGCACTGGTTGCCAGCAGCACAACAGGAAATACCCACCACAATAAAAAAGTTTATAGTGTTTAAAAACTTATTTTCCAGGAGCAGAAAAACTGATCTCCTCAGCAGACAAATTTAAAACACTTCACGGTGAGAAAAAACTACACTTCACTTTTTCTTGTAATTATTTCAAACAGCTCTAGTTGAAAGATATTCCATACATTCAAGGAAAATCAGCAAACAGTTACAGTAAACCACATGACTTTGTTTCTTCTGAGGAAGAAAGCATTTCAGAGTGAAAAACCAGAAAGGCTGATGACTAAAAATAAGTTTACATACACATTTCTTTGATAAAATAGAGCTTTTTGTAGTTATAAACTACTCCTGTGTGCAGTCTCACCATTAAAATATCGTCATTATTTTTTTTTTCTTATTCTCTCCAGGGTATATTTAAGATAACTCAATTGCAGGTGTACATTGAAAAACTCTATTTTTATTTCCTCTAATTTTCGAATTTATTGACATCTACAAGATGAATTTGAACAGCCAGATAAATAAAAGTATTCTTTTAAATAAATTTAATAGTTACATCCAATAGAAAGCAGGATCTGCCAGGAAGAGAGGCCCTTAATCTGTTTCCCAGCCAAAGGAAAACATCACCAGTAAAAAGTATTCCCAGACCAGCGAGAACAAAGTTCTTCATTCACAAAGCGAAAGACGCCAAGGACAACCAGAATGTTTATTGAAATTCAAGGAATAGCTTTGATTGCAAAATGTTCAATCTCTCTAAGTGGAACTAAAATGTACTTTTGTGGATAGTTGCAATTGATTGAAATATACTCATTATCCTTTCATGAAATTTCTTTGTATACCTCCATATTTACTTTAATTTTAAAGTAAACTATGTTCTATACAACAAACTCCTGTTTTTGTGTTGTTTTTATTCATAAAATCACACCCTTTGGCAAACCACTTCAGAAACATGTCCTATTAAAACTCTGCCCTAATCCCACACTTGCTTCTGTTAAAATTGTCTTGTTTCTAAAACCTACTTAATGGATATTAAAGTATATATTTTCTCTCTCTCTCTCTCACACACACACACAAATGCCAGACACCGCCTGGCAAAGGATGCTCAAGTGAAGTTTAACTCCATCAGTTAAGTATGGTGCATGAGACGGAAAAAATTATCATAATCTATTGAGAGCTTTAAATGCTGTTTCAAGAAGCTTGGATTTGTCCTATAGGAGATACGATAACATTGTTGGGGCTTTTGTGCATTGCTATCATGGATGGAGTGCTGGGAAAGTGTTGGGTAGGCAAGAGCATGATCAGGTCTAACTTTAGCAAGATCACATGATAACAAAGTGATGAATGGACAGGAGGGCAAGAAGTCTAGTCTCACGCATAAGGTTTAAAAAATTACTTTTCCTAAGGTACCCAAGTGAAAAACTCATGAAATCCTGAAATCAAGAGGATGGAAATTGATGAGGTATTGTGTTTTCCTGATGGGAGAGTTTAAAGTAAAAGAGATGAGAAGGATTTTAATTCGGGGATTTGGAGGTGTGAAACTAATAATTGATACAGGAAATAGGCAAAGACAAACTGGTGTGGAGAAAATTCACACATTCTGAGAAATACATTTTAGTCAATATGATCAGTAGTAATCATCTGTTGGAAGAAAAACATAGAGGAACTTGTAAGTTGTTACCATCTTCTCGTTACTTCTTCCACAGTGATAGACTAACAACTACAATGGGCACAAAATGGCAAAGCAGTGAAATCTCAGAGATATTCAGTCACAAGAACTTGAAGACCAAGTTACACAGAAAATCTAATACATTCTTGTGAATATATCCAGTTTGGAAATAATTTTGTAAGACTAAATATATGTTATTATTCCTTTTCAAAAGAGCCAGTTATAAACCATATATTTCAATTTAGCATAAAGCAAATAAAAGTTTTATGACAAACCTTCAAGAGATAGACAGAGATAGAGAACTTTCAAAATGAGACAGAAAAGGTTAAAACAATAGTCACTATTAACAGGTGGCAATTGATAGACCAGAGTATGTTATTCGTATTTTTTTAAAAGATTTTATTTATTTATTTATTTATTTGACAGACAGAGATCACAAGTAGGCAGAGAGGCAGGCAGAGAGAGAAAAGGAAGCAGGCTCCCCACTCAGCAGAGAGCCCGATGCAGGGCTCGATCCCAGGACCCTGGAATCATGACCTGAGCCTAAGGGAGAGGCTTTAACCCAATGAGCCACACAGGCGACCCATGTTATTTATATTTTGTTGCATAGAATGACTGGCTAAATCAATGCTTTATATTCTCGTTTCATTGTACTGCAGAACTTCTTCTTAGCTCACCTTAAAAATGTTCAAATATGTCTTACAACTGAACTAGAGAAAAACTAATCCATTCTTATTCACGCTGGTTGGTATGAGAGCAAGACAGAGTCCATCTTTCGATGTACATTAAAGTGCTTGGCATACTGTCATCTATAGTTATTTATTAGCTATTGCAAGCATAACCAAGACCAGAAATTCTGAATCCATTATTACCACAGATTTCCAATCCCAAAGACTCAAGATAGATATATGCAAATCAGACAAGACCAACAACTGCAATAGAGTTCCTCAATTAGCCCTTTCTGATCACCTAAGATAGTATATGTGTGAACTGTAACAGCTCCTTTTTCTTAAACTATGAGCCTAGGTCTCTAGCATCCTTTTCCACTGGCTCCCTTCCACCTCTTGTTTGGCCTTTCAAATTTGAAGCCAATCTGCTTAAAGAAAAATTGACTTAAGAGGAGTCCAAAGAACTGACTTCAAAAAAATTAACTTCTTGAAGAAATCCCAAGACTTTGGCAAATGGATGTGAAAATCTTCAGCTTCTCTTACATGGCTGAAAATGAACTCTCCACTAACTCTTCACCCTGCCAGGGTGTTCCTAACACATCGAACATCACGATATAAAATACCCTTAGCTTTGACTTCAAATATTTGTACTTCTCTTCTTTATCATTTCTACCAATTGGGATGGGTTTGTAGAGGCAGTTGGCAAGCTTCCTATTGTAGTGGTAATATGCCTCTGTTGACACTCATTAAATTTATTTTATAAATTGAAACTTTTTAACAAATCAATGAGCAGCCTGGGAAACTCATTCCACAATGAATTTTAACATCATTGCTAGAACTCAGAAGATTATCTTAAATATATAACCCATTGGAAAAGGCCCTGATGATTCAAGACACCTGGTCTGTGTTTCTACATTTTTAAAGCAGTATGATATTTTCTGAAGCTCTATTATGTCATATGTGTACAAACCATATCTCTTTTGGATCTTTATCTCTACTTTACAATTGCTGGACCTCAAACTCCTGCACATTACTCATTTTAGAGATGCTTCTAAAGAAGTCTCATATGACTTCATAAAAAAGTCTGATGATGTATTACTTTGGGCCCCCTCCAACTTCTGGGTCCCCTGTTGTTCTACCATCTACGCACTCTCACCACACAAGGAGAAGTACCACTGTCTTGAAGTCACTGCCACCATACTTCCGCCAGCTTCTTCTGTCTTCTGCCTTTACCATCACTTCTCAAGATTTTTTTTTACCAAGAACTATCTTTATCCAATTATCTTTGCTTTCTAGCAGGTATCACCATCTCTAGTTGAACACCACTCCTCATCCTACTCTGACCTTGAGGAGCTCTTATGAGAGAATGTCCTGAGGAAAAGTGATCAGTTACTCTCTCCATTTGTTCTTCACATGCTCTTTCAAAGTGGTTCTAAGGCTGCATTCTTTGTTATCTAATAACTATAGACGTGTCAGTGAAACCACCATTTTAAACCTATGCAAAAAATTTATGATTGGCTCTCTTTCTTTCTCATCATTCTTTTAAGATGTGAGTATCTGGGATGCTGGGCCAAGAAACAAGTCTGAGTGAAGCCCACCTAGCTCAGCAGCATCTGTCCATTACAATAATAAATGTTTTATGATAAGGTCAAGCTTATCTACCCAACATTGTAACTTGTTTCTTCTTAGCTTCTTAAGCCAAGAGACTTCTGATGAGATATATGTTTCCCTGAATGACAATATTAAGCAAGTTTCAGGTTAAGATTCATGACACGTAAAGCAAGGCAATTGGACATAATGAGCCTAGGTTTATGTAAATATGGCTCTCTATAGTCATCTACTCCTACACTGTTTTATATTGAGTAATGCCTTTATATCAACTCATATTTAGCTTAGTCTTATTTCCTTAAAAAAACATTATGTTTGAATTTTATGACACATTTATTCGGGACTATTTCATATTTTGAAAGTCTCAGAAGGACATCTGCACAAGATTACATCCTGTACTTATTGTGTATGTATATGTTGAAAAAGGTACTCTTTCCAAATAATAGCTAGTATTAGTTACCATTTCTAAGTAGTAAGTTCATCTAAAAGTAGAATTATCTCTGGAAATATATCATTTACCATAAAAGAAAACTTACTCACCCACAGAAATGTCCTCCAATTAGTATGCTTCTCTTTCATTTCAGAAATGTAATTTTCAAAATTTTAATTAAGGAAATGCTAAATAAATCATTATTTTACCAAAACCAAAACCAAAATGTGTAATTTTATTCAACTGACTCAAAATAGCTAAAAGCATAAGCTTATTTTCAGCTACTGTGGCAACATTCTTAATCAGGTGCCTGTAGTAAAGTCAATTCTTCAAACTTTTGTTCTGCTTGCTCTTGATAACATCAAGCAAAGGAGAAAGGCTGTAGCCACTGTGGAAAACAGTATGGAGGTTCCTCAAAAAATTAAAGATAGAATTACCATATGGTTTAGTAATTCTACTATTGAGCATTTACACAAAGAATATGAAAACACTAATTCAAAAAGATATATGTACCCCCTATATTTATGACATTATTTACAATAGCCAACTTATGGAAGCAGTCTAAGTGCCCATCAATAGATGAATGGATAAAGAAGATGGTATATATTAAAAACATACATACATGTATATATGTATATACAATGGAATATTAGTCAATCATGAAAAAGAATGAAATCTTACCTTTTACAACAACATGGATGAATCTAGAGAATATAATGCCAAGTGAAGTAAGTCAGTCAGAGAAAGACAAATATCATATGAATTCACACATATGTGAAATTTAAGAAACAACAAATAAGCATGAGCAAAGAAAAAAAGACAGAGACAAACCAAAAAAATAGACTATTAACTATAGAGAACAAACTGATGGTTACCAGAGGGAAGGCAGGTGGGGATGGATGAAACAGGTGAAAGGGATTAAGAGTACACCTATCATAATGAGCTCTGAGTAATGTATACTGGATCATATGGTAATTGTTGAATCACTTTATTGCACACCTGAAATTAACACTGTATGTTAACTATACTGGGATTTTTTTTTAAATGAGAAAGTTGGGGTGCCTGGGTGGCTCAGTGGGTTAAACCTCTGCCTTCGGCTCAAGTCATGATCTCAGGGTCCTAAGATTGAGCCCCACACTGGGCTCTGTACTCAGCAGGGAGCCTGTTTCCCCCCTCTGTTTCTCTGCCTATTTTTCTGCCTACTTGTGATCTTTCTCTCTGTCAAATAAATAAATAAAATCTTTAAAAACAGTTTAAAAAAATAAAATAAAATAAAAAATAAAATGAGAGAGTCATGTGAAAGAGTGTAACATTGAATATGCTGTGACAAGCAAGTAGTTGATTATTTAATTTTTGCTCTCTACTTTTTATTGATATAAATGTTGTATTTCACATTTTCTGATAGTGTGTTTGATTTTCATTAATGTGTATGCATACCCTAACACATGTCAGAGTAGTTGTAGTTAAATTAGATGGAGTCAGCTTGGGAGTTTAAGGTGGCTGGGAATCAGGAAAAGGACCTACTTAATGCACTCAGTTAGGATCTCTAGACACATAATCCTAAAAGTTTTTGATTAATATGAACCTGACTATATTCTCTGTAGAAACACACATATTAAATATGTATTTTTAAAGTTTTCATGAACTTCCTACCCATGAAACAAAAAACTCAGTTTGAAATATAAGAAAAACATAGAGCATGCCAACTTTAATGGAACAACCAAGCTCTGAGGATGAGCAGGTTGGCAAACTAGCATTTTGACTGAATAAAACAGTAAGAATGACTAGGTACTTTTCTACTCAAATAGGCAGCATCTAGGAAACTACTCAAAGGACTTAGTAGTAGCAGTAGCAGTAGTAGCAGTCGTAGTCGTGGTAATATTTATTAACTATGTGTCAGTTGCCATCCAAAGTACACGCTAAAAAATTAATCTTCACAACTCCATTGGGAAGGTACATCATCGTTACCACTCTAGAGAGATGGTGGTATACAGATGAGGAAACTAAGGCTAAAAAAAGTAACTTCCTAAATCATCCAACATTTACCTGATAGATCCTGGATTTAAATCTAGTCACTCCTATTGCTGACTGAAACCTTTAACTATCATGATATATGACCCTACTATCTGTTGCCCAATATAAAAAGTCTCAGCAAGAGCTGGTTACATTGGAAAATGGAGGACAATAAGTGAATAACAATAGGTTACTCTGTCCTCATGTGAAAGACCCACAGCTCTGGGAACAGCTAGGAGGCTTTATATCAGACACAGGTGAGGGAAAATTGTCAGCTAGGAGACAGGGTTGATAGCTACGTGGTTTTGGATATTAGACAGGGAACAAGAGATGCTTGATTAGTAGAAGTGGTATAGATTGAAGATATTAGATCTCAGAACAGAATAGTTTTGTTAAAAGAAATGACAGGGCAAATGAAAAATACACATATTATTACTTCCCTAAAGCATGTAATTTCTTCTTCCTAAAATTAGCCTTGGTCTAATCAATAATCCCAATTTTTAATTCAGAGAGATGTACAAGCTGAAAACCACAGTTGTGTACTTTAAAGTAGAAATACTGACAAGAAAATATTGTATGGGCACTATTAACTGAAGTCTTTCTCCTGCCTATATAATTGTTCATGGGAGAGAGTCTGTTTCATTCAAATAATTACTTTAGAGAAACAGTTGAAAGAATGGTTGATAAATCTAAGAGTAGTGAACTAGGAAATGTTGATTCTCATTTGCCAACTTTGAGAGAAAAAGCTAAGTTTTTGTTACCTATATACATATTCACTTCTTAAATAACAAATCTTCATGTCTAGAATCTGTTAAATATCACAGCTATTTTCTCAATACCCATTGAAGATGTAGAAGGGATATTAGATGTGCAAACAGTTATTTTAGAAAGCAAGACTCATGTTCAAAATATCACTGCCTTGAAGTAATACATGGTATGTGAATGTAATGCAAGACGGTGAAGTGGCCAGAGTCTATATCATATTGGGCAGATAAAATCAATCTTTTTTTAAAAATTTTATATTTATACCTGGAAAGATGAATATATTTTCATGGATATTCAATGAAAAGAAAAGTTCTGGTCTTCACAAACAATAAAATTTAGAAATTCATTCTAGTTATTTGTAACTTGAAAATCAGCTTTAATTAAAACATTATTCTGGGGGGAAATATAAATATATCTGCTGGAGCGAATAAATGAATAAAAGGCTGTAGTTATGTGCAAAAAAAAATGTCATACTCCACAGTGAACAAAATTAGGGAGTATTAAATGTCGATGTTAAAGCTGAAGACAAAGGCAGAAATAAACTTAATTTAATAAAAGAAAAAGGCATAAGTTATTTTCTTATAACTAAATAATCTAAATTCAAATGATAAGCTAAAATAATGATAAGCTAAATTTAAAACTGAAATAATACAAGAGGGAATAATAACCTTAATCTGAAATAAAGAATTTCCAAATATCTTTCCATAATGACATTGGATTTGTTTTTTGTTATAGTTGGAGTTGAAAATCATCTGGTTATCAGTGCATTTATTTTTTCATGATGTAAAAAAATACAAAATGAGATATGTTAAAGGGACTCTACCGGGCACTAGAGATAAAATAATAGGAAAGACTACATCCCATCTGCAAGATTATGGTTTAATAGCATATTTCAAAACCTGTGTTCTACATAGAACTACTTCTGAGAAAAATTAATGACAAATATTTTGAGAATACAGTGTTCCATCATCAAATAAATTTGGAATTATTGCTTGTACTCCCTCTTTTGAGATATATTTTCCGATACATCAATTAGCATCTTCTTTAGCGGTAGGTTTTAAAAAGCAAAAATAAGAATAATCAAAATGATCCTTTAAAGTCCCCTAAATCTTCTACAGGATACAACCTACATGCCTAAATGTACAGCTCATGTTGTAGGGAAATATATAGTCTAATTCTATTTCATTGTTTCCTTGGTAGAGGATCACATGAAATGTTAGGCTTGAATATAGAAGCCAAGTTGTATTGAAAATGTATATCTTTAAACATTAGTTTCATATGCAACATGGCCAGATGCTTTCATGAAAAATGAGTAGCAATTTAAACCAGTTCAGCCAAAAGCAAATTCCTATCTCCTACCTCAATTTTATTCTGGATAAATGGAGAGGTTCAGTAGGCGGCATCACTTAAAATATTCATGTCTTTTTTTTTTCCTTATATTTGTTTTTATGGTTGTTGTGTTACTTTCTTGTTTATCTACTCTAAATGGTTGAAATCTTACAAGTTGCACGTTTTATAGATTTTATATTTATTCCTAATTATAAATAATTTTAATACTCTTTGTGTTACTTTAAAGTATGCAATTAACTGATACAAATATAGCCAACCGATTTTGACAAAGCTGTAAAGGCAATTCAATGTAGAAAAAATTATCTTTACCATAATGGTACCAATGGACAATCACTTGAGAGGGGAGAACTGCAACATACTAAAAGAACAGAAATTTTATGTTCACACAAAAGCCTGTATGCAAATGGTCCTAACTGCTTTATTTATTATTGTCAAAAATGGGAAACAACCAAGAAATTCTTAAACAAGGTAATGGGAAAACAAAGTGTGGTATACCCATACCTTGGAATAATACTCAACAATAAAAAAGAATAATTATTTAGTCAGCCCCAAATCTTGTTCTTGCTTGGATTTTCCCCCTTCCTTTTCTCGTTTCTTTTTGTTTCTAGACTTGCTCCTGGGAATACTTCTTTAATAAATCATGTGCATACAAATCCTTGTCTCAGTATCTGCTTCTAAAACAGTAAAATGAACTGAAATAGAAGCTTTCTTTCAAAGTTCCTTACGGTTTTACTTACTGAAATTTAACTGCACAGAGCATTCATTGTTTGTAGCTCATAACTGTAGTGTAACAATTAAGAGGCTTAATCTAATGCACTTAGCATATTTCTTGAAAAAAATGTAACTTGAAGATTGTTAATACATATATCAAAAAGTAATTTTTAAGTTTTAAAACAACTAAATCTGTTTCTTAATTTGATAATTCCAAGTATGTAATTAATGATCCCTCAAACTTGAAAATGAGGGAAAGAAAATATAAAGAAGTTTTTGCAGTTCTTCAGTATAAACTCCTAGATTCCAAAACAGTATATATCCTTTCTGATTTTCATGCGAGATAATGAGGTTATAAACAACAATGAAAAATACATGGTGATTCACAGACCTGTACCCCTGGGGATAAAAATATATGTTTATAAAAAATTAAAAAAAATAATAATAATAAAAAAAAATAAAAAATAAAAATAAAAAATAAAAAAAAATAAAAAAGCCCTAAAAATAAAAAAAAAAACAAAACAACAACAAAAAAAAATACATGAAACTTAGACAAGAAGCAGTAAAAATAAGAGTAAATATGCCCAGTCTGTCCACTTGGTTTTATTTTCCCTACAGCTTTAAATGACCATATATAATTTATATTAATTTATTTTAATACTTATTATTGGTTTATACTTATTTAATTTGCCAAAAAATTGTATCTATAAGTTGGTTTGATAAATATTCAAGTAGTTTTAATATGAAGTGGAATGTAATAAGACATAAAATATTTTATTTTGTTATATTTTTAAATATTTTATTTACTTCTTTGAGAGAGAGAGAGAGAAAGAGTTCACACAAGCAGGGGAGAGGGGCAGAAGCAGAGGGAGAAGCAGACTCTTCACTGACCAGGAAGGCCCCCATATGACCCTTGATCCCGGACCCCAGGATCATGACCTAAGCTGAAGGCAGATGCTTAACTGACTGAGCCACCCAGACACCCCTAAAATATTTTAGGCAAGGTGATAAAAACTATAACGTTTAGTTATAAGCAAACTAGCAATAACTACTGTTTGATGACATAGATTAAGCAATATTAACAAACCTCAGTGAAAAAATTATTAATGTGAAATCTAGGCACATTGTTTCTTAATGTGTCATTATGGGAAAAATGTATCACTCTGGTGTTTGAACAGAGATTCTGATTCTGTATGTCATGTCTGGAGCAGTGGTATCCACATTCATATTAAGTACTGTGGCTGATTTTTGTGCATTCTACTGGTGAAAATGTAAATACATCTGTACTGACAACTTAATCCTTCTTTAGTTAAGACCATTGTCACACCAATAAAAGAATCTGTATGGTTATCTGCATGAGTTAAGAAATCCTTGTTCCTTTGTTCCTGTACATTTGAAAGAGACAAAATCATGACATTATTTGCAACATAAAAACACAGAACTCCAAGTTTTTAGAAATTTTAAGTGACTAACAAGCTCCAATTTCTATTTTATAAAAACTATCCGGTTGTACTACAATTGGTTTAAACTGTGGTATCTATGGCCTTGAACCACAATCACTACTTTTAGAACATAATTTAGCATTATTTTTATATTAAAATTCAATATCTTTACAGTTACAGTCAATTTAGTGTGTGTGATTTAGCAATTTATACAATTAGAATAACTTCATTTATGTTTTTAAGAGTGGTATCCAGACACTTCGTGATAATATATTGTGTTAAAAGTACTGATTTATGACTTCTGAGTAGTTTGTCCAAATTAATGTGAAATCTGCACTGGGTCATTAATGCTTTCCTTTGTTAATTGGTAACCAAAAAAAAAAAAATTGAAGTTTTAATATTACACATCATAAATCATTTACTTTCTAACAACAACAACAAAAAAGCTACTTCGAAACTCTTTATGGCTCCAAATACAGCAGTTGTGATCTTCATGAGGCTTGAGTGTCGGTGGAGAGAGCCGAACGCAAAACAAAGCCAAGTCTAGCCAGGAAAGCAAGCGTGAGATTTCCAGACAGATTTTTAAGAGGTATTTTGTTTCCCAGAGGAAGAAAAGTGCGTCAGCCGGAAATGGGACCCTTTCAGGGGTTAAGAATAAAAAGAAACTAGGCACAAAACTCCTGCAAGAGTGAAAAAGGATGGAGAATACATGATTATTAGTAACACAACATAAAGTTCTTTGCTGTTCTATTTTGCTTGGCTCCTCACTCTCCCTAACCAGGAATGTCTCCAGCTGGGCTCCCTTCCCTCTGTTTACTAAAATAAAACAGTTGTTCAATGAAATTATGCCAGTACCCTGGGGGGGGGGGGGTCATTATAACTTTATCTGACCAGTCCAAGGTACTGTGAGGACTGCAATCGATGATTTAATCTTTAGAATTGTCTCCACGGCCTAATGTGAGATAGAATTTTGACAGTTCAAACCCTCTTTCTGAAAATAATCCAAACAATCCATGTACCAAAATTTTCCCTATCGTATTCCCCTTGAGGTGCAATTATAAAGTCCAGTCCTTGATTAAAAAGTGAAATTGAAGGGAAAAAAGTGAAATTGGATTGTATGTCTAAAATCAGGGAATAGAGCGGAAGAGAAGCTCCTGTGTAGCATGCATCCCTTTGGTGATGTGAAGATTAGTTTCATAAGTCAATTTGAAAAGGCAACAGCATTGGTTGTTTAATGAAACACTAAGTGTGGCTGTGAAAGTATTTTGTGGATGTGTTAATTAACATCTGCAGTCAGTTAATTTTAAGTTAAGATTACCCTCAATAACACAGGTGGGCCTCAAGCAATCAGTTGAAGCAAAATGTTGAATTTTTCCAGAGAAGAAATTCTGCCACAAAGCAGTATCCAATACTGGCAGCCTTTCCAATCTCCTCATGTGTGCCGTAAATGTCAGACTTGCCAACCGCCACAATCATGTGAACCAATTTTTTTTTTAAATCTCCTTGTTCTTCTCTCTATATATATGTACAGGTAATGTATGTGTATATATATATATGTGCAGTTGTCTCTTGGTCTTGTTTCTCTGGAAAACCAGGACTCAAGTAACTACTTAAAATGTCAAATAGTTATAGAGGGTAACCAGAAAAAAGTAGATGTATAAAAAAAAAAAAATCACTAAACATCTTCCATGCTGCTTTTTTTTTTCTCTTTCGTATTTCTATTAGTAAACTAAGCCCTATAGACACAAATAACAGCAAAACAGGTGTATTGTAAGCAGAAAACCTAGAAGACTAGTCTCCACACACAAGCACATATGTGTGTGCTGAGTACGTACATCTACACAGCCAAGGTGCTTTGTAGAATTAGACTCTGCTTAATGTTCGTGGTTATTGTGAGTTCTCGAGCTCTCAGAATACATTTTAATGTCACCGAGTATTTTGGTCAACGTAAGGAAGAGAGCTGAGAAGGATCAAAAGCTGACACATTTTGAAAGGACTGGAGAGAATGATAATATTGAAGAGATGATAAGGGAGCCTTGGCTAAGTCGTACAGATAGGTTTTCCACGTATCTTTGACAGTAATGAATGGTACATAATATCAGTTCCAGGTAAGGAATGCTCTATTCAAAAGAATAGAGAAGTCAGAGAAGCATGGAAACATTTGGAATTACTAAATGTCATGAAAGCAAGATGATAGAATAAAGAACACACAGAGTATATTATCATTGAACTGTTTTATTTTCATTTTCAAAAAGCTCTTAGCTTTTATCTTTATATTAAACAACAATCTTGGTCTTGAAAGGCACCTAGTGAAGTCATGTTTTCTATTACTGTGCCTTCAGATAAGTTTTCACCTAGATATCATCTCTTTATTTTATTCTGTATATAAAGAGCAAAAGACATTGACATGTTCTTAGGTGCCTTCTGTCTGTGTTTAATATTCTCATCTTGTCTAGATTATATTTCAGTGGTTTTCATAGTGGAGTCAGTGGATTCCTGGGTGTCTCTGAGGTATATCCATAAGGTCAAAACTATTTTCATCACAATACTAAGACATCGTTGTCTTTTTATACTGGTTGTACTGATGGTGGAAAAGGAATTTGTGAGGAAAAAGCATGAACTGAAATTATGTTACTAAACTATATTAGTCCTTTTATTTTTTACTTCCACACACTCACATGAAGAAAATGTTTTACTCAGGAATGTCCTGATGAAGCAGTAGAACATTAATTATACTAAATCTCTATCCCTGCCCATGTGCTTTAAAAAATTTTTTGTAATGAAATGGAAACTACACTTCAAGTGTTTCTGTCATGTACTGAAATATAAGAGTTGTCTTGAGGAAAAGCACCTGTGCAATTGAGTTGCTAGCTGAACTAGCTGCTTTTTTTTTTTTTGTAATGGTAAATCATTCTCACTTGAAAGAATGACCAGCAATCAATGGTTATTCAGACTGGAGTATTTGGCAGGCTTTTCTCCCAAAAGAACAAAGTGAGCCTGTCATTTTAAGGAAAGCAACTGACAGAATTTATGGTTAATGATGGGATTTGATCTTTTAAGTGAAAGTTAAGGTTTGCTTCTCTGAAACTTGCTCATACTTAAATTATTTTCTGGTAAAATTTGTAGTGATATCCACAAAAATAATTTTCCACATTCCATAGTAAAATGTGACAACGTTTGGAAGATATGCATAACAATGAACCTTTGCTTTCCAAATGATTAGAGATGATGTAACAAAATCAACCAAGGGTAAGTTATGTAGTAAGAGTGCAAGAAAGAAGACAGGATTTATTAGAATATTCCCTTGATGTGATACAAGATTCTACTACAACTTGTTGGTATGATATCAAATAAGAAATATTTATACTTATCTGAAAAAGCTACTGCTATATTTCTCACTTTCTCAATGACATTCAAGTACTCTGTCGATCTTTTTCCAACAATATGTGTCTTTTCAACCACATATTTCTTCATTAACTTCAACCAACACAACATATAGTCACATATTAAATGTAGGCAGATATTACAAGCCAGGTATCTTCTAAAAGCTAAATATTAAAGAAATTTTAAAAAATCAAAACAATTCCTATGTTTTTACTACTGGTTTCTATTTTCCAAAATAGCTGTATTATAAAAATATTATGTTACCATATCATAGGTTGATTGTGTCACTTTAAGTGAATTAAGAAATATATTTAAAATTACTGTTTTAATATTTAATATGGTTAACATAAATAGAGAGTGCCAAAAAGAGCTCTTCAAAGCCATAAAAATTAATTGAATTAAAGCTCCACCACTCTGTATATGTCTTTTTAAAACGCTGTGTGATGAATTAGAAAGCACCTATAAAACACTTCTGTTATGTGCTCAGCAATAATTTTGAGGTTCTAATTGGATTTTGAGACCAACGAGTTTGAAAATATCCCATGACAGGTTTTTTCAAAGGACAGATTTGTGCTGGTTTCCACATTAGTGTCAATATTTATATATAAATATAAATGCTACCTGGTTAACTTTGCATAAATTCCAAAATCCCTCGCTCTCTACATTCTTCCCATTTCTTACCTAAAACTCAAACATCAGATGCGTTTGGGTGACAAAATCGTCTTAACTCTCTATAGTCCGTCCTCAATTTCCTTGCTATCTGAAATAAAGAATAAAACAGATTTGGTGATTAAAAGTAGTTGTGTCTTAAAATACTGCACTGCCTGTTATCCTTTCACTACTTTATGATCGTGCCCATCTAGAGTTTTGTCTGCCCAGGCACTCAGGTTCTCCAGGAATCTTGCTCTGCAGTTCAGTTCTATTGGGAGGCCTGTTGGAACAAGTATCTGTGTTCATCCACAAGGATGACCTCCGTTTGGCATTTTTGATGAGGCTGCAGCGGGCACCTGCGGTCACATGAACTTGTGAGCCCATCCATTGTTTTATTTGGACAAAATTTTCTCAATCAGTTTGATGCCCTTAAACAAAGGAGGCTATTAGCTCTAGAGCTACCATTTGCAATTTATCACCAAGGGAATTGGAAATCAAACAAACCAGAGCTGGAAGGGTGAAGCAGATGCTCATGGAGCAAGAAAAGCAGGAATGAGAAATGGAAAAAGACCAAAAAACCTCTTTCTCCTACTTTATTGTTTGTTTCTGGTCTTATTTTTAAGAGATTCCTTTTCTTATGAGATTGCCTATATCTTTTAATATCTCCAGTAGAAATCACATTGTCATAACAAATTAACTGCCAAAATTATAGTTATACCCTCTAGTCTAATTGCTACTTCAAAGTACATCTGTTTAGGGATCCTTGCATAAAGAGTCCATATAAATGTATAATGTAAAAATAATTTTTGTTAGGAATTCAAGTTTCTCTTCTGGTTTTCTTGTTTTCTGCTTCCATCCCGGACAATTACTTCTAACACCTTCCTCTTTGTTCATGTTCTCATTCTCCAAGGTTCTGTCCTTGGCTTTGTTTATTTTTAGCATATATAATTTTCCCTATTGCCTTCTGCTACACCTATGATTTTAATTTCTACTGTACACTGGTAATTCCCAAAAGGGCATGTCTTACTCAGACTTCTCTTCTGAGACAAAGATTTGTTTAATTAACTGCTTACTGAACGCATCCTATCGTTTCCATACAAAAAGTCACAAACTTTACAAACTCAACATTGAATTTGACTTTCTCCCCAGGATCAACTCTTTACCTTCTACCCAGTGAGAGGCTTCTCCACCTGCCTATTTACTCAAGAGGAAAACAACTGAAACCCTCCTTGATATTAATGATCCCTCTCTGTAAAAATTCACCTACCCCATACTTTTATTTCCTAAATGACTGTTAAATCTGTCTCATAAATATACTTGGCATAACCTTCTCTCCAACTCCACAGATTTTCATTATTTCTCACCTGGACAATCAAATGGACACTAAATGATCCCACTGAGTTTAGTTTCCTACTTCTCTACTCCAGTTTGTTTTATGTTGCTCCCAAACTGATTCTCCAACCAAATCTGATCATGTCACCTGCTTGATTTTATTTCTCCACTATAGATGGATATTTCAGTCTAATGTCATAGTGTCTTAAATAGCTTTTTAAAAATTATTCAAGTAAATTATTCATGTATAGTAGTTTTCAAATTATTCAAGTAGAATTTGTTAATCGGGTATAATTCAAAATCTTTAAAAAAATGAAAATAACACAGGGGCCAAAGCCATGGTATGAGGTAGTTCACAATGTAACTTACATGCACATCACCCCATCTCACCCTTCCCAGAGGCAAGGTCAGGTTATAATGGCCGAACGGTCCAAGTTTGAAACAGTAACCTAAATCAACACCAAGCCAGGTTGTTCTATCCAAAGGAAGCCCAAGTATCTTCTGCAACAGAATTTCTGCATAAGTCAGCTCTAGACCCCGGGACAGTATAGAGTATACAGTATATTCAAGTGTTATTAGTTTTAGCTATTTGATAAGATGATTCAACAATTCTATAAATTTCTTAGTGTTCCTCAAGATAAATGTACTAATTTATCTTTATCTAGTTCACCCATACCCCCCACTAACCTCTCCTCTGGGAACCACAAGTTTGCTTATTGTATCTGAGTGTAGTTTATTGTTGTTGTTGTTGTTGTTGTGTTTTTTTCTTCTTTTATTTGTTTTTTTTTTTCTTAAAATCCACATATGAGTGAAATCATATAGTATTTGTCTCTCTCTGGCTGACTTATTTCACTTAGTATTAAACCCTGTGGGTCCATCCATCCGTGTTGTTGTAAATGGAAGGATTTTATTCTTTTTTAATGTTGAGTAATATCCCATAATTTGTGGTCTTATTGTTGCAGTCTTTCATCAGAGCAAATTTCCAAAGCTAATTTATCACATGCAGTCTGCTGAATTGAACGTGAAGAGAGTAAAACAAACAAACAAAAGAACAGCCAGGTACAGAAAAGCAAACCATATGCCGAAGAGACTTTATACCTCCTACACACTTTATAGTCTGTATATGCTTCTACTGGAAGCTTTATAATGTCATAACTCCTAGAAAACATTGGCGAAGTAGATAACACTGGCCTTAAGCTGTGAGAGTTGTCTTCTTGCTCTGGAATCTGAATTCTGCTAACTGTGACCCAGAGTAGCAAACATCGGTGTGATCTGCTTTTGCTGTCAGCCAAATCACAGACCTTATAACTAATACACATTATAAATGCAGCTGGCTACATATTGCTCCTTCAATAAGCTTCCAGTTTAGGAAAACAAAAAGCCAAAAACCCACCACCACCATAACGTTCTTGAGATTTGTAAAGAAATCTTAACATACCTCTACACAGAAGACACTCCCACTAAAGAGCTATACTGAAAACTCTGCAAGAGAAGGGAGTGTCAATTACCCTATTCTGAGCACATACCACACACCTGTCAAATTTCAGAAGATCAATATATCTTGCAGAATATATAAATGAATGAATTAATTGAAACAATATATTCCTCAAGGACTTGAAATATTTCTAAACCACTTTCTGTGGCAATTATACTCCCAATCATCTTTTGTCACAAATACAAGATATATTGAAACAAAGTGTCTCTAACAGCAAAGTATCCTTTAGTTTTCTTCTTTGTTTGTTTTTTTGTTTTCTGGGATTTTTTTTTTTTTTTTTGGCTTGGATAGCAGCAGTGTACTTTCTGAGACAATATTAAGTTTCTAGTACTGTGAAAGCAGATTTATCAGATGCAGAGAAAGAAATTTCAAGAAACCATGGTAATCTAACTGTATACAGACATAAAACTTAAGAGAAAACAGAGAAGGAACTACAGAAGAAATGAGACTAAGAACAGTGGTCCTTAGAGAGTTATTTTATTATTTATTTATTTATCTACTGGTTGTTTGATTTAAAATCACAGACCTTCTTTTTTAAATATTTTATTTATTTACTTGACAGACAGAGATCACAAGTAGGCAGAGAGGCAGACAGAGAGAGAGAGGAGGAAGCAGGCTCCCTGCTGAGCAAAGAGCCCAATGCAGGGCTCGATCCCAGAACCCTGAGATCATGACCTGAGATGAAGGCAGAGCCTTTAACCCACTGAGCCACCCAGGCACCGCAAAATCACAGACTTTTAAATCAAACTTCCACCCAGGAAAACTCAGAGTCCTTAGGCCTGTGGTAAAACTCCAGAGTATGTATTTTTAAAAAAATGATCTGAAGAGCAATGATGTTTGGGCAGTATTACTTTCTAAGAATATTTTTAACTAAAATTTTTTTTAAAAAATTACATCTGTAAATTTATTTCACTTATAAATATTTGCATCGCTACAATTTATCAATTTTCCTAAAATACAGTATCACCTCTAACATGCCACGAGAGAATGAATGACGTGGAAGTCCTTTATAGGCTTTGTGATGGTAATGTCAACTACATTTTTTGTGAGTTTTTTTCTACTAATTTGCTCTTCTGTTTTTGACATATTTCTTCTGTGTGACAACAGTTCATTCCAAGGGTATTTCTTCATTCTAACTTGCATAGCCACTCTGGATCTTGCTAAGAAACGTGTGTGATTTTTTTCCATTTGAATGATCTAGTCTTATCATCCCATGCCGCATCATTTTCTAACCAACTTAGATCTTACTGAATTACTATTCTGTCCTTACTTTACTTACTTTTTAGAAAAATAAAAAAAAAAGACTGGCAAAAGATTTTTTAGACATGACTAGAATATTCTGAAGTATCCTAAAGATGAAAACACATTTTCTTTATTGATGATACCTGTCCCTTATTTTTCTGGGTGAAGTATCAAGGCATTTTCTTCAGGGGGAACCATCAAATGTTAAACCTAGAAAACAGAATTTTAAATATTTTTGGAGAAATTTTAATGTAAATTATAGTTGGGTATTTTAAGAAGAATTTGCAACCTACTTATTTCAATGGCACTATCTACTAACCTTCAAATTGATTGATTTTCCTGAATAAGATAAAATATTTCAAAATAGTACACATTTGCTTGGGATTCAATTTTTACATTTTGATCTGAATTTAATTAGTGCAACTAGTGAGTCTGATATCTTGCGTGCTATTCCTTTTGTCTGCAAGGTGAACTTTTCCTCAGCACTTAGAACAATGCAGTGTTTAAGTAGGAAAACTTGTCAGGAGTTTATGACTTAGCATTATTTCAACCTTGTGATTGGAGGTATTTCTCGTTATACATCATGTGCAAATTTTGTTCTTTTTTGTGTAGTTTCCTTCAGTTGTGAGAATATTCAATCTTTTTTAGGTATTTACCGCCCCCATTGCTTAATAAGCGAAATGCAGAGAGGTGATGTTACACACAATTCCTCAATATGTTCATAAGTCTTCAGCCTGTCTCCAATGCAAAAACCCCAGATATGTTGAGCGAATTAAAATATCTTTTTGTTCCTCTGACATAGGCCTAAATTCAACCGAGGCCTTCTCTGCATGCCCACACCTCATTCTTGCTAATTAAAAGAGGTAAACAAGGATCTATTCAAACAAGTAGCTTCTTCCTCAAGTCTAGGAGGACAGACTAACATTTCATTTACTCTGCCTTTTTGTAAGTATTGTATATGTATTTAAATATTTTCTCCATGAATAAATCTAAATTCATTGCTCCCTAGAATACTATCTACTAACTCAACATTGTAGTCCTAAATTCAACCCCAAATCCTCGGTTCTCCAGGAAGTGACCAAGTAGAAGAGGTATTAAAATGAAATCTTAAACCTTAATGTATGTTATATGAATTTTATACTTGCCATTCCATATATATGCTTTTATATTTGCTGTATCCATAGGTTGTAGGAAAAGGCAATTAGCCAAATCCTAACCTCTAACCTAGGAACAAAAGGACTAGAGTGACTGCCGTATCTGTCATGTCACATCCTCCATTTTTGGATGAATCCTATTTCTTAAAATGGACCTTAATAAAAGAAGACACCAAAGTGAAAATAATTTCAACATGTGAATCACCATGACTACAAAATACAACAGTTCTGGAACATGTAGAGAGATATTTGAGTTGTCCATATGAGATTGGTATGTGTTCAACCATAAGAGACTCTTAATCTCACAAAACAAACTGAGGGTTGCTGGGGAGAAAGGGGTAGGGAGAAGGTGGTTGGGCTATGGACACTGGGGAGGGTGTGTGCTATGATGAGTCATGTGAAGTGTGTAAACCTGGCGATTCACAGACCTGTAACCCTGGGGCTAATAATACATTATATGTTAATAAATTTTTTTAAAGGGATTGGTATGTGTTCAATAATGTGTATATTTGAGTTCTAGAAAAAGACTGAATATAACTGAGTTAGTTTACCTCCTTAAATATTTCCTTCTAATACCACCATATGCCATTTTTGTCATTTGTGAAATTGCCCTAGGTAAAAAAACATTCTTCCTGTACAGTTTTTCCTCTGAGTTAAGGAACTCATTTTTTACAGAAATCATTCCTGGCTCTTAATTACATGATCCAAACATGTGAACCACATCTATTCTCCAAGTAATGACAAATATCTTATGCAGTATTACCTGCATTTAGATGTCATTTTAGTATAATTTTCTCTAATGGCCTGTCACAGTGACTCAAAACAAGGGCTCCATTCACTTTAAAAAGAAATCACAATGTATATATATTAATAATCTATGTAATAATATCTATATAATATAATACATATTATTATAATATATACTAATATAATAATCTATAATATATTATTATTATATGATATATATATAATAATCAAAGCATCACCTATTCATGTACTTTATTATCACTCTTCATAGTAACATTATATATACAGAGTAATTTATTTTGGATCAATAACTTGGCGTTCAAGATCCTGAACTGCTTATACTATGTTTGTAGAGTTTTGCTCCAGGCAAATAGCCCTTGCATGTAATTGGCTCCAAGGCTTGACTCCCTAAGGGGTGTAACTAGTTAAGCTAGGATCTACCTCTTCAGGCCTTTTGCTTATTCCCCATAAACATCATTTGGGATCTTCTTTTAATTTCCCCCTCTTTTTTCTACTAATACAGATACCCTTATCTGCAAAACAACATTTTAAAAATGGCCCAAAGTTCTGTTGTCCCATGCACAGCAGTGGTGTCAGAAACAAATAAAGGGAAGACAGACAGGAAAACCCAGTCACTCATTCCTCCCCAGATACTGCTTCCTCAGTATAAATTCTTTCTTTCTCTCAAGAGTACACTTCAGTGGGGAGAGGGGCAAAGGGAGAGAGAACCTTAAGCAAGCTCCATGCCCAGCACAGAGGTCGACTAGGGGCTTGATCTCAGGACCCTGAGATCATGACCTAAGCCAAAAGCAAGAGTTGCATGCTTTACTGACTGTGCCACCCAGGCGCCCCCCAAGGTAAGTGTCTAAGTTTCCTTAACTATGTTTACTAGTTTCCTTCTATCTATATACCTGACTCAAGAAAACATCCCTGGTGAAACATAAGGAAAATAAAAGAGGAATAGTTTGACCAATCCTCTGGGTTCTCAAGATTAAGAATTTAAAAAGAAAGATGTTGAGCAGTGAACTATGGCTAAAGATTTGTCCAGACTACAGTCTGTATTCAGAGACTTTATTAAGTAATTAAAATTTTCCCCCACTTAAATTAGTTTCTCCATGTTGCTAGAAATTTTGCTATAATTTAAAATACTCTTTTATCCTAAACTAACAATTTACAGAACAACTTTTAAGACAAAGACTTTGCAAGTGAAGAATTGACTATTTATTTTTTGTCTACAATCCAAAACATTTTAAACTGTATCTCACACTAAGGTAGAAACGTACAATTTTCCTAAGATTATTAGCATGAAAATAGCTATTCCATTATTCAGTTTGTTTCCCTCCTCACTCTCCTTTCCTACCCCTCCACATCCATATTAATCTATAAGACATTATTCACCATTACCTGATTAGAGAAAATTTCCCAGTTCTGGCAAACTAAGTTCCTGAAGTCCCTGGAGATAAGTAGAAAAGACAAAACCTCTCCCAAAGAATGAATTGTCAGTTGTTCTTATAAATTCAAAGTTGAAGTAAGAAACACTTGCAATTATCTAACAATTATGTATTAAGGAAGACAATGTTTCCTAAAAATCACATACCGCTCAGCTCTCTTGAGAACTATTCTTCATCTTGAAATACATTCAAGGAGACCAGAATACAATGTGATATTTACCAGAATGCCCACATTTTAAAATGATCTAACCATTCCTGATTCCTTTCCTGCAGATTAGTCTTTTCTAGCAATTGCTAGACTGCAGCGGTCCCTTTGTTTGATATCCACGTGGTAATTTATTATCTCAGACTTTATACTTACATTTGACTAAATCCTAAATGTATCAGATGCTAAACAATTCTTGAGGGATATTATGCACATCACCTATAAACCATTCTTTAAAGTACAGTGATTACACAGTATCACCAAAGATTAGGCACATTGCCAAACTACTTTTACTTTTTTTTTTAATTTTTTATTTTTTATAAACATATATTTTTATCCCCAGGGGTACAGGTCTGTGAATCACCAGGTTTACACACTTCACAGCACTCACCAAAGCACATACCCTCCCCAATGTCCATAATCCCACCCCCTTCTCCCAAACCCCCTCCCCCCAGCAACCCTCAGTTTGTTTTGTGAGATTAAGAGTCACTTATGGTTTGTCTCCCTCCCAATCCCATCTTGTTTCATTGATTCTTCTCCTACCCACTTAAGCCCCCATGTTGCATCACCACTTCCTCATATCAGGGAGATCATATGATAGTTGTCTTTCTCTGCTTGACTTATTTCACTAAGCATGATAGCTGTAGTTCCATCCATGTTGTCGCAAATGGCAAGATTTCATTTCTTTTGATGGCTGCATAGTATTCCATTGTGTATATATACCACGTATTCTTGATCCATTCATCTGTTGATGGACATCTAGGTTCTTTCCATAGTTTGGCTATTGTGGACATTGCTGCTATAAACATTCGGGTGCACGTGCCCCTTTGGATCACTACGTTTGTATCTTTAGGGTAAATACCCAATAGTGCAATTGCTGGGTCATAGGGCAGTTCTATTTTCAACATTTTGAGGAACCTCCATGCTGTTTTCCAGAGTAGCTGCACCAGCTTGCATTCCCACCAACAGTGTAGGAGGGTTCCCCTTTCTCCGCATCCTCGCCAGCATCTGTCATTTCCTGACTTGTTTATTTTAGCCATTCTGACTGGTGTGAGGTGATATCTCATTGTGGTTTTGATTTGTATTTCCCTGATGCCAATTGATATGGAGCACTTTTTCATGTGTCTGTTGGCCATTTGGATGTCTTCTTTTCAGAAATGTCTGTTCATGTCTTCTGCCTACTTCTTGATTGGATTATTTGTTCTTTGGGTGTTGAGTTTGCTAAGTTCTTTATAGATTCTGGACACTAGTCCTTTATCTGATATGTCGTTTGAAATATCTTCTCCCATTCTGTCAGTTGTCTTTTGATTTTGTTAACTGTTTCCTTTGCTGTGCAAAAGCTTTTGATCTTGATGAAATCCCAATAGTTCATTTTTGCCCTTGCTTCCCTTGCCTTTGGCATTGTTCCTAGGAAGATGTTGCTGCGGCTGAGGTCAAAGAGGTTGCTGCCTGTGTTCTCCTCAAGGATTTTGATGGATTCCTTTCTCACATTGAGGTCCTTCATCCATTTTGAGTCTATTTTTGTGTGTGGTGTAAGGAAATGGTCCAATTTCATTTTTCTGCATGTGGCTGTCCAATTTTCCCAGCACCATTTATTGAAGAGGCTGTCTTTTTTCCATTGGACATTCTTTCCTGCTTTGTCGAAGATTAGTTGACCATAGAGTTGAGGGTCTATTTCTGGGCTCTCTATTCTGTTCCACTGATCTATGTGTCTGTTTTTGTGCCAGTTCCATGCTGTCTTGATGATGACAGCTTTGTAATAGAGCTTGAAGTCTGGAATTGTGATGCCACCAACTTTGGCTTTCTTTTTCAATATCCCTTTGGCTATTCGAGGTCTTTTCTGGTTCCATATAAATTTTAGAATTATTTGTTCCATTTCTTTGAAAAAGATGGATGGTACTTTGATAGGCATTGCATTAAATGTGTAGATTGCTTTAGGTAGCATAGACATTTTCACAATATTTATTCTTCCAATCCAGGAGCATGGAACATTTTTCCATTTCTTTGTGTCTTCCTCAATTTCTTTCATGAGTACTTTATAGTTTTCTGAGTATAGATTCTGTGCCTCTTTGGTTAGGTTTATTCCTAGGTATCTTATGGTTTTGGGTGCAATTGTAAATGGGATTGACTCCTTAATTTCTCTTTCTTCTGTCTTGCTGTTGGTGTAGAGAAATGCAACTGATTTCTGTGCATTGATTTTATATCCTGACACTTTACTGAATTCCTGTATAAATTCTAGGAGTTTTGGAGTGGAGTCCTTTGGGTTTTCAATATATATAGTATCATATCATCTGCAAAGAGTGATAATTTGACTTCTTCTTTGCTGATTTGGATGCCTTTAATTTCCTTTTGTTGTCTGATTGCTGAGGCAGGACCTCTAGTACTATGTTGAATAGCAGTGGTGATAATGGACATCCCTGCCTCGTTCCTGACCTTAGCGGAAAAGCTTTCAGTTTTTCTCCATTGAGAATGATATTTGTGGTGGGTTTTTCATAGATGGCTTTGATGATCTTGAGGTATGTGCCCTCTATCCCTACACTTTGAAGAGTTTTGATCAGGAAGGGATGCTGTACTTTGTCAAATGCTTTTTCAGCATCTCTTGAGAGTATCATATGGTTATGTTCTTTCTTTTATTGATGTGTTGTATCACATTGACTGATTTGTGGATGTTGAACCAACCTTGCAGCACTGGAATAAATCCCACTTGGTCATGGTGAATAATCCTTTTAATGTACTGTTGAATCCTATTGGCTAGTATTTTGTTGAGTATTTTCGCATCTGTGTTCATCAAGGATAATGGTCTATAGCTCTCTTTTTTGATGGGATCCTTGTCTGGTTTTGGGATCAAGGTGATGCTGGCCTCATAAAATGAGTTTGGAAGTTTTCCTTCCATTTCTATTTTTTGGAACAGTTTCAGGAGAATAGGAATTAGTTCTTCTTTAAATTTTTGGTAGAATTCCCCCAGGAAGCCATCTGGCCCTGGGTTTTTGTTTGTTTGGAGATTTTTAATGACTGTTTCAATCTCCTACTGGTTATGGGTCTGTTCAGGTTTTCTACTTCTTCCTGGTTCAGTTGTGGTAGTTTATATGCTTCTAGGAATGCATCCATTTCTTCCAGATTGTCAAATTTGTTGGCGTAGAGTTGCTCATAGTATGTTCTTATAATAGTTTTATTTCTTTGGTGTTAGTTGTGATCTCTCCTCTTTCATTCATGATTTTATTTATTTGGGTCCTTTCTCTTTTCTTTTTGATAAGTCTGGCCAGGGGTTTATCAATTTTATTAATTCTTTCAAAGAACCAGCTCCTAGTTTTGTTGATTTGTTCTATTGTCTTTTTGGTTTCTATTTCATTGATTTCTGCTCTGATTTTTATAATTTCTCTTCTCCTTCTTGGCTTAGGGTTTCTTTCTTGTTCTTTCTCCAGCTCCTTTAGGTGTAGGGTTAGGTTGTGTACCTGAGACCTTTCTTGTTTCTTGAGAAAGGCTTGTACCGCTATATATTTTCCTCTCAGGACTGCCTTTGTTGTGTCCCACAGATTTTGATCCGTTGTATTTTCATTATCATTTGTTTCCATGATTTTTTTCAATTCTTCTTTAATTTCCCGGTTGACCCATTCATTCTTTAGAAGGATGCTGTTTAGTCTCCATGTATTTTGGTTCTTTTCAAACTTCCTTTTGTGGTTGAGTTCTAGCTTTAGAGCATTGTGGTCTGAAAATATGCAGGGAATGATCCCAATCTTTTGATACCGGTTGAGTCCTGATTTAGGATCGAGGATGTGATCTATTCTGGAGAATGTTCCATGTGCACTAGAGAAGAATGTGTATTCTGTTGCTTTGGGATGAAATGTTCTGCATGTATCTGTGATGTCCATCTGGTCCAGTGTGTCATTTAAGGCCTTTATTTCCTTGCTGATCTTTTGGTTGGATGACCTGTCCATTTCAGTGAGGGGAGTGTTAAAGTCCCCTACTATTATTGTATTATTGTTAATGTGTTTCTTTGATTTTGTTATTAATTGGTTTATATAGTTGGCTGCTCCCACGTTGGGGGCATAGATATTTAAAATTGTTAAATCTTCTTGTTGGACAGACCCTTTGAGTATGATATAGTGTCCTTCCTCATCTCTTATTATAGTCTTTGGCTTAAAATCTAATTGATCTGATATAAGGATTGCCACTCCTGCTTTCTTCTGATGTCCATTAGCATGGTAAATTCTTTTCCACCCCCTCACTTTAAATCTGGAGGTGTCTTCGGGCTTAAAATGAGTTTCTTGGAGGCAACTTTTAGATGGGTTTTGTTTTTTTATCCATTCTGATACCCTGTGTCTTTTGACAGGGGCATTTAGTCCATTAATATTCAGGGTAACTATTGAGAGATATGAATTTTGTGCCATTGTATTGCCTGTAAGGTGGCTGTTCCTATATATGGTCTCTGTTCCTTTCTGATCTACCACTTGTAGGCTCTCTCTTTGCTTAGAGGACCCCTTTCAATATTTCCTGTAGAGCTGGTTTGGTGTTTGCAAATTCTTTCAGTTGTTGTTTGTCCTGGAAGCTTTTAATCTCTCCTTCTATTTTCAATGATAGCCTAGCTGGATATAGTATTCTTGGCTGCATGTTTTTCTCGTTTAGTGCTCTGAAAATATCATGCCAGCTCTTTCTGGCTTGCTAGGTCTCTGTGGATAAGTCAGCTGCCAATCTAATATTTTTACCATTGTATGTTACAGACTTCTTTTCTCGGGCTGCTTTCAGGATTTTCTCTTTGTCACTGAGACTTGTAAATTTTACTATTAGGTGACGGGGTGTTGGCCTATTCTTATTGATTTTGAGGGGCGTTCTCTGAACCTCCTGAATTTTGATGCTCGTTCCCTTTGCCATATTGGGGAAATTCTCCCCAATAATTCTCTCCAGTATACCTTCTGCTCCCCTCTCACTTTCTTCTTCTTCTGGAATCCCAATTATTCTAATGTTGTTTCGTCTTATGGTGTCACTTATCTCTCGAATTCTCCCCTCGTGGTCCAGTAGCTGTTTGTCCCTCTTTTGCTCAGCTTCTTTATTCTCTGTCATTTGGTCTTCTATATCACTAATTCTTTCTTCTGCCTCTTTTATCCTAGTGTGAGAGCCTCCATTTTTTATTGCACCTCATTAATAGCTTTTTTGATTTCAACTTTGTTAGATTTTAGTTCTTTTATTTCTCCAGAAAGGGCTTTTATATATCTCGAGAGGGTTTCTCTAATATCTTCCATGCCTTTTTCGAGCCCGGCTAGAACCTTGAGAATTGTCATTCTGAACTCTAGATCTGACATATTACCAATGTCTGTATTGATTAGGTCCCTAGCCTTCGGTACTGCCTCTTGTTCTTTTTTTGTGTGTTGAATTTTTCCGTCTTGTCATTTTGTCCAGATAAGAGTATATGAAGGAGCAAGTAAAATACTAAAAGGGTGGCAACAACCCCAGGAAAATATGCTTTAACCAAATTAGAAGAGATCCCAAATCGTGAGGGGGTAGAAAGGGGATAAAAAGAGGTTCAAAAAAGAAGAAAGAAAAAAAAAGTAAAAAGAAAAGAAAAGAATTTTAAAAAAGAAAACAAATAAGAAAAATATAGAAAAAAGTATATACATATTGGATAAACTAGTTAAAAAACGCTAAAAAAGAAAAAGGTAATAGTTAAAAAAATTTACCAGAAGGCGAGAAAAAAAAAACAAAAAATGAAAAAGAAAAAAATCAAATTAACTGCAAGACTAAAAACAATCACAGGGAGAAAGCCATGAGTTCTGTGCTTTGCTTTCTTCTCCTCTGCAATTCTGCTGCTCTCCTTGGTATTGAAACCGCACTCCTTGGTGGGTGATCTTGGTCTCGGCTGGATTTCTTGTTGATCTTCTGGGGGAGGGGCCTGTTGTAGTGATTCTCAAGTGTCTTTGCCCCAGGTGGAATTGCACCGCCCTTAACAGGGGCGGGGGTGAGTATTCCGCTCGGGTTTGCTTTCAGGAGCTTTTGTTCCCTGAGGGCTTTCCGTAGAGTTCTGGAGGACGGGAATACAAATGGCGGCCTCCTGGTCTCCGGCCCGGAGGAGACGAGAGCTCAGGGCCCCACTCCTCAGTGCGCCCTCAGAGAACAGCGCCCAGTTACTCCCGTCTGCCTGACCTCCGGCCGTGCTCCGAGCTCACCGAGCCTGCGACCGGTTCAAGGTAACACCGAGCTGCGAACTTACTGTCGGCTCTGTCTCTGTAGCCGGCTTTCCCGTTCCAATACCCACAAGCTCTGCGACACTCAGACACCCCCGATCCTTCTGTGACCCTGCGGGACCTGAGGCCACGCTGACCCTGCGAGGGATTCGCCCCGGTTTAGCCGGGAGCCGGCCCCTCCCCCCGGGGTCTATCTTCCCGTCGCTTTGGATTCACTTCTCCGCCATCCTATCTTTCAGAAAGTGGTTGTTTTTCTGTTTCCAGAATTGCTGTTCTTCTTCTCTTCGATCTGCCGATGGATTTTTAGGTGTTTGCAATCTTTAGATAAGCTATCTAGCTGATCTCTGGCTAGCTGAAGTAGTCTCAGCCTGCTACTTCTCCGCCATCTTGACTCCGCCCCGCCCCTTGCCAAACTACTTTTACTTTTAAAAAAATCGAGAGCTGTTGCATTAAATACAATACAAGTTAAATACAATACAATACAATTAAATTGTATGTACAATACAAATACAAATACAAATTGCAAATACAAATTACAATACAAATACAATACAAATTAAATACAAGTAAGGTATATATAAAAAAATACTAGAATATTTATAATAATAATCAAGAAACCCTAGGGATTAAAACATTTCTTTCCCAAAAGAAATTCCCAGGGAAACTTTTTTAAAAGATTTTATTAGTCTTTATTTTGAGAGAGAGAGAGAGAGAGTGTGTTTGAGTGGGGAAGGACATAGAATCTCCAGCACATTCCACGCTGAGCACAGAGCCTGGTGTGGGGCTCGCTCTCACAACCCAACTGAACCTCCCAGGTGCCCATCAGGGAAACTCAAGAACCATCCCTTATGCCCCTGCTTTACAGAGAAATAGACTGCATGAGTCTTACTTACACAATAGGTTTTGGAATCTCAATAGTATGAAAATGCAGGAGGTCCCTTTTTTTACTTATACCACACTTAGGTGGTGGCCTAGATCCACCTAGACCATCACTTCTTCACTTTTTATCTGAGGATAGAATACCCACACCCCATCCTGCATAATCTCTAGAATGACATAGCAATGTAGTGACTTGCCAAACTGCTGATTTCCAAGGACAATGAATCAGATGCTCTCCTTGCCTCTGTAAAATGTGGAATGCTGTTTGAACCATGTACCAGTGGAAATGCTGTCCAGAAAAATGCATCTGAGAATGTAAAGGAGATAATCAAAATAGTTCATGAGCAAAGCTTACTTTGCTGCTTTCACCTTTATTATCTCTCTTTTGTAAAATCACAGAGATTTGGAACATACGTATGTCCATTTTATACCTTAGTATAAATAGTCAAACTTTCTTTTTAAGAGTTAGAACCACAAGATTATTTTGTATTTAGTCTTCATTTCCATACTTACTTTTGATCCCCACCTCCCCATTGCCCTAGTGTTGCGCTTTCTTCCCCGACTCAGTGTGACTTGGTGTTAGAAAGAAAAGTTTTGGGGAGTGAAAGGAACTTGAAAGCCTTTCTTCATATATTTTCATTCCAGGCTAAATATTTGTTTGTTTTTGTTTTTGTTCTGTTTTATAAAGGAAAACTCTTTTTTTCCCCCCTCAAAGGACTAAAAAAAGCAAAATCAAAATTTATCCTTATGTCAAATTATATTTGAGTTTCATAATATCAGCAGTGATATAAAAATGAAATCTGTTCGTTGTTCTAGGTTTTTGTATTTGCCTCATATTTGCAATCTCCTGTAACCAGTGTTGGAACTTCTCAGTAAATGGGCGAGTTATAAAGGTTTTACTATTTCCCATGCCTCTGGAATGTACAAGTTAGATTTTAAATATTCAATGCTTGAAATGCCAAAATGTGTTGCTGGAAGAGAATATATAATCTCTTTTGCTGGAGATCTTTAAGAACAGAACAGACACCTTTCCTCCTGTGTTAGTTTAAATGTAGCTATGCCTAGAGGCAAAGGAAGACAGTAACTGACCTCTGGAGATACTTTTAAGCTCTATGATTTATGAAATGGGTGTGCACGATTTCAGAGTAGCCGGACCTTCACAGTTAGAAATTTATGAAAATTGCCTAATTTATACAGTACATTAAGGGAATGTATTCTATTGAATTGTAAAAGACTTAGTCTCCATTTGTTAACTTGATTTAATAATCAGATAATAATCATTGAATATCATAATTATTTGTGGTCCGATGAAGAATGTCCCCACAAAAAGATATGCAAACAAATCCCTGGAACCCGTGATTATTAATCTTCTTTAGTAAAAGGGTCTTTGCAGCTGTGATTCATTAAGGATTTTGTAATGAAGACATAATCCTGGATCATCAGGGTGGGCTCTAAATCCGGTGAGGTATGTCCTTGTAACAGGCAGAGGGAGACTAGAGATAGAGGAGGGGCAGAAGGCAGTGTGAAGACCAAAATATGGGTGTCGTGCAGCCAAAAGCCAAGGCAGACCCAAGAATATTGTACCAACGGAGCTGGAAGAGGCCAAGAATGGATTCTCCCCGATCCCCCCAGAGAGTGTGAGGCCCCGACATATTTAGGATGTCTAGCCTGCAGAATTGTGAGAATAAATTTCTGCTGGCTAAAGCCACTAAGGTTGTGGTAATATGCCACAAAAGCCACAGGAAATGAATATATCATGCTTTAGTAAAATGTCAAATCTGAATCTAAATTAATATGAGACAATCACATTGGGTCATTTGCCTTTGCATAATTTTATTGTGCTTGCCTCATTACTTATATTTCAAGGATCTACTTCACAATATTTGACGGATAAGATGTATATACATAGACATAAACTTTACCATACTTCTGCATATATCTCAGAATTACAGTTTTTATATGTGTGTAGGATTAACTACATCTGGGCTCTCTACTCTGTTCCTATAGCTAATTCAACTATTCTTTCTTCTTTCTTTTTATTAGAAAATATCCTATAAGCTTATTTTTCTTTTTTAGGAGAATCTTTGATTTAGTTGGCCTTTTCTGACCCAGAAATTTTAGATAACATAATCAAATTTTATTCACTGCTCTGAGGATTTTGCATATTTTTCATTATAATTACATTGTATCTTTTCATCAATTTTAACACTATTGACAGTGTTGTCCTGTAAATCACTCTTCTCTGTGGTTTTGATATATATATCTCTGATTATTTAACATCTAAAAAAAGTTTTCAATAAATCTTGAATTATTCATCTGAGTTTAATTCAATTATATCATGATGTATTCTTTATACTTTACTGAGATCTGCTAATATTTTGCTTGAGTTTACCTATTTAGGAATGAGATTGGCCAATAACTTTTTTCTCATACTTTTTTCTAATTTTGATATCAAAGATAGGTATTATGATATAAATATGAATTGTGATTTATTAGGTTTCTATATTTCCTGAGTTTAAGTAAGTTTGAATTTTTTTTTCAACTTAAGTAGAATTTTTCTGATAGAAAACACCTGGTCTGGTTTCTATAAGAATTATTTCTTTATATGTTATTAAGACATTGTTCAAATTACAATAAATAAAAAGAAGGTGGCAAAAGACAAAAAAAAAGAAAAGAAAAGAAATCATTTAGCTAGTAAACAGAAAAAAAATAAGGAATTCAGAATAGTCTTGCCAAGAAAATAGAGATACATCATCACATATGAAGAAAATGTTTTTTAAGAAACTAGTGACCTCTTACAATTGTTAAATTCCCAATCAGCTAAATAATCTTCTAGGAAAATGTATGTTTCACAATTTGAGCCATGTAGAAAACAGGAGTGGAAAAATAACCTGAGAAAAGACCTGGGATATTATTTATAATCCCAGCATTTGGTATCACCGAATTCAGAGCAGGAAACATACAACTTAGCCTCACTGGGAACTCAAGCAAAAACCACGAAGCTCAAAACTTCTCAGAGATTGTCCATTATTCCCTCCATTTCTCCAGTGCCAGACTTCTCTTTTCTCTGCACACAAGCTTCACCCTTTTCTATCTACAACCACACTGTTCAGTACAATAGTCTTTAGTATGTGGTTATTTATTTAAATTTGAATTAATTAAAATGAAATGAAATTAGATATTCAATTCCTCAGTCCCACTAGTCACATTTCAAATTATTAAGAGCCACATGTGGATAGCAGCTGTCATACTGAACAGTGAAGATGTAGCATATTTTGAATATGTTGCATAGGTAACTCCATCATCTACTTCATCCTGAACGTATCCCGAAGTGGCTGCTTGAACCCAACTTTATAGCAATTTCTAGTTAAAGGCACTAATGGAGACTGAATTCTATGGTTTTCCAATTCTAAATTCTAATTTGATGGCTCCAGTTAGATCTAGTAGTTGAATTTTATCTAATAAATAGAAGCAAAGGAACGGGTAGATTATAGAATATAAATATAACCAGGATATGCTCCTTCATCGGGAACAAACTTAGAAAGAAACAGCTCAATGCATATTGCAAAAGCTAATTAAAAAAGAGTAAATATTAATGACCCATAAATTTATTTAATGTTTAAGGAAATGTAAATTAACCGCTAGATTTAACTAACAATATAACTGCCAAATTGCTAGTTTTGTTTTATGTTTTGTTTTTTAATATAATATCCAGTATTGCTAGGGTCGGGCCAAATGAACACTCATAATTTTCTAAATGCACTGTAATTTAATATAATATTGTTGAAGTGCAACTTTGTAATATTTGCCAAAAGCATTTTAAATGGTAGTATAAAGAGACCCAGGAATTTACACAAAAGCAATATTCCGAGAAGCATAAAAATGTTTATATAATTAAAATCTCTAAGTTTTCAGTTTTTACAGCTCAAAATGAAAACAAATATAATGCTTATGTCCATCAACATATAGGCTGAATCCATAATATTCTGATGGAGAATGGCTGCCCAATGAATATTGCTTATAATGGCTAACTTTTTTTGCTATTATTATTTAATAATGCATTTCAAATAAGATTATAGAAGTATACCTAAAAAATTTTTTACAAAAGCTGGATGGGAAGAATATTTATCTCTGGGAAGTGATACCATGAGACATTTTTTATTGTGCCTTCGTATATACGTTATGTGGAAGCTAGAGGTAGCAGTGGAAGGACCCCCTGAGGAGCCTCCATCCCTTGACCTGAAAGATTTTAGAGTCCCTGGTCCTTGAGGGGAGAATGCTAGAGTAGGCAGTTAGACAGGAGCTGAAGGCCAAGATGGTGATAAATAGGTTACACATTAGAAGCCCAGGGGCCAGGACATCTTGACCTTGTGGCTTCTGAGACCCTGGGGCTAAAAGACCAAGAGCCACAGGTGCAGAGCATGGAGCATGGACTCTCCTCTTCCACCTGTGACCCAGGGTAACCCCTAGACTCATTATAATGCATTTACAGTGCAGTTACATCCACCCTCCCCATGCCCATATCGGGGAAAGGCTGCCATGACCAGTCTGGTAGAAAACTTGCAGTCAAAAACTCCCCATCCCCACCCGAGCGAGGAGTCCTCCAAAGATTAGAAGCAATCGCCATTAGAGACCACCCTACTGGACATCACAGTTCCTCCCAACCCAGAAAGACAGAATAAAATTCCAATTCCTAAACAACCTAGGGGCTGGTTCTACCTCAGAGAAACTCCCAACTCTCTCCTTGAGAGTGTACTGTTGCTTTAATCATACTATTTTCTTCTCTCACTTGTGGGGCAGATCTCTAATTCTTGATTGCATCGGTGACAAGAGCTGGGTCACAATGCTTGAACATACACATCTTCATTTTATTTCAAGTTCTTACAGAAAATGTGTGCTGTTTTTACAGTAATAAACAATCAATGCTGTTTAAAGATCTGATATTTTTAGATTTGTGGTCTAAAATAGTAAGCCTTGCTCATCTGATAAAGTGTCTTTGAATTTCTCATTTAAAAAAATCATAAATGTTCATAATTCCAGGATATTTTTCATCATTGGAAACAAAATACATCCTTTAAAAAAAAAAAAATTCCTGCAAGTGCATGTCTAATAAAACTGACTGAAGCAGAATGTAATGATCTCTTAAAACTTTGTTTTCTGAAACGGAATACATGACCAATTTGAGCAAATTATGTTGACCTTAAAAACACAAAAGAGTCAGCTATTTTACTAGAAAAATTAGTTTGTTCAGGAACAGCAGAGAATCACATTTCTGGAAGAGTGAGCTACGCTGAGCCGTAGGCAGGCCTGGAGAACAGAGGAGAGGGTTGTACAGGCAAGAAGGAATCTTGCAGCTTTTTACTAGCTGGGTGTGACAGTGGCTCATTGGCTGGGCTCCTGATGGTCAAGGAGAAGTTTTTTTTCTTCCTACGACTGAGGTGTGTACATCTTCCAGGTGGCGAGTTGGAGATAGGATTCTTAAGGTAGGGGGTAGTGCCTGAGATCTCCCCTTCCAGGGATGCCCAACTCCAGTTTTTTTTTTTTTTTTTTCCAACTCCATTTTTAATGAGGTTTCCTTTATTTTCACAATTAGTCTTGATGAGCTGCTGTTACAACGTATCACTAAATTAGGTGGTTTAAACAACAGGAATGTGTCATCCCACAGCTCTGCAGACTAGAAGTCCGAGGTAAAGGTATCAGCAGGCTGGTCCCTCAAAAGCTGCGAAGGACACTCTGCTCCATGACTCGCTCTTATTTTTCGGCTGTTTGTGGACAGTCTTTGGCATTTCTTGGCAAAATAGTGCATCACCCTAAACTGCCTTCAACTTCACGTGGTGGTCTCTGTGTCCACATTCCCCCTTTTTATTTTCCCCTTTTTATAAGGACATATTTGTATTGGATTAGGGCTGCCCTAATGACCTCAGCTGAACTTTGTCAAATGCAAATACTCTATTTCCAAATAAAGTCATATTTACGGGTACTGATGGTTAGAATTCAGCTTCTTTTTGAGAGACAAAATTCAACCTGTAACAGGAAGTAAATCAGAAATAGCCCACCACCCTCTGCTTCTACATTGAATAAATTAAGCCATTCTAATTAGAATCCTGAGCAGCTACCATGATCGTTACTCTCCAATTACATAAACTGCTGTTTCCTGAGGAAATTTGCTTTGTTTCCCCATTCTTCCAAAACCTGTCACCAATTCTCTCACTATAATCATTAAAGGACTAGGGCATACCCAAAAGGAAAGGGGAAGAGACAGTAGAACTTTGCTCAGAATAAACATAAAATTCCTTTGAGAAGTAATTCTGTGTGAGAGACTGGGAAATTTCCAGAACGGGGAGGACTGACACTGAATTTCAGTAGGTAAAACAGATAAACGGGAGGTAAGGGAGTGGAACAGTGGAACAGTTCCTACAGGTAAGGAACGCGTAGGCTACCATGTTAGAAATCTTGACTATGAAAGAAGAGGTAATTTGAGGTCGTTGTTATGGAAGGTCAGGGTTTTTAATTTGTTTAGTTAGTTAATTTTAAGTAGAAGAGGATTCAGTTGAAGGCAAAGATAGAATATAAGGAGAGAAATGGAAAATGTATTTTTAAAAAGGAGAAAATACACAATAGAAGGTCTAGCAGAAGAACTATTAGTTGTGGACATAGGCTGAGAGTTATTTACTCTGTATTGCAAAGAGGGCTCCTGGGATTGCAAACGACAGGAAATCAACAGGTTTTTTATTACAGAATTATTATTGTGTATTTTCGTTTATATTCTATATTCTATTACTTTCTATTATATTTTGTTTACTTTTTGTATCAAGTGCTATTTATCCCTCCAGTAGCAAGATCACATGTGGGAGTCTGATCAAAGATGGTAAACCAAGGCCTAAAAGAATAGTGCTGTTAATTCTGGATATAGGTGGAATGATGATTTACAGCTCTAAAAATTTCAGTAAATAAATGATAATAAGTGAAAAAGACTTTAGTGCCCTTATTCAGAAGCAAAGAGAGAGGCCTTCATGGTCAAAGAACTCAATTTTGTGTATCTGAACTTCAATTTCTTAGATAATATTAATTTTAAGTTACTTTCTAGTATGTTATATTGATCATAAAATGCAGAATATAGGGTTAGCAAATATTTTTTCACATTTATCAAGTTTATCTCTATCTTTAAATTGCATTTATTTTTTTTACAAACTTCTTTTTCCACCACAGTATATTTCCTATATGAATTACAATATAAAAATTAGTATGCCCATGCAGCCATTGATTGAAAGGTGATTTGTAAAAACCATGTAACAGCTAAAGTCTGCTCTATTATCCTAAGCTGTCATTCAAACTGTGTCTTCTGGTTATACTTAAGAGTCAGCTCTGTTCTCCCTGACGACTGACAGTGCAGTAGTGCTTATTAAATACAGCATTTTGAATTTCACCTCAGGTTTTGAGTGATTACTTTATTTAATAGCTGACTAATCAGAACCTAAAAGAGAATTTCTGAAAATGAACTGAGGGCCTCCTTAGCTTGCTCTTCCAAAGTGCCTCTGTCAATGTAGCAAGCTTGACATTCATTTAGAAGTTGCTATTATGATAGGTAGCATTAGCCATGAAAATGTGAATTCCCTTAGTAGAGAATATATATATTCTACTGTTGCTACTAGAATTCCCCCAGAGGAGTATGAGATAATTCAGTATTTTTCTGGCAGCAAGCGATTTTTTTTTTTTATTTTTATTTTTTATTTTTTTTAATTTTTTATTTTTTATAATCATATATTTTTTATATACATATATTTTTATCCCCAGGTCTGTGAATCACCAGGTTTACACACTTCACAGCACTCACCAAATCACATACCCTCCCCAATGTCCATAATCCCACCCCCTTCTCCCCAACCCCCTCCCCCCGGCAACCCTCAGTTTGTTTTGTGAGATTAAGAGTCACTTATGGTTTGTCTCCCTCCCAATCCCATCTTGTTTCATTTATTCTTCTACCCACTTAAGCCTCCATGTTGCATCACCACTTCCTCATATCAGGGAGATCATATGATAGTTGTCTTTCTCTGCTTGACTTATTTCGCTAAGCATGATACGCTCTAGTTCCCTCCACGTTGTTGAATATTAAAATATAAGATTTTTTGAAATATATTAATCACATTAATGTTTATCTTAGGGTTTTTTTTGGTAAGATAGTCAATATACCCATTTTATTAATATTTTTCTTTCTCTATTGCCTTTGATAATAATTTGTTACTGATTTTTCCTGTTTTCATATTTATATGAAACAAAGAGTCCTACACATACTTATTTAGAGATTAATTAGTTATCATTAATTAGTTGCCATAGTATGTCACTAGCTTCATAATATGAAAATAATGTTTGGAGAAAATTAACATCTTAAAAGACTTTACTTTGACAAAAATATTTCAAAAAAATGAAAATAATCTTTTCAGGAAAACATAAATAACTGCAAAAATATATCGAAGATATGATAATTTGTAGCCAACCAAAATTGCATTCACTATCCACCGTTATTTTAAAAAAGCACTATTCTTTTTTTCTTTTTCTTAAAAGATTTTATTTATTTGACAGAGAGATATCACAAGTAGGCAGAGAGGCAGGTGGGGGTGGGGGGAAGCAGGCTCCCTGCTGAGCAGAGAGCTCCATGTGGGACTCCATCCCAGGACCCTGAGATCATGACCAGAGCCGAAGGCAGAGGCTTTAACCCACTGAGCCACCCAGGCACCCCAGCACTATTCTTCTTTTGCTTTACAAATTCTGTGCTTTATATTCTTGATTAAAACTGAAATTTGAAACTATGCATTTTCAAGAACACTCCAGCAATATTTAAAGTTATCTATACTCTGAACATTTTAAGTGAAATCAAAAGGGTTAATTTAGAATGAATAAATCTGAATTTTAAAATGTATTGTTTACTAAATAATTAATATAAATAAGTATTTTATTTGTATATTCTTGCATATGTGTATTTATATATAAATGTGTATATTATTAATTATATTTATGCATTAGTTATATATTGCATTTTGTATTTTATTTAAATATGTGCTTGTGTACAAATATGTATTAAATAATATATATAGTATGATTATATGTAAAAATATATGTAATCCGTATTATAATATATATTTATGTATCTATATATAGTCGGTTGTGCCATCAACTTTTTTTTTTTAAGATTTTATTTATTTTGGGGGGAGAGAGAGAGAGCAAGTAGGAAGGGGCAGAGGGAGAGGGAAAAAGAATCTGAAGCCCACTCACACTGAGCGTGGAGCCCTACCTCACTCCTGCAACCATGAGATCAAGACCTGATGCCAAGTCTGACACTCAACCCACTGAACCACCCAGGAACCCCATGGCAATCAGCTCCTAAGATGGTTCCCAATGACCCTCACCTTCTAGTATTTTAGTATTATATGTAATTCATACTCCTTAGTGTGGGCTGGACCTAGTAACTTACTTCTAATGAATAGAATATGGTGAAAAGCTCAAAGATTAAGCAACAAGAAGACCTTGGTTTCTTTCTTGCTCACTTTCTCTTGCTCTCTCACTTGCTTTCATGGAAGCCAGCTTTCATACTGTGAATTCCCCTCTAAAGAGACTCCTGGGACAAATAACTGAGCAAAGCCTCTAGCCAACAGCCAGTGAGAAACCAAGTCCCTCACTTCAACTACCCCTAAGGAAATCAATCCTGTGAATGTTAATGACTGAGCTGGGAAGCTGATCCTTCCCCGCCTCCAAGCCACCCAGCTAGTTGAGCCTTCAATTAAGATCATTTTCTCAGCCATTACCTTGATCACAGTCTTGTAAAAGTTCCCAAACCATACAACCTAGTGAAGATGTAGCTGAATTCCTGAGCAACAGAAATGATGAGCAACAGAAACAAAAACGATGTTTTAAGCTACTACATTTTGGGATGATTTGTTATGCAGCAAAAACTAACTAATACATCTATGTATTTATCTTCAAATGTGCATAAAATGATATAAATGTTATTCATTTGAGTATTTACTACTCCCACTTACAAAGGTAGTGGTACAAATCTTGAATTAAGGGTCATAAAATTACTCTGGTTATTACTGTTCCTATTAATTTTTGCACAGATAAATTTAAATTCTAGATATTAGGAAATGTATGTTTTTCAAACGTGAACTAAGGAAGATACTGTCATGAAACCCTATAGATACCTTGTGGTGACTCCTCCTCTCTGCTGTTTCAACAATAACATAAATATTTTTAACCTTCTCTGACTTTGCAGGTTGAGTGTTATTTCAACATGTCGTTATTTTTTTTTCTTAAAAAAAAGAAGAAAAAGTTTAACTTGCTTCCTCCTGCTTCCCACCATGAAATGACATCCTTACTTCTTTTTTCATACTTTGCTTCTGATTAAGCAGCATGATGCTTTCCTTTTTAATTACATGATGTGTTCTTATTTGTGTCTATGCTGACTTTCAAAAATTAATTCCTGGAGTTCATAGCTATATGCTTCAAAGATAGCCTTCTCAGAAATGAAATAAAAGAGAAAATGCTGATATTCATTTCTCAATTTATATAATGGTTGGGACCTCATTTTATGAATGTTTACAAATTGAAATATTTTTGCTTTAATTTTGGTTGGTAATAATACTTATGATAAAAGTAATATTTATGAGCTTTGAATAACATTTATTGGCTTTCACATATTTTATTCCCTCCTAATTACAACTCCCATAAGAGCTAGTAGCATTCTCATTTTTCATATGAAGAAACGAAGCTCAGAGATGTTAATCAACTTATATAAGGTTACAAAGATGGTAAACAAGTGTGTTAAAAAAAAATGAGTTGGCATACTTTGAATTCAAAATTCTGTTTTTATAGCAATTAAGAATATATAGCCTAAACAACTAATATCCACGATGAAGTTACTATCAGTTCAAAATTATATAACTATGTGCTTCTTTCTTCATATTCTTATTGGTATTCTTATCAATAGAATAATGGATTAGACTAGAGAATTTCTAATGAATGTAAAAACTCTAATATACCATGATTCTACTCAAAGGCCCATTCAAACTTGTTGGCAAAACCTATCACAGTATGTTGAAATAACAATCTAAAGTATGTTTATTGTACCTTACACCTGCCAAATAAAGAAGAAATAGCAAGGGTGGAAAGAATGTGGAAAAAACAGAATCTACATGCACTATTGGTGGAAATGTAAATTGGTATGGCCAAAGAGGAAAACAATATGGAGGTTCCTCAAAAAATTAAAAATGGAAATAGTACATGATCCAATAATTGCACTGCTAGGTATTTATCAAAAAAAAAAAAAGGGGGGGAAAGAAAGAAAATAAAGGAAAAGAAAGAAACCCACAAAAACAAATAAATTCCACTGCTATTTACCCAGAAAAAAACAAAATAAAAAGATACCTGCACCCTTACATTTATTGCAGCATTATATATAATAGAAAGGATATGAGAGAAACCTGTGCCCAATGATAGATGAATGGATAAGGAAAATATGGTGTATATGCAATGAACTATCACACGGTCATAACAAGGATGAGACCGTGCTATGTGTGACAATACAGATGAACCTAGAGAGTATTATGCTAAATGAAATAAGTCAGAATGAGACAAATATCCTATGATTGCATTCATATGTGGAATCTAGAAAATAAAACAAATGAATAAACAAACATAAAGCAGAATACAAAGAGCAAACTGATGGCCACCAGAGGGAGGGAGTAGCAGGATATGCAAAATGGGTGAAGGAGAATGGGAGAAACAGGCTTTCAGTTAGGGAATGAATGAGTCATGGGAATAAAAGTCATAAGGAATATAGGTAAAGATATTGTAATAGCATTGTGTGTGACAAATGGTAGCTACACCAGTGGTGAGCATAGCATAATGCACAGAGAAGTCATAGGCTGCCTTTTAGATTTGTTGATTTGTTTCCTTTGCTGTGCAGAAGCTTTTAATCTTGATGAAGTTCCAATATCATTTTTCTTTTCTTTCCCTTGCCTGTGGTGATGTGTCTATAAGAAGTTGCTACGGCCAAGGTCAAAGATGTTTCTGCTTGTGTTCTGCTCTAGTATTCTGATGGTTTCCTACCTCACATTAAGTTCTTTCATTCATTTTGAATTGATTTTTGTGTATGATGTAAGAAAGTGGTCCAGTTTCATTCTCCTGCATGTCCAGTTTTCCCAATATCATTTGTTGAAGAGACTGTCTTTTTTCCATTGGATGTTCTTTCCTGCTTTGTCGAAGATAGGTTGACCATACAGTTGTGGGTCAGTTTCTGGGTTCTCTATTCTGTTCAATTGGACTGTGTCTGTTCTTGTGCCAGTACCATATTGTCTTGATGATTACAGCTTTATAATATAGTTTGAAATCCAGAATCGTGATACCTCCAGTTTTGTCCTTCTTTTTCAAACTTGCTCTGGTTATTTGGGGTCTTTTGTGGTTCCATGCAAATTTTAAAATTGTTTGTTCTAGCTCTGTGAAATATGCTAGTTTTGCACTGGGTGTGGTGCATAAACAATGAATCTTGGAACACTGAAAAAAATAAAATTAAATTAAAAAAATAATGCTAGTAATATTTTATGGGGATTGCTTTAAATGCATAAATGGCTTTGGATGGTATGGACATTTTAACAATGTTTATTCTTTCAATCCATGAGCATGGAATGCTTTTCCATTTCTTTGTGTCATCTTTACTTTTTTTCATAAGTGTTCACAGTTTTCAGAGTATAGATCTTTTACTTCTTTAGTTAGATTTACTCCAAGCTATCTTAGTGTTTTTGATGCAATTGCAAATGAGATCAATTCCTTGCTTTCTTTTTCTGCTGCCTTGTTATTGCTGTATAGAAATGCAACAGATTTCTGCACAGTGATTTTATATCCTATGACTTTCCTGAATTTGTGTATGAGTTCTAGAAATTTTGGGTGGGACTCTTTGGAATCACTATGTTGCACACCTGAAACTAAAATAACATTGGGTATCGACTATACTCAACTAAGATAGTATATAAAATAAATCACTGGGGTGCCTGAGTGGCTCAGTGGGTTAAAGCCTCTGAGTTCATCTCGGGTCATGATCCCAGGGTCCTGGGATTGAGCCCCACATCAAGCTCTCTGCTCAGTGGGGAACCTGTTTCCCTCTCTCTCTCTGCCTGCCTCTCTGCCTTCTGTCTACAAATAAATAATAAATAACATCAAATAAATAATAAATAATATCAAATAAATAATAAATAATCTTGAAAAATAATAAATAAATAAATAACCTAGTGTTACAACAGCAACAAAAATATTTACTTTATAAAATAAATTCTATTCAAAGGTGAGAGGACACTTTCCAAACCAAAGTTATTGAATTTTGAATATAACATATTAAATAGCTTACTTTCATATTTTAGCAAGAAATCTACTCCTCCTTTTTGAAAGAGGTGTTGTAAGCTATGAAATAAATTAATCTAAATGTAATAGAAGATTGAATTTCAGGAAACAAAATTATTGGAGATGTTCTAGAGTAACGTTATATACTGAAAAAAAAAATAAAAAGAAGTAAAAGAGATGAAATTTATTTGCTGGTTATTCTCCTTTTGTCTCCTTCCCACATTCTCCCTCTTCTGTGCTTCCTTCTTACAGATATCTTATTTTTCATTTACAAATTGTGACTTTAAATCTTATCATTGAAGTTTTTTTGTTTTTTTTTAATGTCAGTTTGCTTGGTCTCCATACAACTATTCAAACTTCTTGACTATTCCATAAAACATAATAATCATTTTCATTTATTTCCTTTCTCTGGTGATTCCAATATATTATCCTTTAGAGGAAATGATTTTGTTGTCATATGTTGGCTTTTAACCATTTAATCATTTGGCTTTCAAGCAATATGTTTTTTTTGGGGGGGACAATGAATTTGTATTTTTTCAATTGCAAATTTTCTGCGGATTTTTTTTTTCTGTAGAAAATTGAAACCTGGATATAAATGATTCCTTCAGAAAGAACTTTACTTTTGCTTCAGTGAAGTTCCTGGCTTTACTCCCAGACAGGGGCCACCTTAGATAAAAATTTTTATTCTTTTTTTTTTTCTTTAAGCCATAAAAGTCTTGTGAATTTTATCTGCAAATATACTTGATAATTTACAAATCCTCAGAGGAATTTTTTCTTCCTTGTGCTCAGTAATAGTGTGTGTGTAGGTGTGGCGATAAGTGTACAGACTTATTATTAGCTCATTTTTGTTTTTGTCATGATGCTATAAAGCCCATCCTTATACAGGTTCATCCAATAGCCTCCCCTCCATAAGCTGATCGTTCATATACCTTTGGTTCCCCAAGCTCCACAAGACCACGAACAGTGATTCTTAAATTCTCCAAGTTTGATAAATGCTCTCAAGACAACTGGTTTCAATGCCAATTCTAGTCCATGTGTATTCCCTTCTCCATAAAAACCCAGCACTTAATATCAGGTGACCAAATCATGTTACTTAATAATGCTTCACATTTGTGTTCACTCACTGGCTTTCAGGCCATTCCCTTTTACTTCTAAGCTCATTTAGCCCCTGGCTCTTTATAATGATCTCCAACATAATTTATAAATTAATGACTGGTTACTCAGTACTGACAAGATGATTCTGCTGAAATCCTAACTCTCAGCTCCTTAACTTCTCTCTTACGATTCAGTATCAACCATTCATTTTCAAGTGCCATGGCCTCTTGGAATTTGTCAGTATGAGGAATGCCAACTCCTCATTTTTTCCATTTGCATTTTCTAAAAAACAGCAACAAAACAAAACAAACAACTAACAACAACATCAACAAAACCCACAAAAAACACAAACCAACCAACCAAAAAAAAAAAAAATCCTTATTTTTCTGGTTCACTTCCTCAATTCGTTACTCCATCTGACAATTCCTGGGAGCCTTCAGGATCTTACTCCAGTATACTCTCACTTTACAATGCACTTTTCCCCCTCAATGTCTTTCTTCCTGTTTACCCAGCCCAACAGTCCATCATTAGAGTTTCCTTGAATGCATTAACTCTTTTGTTCTTTCTGTGCTTCCTCCAACTCAGATGGAAGAAACAGTATCCCAGTTAACTGCCTATCATTGCCTTCACCTATCCAGAAGGATAACCTGCACTTACACCTTTAAATATATTTAGAATCCAATTACTTTTCAACACCACCATCGCCATCCCCCTATTCAGAGCCGCCATCTTTTCTCACCCAGATTACTGCAGAAGACTTCTAATTTGTCTCCTTGTTCCCACCCTGGTTTTTCTACCATCTGAGTCCAACACAGTAACGATGGCCATCCCTTTAAAAATTAATTCAGGTCATGTCACTCACCTGCACACGTGCACACACACACACACACACACACACACTCCCCACTTCACTCAAAGAAACATGAAATGTATTACAATTATGTACAATTATAATACGTGAACATATGCCTTCGTTTGCCCAAGAAATTTCAGATGATGCTTATTTTCCTTGCATAATTATTATGAGTTCATATTTTCATTCTTAAAAGGGTCGTGGTTTATGCAATTAACTATATTATTATTGCCTACCCTTAAGGCCCTATAAAATCTACCTTATTTCCATTATTTCATCCCTGTTGTATCTCCTACTGTGCACTTATTTGATCACTTACCTTTGATATCTCTCTTCATCATTACCTGTCCATGCGTGCCCCCTTGAACAATGTAGCATGTTGCTGCATAGACTCTTCAGCATTCTGGTGACTGTTCCTTTTTCCTAGAAAACTTCACCGAGATAATCAGATAACTATTTCCTTCATTTAATTTCATATCTTTTTTTTTTTCAAATTTTTCTTTCCCAGGGCAGCCCATCCTAACTACCCTATTGAAAACTGCAATCTGCCTCTGTAACCTAAGATTTCCAATGCCTTATGCTGTTCTATTTTTTCCCTTGGTCATTGATCACCTTTTCACATTCTTTGAAACATATACATATATATTTATATATTTAAAAATCTGTCTACTTCCATTAAAATATAAACTACTTAAAGGCACAGACTTTCTGTTTTAGTCTTTCTTGTGTTCCAAGTATCCAAAACACTCTGCAACAAAGTAGTTTCTTAAACTGTGTAATGAAACAAATAATACAAATAAGTTACCATAACCAAAAATCATTACTTTCTAGATTGAAAGGATCAACTCATCAATATATATCCCAGCGCATAAAAAATTCCTCATAGCAGGCACAAAATATTCAAAATATCGTGGATAAAAAAAAAATGTCTTAAAGCTTGCACAAAGAAAAGAGAGACAATTAGAATCAAAGTTCATATATAAGAATGATGTAAGAATCTTTTGTAGCACATTTGAAGTAGAAGAAAAAGCAGAAAAACCTTAAATGTTTTTAGGTAAATGTCCAATCTAATATTCTATCCCAAAGCAATTCTCCCATCAAGGATTCATATTAAGTAAGGATATTATAAAGTATCTACGGTCTCAAAAATTAACCTTTTATTCATCTTTTCTTCCTTTCTTTGAGAGCTAGTGCAGAATATGTTTCACTGAAACAGTAAACCAAGAAAGGAGAACCAAGCAATAGAAGGTCCACAAGAGATAAGTGAATAGATAGATAAATGAATAGAAAGAGAATGGAGGGTGAAAATCCAAAGATAACAAATTTAAACAGAGAGGGAGGGCAACCAGACCAGGTTGGAGCATGGAGGTCTGGGGTTTTGATGGGCATTCAAGAAGAGTTGAGGCAATAAGCTACATATTTTTAAGAAGCTGAAGCTGGTCTTTCTGAGGAAAATGAGGAGTCTTGAAAGGCATTTTCTTGATGGCATAAAATAAAAAAAAAGATCTTGTAAAATTCCATCCATAAATCTGATTGAGAGAGCTTGACAATATTTCAAGACAATCACTCAAAAATAATCCAAATGATAAGAAACCGAAACCACAGATCTCAGATACATGTAGTAGTGGGGTGCTAATTCTTACAAATGATTGTATATGAATCTTCAAGATGAGGAATTACTATCAAACTGTTCCATAACCTTAAGGCTTTTATCTGTAGAAACCACAAAAGGAATAGAACTGCATCTCAAAAATGGAACAGACTGGGACAAAGGTGGTAACAAGAATAAAATATTAAGTCAAGGGAGGTTTATGAATAGAATAGACTCCAACCTATATAAAGACAGAGAAGTTGTGTTATAAATGGTGAACAGCTAAGTATATAGGTGAGTTCAAATTCCATAATGAGGTGATAGTTCTCTTTGTGTGGGAGGAAAGGGAACCAGAAAACAAGAAAGCAATCCTTTTGTGACAGAAGAGGCAGAGTATCACTGAAAATAATGAGCAATAACATAGTTGCGATACTGAAGTATATTTTAAAATATTTAGTTACTCAGACACTGTTATGGAAGGTAATTAATAACAAGACTAATGTGCTTGCACATTTATTTTATAAAAACTTCTTAAAATTATCTTTAAAAAAGATATTGTACTTTTTCTTCTAAAATTAAAGTCAACTGTTAAAAAAAAAGAAACTACCATATGCAAGATCAGTTTATTTAATAGGTATTTACAAAGGACCCTACTGTATGCCAGATACTCAATTAAATGTTAATTGAATAAAGATAAAATGGTTGATAATTTGATTTCTATCTTTTTTCATACTCTAGTGCTAGTTTTTTCTTGAATAATATTTAATTCACTGAGGTGGGAAAATTGCACAGAGACTTCATGAGAAAATACATCTAGATTAAGGATAAGATCAGGACACTTTATTTTGGAAAAATATCAAACTATATTAATGGAGTATGGCAGTTCCCACTTTCTATAATGATATTATCTTAAGTTATATAATCTGAAATTGTAGAAATTACATTCAAATGTGTTGACATTTGCTTTTTGGAATTAGGTGAGACTCAGTCCTATTTTTCATTTTGTGTTATTTTTTTATTGCAGAAATCAACCATTGCATAAACAACTGTTTGTTAAGATGTTGTCTGGTACATTATATAATTATACTGTCATCAATCTCCCTTTAATAATTATTCTTCCCACAAACATAAGAGAAGTATTACTTATGCAGCTTTGTAAAAGTGTAACAGCATATTATTAAGAGAAAATACACAACCTACGCCTTTCCTTTAGTCCTACAAAAAAATACTTTCTTAAGACAAAGATTATTTCAACAAATAATATTTCAGATAGAATGTGTATATAACTCATGATTACATTTCAAGATACAGTGTTTTAATTCCAAACCCTTCCTGGGTTTGAAGTCATTATTGTATTGTAAAGAACCAAGATTTAAAACAATAATAAAATAAGCATACTTATCATGACTGAAAAAATAAAAAGGAAAAAACAAAAAATATATAAAATATAAAAAACAAATTTTTCGAAGTACTGCATCTTGAGGGTAATTATATATACGTATTTCAAAGCTGCATTTGAAGATCTCCTTAATATGAAAATAAAAACCCAACAGAACTTCCTGTTGAACAACTAAAGGCTTAGAAGAATCAAATATTTTTTCAAAGTGGAATTTGATTTACACAATATTTACTAGCACTTTTGTACCATATATGAAACACTATGGTAGGTAGTTACTATGGGAATAGAGATGTCTGTAAAGTATTATCACTTTTTCTCAATGCACAGACTAGGAAGTAAAATAGATTACTGAATACTTATTATATACAATAGAAAGTAACAGATAAGAAATGTGTAAAAAAAATACTATGGGAGGGTACCATTACTTTTTGAGAGTGAGAATAAACCATTGCAAGATGAATAGAATTTGGTAATTTGGTCAATGTATTAGACTTTTATGGCTGCTATAATAAACATCTACAAATCTTGTTGCTTTTAAAACAACAGAAATTTACTCCCTTATGGTTGTGGAGGCCAGAAGTCCAATGTCAAGACTATGGCTGGGCCACACTCTTTCTGAAGGCCCTAGAAAGAATCCTTTCTTGCCTCTTCCAACTTTTGGTGGTTTTAGGTGTTCCTTGGTTTGTGGCTGCATACAGCTATGCCTTTGTCCTCATGTGGCTTTCTCCATACCTACCTTCTCCTCTGTTGTCTCTTGTAAGGACACTGACATTGGTCAATAGTGTCAATAGTGTCCATCCAGGGTAATTTCATATTAAGATTCTTAACTTAAATACATGTGCAATGACCCTGCAAATCAGGTTCATTGATTTCATGGGATGGGACATGAATTTTTGTTTTTTGGCCATTATTTAATTGGTTAGTCAGAAATTGATGTAAGGGATTCTTGGGGGAATCATGTGAACTGGTTTATAGAAAACAAAAAGAAAATAGCATGCTTTAAAGTGAAAACTGATCAATATAGAAAAATAATATAATGTATAAATATGTGGAAAGTCAACTGAGACCAGGTCATAAAACATTTAATGTAAGACCAGGAATATTGGAAGTTATGTGGTAGTCAATGAGGAAATACTGAATTATATTTAGGAGAGAGATCGCATGCTTAGAGTTTCATTTTTAAGAAAATTACTAAGCATGAGGAGGAAAGGTTAATGAGAGAAAAGAATGAAGACTGAATGTTCTAGTCAGTCAGCTGTAAGAAAGAAGGAAATCCTGCCATTTGCAAGAACATAGATGGACCTTGAAGGCGTTATGCTGAGTGAGACAAGTCAGACGGACAAATAGTGCGTGTTCTCTCTTATATGTGGAATCTAAGAAAGCCAAACTTGTGGAAACAAAGTTGAGTCGTAGATGTCAGGGGCTGCGGGGTGAAGGAATTGGAGAGATGTTGATCGAAGGATTCAAACTTGCGGTTGCAAGGTGAATGCGTTCTAGAGATCCAATGCACAGCCTAATGATTATAGCCAACAATACTGTATTCTATATTTCAAAGTTGCTAAGAGACTAAATCTTGAATGTTCTCACCAGAAGAAAGAAATAATAATTATATGACCTGATAGAGGAGCTAGCTAATCATATAGCAATATATAAATGTTTCAAACCAACATGCTCTATACTTTAATATTATACAATGTAATATGTCAATTGTATCTCAATTTAAAAAAAAAAAAAAAAACAGAAATTTAAGTTAGTAGGAGGATTATTGGAGCTGACCTTTTCCTGGCCACAATATTTCAGCCTGTGGATGACTTTAACCAGTGAGAGTTGAGAGGAAGAAGGGACTTCTTGCCTTCTGTGCAATGAATGCATTCACCTTCATAGGGCCTTATCTTCAACACCTCTCTAAAACCTCTGGGCAGCACCCACAGCTACCTCTGTTTTCTTTAACACCACTACACAGTATAAATGGAATGAGAGCTACAAATATTCTTTTAAAGTTTCCAATAGCCGTATAAAAAAATGGAACAGACAAAATTAATTTGAATAGTATTTTAAACCAATATACCTAAAATAGCATTTCAATATGTAATCAATATAAAAAATTATGAATAAGATCTTGCTAGAGATTGTGTATGTGTCCTTCTAAAATTTATGTACTGAAACCTCTGTAATAATATTTGGAGGTAGAACCTTTGGTGGGTGATTGGGTCATAAGGATGAAATAAAAGAGACCTTGAAATTCTCCCTGCCCCGCTGCCATGTGAGGGCGGAGCAAGAAGACAGCCAGTCTATGAACAGGAAGCAGACTCTCATGGGCTCAGTTCCCATGAGCCACTTTCAAGTGCAAAGTGGACATGCGGGGTTAACAGCTATCCTACTGATCGTCACAGCTCCGTAAAGTGTCCTTGTCTTTGTGTTGTCTCAAAAAGATCATTTGAAATCTGGCAGTCACAACTCAGAGAATTAGAGGGTATAGAGAAACAAATAACAATGTGTTTCCATGCATGTCAGCATTTCTTTTCTCTATATATTTGCTTCTCTGGCTCTTCCCTTTCTTGTCTTGGGCAGAAAATCACATCCATCTCGTTTGGGACCAGTCTTCCTTATTTATGTGTTTGCACCCCTCCCTGGGGTATTTTCCACATCACCTCATGCCTGGCCCACTAACAACAACTTGTTTGAGCCTGACTATTTAATGTTGCACTACAACAATAATTACGATTTCTTTTGTTCAGTCATGATCCTAAAATGCTGAAGAGTTGGCATTAATACTTATATTCTCCAGATATTCCCAGAGGCAACTGTACTTTGTAATTTGATGTGAAGTGCAGGTGTTAGAAATAAAAGTGGGCCTGAAAACAGAGCTGCTGGGCACCACTGTTACTTTGTATCCTTCTTCTGGTTTGAAATGTGATTCTTTGATGGAACTACTGTAGGTACCAGCCTGACAGATCTCCCTGTAGGCACATTTGATGGATAAAGAGGAAAAGATTAATTAGTTCATCTGAGGTCACTTAATAAGACAGTAGCAGAGACAACAGCAGAGATATATATACCCAGAAATATGAATTTGTGGGAATTTACACAGAGCACTTGGCAACTTAATTTTCCTTGATGAGAACCATAACTATAGTATAAAGAACAGTAACTTCTGGATCCCAGCCACTCTAAATGAATTTAAATTCAGTCACGAGTGTCATGTAAATGCCTTTGTATTAATTTCATATTTGCTGTCAATCTTTCTCGCATGAAAACTGATCTGTGTCTTTATCTTGAGCTAATGGCTGTTACTTGTCATGCAAGCTAATAAAAATGTATTTGTTGCTTAGTTCCCCAAAAGGACCTCGCATTTCTACTTCATATGAAAATATTTATCTTCAAAACCTTATGAGAACTTATATCAAAGAGTTCATAAAAATCTACCCATTAGTTACCAGTTACATAGAGTTCAACTGCATATTTGAAGCCAGAAAGATGGCAGTTTGACATGTAAATTTGAGGATAGAGCAGATAATGTATATTATAAATAAATATTACATGAGAAGATAATGTAAGTATTAGTTACCAAATTATAACGCTAAAGTTTCTAAAGTTGGAAGTGTGAGGGAGAGACGAAAGTAACCTGAGCTAGTGATAATAGTGACACAGTACCTGAAAACACAAGTTATCTCAGCATAGTCTTGGTTTACTGATTTATTTTATTTATATTCCAAGATGACCTAAATATTCTCCTCAGCTTGACTACATTTTAGACAGATTTCTTCCTGATTACAAGCCTCAACCTTTCTTTTCTTAGAACATTTACTTTAGAAAACTTGCATTATTATTTTTCTGCCTCGTTGAGATATAATTATGTATATATACTGTTTTATATATGATATTATATATACAGTTTTAAAAAATATATGGGGGCACCTGGGTGGCTTAGTGGGTTAAAACCTCTGCCGTCGGCTCAGGTCACGATCTCGGGGTCCTGGGATCAAGCCCCGAGTCCTGCCTCTCTGCCTACCTGTGATCTCTGTCTGTCAAATAAATAAATAAAATCTTTAAAAAAAATAAAAAATATTTGGTTTGGTCACCAGTTAGACCCCAAAACCTGACCTCTACTGCCCACCTGCTTATAGTCACTGACCTCTGTCCTGCATTCTTCCTTAAGTGCTTCTTTCCAGTGCATCTCTTCACACAGGCAAATGGAAACCAAAACCACCCTTCAGGTGATAGCCACTACCCTATCATGACCTCCCACCAGCCCAAGCCAGTTTGTTTGTAACCCTTACCTCACACCTGCACAGATGGACCAAGAAGTGACCTCTAGAATGACCGACAACTACCTTTACCTCAATGTAATACTAAAATTTCTACCCAAAGAGCACAATCTTATTTACATAACATGCAATGTATGTTGAGGCGTGTTTCTTTTTTTTTTTTTTAGATTTTATTTATTTATTTGACAGAGAGAGATCACAAGCAGGCAGAGAGGCAGGCAGAGAGAGAGGAGGAAGCAGGCTCCCTGCTGAGCAGAGAGCCCGATTCGGGGCTCGATCCTAGGACTCTGAGATCATGACCTGAGCCGAAGGCAGCGGCTTAACCCACTGAGCCACCCAGGCGCCACCGAGGCATGTTTCTTTAAGGCGTGTGTGCACCCATATGCCCACATCTACATAAGAGGACAAGACTTCCCTCTCTAAACATTCATCCTAACCCTAAATAAAAGGAACCCATTCACCCTTGCTCAGAGAGTCATGGGTCTGGAAGTTATTCCCAGTGATCGCCTTATTTGCTGCAAATAAAGTTTACTCTGTGTGACAACTCTACCTGGTGTATGTGGGACTCACCAGTGAATGCACTCGTGTTGATTCAGTTACAGTTACAGTTTTAGGTAGATATGATTTCAGATATGTATATAGTTTTTGGTATATATATAATTTTAAGTATTACATAATTTTAGATATATGTATTTTAGGGATGCATTTAAAAGCAATAATCATAAGATTTATGAATAAGGATATTTAAAACAATATTATTTATTTATTTAAAAGATTTTGTTTATTTGATTTGACAGAGAGAGAGTAGCAAAGGGAGAGGGAGAAACAGACTCCCCACTGAGCAGGAAGCCCGATGTCGAATTCCATCCAAGGACTCCGGGATCGTGACCGGAGCCAAAGGCAGATGCTTAACTGACTGAGCTACCCAGGCTTCCAAAAAACAATACTATTTAGAATAATAAAAAAATTTACAACAATTAAAAGTTTCAATAAGAAATCACAATATGGAATAGTATAGAAATCTTAAATTCATGATTTGAGACTTACTGTTTTTATTTTTATGTACTTTTTTGAAAATTTTATTTCTTTATTTGACAGAGAGAGAGAGCACAAGCAGGGAGAGCAGCAGGAAGAGGGAGAGGGAGAAGCAGGCTCCCTGCTTGTGGGGCTGGAATCATGGTCTGAGCTGAAGGCAGGTGCTTAACCCACTGAGCCACCTAGGTGCCCCAAGACTTACTGTTTTTTTTTTTTTTTGTTTTTTTGTTTTTTTTTTTTTTTTAAGATTTTATTTATTTGTCAGAGAGAGCGAGCAAGAGCGAGCATAGGCAGACAGAGTGGAAGGCAGAGTCAGAGGGAGAAGCAGGCTCCCTGCAGAGCAAGGAGCCCGATGTGGGACTCGATCCCAGGACGCTGGGATCATGACCTGAGCCGAAGGCAGCTGCTTAACCAACTGAGCCACCCAGGCGTCCCAGACTTACTGTTTTTAACATGCAAATGCTTATGTTGTATTTGCAGTTTAAAGACTATAGTACAGGCAAGCCTGGGTGGCTTAGTTGGTTAGACAGCTACCTTGGGCTCAGGTAATGTCAGTCCTGGGTCAAGCCCCACATAGGGGTCCCCAACCTTTGGGGACCTTCTCCCTCTACCTGAAGCTCTCCTGCTTATTCTTGCTCTGTCAAATAAATAAATAAAAGCTTTAGAACAATTTTTTTAAAAGTACATATGTCATTATTCCATTTTAATTTGAATGCATTTATATAGAATATAATTTTGAATACGTTTGTGTATAATAAAATCCAAACTTTAAAATAGTAATTGCTGGGTTTGAACAACTTTAATTTTCTTCTTTAAAAATACTCTATCACTTAACTTCTCCGCAATTGACAAATACGGTAAAAAAAAAAAAAAAGAACTTATTACAGTATTTTCCTTAAATTAAAAAAGATATTGAAACTTGCTTGCATGAAATTATTATTTTTTTTTATAAACCCCCGGTCAAAATTCACTGAATCGATGGTATTAGGGAAATTTGACTTGTACATATTTCATTATTCACACAGCTGTCTTAATTACTAGTAAATCTGAAACAGTGAAGTTTTTTTTTTCCATCATATACCCTTCAGATATTTTTTAAACTTCTTTATCTTTTATGCCTTATGATCAACTGAAATTAAAAGAAAGTAGTTTTAATTTAGTACAAAAGCTAATTGTTCAGCACATTCCAGCAGTTCCTCTTGTCTTAGGTCTGCAAGTACTTTGCCCGAAGCAATACAATTGCAGTTATTCAAAATACATAGGATTTGGAGGATGTATGTATTTTAAGACTCACTTTGCACAGGCTGGCCACAGAGTTACCTTCTCTTACCAGTATGTAATGATCCCTTCATTGAGCTAAGAATTATTTTTAGCAAAGTTAGTCTTCTATAGCCTGCAGCAAAGAAGATAGAAAAAACTGACAAAAACACTTGCCTTCTATTTTGTGACATGTGTTACTATCAGGCACTATACTAGGTAGAATATACCACCCGGAGAACACAGGAAGAACTGGGGAGAGGGTAAATTATCTTCCTTGTATATGCTGTGGGAATGTGATTTCTTAAGGGGAGGAGGGTGAAGGAAAAATATACTCTGTCAGTAGTTTGTATCCAGTATGCAGAACAACTACCAGGCCATCCTTTCAGAATTAAGTAGCAAAGTTCAGGGGACTGAGCAGGTAAAATAAAAATCAGTTTGAGACATTTTCCTTCTCATTTATCTGGGTCAAACTATATTTGTTTCATAGAATTAGGTTAGCTCTGATTAATATTTCTGATTTTTATGTTCTTCTGATCTCAAAATTTCTTTGGTGTGGTCTACCAATCGATTCAAATTTTTGAATGCAAAAGTTAATTTTTACAGAGAATTTGTCCGTATTAGATTACTAATCTCTCTTTTAGAACTTATTTCCAAAACTCTTCTTATAAAGATTTATTTATTTGAGAGAGAGAGAGAGAATGAGAGAGGACCCATGTGAGTAGGGGGAGGAGCAGAAGGAGAGAATCTTCAAGCAGACCCCACACACGCCCTTGAGTGTGAAGCCTGATGTGGGTTCCATCCCACAACCCATGAGATCATGACCTGAGTCGAAATCAAGGGTAGGACACTTAACTGACTGAGCCACCTAAGTGCCCTAAATATCTCTTCTTTTAATTTCTCCTAGTCTTCAATCAATCTTTATGAAAGGTATTAAGCATAAAGTGACATAATCAGTAAATATGTTTTATTTTTTTTTTTTAGGGAAAGAAAAAAATTGCTTCAAATTTCCTGAATGTGAACAGAATGTAATATGATATTTATGCATCTTTCATAGGAATCTCTTTATTTAAATTTTCTAAAATAACAAGATGAGCTTTTTCATAACCGGTTTGCTGCCAAAACACAGGTGTCATGAAAACCACCACTAAACCTAAACCGAAATGCAAAAGGAAAAAACTCATTTCAACATTTTGGTCATTGACACGTAGATTCAGGCAAGCGTACCATTACTGGTCGTGGGATCTACAAATGAGGTGGGATCAACAAAGGAACTATCAAAAAATTTTGAGGAGACTTCTGAGATGTGAAAAGGCCCCTTCAAGGATGCCAGGGTCTTGGATAAACTAAAAGCTGAACACAAACATGGTATCCCCATTGATATCGTCCTGTGGAAATTTGAGACCAGTAAGTGTTATGTGACCATCATGGATGCCCCAGGACGCGAGACTTCATTAAAACATGATTACAGGCACATCGTGGGCTCATTGTGCTGTCGTGATTATGCCTTTAAAGCTGGTATCTCCAAGAATGGGCAGACCCATAGCTCGCCCTTCTGGCTTACATGCTGGGTGTAAAACAATGATTTGTTGGTGTTAACAAAATGGCTTCCACTGGGACACTCTACAGCCAGAAGAAACATAAGGAAATTGTTTAGGAAGTCAGCACCTACATTAAGAAAATTGGCTACAACTCCAACACAGTAGCATTTGTGCCACTTTCTGATTGTAATGGTGATAACATGCAGGAACCAAGTGCAAATGTGCCCGGGGAACCACACTGCTTGAAGCGCTGGATTGCATTCTGCCACTGTTTCATCCAACTGACAAGCCTTTGTGTCTGCTCCTCCAGGATTATATACAAAATTGGAGGTACTGGTACTGTCCCCGCAGTACCAGAATTTTGTCCTCAAACGCAGCATAGTGGTCACCTTTGTTCCAGTCAATGTTACAACTGAAGTAAAATCTATTGAAATGCACCATGAAATTTTGAGTGAGTTTCTTCCTGGAGCCAATGTGGGCTTCCAAGTCAAGAACCTACCTGTCAGAGATGTTTGTCGTGGTAATGTGGATGGTGACAGCAAAAATGACCCAGCATTGGAAGCAGCAAGTTTGATGGCTCAGGTGATTATCTTGAACCTTCCAGATCAGAGCTGGATATGCACCTGTGCTGGATTGTCACACTGCTCACATTGCTTGTGAGTTTGCCAAATTGAAGGAGAAGATAGATCGTCATTCTGGGAAAAAGCTGGAAGGTGGTCCTAAGTCCTGAAAACGTCGTGATGCTGCCATCGTTGATATGGTTCCTGGCAAGCCGTACATAGAATTTATATGGAATTTCTCTCCTCTGGGCCATTTTGCTCTACATGACATGAGAGAGACAGTCACTGTGAATGTCATCAGAGCAACAGACAAAAAGGCAGCCGGAGCTGGCAAGGTCACCAAACCTGCCCAAGAAAGTTCAGAAAGTTAAATAAATACTATCTCCAATTCCTGCCACCCAAGTCTTAATCAGTGGTGGAAGAGTGATTTCAAGACTGTTTGTGTCAATTGGCCATTTAAATTTAAGAGTAAAAGGTTAGTGATAACCATAGATTGTAAAACCTCAGAAGGAAAGGAGAAGGTTTTGGGGACCATTGTTTTTGTGGGTGTGTGTGGCGGTTTTAAGTTATCAGTTTTTAAAATCGGTACTTTTTAATGGAAACAACTAGACCAAAAATATGTTACAGAATTTTGAGACCCATTAAAGCAAAAGTTTAATGAGAAAAAAAATAATAAAATGAGATTTTTATTCATTCTGTTTTAGATAACAGTCATTTAATACTTCATGCTAGATAGTAACTTGTTTGTTTCCTGTTCCTTTTCTGGAACAGTTAATGCTCTCTCTCGGGTTCTCCCACATAGAAGGGGAGCAAATGGAACTTTAATGACTCTTTCCCAACATTCTTTTGTCACTGAATAGGCTTCCTAGTCAGAACTCCTAAATAAAACATCACCATGGTTCAGAATTGGAAGCTCAGAGGAATTCCCAGGAAATGTTTCTTTGATGTGAGCTTCTCCAGCAGAATTTCAGGAACCATGCCGAACTCAGTTCCCTACCTCCCGCTAAGGTTTGCTGTAGGATACAACTTTGTTTTGGAAACCAAAGATGTAGGTGTTAGAAGCCAGCTCATATCAGAGTCAGGAAGCAGCCTTGCTGGGACTCAAAGGACCACATCTCTTCTGAGCTATAAGGAATTCATTCAGTGTGTTTCAACTCATCCTAAGTGAAGAAAAGAATGTGTGATAGTATTTGGCTAACATATAACACGTTCTCCAAAAAAGTTTAGATAAGAAAATTCAATTTATTAAAGCTACAAAGGTCACGATTTCACCAAATTTGCTTTAGAGAATCTGCTGTTTATGCTCTAGGCCCCACTCTAGGAGATAAGAACGCAGTGTGAACAGACCTGAATGGTCCTTATGTTCATGAAGCTCGGGGGCTGTTGGGGGTTATAGGCATTGAATGATAACACTGTGGGATAAGCTGTTCATGGAAGAAAAGTTCCCACACTGAATTTTGAGCTGTCAAAAAAGGCTGCAAGTGTGAAGTACACGGGCCGAGTGACCTTCATGATGAATGGAGCAGGTCAGCTGAATTATGGTCGGGTAAGTGATAGAAAGCATCATGGCAGTATCCCAAGATACGAGAGGAAGTAAACTGATGTACTTTTGTCCAACAATCGCTGGGGAGGGATAGAAGAAGATAGGTGAGGCACGATCATGAAGGTCCTCATAAACCATGTGAAGGGGCACCTGGGTGGCTCAGTGGGTTAAGCCTCTGCCTTCAGCTCAGATCATGATCCCAGGGTCCTGGGATCGAGCCCCGCATCGGGCTCTCTGCTCAGCAAGGAACCCGCTTCCTCCTCTCTCTCTGCCTGCCTCTCTGCCTACTTATGATCTCTGTCAAATAAAGAAATAAAATCTTAAAAAAAACTGTGAAGAAAACATGTGCACTTCTTTTGACAACAATAGGACTAATGAGGAGCAGGTGAAGGTTGGGTGAAGAGTCACATTTTAGGAGAGAATAAGATGAGAATAAGAGGACAGAGATGACAAGAAGACTACTGAAGGAATGAAAGAGGTTCCATGGCAGGGGGGGTGAGAGACGAGGACAGCAAACCTGAGAAATAATTGTGTGAAAGAATTAATGCGAGTTGGTGATTAGCTTGGAGTGAGAGGGAAGAAAGAAACTAACATTTAGTTTTCTGTCTTAAGTAATCAAGTTATATATTTACTAAGAGAGCCATCAAGGGAATGGCAATTCTGGAGAGAGAGACTGGATCAGAAACAACGGGGAATTTACATTTGGTAGTGTCATTCCCAGTAGTTTTGAAACATCGGTATGAAGATGGCTCTGGAGAACTGGGTGAATGGTTCTGGGGGTGGATTTTCAAGAAAAATAAAACTTAGAGGCACCTGGGTGGCTCAGATGACTAAGCATCAGCCTTCAACTCGGGTCATGATCCCAGCATCCTAGGATGGAGCCCGGCATCCCGCTCCCTACTCAGCAGGGAGCCCGCTTCTCATGCTCCCTCTGCTGTTCCCTGTTTTTGCTCTCTCACTCTCTCTGTCCAAGAAGAAATACAACCTTTAAAAAAAAAAACTTAGAAATTACAGAATTCATAACATATTGATTTTTCATCCTGCCCACCCCAGCTTTTTTGGCAAATGAATCTTATTGGGGGAGACAGTAGTATCATTATATGTTCCCATATATTTTATTCAATGTGACATTCATATTTTCCATCTCTAGCCTTGTATCTCTTACTTCATTTTACAAAAGAATTCCTCACTCATATTCTTAGAGGGACTATCGATGATAGGATACACTAAAAATGCAACAGATTACTGGAGGTTCTTTAAAAAGTATTAATTATATCTTTCCAAATAAAGTCCCACAATACTGTCTGTTGTTTATTTTTTAGGTGAAAACATTTGTGTGCACATGGTTTTTTAAAGACCTCTTATTAGGTATTCTTTTTTTTTTTTTTTTTTGAGATTTTATTTATTTAGTTGAGAGAGAGAGACACAGCAAGAGAGGCAGCACAAGCAGGGGAAGTAGGAGAGGGAGAAACAGGCTTTCCTCCAAGCAGGGAGCCCGATGTGGGGCTTGATCCCAGGACCCTGGGATCATGACCTGAGCCAAAGGCAGACCCCTAACGACTGAGCCATCCAGGCACCCCTGTTACTAAGTATTCAAATAAGCGTTATTTTCTCTTATTTCAGAGGTTCTCAAAAGTTATATTCAGATTAGGATATATCCCTTTACTGTGAGATAATCCTGGATGAACACAGTAGGAAATATATACAAGAAATATACTATCTGGGCACCTGGGTGGCTCTCAGTTAAGCATCTGACTTGATCCTGGCTCAGGTCATGATCTCAGTGTCTTGAGATCGAGCCCCACACTGGGACACTGTACTGGGCATGGGGCCTGGTTAGGATTCTTTCTCTCCCTTTCCCTTTGCCCCTTTGCCCCTCCCTGCTCCCATTCTCAGTCTCTCTCACTCTAAAAAGAAAGAAAGAAAGAAAGAAAGAAAGAAAGAAAGAAAGAAAGAAAGAAAGAAAGAAAGAAAGACGGACGCTAAATTTAAACTTATTACTAAGTACCATTACTCGATAGAATATGCCAATTGTTCTTCCATCACAGATATACTTAGCTCCTAGTAATAATCTCTGTGTGCTGCCTTTGAAATTTAAAATGCTTCTAAAACATATGCCATATTACTTATTCCGAACATGTCTGAATTAGGTTTAATTATCCCTCTTTTATAGGTAAGATAAATGAATCTCCATAAGATGACACGGTTTGACTAGCATAACACAGGTCATTTGTGAATTGAGCCCAGACTAAACTAAATATTTCAGGTCCAGGGATTTTCTTTTTCTCTCTTATAAAGTTTTGCTTTTTACCAATGCATTCTATTTACAAGGTGTCTGGCCCACTTTAGGCATGTCCCTTGTAGAAATAAAATCACAGGTCCCCAAAGGTATTGAACTCAAAACTTTAGCAAGACAGTTATTGAATCAAATCAAATGTATGTAATCAATGAAAAGTTTATTTGTAAATTTAACTAGTTTTACATAATATATAATTTTTTATTATATATGTAAACACACAAATCTTTATTCCAGGACTCACTGTTATTTAAGAAGAAGATTTTCACACCGATGCACATACACACATACACACACATGACCACAAAACATATATCAATATTCAATACTCATTAACAATAACAGCTCTCATTTATATAGAGTATACTTCGAATTTATATGGAATTTACAGAGATTTATTAGCTTGTTTCAGCTTACTATTGGTTAAATGGCAGAGCTAGAATTCAAACCCTATTCTTCTGGATCTGTACAATTTATTTTATTACATCATAATAGTGCCATTATAATATCAAGAGAAAAAATAAATGAGAAATCTTATTCAGAATTTGTTTGGAAAAATTTTTTAGATATTTAATTTTGTTTCATAAAATGCCCAATTCAAATGAATGTTTGCTGGCTTCACACTGTACTGAGACTTCTATTAGTTCATACTCCAAAAACTAAACATCTTCTTTTGTTTTTCTTTGAGAGATTGAAAATTAAAAAAAAAAAAAAACCAAGATGTCTTTTTACTTCATAAATATTAAAATATCAGAATAAATGCAACCATTTATATGCAACTCAACAAGATCGACTAGCATATGGTCATTGTATTCTTTCGAATATTGCTTTGGAAGATTGATCACCAGCTGTCACCCACATGAACTGATTTGATGATCAAGATGGTCATATATAAAATGCTTGGTTGCATAATTTAGAAAACTAGTGTTTTAGCAATGAGTACATCAGATAGATTTTTCACAGACCACACAGATAAATATTCATTCCAGTAACCTATCCCATTTTGTTCTAAGAGCATATGCATCTTCTTATTTCTTTATCCTGAATCATGACAGTTGTGCACTTGGTCTCGCTCTCTCTCTGCTTACCTATCCACCTACCTATATCCATCTATGTTATTTAGAATATGGGTCAGAGCCAACAAAGGAAATTCACCTCATGTAAATGATAAAGGGACTTTATTGGCTCATAAGCTGTAAAGTCTAGAGCAGAAGAATCCTCTGCTTGATCCACAGTTGATATCTTTAAGGCTGCATGTCCATTTGCTTGTATTTGATTTAGTTCTGTCTTCCTTGTTATGTTGACTTTATTCTTAGCCTGTTTTTTCCTCATGGATTTGGGCTACATATATGCATTTGTTTATTTATTTATTTACATCTAAGAGAAGAGCATTGCCCCAAGTTTACAATTATTTAAGAGAAGATAGGGGCTTCCCTCCATTTGAACTAGCGTAGGCCCCCCAAACCAATCACTGGGACCAGAGGAACAGCATCTGTTAGTTTATCTTAGTTTTAAAACCATTGCCAAGTCTGGAACAATTACCTTGACAAACATTAAGAACAACAGCAATAATGGAATTACTAAGATTAGGTTAAGCCAGTCAGGGGCAACCCTTAGAGCTTAGGATGGAATCAGAACTCGAGAGCTGTCTGAAACACAGAAAGTATGACTGGGTTCTTGAAAGTGAAATCTAGGTGCTTGTTGTAATGGGAAAGTATGGGATATGGAATGTATCAACAAATGTCCATCATTAATTATCAATCTATTCATTTTGTCACTCATTCATTCTTCCACTTCCATGAATCTATCAATAAGCTCTATTTACTAGGCTATCTCTCCCTATGTCTTTCTACATATGTATCATGCTTCACATATATGTAGTGTATACATACAAAAAAAGAAGACTATTTAGAAGATGCCAAGCAAAACTAAAGGCTCAAAATGATGCAAGCTATTGAGAACTTTATATAACTGCTGAACTATATATTACTGAAATACATATTACTGCTAAATCTTAATTTAAATGAAAAAAATGACATTTGAAATGAGCATTACTTAAATGTGCTTATGTTTATTATTCATATTCTTACTGTTTAATTTTGCTTAATATATAAGAAATAAAACTAAAAGCATTCCCTTACGTTTAAGAAGTTACCCTTGGATTATCAGAATAATGATATTTACATTGTAAGCTCTATTAAATTTTACTATTACATAAGCTATCATAGAAGTCCAGGAATTAAGGGCATATATTGAGGTACTAGTATTCATATCAGATATTCTTACTGGAGAAGAAAAGCTGTTAACAGAGGATCACCGGAACATAAAGGAGACACCACATCAGTTTTTCAATTCTTATATTTTTTTAAAGATTCTCTAAAATCTTTAAAAATAGTATTTATTATTTACAATTATTATGTATAGTTATTTGTACTGTATGGAATTTTACATATGGAGGATAAGAAGAAATTCAGTTTCATGCTGTCATATTTAAGGAGATTAAAGATTGGAGTAAAGGGGCACCTGGGTGGCTTAGTGGGTTAAAGCCTCTGCCTTTGGCTCAGGTCATGGTCCCACATCTGGCTCTCTACTCAGCAGGGAGCCTGCTTCCTCTTCTCTCTCTCCCTGTCTCTCTGCCTACTTGTGATCTCTGTCTGTCAAATAAATAAATAAAATCTTTAAAAAAATTAGAGTAAAGCCATTTAATTATTAATAAATTTGATGATTTGGTTAGAATGCTAGAGAAATTTAAAAAAAAAAGTTATCTAGTTGTTGAGAGAAGAACCAAATAAATAGGTATTTCAGATTGGAGGAGGTCCACATACATTTTGCTTTCACAATATATTAGATAAAAGAGAGGTTTAGTTTTGAGGGATGCACAGTTCGAAAGAGCTTGGTTTGTTTGTTATTTAAGTGGAGAAGTGCATGTGTGTTTGCAGATCAAAGAGCAGAAAGGATAACATTAAAGACAGAAAATAGAATGATTGGTGACAGGAAGTTGGAGAGGAAGAATTCTTTCTTCACTTGACCCGGTGAAGAGGTAAGCTTTCAAAGCAAAAAGATGTGTCTTTGAAACAAGAGACCGGAAGAGAAAGCTTGGATTTGGTAAACAATTTCAAGTTCAGAAAAGAGGAGGAAAAAAATGAAGAAACTCATCAGAGTAGCCACAGAATTTCAGAAAGTAGGATGCAGAATTTTCTGCTAATTGTCCTAATATTAGAGATTGAACGTTCCCTATAGTGAAGTATTGGAAAGACTGTTTTGAGTAATAAGGGATCAATTAACAAACTGGTAACCATCAGGTCCAAGTTAAAAGGAGGAGACAATAGGCCAGGAGATCGCTGTTAAACTGAGGAAGCTGGAAAAGATTCACATAACTATGGAGGCACTCACAGGCATCATTTTCTTGTAAAGAGAGCAAAAGAGGAGAGAAAGAAAAAAAAGAAAAGTAAAAGTAGAAGATAAAAGAATCTATTAGTCCTCAAAGGGAGTTGAGCCTCTTATAAATTATATAAAGGAAACATGGTAATTCTATCATCTAAGTCACATATATGTATTTTCATAATTTACATGTCCGATAGCCCCATCAATAAACTATTGACTTGTGCAAGTCTTCCTTTCCCTTCCTCCCTTCTGTCCTTCCTTTCTAGTTTCCTTCCTTCCTTTTTTCCTTCCTTCCTTCCCTCTCTCCCTTCTTCCTTCCTATCTTCCTTTTTTCTCTTTCCATGCACAAATATTTTGGGTGCCAGATATATGCCGATCACCAAAGTGTGTAGTACAGACTTCTAATCATCTCCAAGCTAATAGGAAAGACACAGGCATAGAGTTTTGATTATAGAGCCATAGGGTATGACAGTGGCAAGGGGACAGTGTTACAGCAGAGCATGAACTCTTGAAGACACAGCATAATATTGTTTACAAATGGCCTTTGTCTCCCAACTGGCCCTTTCCTGAGACGCCTCCTTTACTCAATAGCTTGGCTATGTGACTTGTTTGGCAATAAAATGTAGATCAAAGTGACAAGGGAACGTTTTATAAACCACTGTAATCTCACTTTTTTTCTTTCTGTCACAAGATCCACAGTGTCCTAGAGAAAAGCCGCTCCTTAAGCCTTGATCCCAGAATGTAGAGTCCATGAAGCAGGACCGTAGCCGACCCACAATGGACATGCCCATGTGAGAAAAATAAACATTGGTAAGCTACTAAGACCCAGCCATTAAGAAGGTACGGTGTACTTTGGAGATGAAAGTTCAATGCAAATGTGTGCAAATAGAAATGGAAGGAGAAGTGAAGATAGGTATGGATTGAGAGGGGTTATGGGGGCGGGGGGTGGCAGGAAGCTGATTAATTTATGTCTCAAGTCAAAGAGACTTTTATTCTTAAAGTTAGAGTCTCTGGGGGCACCTAGGTGGCTCAGGCCATTAAGTGTCTGACTCTTGATTTCAGGTCATGATCTCAAGGTCCTGAGAAGGGCTCCAACCTCAGCCTAGAGTCTGCTTGTCCGTCTCCACCCCCAACTCTCTCTCTCATAAACAAACAAATAAATGAAACATACAGCCACAGAAAGAAGAAGGAGGCATATAGGATCAAGTTAGATTTTGAGATATACAACTCCAGTAGCCGTGTTTCGGTAAATAGATTGAAGGGAAAATGAGACTGAAAAAAGTAACCAAACAAGAGGATTTGTAACAATTTTATTCTGTGAAGATTTTCCAGGTTCTGATCCCTTTCAACACCACTCCTCCCACATACCTGTCCCCTTGCTCTGGACATTTGTGTATTTCCTGATCACTAATATTCTTCAGTCTTCTTAAGGTGGCTAAAGCCACTCAGCCCCAAGATATGAATTCTGAGTTATAGCTGATCTTTAGAAGTTTTCTTGAACAAATTAAGGGAAAGATTATCCTCCACCAAAACCACCTGATAAAGTATTTTTCTTTATGATAAAGTATGTTACCTACTGCCATACGGCCATTTCCAGATCAGGTCCCTGCAGGATTGTCTATGTGATAAAGTCCAGGGAGAGAGAAGAAACACTGTATACCCATCAACAATCAATGGGAAGGAAAAAAAGAAAAAAAAGCCCAAGTTTTTTCCAGAGGTCTGTCTTTGCTCCTGCAGTGGCCTTGGCCTCCTTCTGCATGTGTCAGTTTTGCATTTCACTTTCAACAGGAACTCTGTAGTCTGCGCAGGGACCTCTAGGAGCCCCTCTCAGCATGATGGAAATTCACTTTTTGTTGCTGCCTGAGAGTGATCCAGGGGCTTGGAATCTGGAAACTGCCTCCCGCCCGCGCCACTGCAGGACCCAGACTTTTTAATCTCATTTTGGTTGGAACCTGCTTGAAGGCAGATAACGCAGGATTCTGTTACCTTCCTGAGGAACTGGGCCTGTTGAGGTATTTTCTTATAACAGAAAAAGAGGAAGCATAGAAAAAGATAATGAAATTAAGCCTATTGTTGGCTCAAATTTCAAGGATCTTCTGGAACAGCATTTCTCTTGTACTGTTTGTGGAAGAAGAGCGAGTTTATTTCCACCATCATCTACCTAGCATGGAGTTGTACTTTAGTAAAATTTAACAAAATGGACTGCTAGAATAATAATGGTGAAAAAGGCATATAGGGCGCCTGGGGGGCTCAGTCAGTTAAGCATCTGCCTTCGGCTCAGGTCACGATCTTGGGGTCCTGGGATGGAGCCCCACATCGGGCTCTCTGCTCAGCGGGGAGCCTGAATCTCCCTGACCTGGCTTGTGCTCTCTGAGGCGTGCCACGCGCTCCCTCTCTCACTCTCTCAAATAAATAAATAACCTTTAAAAAAAGACATGCAAAAAACAAGTCTAGATTTTTTAGATCCAGTAGGCATAAAATTGCTCTGCAAAGCTTCTATAGTTGTTTCCAAATATTTAGTCTTAATTTTTATATTGATATTGTTATAGACCAAAAAAAGTTTGCAGGCAACACCTACTTTAAAACCACCTTTTGATTAGAATAATAAAAGAGTACTAAAATCGTATTATGCAACATGTTATATAACATAGAAAATTCAGATCAAATTTTAAATAAGGAGGTAAATTATACAACCAACCATCTAAAGAGAGTTGTCCCGACAGCAGTATTGTTGAGCTCTTACTAAAATAAAGCTCTCTATACTGAAGTCCGTACTGCCATACGGCCATCTAATTTACAATAAGTCAGTAGCCATGTTTTAATCAAAATAATATTTCAAAAATAATATTTCAATTTAATTTCTCAATTCTTGTAAGTTTCATACTCATTCATGAATATGTATTTTGTACAGACTGAATAAATACAGCAAAAAGAAGAAACATTGAAATGGTTAAAAAATTCCAGTCTATGAAATAGAATCAGAAAACCAAACTCTCTCTCTCTCTCTCTCTCTTTTTTTTTTGTATATGAAAGTGGCCAAGTTCTTATAAAGCAAAGAACAAATGAATAGCTAATTGGACTTGATTAGACAAGTAAAACTGCTAAGATTTAAACTCCTCCCCAAATTCATATATTGCTTCTATTTGACTACTGATCTTAAATAATGGAAAATGTTGTACTACATTGTGCTCCTACTTATCTCCAAAGAGAATCAATAAGCCATGGTGATTAGCAACATTTCAGTTGGTGGCATATTAAAGTACATTGCGACCTTTACCAATATTAAAACATTAATGATAATAATTGAAACATTATGTTTATTTGTCTCCGGGCTTCTGGCAACACCACTTGCAGCCGCAGTTAAGGCATTAGAGGAAATATAATTAAATTTCTCCATTGAGAAACCTCTCCAGGAATGCTAATGATGTGTTTCAACATGTTATTTATTCTACATAATAATTCCTCATGAAGTTTAATGATAGCTGCCTTTATACATAATAACTGATAAATGTGCTTTTAAAATACAAAGAGTTAGGAAGCTGACTACTTGCAAACAACTGGAGGTTGTTAACATATACTTCCATATTTCCATTTAAAAAGGACGTGCTTTGTATGGTCATAGAGTAAGAATGGGAGGGGTTAAGGATAAGCAGAGGTCCTCCGTGTTGTGTTAGGGAGAGATAATCTGCAAACTTTTATCTAGTAATAAACAATGTCATAGTGAGAGAGAACTTGATATTTTGGGCTACAGAAAGCTCTTCACTACAGGAGATACTACTGGGCAAGCGGATGCTCAATTCTCTCAATTTTATTGTACGAAAAAAATTAAATATAGATAAGAAAATAACAGCAACATGAACAAGAGAAAACCTGTGGAGTGAAAATTTGTTAACTCCCTAGGAGGAATTCAATAACACATAAGTTAGTCTTTTTGTCAAAAGGCTGCTTCCTACTGGGCCTCCGGGGGCCGTTTGTTCATATGCCAGAGCACCTGCTATTAATTTCTTACATCCCATCTCAGAAAGAACAATTCCTCTCTGTGTCTTTCTCACCTCTTACATCATGTTCTAGGAGGAGCATCTAAAAATAAACCGAGACAGACAGTCGGGACACACGGGTTTTCGAACAAAAATTCTGCATTATTAGCCCCTCAATTTTATATTTGGAAGCGTTCAAAAGTAACTTTAGTAAAATAAAAGGTTATTAATTTGCTCAAGCCATAAAGCTAGCAGGTGGTTGGGCTGGAACACAGATTTCAATCTGTCTGATTTCAGAGCTTATTCATGTAACCAACACTCTATAACCATAGAGAAAATCTGCTTCCAAAGAATCTTCACGGTGCTCGCTTCGGCAGCACATATACAAAGAATCTTCACGTATGCTTCTTTAATTAAGCTATTTGCTAAGAGCTGGTTATAACAGTAAACATAATTTTGTTTGGCCCTTCATTTTATAGGCTAAATATGCCATTTTCTTAAGACTTCTATGAAGAATTGTTACCTTGGAAAATGGGTTTCATCCTTTTATCTCAAACAATAGACAACATCTCTAACATTCATCTCTGGATGGCATTCTCTTCATACATTCCTCTGTGAAATACTTTCTCAAAATGTTCATTTCTGATCTGCTTATTAGAGGGAAGCTTTCCAACTGGTGCACTTGTTTCTTATACGGAGACACATCAAAATTAATAGTGGAAAAGCAGATGGCTGAAGGAATCCCCCCATGAGAGGATCTCATTTTGTAGGACACACACGTGGTTGTAAAGGAATAAAATACGAGGGACAACCTCATGGCACTCTGAAATGAAAGCCAGAAACCACAGGCCAAGAAAAGGATCTTTACGCTTCCTGAAAACCATTCCCGCCCCCACCCCGCCCCCAAGGGACTGATTATACTTTTGAGTCAATCCTTCCTATCATTACTTACACCATTTGCTACTACATCTATTTATGCAACTTTGAGGTAAGTTGAAAGGATATGGAAAATTTTTTTTTTTCAATCAGATAGATTAGGAAGAGTCTCTTTATTATCAGGAAATTATTATCAGAAAAATGGATAAGCTATTTTGCTATCAAACATTTTCCTAACAAGTGGCCAAGGTTAAATACTTATAAAAGTTTTATTTGCTTTATTGTTTTTCACAAAGTAATTTCACGACAATGTTCATAAGCAAGTTTTGTTGTGTATTTTTGACCCCTCAAAATCTGAGTTGTAACACATTTGCTTCTGAAAATTAAGAATGTATTTTTTTTTCCTTCGGAAAGAATATATTTTTGGAATTTGACTTAGCAGGAAAAATTGCAATTGTAAATTTTACTATGATTTCTTTCTCCTAAAAAAAGTCTAAAAGAAATATGTGCTGTGGGTATTTAATGCCCTCAAAAGACACAATAATTTTATAATTGATTGCTTCTGATTTGGGGTTAAATAAGGCCTTCAACAATTCTGTCTTGACCTAGAATTTAACTAGAAGACAAGATACTGCAGAGGAGAGAAAACCAAATATCAGATCGTGAAACGTGGCTTTCTAAGATGCCCTGGGAAATTCCTCCCCCTAGAAAAAGGAGGTGATGATACTGGTGGTAATTGGGGAAAAGCAAACGGAGTCATAAGAGAGCTGTACAAGAATGTAGAGTTCATCCTCTAATTCTTGATTTGGTCATAAATATGTGACTTCAGGGAAAATCAGTTAACCTCCCATTAATTTTCCCTGTGATAATATACTAAAATGTTCATCTGAATTTATAGAGCCTGCATCTTTTTTACCCATTTTTGTACTTTCTTTAGCATAGTGTGCATTGATCTGTCTGATTGTGTGTATGTGTGTGTGTGTGTGTGTGTGTGTGAGTGTAAATTTCAAGGCATCAGGGGATCCTGGGCTTCGTTAGTCTAGGGGAAATGGGCAACTCCTTATAGTCATAAAAATTAATCTTGTCTATCACCCTAGATCATAAATGGAAGTATATTAAATTTTATAAATTGTGGGAAAAATATATGGAACATTAATTATATATGTAGTTAATGCCCATGACAGTATAACTGTCCATAAGAACAGATTTTTACATCTTCTATGGGAGTTGCCAGTAAATAATATATAAAATCCTTATAAAACATAGATCACATAGGAATAAATATTCTCTCATCTGATTTAGATAAAATAACAATTTTCTATGTCAATAAGAAATGCAGGACTGTTTCATTTATATGTGTGATGGAATATTACTATATATATACATAGTATTTATACTATATATATATATATATATTACTATATATATATATAAACAAACATCACTTCTTCTTTATCCATTCATCTGTTGAAGGACATCTCAGCTCTTTCCACAGTTTGGCTATTGTACACATTGTCGCTATAAACTTTGGGGTGCATGTGCCCCCTTCTTTTCACTACATCTTTGTCTTTGGGGAAAATACCTAATAGTGAAACTTCTGAGTCATAGGGAAGCTTTATTTTTAATGTCCTGAGGAATCTCCATACTGTTTTTCAGAGTGGCTATACCAGCTTATATTCCCACCATAAATGTAAGAGGGTTTCCCTTTCTCCACATCCTCAACATTTGTTTCTTAATTGTAGCTACTGTGTCTGCAGCACCCCTACAATAAGTAAGTATTTTGAGAACCATTATGCACTGCCTTTCACCCATCATCATGTCCCTTACCTACGTTCCTCTGGTCACACACGCAGAAGTTCTCATCCCTGATTGCTTTAGACAGTAAGTCCCTGTTTAGCCTCATTTCCTTTGAGTTAATCTAAAGGAACTGCTTGTTTATTTTGTGATGTTCCTAACAAGAGTTAGAGATGTGACCCACAAACCAACTTTTCATTATTTGAACAATCCTAATAACACATACAGTTGATTTAACCTCTGTCCCCCCTTTCCAATACATAAGTGCTTATATTCTGAAAAGCAAATAGAAGATTCCTTCTATGCTTTTTGTTTATGTTTCTTTATTGTTTGCAGGAGATACTATCTATGCAGCTCAAAGTGTGCATTGTCTAAGATTAAATTCAGATGTTATACTTTACTCTTCAGGTACTGACTCAGTCTTGGAGTTCAGCTGAGTGAATAAGTAACAGGAGGGCATGGAGAGCTTAATGGGACAAAACAAGTAAATCACTTGTTAAACATAATTTTCTTAACATATAAAGTATATTATTGATCCATATTTTAGATGTGTTGGTGATTCCATGGTGGTCTATGTAACATTTAATAAAAGTACAGAGTTAACAGTTTTTCAAAGGTCTCAATTTTTTATGATAATCTTGGATTGGAATCTCAATTTTGATGTAAACTTGTCAACTTGTTGTATGACCCTTAGGTGAGTAGCTTAATCTTTTAAAGACTTATTTCTTTATCTATCACACGAGGGTTTTAAGTTTCATATTCTTGTGGTTTAAAATTTCATGAACTCTGGTCCCCTGGGAACCACAAGGACTAGAGTGTTGTGTGCAGGCAGGGAGAGGCATCCTGGCAATCATTTCAGTTCCTGTAGGCAAAGAAGAAATTCTCCGATCCCACATTAGTATACAGATGGGGTTGTAGTAACTGCTTTAATACATATTTTAACATGATGTTTGTGAGAGTATGAAGATTTAAAATAAGGTTCCTGCCATGATGTTGTCTGAAGACGTCTTTACTGTTGTGTTTTTGTCTAACATCTAGGGAAGGGAGCAGTTCAAGTGACTTCTCAATGTGCTCAATATAGCTCGATTATATGTATATAAAAATCACAAATTCTAGTGTTCAATGGTTCATATTACACAGTTCTAATAGTTCTTAGGGGTTTACATATATTTGTTATTCTAATAAAATTTTGGTTACTATTTTGCTCATGCCCCTAGAATGACAATAAAATTTTGGTTTCCTCTTAATGATACTCAGGTTTATTTCTAAGATAAATAGTTTCAACATAACCTATACAATTATGCAACACTTTACTTTATACTTTATTTCAATATACAATAAACAATATTTTGATACTTTATGAAATATTTTATGTGATAATTTTGGTAATATCATAATAAGGACCATGTTCATTAATTTGTGATTACTTAAAATACATCAACACTTGTATAAAGATGCATTCAATCTACATAATCTGTAGAGGATACTATTTTTTGACTGACACAAATTATTTCAGACATTGTAAGTACCCCAAATAAGTTTATGAAAATGTTTTGCTTCCAGAAGCTATGTTTTGGAAAGATGTGCAGAGTTTGGTGATTTTGGCTTGCTTTTTGCTCCATTTGTTGGCTATTGTGTATATTTTTAATAGGAAGGTAACATATACAGTTTAACAAGAAGCTGCTGCCTCTCAGTGGGACCTCATGCTTTGCTACCTCTTTGCTACCTTTGCTATCACTTGAGCAATCTGCTACAGCAATCCTAGACTACATTCATTCTTTGCAATGCACTCCACTGTTTCACATTTTCCTATCTCACCCATGATTGTTTCTTCTTTTTCAATGCCTTTTACATCAAGGCCAACTAGAAAACTACTACCTTGAAGGTTAACCTTAAACATAATTTTCTTAGTCAAATACTGAAATCATCTAAGTAGTTTGGAATATTACAATAAAATATTATGGAATTGTAAAGAATTAGAGGCAAAATATCTGTAAGTGATGATATGGGAGATAAGAAGATTATACTGTAAAAAGCAAATTATGGCTTGTAGATACTGCTGCCCAGCCATGGTCAATCCCATCATGTTCTTCCACATCATGATGGGTGGTGAGCCCTTGAGCTGCATCTCCTTTGAGATATTTGCAGACAAAGTTCTAAAAGCAGCAGAAAACATTTGTGCTCTGCATACTGGAGAGAAAGGATTGATTATAAAGTTTCCTGCTTTCACAGGATTATTCCAGGATTTATGTGCCAGTATGGTGACTTCTTCACAAACCATAATGGCCCTGGCAGCAAGTTCATCAATGGGGAGAAATTTGATGATGAGAATTTCATCCCAAAGCATATGGGTCCTGGCATCTTGTCCATGGCAAGTGCTGGACCCAATACAAATGATTCCCAGTTTCTCATCTGTGTTGCCAAGACTGAGTGATTGGATGACAAGCATGTGGTCTTTGGCAAGGTGAAAGAGGGTGTGAATATTGTGGAAGCCTGGAGGGCTTTGGGTCTAAGAATAGCAAGACCAGTGACAAGATCACAGCTGCTGACTATGGACAAATCTAATAAATGTAACTTGTATTTTATCTTAACTTATCAGACCATTCCTTCTGAAGCTCAGGAGAGCACCCCTTCATCCCCATCTGCTGGAAATATCCTATAATCTTTGTCCTCTAGCTGCAGTTCTATGAGTTTTATATTTTTCTTATTCCCCTCCACGTCTAGCTGGATTACAGAGTTAAGTATGATGATGAAATAAAAACTGAACCAAAAAAAAGTAAATTATGTTAACCTTTATTGAAAAAAGTAAATGTACATATCCACATTTTTATATGTAAAATACTAATGAAAGCATTAACAGTACTTGGATCTGGGGTAAGATTGAAACACTTCCCTCATATACATTTTTACTTGAATATTTTGCTATATTCATATGTTACTTTTCGATTAATAATGATTTTAAAATATCCTTCACACTTTTGTTTTCTTCTCTCACTCAAGCAAAATTAATCATGACTTGCCTGTATCTTTAATTTTTAGTCTTCAGATCCTTTGTGTCTAGTACTTTAATAAGAATTTCAAGGAACTTTATACCACTTGACATATTTTTAGAGGAACATCTAAAATTTCTCATTGGACATGGAAAAAGTTGCAAAGACTTCATAAATTACTTCTTTCTTATTGATTGCAAAATTCTCTTTCTGTCTCTGGATTTAGATAATTTGACTATGTATCTAGATGTGAATGTCTTTACATTTTCCTTCTTGGAGTTTCTTAAGCTTCATGGATAAGTGGACTAATATTCTTAATCAAATCTAGCAAGTTTGAGCCATTATTTCTTCAAATGTTGTTCCTGTTTCCCTCCTGGACCTCCTTTCTTCTTTTTCTCCTCCTCCTCTTTCTTCTCCTTCTTTTTTTTTTTTTTTTTTTTTTTTTTTTGTCTTCTTCTAGAAGTTCCTTTATGCATACGTTTTTATGATTGATGTTCAAGTTTTAAATAATATCTATTGACAGCTCTGGAAATCAAAGTCCTTCCCACCCAGCAGGATTTGTTGTTGCTGCTATTTGTCTGCTTGATAGTGACTTTCCTGTACTAATTCTGCAAAGTCTAAATCCCCTGTCAATGTGGCCACTGAATTCCATGCTTGAGCATCTTGGTTATCCAATAATTTCACTGAGATATTCTTATATTCTTTGAAGCCATAAGTCTCCAGCTTTGCTGAGGGGTACTGAGTGTGTGTTCATTTAAACTTTTAACATTCTAGTGGGGAGTCTCCAAACTGCCTTAGGCATCATCTTCTGCTCAGACAGAACCTCAAAATCAGCCAAAGATAAGAGTTTGATGCCTTTTTTGATCTTTCCTGGATATGTGCATGTCCTTCTAGGTTTCCAGATATATGTAAGAGTTTTCAAAGCTCTCTCTGACTATTTGATTCCTCAATTTGCCCCCCCCCCCACCTTAGGATTTCTTTTTCAGCCTTTGTTAACTCCAGTTGATAATCCCATCTCAGGTAGCTGTAACTTAAACAATTGGTGCTGATTATTTTTTTTTCAAAGGCTCTGTAGGTAAGGCTGTTCATACAGAGGAAGCTCTCAGTCAGATTAAATAGAAACAAACCAGGAAAACTGAGCTTTTCTGGGGAATTTTCAGGCAAGTCAAGTAGTGACAATTTTCTGCGATGATGTTTTTGGTGAACCCCAAATATATCTGTCCTGCCTCCTCCAATGGCAGGTTTCTGGCTTTCCTTCTATGGCTGTGAGAGTGTTGGTTTTCAAGGCTACCACAGAGCTGGGCGGGGGAGGATATGATCACGGCAAAGTAAAAGACAAGAATTGTTCTTAAAGAGACTCTGCTTTTTCTTTTTCTTTCTTTCTTTTTTTTTTTTTTTAATAAAGAATCATCGGATTTCTTCAAGCTTTCCATTAATTTTAAAATTTCAGAAAAAGTTGAATTTGACCATATGTGCAAGTTTTATTGTTTTTATAGGGGGCAGAATTTGAGAGATCCTTACTCTACCATTCCAGAAGTTGCCCCTCTGAGTATACTTATATTGGAAATGGTAAATAAAGATGTCTCCCAATGTAGCTGATGTAATACTTGTCCACTAGATTGACTTTCTTTGTTCATATCCATGCTGTGTGTGCTTTTTCTTCAACTAGGTTCATGATTTCTTTGAAGTAATGGGCCATGCCTTATTTATTTTTTACTGCCAAATACAATGTATAGTAACTGCTCTGCAGATGTTAAATGAATGATTAAATAAACACACAAAATTTCATATTCCCTTTATTTTTGTCATTCTGTATTTATAAACCCCCCAGCAGTCTTCTCCAACATCATCTTGCGTAATCTCTATTCAAGCTATGCTGGTTTTCTTTCGTGTTCTTATATGTATCTCTCCTCTCAAGACCTCTACAAATATTCTTCTTTTTTTCCTTCCCTTTAATATTTTTGCCTTGATTAAATTCTATCCATAATTCAAAATATAATTCATATTCCACTTCTTTAGAAACACTTATATTGACTCACTCTTCTAACATTAAGGAGGTTCCCCTTGCCATGTGCCTGTGTGAGATATATATGTAAAATCACAGCGTTTAGGGGAGTAAAGGAAAATTAACGTAGCTTTAGTTTCTAAAGCATTTATCTTAAGTATATATGCGTGTATATGTATATGTACTAATTTAAAAGTTTAGTATTCACTTCATATTTCATGTCCATCAGTTATATTGATAATAGCCATGTACTGTAGATTCTTATTAGGCATTTAATATACATTTTATAAATAGCAATATCTCATTACAATTTTGAGTAGGTTATCATTTATCCATTAATTTGAACCACTGAGAAAAGAGACTCTATGTGTCAAGGTTATGAGATGCTAAAAGGCGGCATTTAATTATGCTATATTTGAATATGGAAGTTGAGAAACAGCATGATATGGAGCTAATGGACCAGCAAAAATGCAAAGTACCATTCAGCACTAAAGTAATTGGGCAGAACAGTGGAAAAGACTACGATAAAAGATTACTTCATTAATTTTAAAATTAAAGGGCAAGATAAGGTGGTCACTATCATAGGGTTATTAAGGTAAAACAAGCTAATCAGCACATTTCAAATGTGAAATTGTCAGCTAATCATCCAATGATTACCAATTTCTGAAGAGTACAAAAGAAAGCAATTTATTCTCACTTTATCAATCAAATCATGCAATCAAATGTTTTACTGAAGGGAAAAAAAAACTTCTTAATTTATTTTTATCTTTCCTTAATATAATTTAACTATCATGCATTGCTAGGCAAACTATAAGAATATGGTAATTTTTATTTCATCTGCATAAGCATCAGAAAAAATGACTTTCTTATCAAAATAATGTTAAATTTCAAAGTCTTTCAAGCTTGACTACACTAACATAGTGATTGTGAATGTGAACCACAGACTCAATTATATCCTCAAATCTCTCTTACAGAAAAGCTTTACTAGGAGAAATCTTATAAGCATATTATATCATAAACACCTAACAAAAAGTCAGCACGCAGACTGCTACATCTAGAAACTTGAGGGAAACCTATAACAGAGAGAAATTAGTTTTTAAAAAGCACAAAACAAAGTTGAAAAATTTTTACAAGGACATATCTTAAATAGAGTAGCAAATAAAGAAAAAAAGCTAGATGAAAAAATGTTCAGATGATTATACAGGGGACCTATATTCCTTCAGTTTACCTAACAGAAGGAATAAAGAGAGAGAGAGAATTTAATGAACTCTGATGAGCATATAAATGAAAAAGTTATGTATAAAATTCATAAATATCAGGTAGGTAGACAGATAGATAATGGATGAATAATAAATGCATAGATAGACAAATGGAATTTTCTCCTGGATGTGATAGGGTATCAGGGAGTAGAGGTCCGCTATAGTAAAAACAAACAAACAAAAAACAAAAACAAAGGAAACAAATAAACTGAACCATTCAAATTCTCAAGCTTTCTCTCTGGATTCAATTTCTGGGCTGTATAAGCAGGGAGGGAAAAACCAAATAAGGCATAATAGTTTTGTGGTTATTTTTTTAAGATTTTATTTATTTATTTGACAGAGATCACAAGTAGGCAAGGGCTGGGGGTGGGAAGCAGGCTCCCCACTGAGCAGAGAGCCTGATGCGGGGCTTGATCCCAGGATCCTTGATCCCAGGATCATGATCTGAGCCAAAGGCAGAGGCTTTAACCCACTGAGCCACCCAGGCAGCCAAGACATACTAGTTTTAATGAATGAAGTAACTGAGACAGATGGGAATTGTGTGGCAGGGCTATGCAGAAGAAGGGGTATGCAATAAGGGAAGTCTCAGGAGACCGTTTAGGTCTTTGCTGAATACACAGAAGTATATGCATAGGGTGAAACCACCAGTCTGAGCAGGAGTGATCAGAGAACTGGGAACTAAGTGATTTCTGGAGCAGTCATAATTCTGGGAACTGTTTGAATTTCAATCAACCAGAGAGTTTAGTTTTCAAAGATCACTTGGGGGACTCTTAGAAACCATAGAGACCAATGGCCTAACCTTAGTGTTTAGGCTAACTCCTTAGTGTTTAGGCTAAGTAGACAAGGCTGCTCTACACCTAATATCATATAGCTTAAAAACCAGACTCCAAAGGATAAAATTTAACCAAAGTAACTTAACTGCCTGCCAATGCGAGCTATAGTTCTCTTTCAAGAAAGATAACAAAATCCAGACACACAAAACATAAAATTCAAAATATCCAAGATCAAAGAAGCAAGAATATGTAATGAATACCTGGGAGAAAAATTACTCAACACACATACACACACACACACACACACACATACACACACACACATACACACACATACACACACACATACACACACATACACACATACACACACATATACACACACATACACACACACATACACACATACACACACACATGCACACACATACACACACATACACAGCTAGAGACTAAAACAGCTCTTACAATAATATGCTACCAACTAAGGAAAAAATGAACATAATATGCAGAGAAATGTAAATATAAAGTGATCCTAAAAGAACTACTAGAGATGAAAAATGCAGTATCTAAAAACGAAAAGTAACTATATGGAATTATAGGAGTCCATTCACTGTAGGATAACAATCAATGAGCACTGAAACTAACTGAAAAAAAAAAAAAAAAACTAGAAACGAACTGAAAAGAAACACAAAAAAGCACTGAACTAAAAATTGAGTTACGGAAACTTATACATAGTATCTAGCGGTCTAACATGCATGTATCTGGAATCTAGAAAGCAATAGGTGAGAAGATAGAAGAAGGCAAAAACATTTCTAGGGAAAAAAAAAAAGCTATGGCTGATCCACTGGGATCCACTATGGATAATAGTTTGTTCCTCACAAAATTAAAAATAGAACTGCTTTATGATCCAGTAATCCACTTATGGGGATATAGCCAAAGGAAATGAAAGCAGGATCTTGAAGAGCTATCTGCACTCCCATGTTAATTTCAGCATTATTCACAATAGTCAAGATATGGGAACAATCTAAAATATCTATCAACACATGAATGGATAAAGAAAATGTGACCTATACACACAATAGAATGTATTCGGCTTTAGAAATAAGGAAATCAAGCCATGTGTAACAATGTGGCTGAACCTGGAGAACATGGTGCTAAGGGAAATGTCAGAGGCAGAAGGAAAAACACTGCATCATCTTATCTGTACAGAAGCAGAGAGTATAATCATGGTTTCCACCTGCTAGGAGAAGGAAGAAATGAGGACATGGGGGTCAATAGAAACAAATTTTCCGGTATGTAAAGTACGTAAGTTCCAGAGATCTAATATGCAACAATGTGACCTCGGTTAATATTACTTCATGGTGTATTTGAATTTGAAATGTGCTAGGAAGGTAGATCTTAAGTGTTCTCACCCCATAAACCAGAAAGCAAAAGAAAGGGAAGGGAAGGGGAGGGGAAGGGAAAAGAGGAGGGGAGAGAGAGTGAAGAGGGTAGCTATCTGAGGGGAGAGATGTGTTAATTAGCTTGGTTGTGGTAACTATTTCTGAAGATGTGTCTACATCACATCACCAAATTGTACGATTTAAATACATATGATTTTAGTATTATTTTTAATAGTTTTAGGTTCGCAACAAAATTGAGGGTAAGTTACCAAGAGTTCTCAGATACTCCCTGCCCCCACACATGCATAGCCTCCTCCTTTAGGAATCTTTCTCACTAGGAATATTTCTCACTAGGATGGTACATTCGTTAAAATTGAGGAACCTACACGGACACATTATAATCATCCAAAGACCATACTTTGCATTAAGGTTCACTTTTAGTACTGCACATTGAGTGGGTTTGGACAAACGTATAAATGTCATGTATCGATCATTAGAGTATCATACAGAGTATTTTCACTGCCCTAAAGATCCCTTCTCCCTGCTCCAATCACTGATTGTTTGATTGATTGATTGATTTTGGAGTACATTTAACACACAATGTTACATCAGTTTCAGGTGTACAGCATAGTGATTGGACAAGTTTCTACATTATGTTAGGCTTACCACAGTGTGGGTACGTACCTTCTATCGTGATCCATTGTTATTACAATACCATTGGCTATATTTCTTATGCTGTGCCTTTTCTTCCCCTGACTTACTTGTTCCAAACTGGAAGCCTGTATTTCTCCCTCTCAATTGCTCATTTAGCCCCACCACTTATCTTTTTACTTTCTCCACAGTTTGTCTTTTTTAATTGGAATGGTACAATATGTAGTATTTTAGTCTTTTCAGAGTGGCTTCTTTCACTTAGTAACATGTATTTAAGGTTCCTCCAAATCTTTTCATGGCTTCAAAGCTCATTTCTTTTTAGTGTAGAATAGTATTCCATTACTTGGATGTAGCACAGTTTATGTACCCATTCACCTAGTGAAAGACTTCTTGGTTGCTTCCATGTTTTGGCAATTATAAATGAAGCTGCTATAACATTCATGTGCAGCTTTCTGTGTGGTCATAGTTTCAGTTCTTTTGAAAAAATGTCAAGGATCTTGACTCATATGGTAAGAATATGTTAATTTTATAAAAACAAAACAAAACACAAAACTGTCTTCTAAAGTGGCTGTACCAATTTGCATTTCCATCAACAATGAATCAAGTTCCTCTTGCTCCATATCCTCATCAACATTTGATATTATTAAGGTTCTAGATTTTGGCCACTGTCATAGGTAGGCAATGGTATCTCACTGTTATTTTAATTTGCATTTCCCTGATCACATATCATGTAAAGCATCTTTTCATGTGCTTATTTGTCAGTTTTATTTCTTCTTTGGTGAAGTTTCTGTTAAGGTCTTTGACTCATTTTTAAATTGGGTTGTATGTTTTCTTAATGTTGAGTTTTAAGAGTTCTTCGTACACTATGGATAACAGCCCTTTATCAGAGCTGTTTTCTGGAAACAATATCTCCTAGTCAGCGGCTTGTCTTCTCATTCTCCTAACAATGTCTTTCCCAGAACAGAGGTTCTTAATTTTAATGAATTCCACCTTATCAATTCCTTCCTTCGTGTATCCTGCCTTTGGTGTTATATCTAACAAGTAATCAGCACACCCTAGGTCACCTAAATTAACCCCTATAATGTCTTCTAGGAATTTTATGGCTTTAAACTTTATATTTAAGTCTGTGATCCATTTTGTGTTAGTTTTTGTTAAAGATGTAAGGTCTGTGTCTAGATTTTCCTTTTGCATTTGGAGGTCTAGCTGTTCCAGCACCATTTCCAGCAAAGATACTCTTTGCTTCATTTTGCCTTGCCTTTGCCCCTTTATCAAAGATCAATTGACTATATTTATGTGGGCCTATTTTTAACCTCTCTGTTCTATTAATCTATTGTCTGTTCTTTCAACAATACCACACTGTCTGGATTACTGAGCATGTCTACTTTTTAATGAAATGTAATTATAATTCTTCATTTGATTATATTTTGATTATATTTTGTTCATTTCCATTAAGATCCTAAATTTATGATCATCTTTTCATAATATCTCCAACGCTTGTTTGAAGATGCTTAATTCACTTTTGAGTGTTGTGTGACACTCAGTTTTCTTTTGATCCTTGGTTGTTTTCTTCGTGGGGTGGTTTCATCAGCTGAAATGTTTTTGTTTGAATTTTTAAAATTAGATTTGTATGAATTCAGTTGATTGTTTTTTTTTCCTTCTAGAAGTTTGTTAACACCAGTTTAAGTTCAAATACACATTCTTCTGTTAGTACAGTAAAGTATCATTTTGTTGATTGAGTGGTGAGGCGGATGCTGTTTCTTTCATTCCTGTGAGAATTTTAATTTTCTCCTCTTACTTTCTTCTTTACCTTCTGTTAGTACAGTAAAGTATCATTTTGTTGATTGAGTGGTGAGGCGGATGCTGTTTCTTTCATTCCTGTGAGAATTTTAATTTTCTCCTCTTACTTTCTTCTTTACCTTCACTGCCACTTAACACATGGGGTACTCCCACTTCTCCACGTGACTGACTTTCCCCGTGCAGTGCTTCTTGGAACTTCCCACCTTTGTCCCGTATAGCTTCAGGTTCCTACCTTACAGTGGGTGTTGCGTAATACCAACCCAGAGGGTCTGTTGAACACTCTATGTTAGTTTGGGCTTTCTAGTCCTGATTTTTTCTTTGTTTCGTCTACGTTCTCTACCTTCCTCTTCTCTTTTCTTATATTCTCCTAAGTCCCCTCTCCCTTGACAGGGGGCATCTTGGAAAGAATTCTGTTGGAGTTTAGTATTTATAATAATCTTTGCCTCTAGCTATTTTTTTTAAAGATTTATTTATTTATGTGAGAGAGGAAGAAAGAGCAGTTGGGGAGGGGCAGAAAGAGAGGTAGAGAGAGAATCTCAAGTAGGTCCCACATCCAGTGCAGAGTCTGACATGGAGCTCTATCCCATGACCCTGAAATATGACCTGAGACAAAATCAAGGGTCAGATGCTTAACCTACTGAGCCACCCAGGCACCCCCGCCTCTGGTTATTTTTAAAAGGTAGCCCATGTGTGTGTGTCTCCTGGATTATACTCATTCTCTCTTAATCTCCTTCTCTCTCTATCTCCACCCCTATCTCTTTCTCTTAGAAGACACAAGGGTAGAGATGATGGCTACCTTCATTATCCTCCAGACTCAGAAACTGTAGAAATATATTCTTTGAAAAAAAATCCAATTTTAGTATAAAGCTTATGATTTTATTTCTAACATATTTATTATTAACTTAAAATAACTAAAAAGTCATTATGTACATTAAAGATTTATAATTGTATATAGACATATTTTTCAAATTTTCCCATAATTTAATTTATTAAATTATCACAAAGTCATATTTTATTCATAAGAAAACTGTAATCAGTGACTTGCCTAAAGCCAAATGATAGTAGAGACAAGACCTAAATAAACTGAGCCATTTGGATATAAAATTATTTCTCTTCCTACTATAGGGATATCCTACTATGTGGTATAGGATAGTTCTCTGGGTGAAGACATCTAATTGAACAAATTATTTTTTTCTAGTGAATATTAATTTTTAAGATAACAAATTCTAACCTCATTAATGGGAGCACTCACCCTAGTTGACCTTGGTTATGGAACTGTTTTTAATTCACCAGATGTCTGAGCATTGCTCTTCAATTCTTTATGTGTGTAAACATAAATAACAGAAATTTCTTTTTATTAAGGTTTATTGGAAAAAATGCAAGTGGCCTCAAGGTCCTCTACAAATAAAATTTTATTAGATTTTAGTCAGTAGCTATGATATTATGAAACATAAAATACCTACCATAACTTTGCAAACCAAGAGTTATAATGATTTGTTTACTTGGGAAAAAAAAACATTTAATTTGTCTCAAGTTCAAACTAACATGCCTGCCTGACTATAATTTTTATCTATTCATTCCAAATATAACATTGAAAAGTAGCATCTCTTGTCACTTACTAGCCCATGGGTCTCTGCTCTTATGTTTAATTTAATATCGACTTGTGACTTCTTTTCCTTTTACAGCTGGTAATGAATTAAAATAAAATAATGATTTGCTTTTACTGCCAGACAAGATGCTAGATGGTCTATTTGCCAAGTTTATAGTTTATAAGTAATGGCATGTCTTTAATAAAAAGTTTAATAGAAATACAAAATAAAAACTAAAATGTCAAAATGCTTACCTTTTATCATAAAATTATTAATTCTTACCACATCAAATCAAGGAATACATCACTGGTGTCCACATCATTCAAACAAATATTGTGACAAGCAGTAAACCCATGAAGGAAACACTGTTTTAAAAATGAAACATTCAGTAGTAAAGAAAGTTTCTTGTCGAAACAATGTACATCATGCAGTTGTCCAGAGGAGTCTGATAGCTAGTGCTCACTGTATTAAAAAAAAAAACAAAACTAATTCGATATTACTCAATGTTATAACTCAATGTCTTCAGTTAGATATGAAATCCATATAAATATAGATAGATAGATAGATACATATATATATATATATATATATATATATATATATATATATGGTTTGGCCTAACTTTGATGGAAAAGGAAAAAAAAAATTACCCTTTTGTTGTTTTAGGGCATGGGGTAAATGCCAAAAATAACATGGTCCAGCCATTATTTTAACCCGAACAACTATTTGGACCATTGGTAAATAGAATATTTACCAATAAATAGAATATTTTTTCACACAAGTGACTGTAAGTGTCATATAGCATGCTTAACTATTTTAATTGGTGGACCCAAGCTCCTAAGTATTCTGAGCTCATATAAAAACCCATGTTTGTTGTTTTTGGTTTCCCTGTTATTTGTTAGTGTGGTATAAATAGACTAAGAATTAATCTTTTGAGAGATAAATCCATTATAAAGCGACCCATATATATTTGTAGATCTAATAACTTGCAAGGTTGAAAGAATTTGAGTATAAAACATATTTGTTTTATTCCTACATATGCAGTTCTTAACATAGCTAATAGAAAGGAACCATGAGAGACTGTGGACTGAGAAACAAACTGAGGGTTTTAGAGGGGAAAGGGTGGGGGATGTGTGAGTCTGGTGGTGGGTATTAAGGAGGGCATATATTGCATGGAGCACTGGGTGTGGTACATAAACTATGAATCTTGGAACACTGAAAAAATAAAATTTAAAAAAGAAATATACCTTTATTAGTAGTATTTACTACCAAAATAAATTATTATCAGTTTATTTGTTTAGCATCCACCTCTAAAAATTAGGGTGTTGCTTTATGAGAACATGACCCTTGTGTGTTCACTATAATTATAGTCCTAAAACCAAGGACAGTGCCTCGCATGTGATGGAAACTCAACAAACATTTGTTATATTGGGAAAAATACCTGAAAGTCAATACTTCTTTTTTCAATGAAATAATTGGTTTAAAATATAATACACAAGTATACATAAATATCTCATTCATTTGGAATGCTGACATTGCTTTATGTTATTTTTTTTTTAAGATTTTATGCATTTATTTGACAGAGAGAAATCACAAGTAGATGGAGAGGCAGGCAGAGAGAGAGAGAGGGAAGCAGGCTCCCGGCCGAGCAGAGAGCCTGACGCAGGACTCAATCCCAGGACCCTGAAATCATGACCTGAGCCGAAGGCAGCGGCTTAACCCACTGAGCCACCTAGGCGCCCCTGCTTTGTGTTATAAAATAGCTTTTCAAACATAGGCAACTTTCAAAAATAGTCTATTTGGACATGTCCCTGACAAATGGCAATTAGAATTAATGAATTTTAGAACAACATGTTGAAATAAATTAATACCAATCTTAATACCTTTGTACAGGTTAACAACTAGAGCTTTCATGAAAGGGGTGGCTTTTTGAATCTGGAGTCCAGTAAGTAAAGATAACCTTCTAGGACATGATGATTTCAGAAAGACTCATAGTAAAATCAGAAGCAAAAAGGCATTTTTGACTGTTGAAATAACAATCAAAACACCAGAGCATAGAGTGGGAAAAATAGAGGTGATCAATTTATCATGTGACCCAATTCTGAAGATGCATAAGGAAAATCTAAGACAAATTGTGGTGGTTGTACCTAATACAGAATTGACCATGAGAAATGGACAGCATTATCAAAAAAAAAGGAAATATAAATTAATAAAATACCTACCTAAGTAAATAAATAAATACTGTAACTATCTGAAATGAGAACCTAAAACAAATCAAAGTGAGATTTAAAAACAAAATGTTAATATAATGATAATAATAATTCTTTTGGCAATTAAACTAAAACAGGTTCTTAAATTTTTTACGACTTTAAATTTTCATAGCTCTTTGTAATTTTCCGAATGATTTCTTATTCAATATCTCATTTACATTTTATGAGCCTCCTGATACAGTATGTGTACTGAGTGCCTACAAAAATTCGACCTTATGATAAGATCTGGGGATCCACAGATGAACAAAGAGCATTCCCTGACCTTTAAGAACTAAGTCTACAGGTGAAAACACTGAATTTCAGAAATAAAATGGATCTTCAGTTATCCCACAAGATCTTCCCACCAGATCTTCTTATTCTATATTAAATACTTTTTATAAAAATAAGTGCCTTATGATACAAGATTAGGTAGATGATAGATAGATGATTTATTTTATTAACTCATAAGAAAATAATTTCACAGCAAAGTTTTTAATAGCATTGAAAGTTAGGAGCATCCTGAGTAATCAACCTTAGGAATTGGTACACAAAATATGATGGCTTCTCACCGGGAGTAATTCAAAAAAGCATGGAATTGTAGGCAGCCCAGAAGACAGTACACAGTGACCTAGTGTTCATGAGAATCTCTAATCCGCTCCCTGTGTGTTCTCTGGACAAATCCATTTTCTTTTCCTGAATAGACAATGACAAAAATGATGGGATGCCACTTTAAAGATTGGGTTACTAAAAGACAGCGCCTTCTACTGTGGGAGCTACTTCTCAGTTTCTCCTGGATCATTCATTCTGATGAGGGAAGACAGCTGCCTTGATTGTGAACTTGGAGCAGATCTTCTAAAGCCTGACACCTAATGTGTGAACTTGGAATTGTCTCATCCTCACGAGCCTTGAGAATACTGCAATCTTGGTTGCCCCCTTGACTGAAGTTTGCTGGGATCCTGAGCCAGAACCACCTACCAAAGCCACTCCCAAATTCCTGAGCCACAGAAACTGGAAGATAATAAATGTGTGTACTTTCTAGTCACGAAGTTTTATAGTAATTTGTCATATAGCAAAAAGTAGCTAGTCTGGACACATGATATTAAATCCTAGTTCCTCCTCTGATTGGCTGGATGTCCTTAGACAGTCTTTCATCTTCCATTTTTTTTCTCTATAGAATATGCATAAATAAAAATCACATATAAATATATGTAAATCTGCATAAAATAAAATTATGTTAGGATTTTATGATACATCAAAAGCATTTACATTAGGAATTTACCATATTATAAACATGCAATTAAACATTTCATTCATTAGTTAAGTTGCAGAAGAATATTTACTCATATTTAAACTATTTGGAACATATTAAATGACAAAAGACAGAATTAAAACATATGCACACTGGTAAGTGCTTTGAATTCCGCAAAACCGATGAATCACAGACCTGTGCCCCTGAAACAAATAATACATTCTCTGTTAGTAAAAAAAATATGTACATAAAGTGAATGGTACAAAATATTTCAATATTTAAATCTGGGTAAAGGGCATCAGTATTTGCCATAGTATTTGTATTCTTAATATTTTTGTATAAGCTTGAAATATTTCAAATAAACTTTTTAAAGTATTGACAGTATAATCACTCCTTTAAAACATTTTATGGAAAATATTCAAAAGGTATATGAAAAATATTAATAATGCTAACCTCTGAGTGCAGAGATTTATGAGATACATCTATTTTTTCATTTTTCAAAATTTTATATATTAATCATGTATGAATTAATAATATTAAAATGTCTTTTAAGATATGTATATTTAAGGTAATTTGTAATCTACATTAATTAATAAGGAAACAAAGATCTAGAAAGAAATCTAGAAAGAGGCATAGATATATAATACCTGAGTAGAAAGTACAATTGAAGATTTGAACTAGAATGAGGAATTGGAAAGAATTCATTTAAAAAGTGATGAAAGGTCCATCTTAAGTATATTTTTTAAATTTTTTAAAGCATTTTTATTTTATAGCTTTTAGAAATAATTTATGCTTCACTGTTGTTTTAATTTGATTTATTTTTTTTTTAAAGTTCTATTTAGGAAAAAAATAGGAGAGAAAACTACCTTGATCTCAACATTATTTCCATATGTAGATAATGCACATGGAATGACACGAATTATAGTTTTCTGTTTAATGAGGTGTTACTCACTTTTATCTTTGCAAGTAGGATGCTTTCTGGTTCTTGAAATCAAAGGTCAGTTTGGTTTCTTTACTTCATTTTGAATTACAAATTTCTGTTCCAGAAACATATATTTTTTTTCTTCAGTGCTTGTGCTCGGTCTTTATCACCCTCTGTCTGTACCTACAGCTCACGTGTGTTCTCTGTCTTCAGCTGAGGAAAAGCTCATAGTACTGAAATCAGGAAAAACATTTATTTTTCCTCTTTATTTTTACTCTAATTTGAAAATGTCCTTCCCTAGAAACTCACATCTCTTAATCCTTAAGAGTGAATATTATATACAAATGAAAAGATATTTTAATTCCTTGTAAATATTGCCTAATACTAGGACTTTGTTTATGAAAATTATTTAAACATGTTGCATTTCAGAAGTATGCTAGTGAGCAGTGTAACAGACAATTCTAGACACTTGCTTCATTTGATTACTTGTAAGGTTATTGCATGTATGTGTCTGTTAATATCAGTGAACAAATTTTCCTATAATTTCATTGGAAGAATATCTTTTTTATTAATTATTAGAAATTAAAATATATGTATATAAATATTATATCTTTATGTATTAAACATATAATAATATATATCTATAACTATGTGTATAAAAGTACAAATATGGTATCACATTGTTTCTGATTAGCTCGATTATAATTTTTTTCTTCTTTATACTTTTCTTTATATTTTGTATTTTCCATTTTGGAAGAATATTTTACCTATATATTAGCATTGCTAGAAAATATCTTCAAATGGAGTAACCCAGAAAATCATGTGTGGCTTTACAAGATTAATAAACACATTTTTGCCCTTCATTATCCTCACCACTTTATGGAGAGCTAAATTCTCATTGTCTAAATGCCTAAATTCTCATTGTCACTTTGAGCTCCAAGTTTCATTCACTCATGTTTGCTTTCTTCTGTCTCGAAGACCTAACCCTAAAGCAACAGCATAGCATGGTCTTAAAAGCTCAGAATTTGAAAGCAGATGGCCAAGATTCAAATCTCATCTAGGCTACTTACTCTTCCTGTGTCTCACTTTCTTACATGTGAATTGGGAGGATAGTACTATGTCATAGACTTGTGAGATACAAATGACTTAACCTATGACATGACTTGTACATTAAGTATTAGCTTAGTACATAGTACATTAAATTGTTAGCTGTATTTATTATTATGTTTTTGATTATGGCAATCGATCTCTTCTACATGATTTTCCCTTTTTTATTTCTAAGGGATTTCTAGCTGGTTCTCTTATGTATTGCTGCCTAACAAAGTAATACCCAGGTACTGCATTCTTGCTTCATCATTTTTTCCCTCTTTTTCTTGACTGGCTACTTACACATGTTCACTTTTCTGCAATCTGTTTCCAAAAAAAAAGAAAAAGAAAAAAAAACAGCACATTCAATTGCCCTTCGGTGATTACCCTATCACTGGTCTCTCTCTCTCTCTCTCTCTTCCCTTCACAACCAAACTTCTTTAAAGAATAGAATATCTGCTAACAATATCCTAGGATACTTCAAAGCTACAGAGAACTCTGATGCCCCTAAAAGAGGAACAGGGGCAGAACCTGGGGCACGTTGATTCACTCTGAGCTGAAAAGCCATTATATTATTTTTATTACTTGACTTCTTTTCCTCTGCCTCTCTCATTAAAGTTGCTTTATCTCACTGTAAAATCTTAGGTCCTTTCTTCCTCCTACGCATCTACAAGCTGAACTCTCAAGGAAAGCTTATCTACGCCCTTGTCTCCCCAGAAGTCGATAATTCAATAACTTCCAAGTCAAGAACCCATCTCATTTTCTCTCTGGGCTTCAAATCTCCACATGCTATTCAATACGTCCTCTCTATGTAACAGACCATTCGACACAAGGTGTCTAAAAATTATTCCCACTATTCAAGCACCCACCACTATCATTCTTTCTTTTCCTGCATGATCTAGTGCTTTGCTTGGAACACCATGAACACACTTTTTCTCTCTTCTTTTCTCATTATTGTGAAAGAGTAGATAGACCAAAAGCTATAAATAATACCATAAAATATATCTTATGCCACAGCTAATTCACGCAATAAACATTATAAAATTACTAATGTCCTCTGTAGTGCCCCTCTGTATTGCATTACTCTTCCTAAATCCAGAAGTAACCATTATCCTGAAATTAAATATTTTTCTTCCTTTTCTTTTATTAAATTAATTTATTTATTTTCAGAAAAACAGTATTCATTATTTTTTCACCACACCCAGTGCTCCATGCAATCCGTGCCCTCTATAATACCCACCACCTGGTACCCCAGCCTCCCACCTCCTGCCCCTTCAAACCTCTCAGATTGTTTTTCAGAGTCCACAGTCTTTCATGATTCACCTCCCCTTCCAATTTACATCATGGAGGACAAGGGGTGTTAGAGAGGAGAAGGGAGTTGGGGTAAATATTTTTCTTTCTAAATGATCAAACGTGTTAATGAACTCACTGATTCCTGATGTGTAGTTCAAAAATAAATGAAACTGTTTAATGATTAAGCTATTTTAATAGGTCTATAATAAACTACACTATATTTTATGTATTTGATACAGACCGTTCATCTCTGGAACCCCGAGGGAAAATAACTGCAGAATAACCTAATCCTCATAAAGACCGTAGCAATAAAAATAAATAAATAAATAAATAAATAATGGTAAAAATGATATGTCAGAATTGAGCAATAGGCTGTTCCAACACAGAAGACACAGAAGAGAAGTAACATCTGAAGAGATGAGGTGTTGGGCCTTTCTTGTTAGTACAAGTTCTTTTCCTAGGTCTGCATTGTATTTTCTGTGTCCACGGTCACATTACTCACTCACAAAAGCTGCATAATACGGAGAGTTATACCTTATGTAAACTGGATAAAGCACTTTACAAAATACTGGCCACCCACCAACTTCACAGGAATATCCTGAGGAATAATGAGATCATGTTTGCCAGGTTTTATGAGATCCGTGGATGAAAGCAGTTATAAAAGTACAAAGTCCTGGAAGAAATTCTGTTGTGCTCTGAGTGACAGGTATAGTGTCTATGCGAGAAGAACATACAGTTTTGTGTGCTAGTCAAACTAAAAGACATTGTGAAAAATCACATGAATAAAATAGTGAAAGAATGCCAAGGAAATGAAGTCAACTGGAGGGCAGGGGAAACCTCCCCCGAAAACTGTAAAAGATATTATTTGAGTATTATCTTGTTTTCTTGTTTCTCATTAAATCTTCATTTAAAAACTGAGGTACATTATAATTGCTTGAAATTAGTATGCATTAACATGGATGGATAGTGTCCTACTTTTCTGAAGCATCCTTTACAAGGGTCCTGACCAAATAACTATTTCTGGTGAAGAAAAGCTATTTTTCTCACAGTATGATGGAGAACTAAAAATGGAATTTCAAAACGTGTATTGTTCATTCCAGTTTCCTGTTCATTGAGCACATCTTTCCAAGTACATATAACAGGAAAAAGTTTCATAAAGTAAATCGAAATTCCTCAAGCTTTGTTCCATGAAGCGTGATTAGATTGGATGCCCCATGAAAAATAGTAAGACTGTAAGACCTAAATAAACAAGTTGAATGTTATCATTACCATTATTCACCAAATATTTTTACTTACAAAATGCTTAGTTAATATTTTACATTTAAAAGTCTAAGAACTTGTGTTTTTCTAGAACTCACATTCAAAATTAATCAAAATTTTGTATAGGTATGACAGTAATTCTAGGCATTTAAGGAGCAAGCTTTAAATGCCACGAAAATATACAAAACTAGGCACAACAATTCAAAAATGGAAAAACAAGGGGTATCAAACTAGATAGAAGAAAGCTATATGCAGAAAAAAAATTACAAATGCTTATACTCTGTGTGTTGGAGTAGGATGAAAATTTACATTTTTTCCTAAATAATTCTTTAATATATACCCTCGTGTGAGAAATTTGATAATTTTGTTCTTTAAAATTTGCATTTGACAATGGAAAGAATAACCTGGTATCAGGTCTGAATATAATAAGGTAAAGATAATAACTTTATTCTGAATAACTTAAAATTTAACATAAAGAACAATACATCTTATTCTATGAGCACACAGACACATCCACACATACAAGATAAACACATGCACTTGATATATAGAAATCCATTTTCTTCCCTAACTATAAAATAAGTAAGTTTTTCATTAGTATGCACATAAGTCAAACATTAAAAGACTCAATAATATAAAATGCTAAAGTGCTTAGATTATGTTTGAGACATTTTTTCTGTCAAAAATATAACTGATTAAAAGATCAGCATTTAAGGGGCACGTGGGTGGCTCAGTGGCTTAAAGCCTCTGCCTTCGGCTCAGGTCATGGTCCCAGGGTCCTGGGATCAAGCCCCACATCGGGCTCTCTGCTCAGCAGGGAACTTGCTTCCTCCTCTCTCTCTCTCTCTGCCTGCCTCTCTGCCTACTTGTGATCTCTGTCAAATAAATAAATAAAATCTTAAAAAAAAAAAAAAAAGATCAGCATTTAAGAGTTGCCTGGATGGCTCAGTCAGTTGGGCCACCGACTCTTAAGTTTGACTCAGGTCATGATTTCTGGGCCTGGGAGAGAGCCCCCAGGTCAAACTCAACACTCAGCAAGAGCTGGCCTGAGTTCCCCTCTACCCACTCACCCCCAGTTGCCCTCTCTCTCTCTTTCTTTCTCAAAAACAAATAAATAAATCTTTTTTAAAATCAGCAAAATTAAGCAAGAGAAAAATAAATTTGAAAATATTTGATGAATCACTTCTCAAAAAGTTTAAAAGCCAAGAAAAAGAAATTAATAGTACTTGGAGGGAAATGTATTTGTTTGCAAATCCAAGAACATAATAGATAAAAATAAATGAAAGTCCAAATAAATAAAATGCTGATGCTCAGATTATAATATTAGAGGCAAATGCTTAAGTTAGGAAGTTAGTTAATCCTCTTACCAAATGCAATACATTATTAACAGAGAATGATCTTAATTAATTTGGCTCCCAGAATGCCAAAAAGGAGACAGAATTGGTCCAGTCATAAAAGTTCTGTATTTGAACGCTCACCTCACTCAATTCACACCACATCCCTGAGTCTGAGGTTTCTTGTTAGATACTGGAACTGTCTTTTCTGTCTTATAACGACGTTGTGAGATTTAGAGGATCAAAAGCTCTAGTCTTAGTGTTAGAAGATCCAGGTGTTAGTCATACCTCTGGAAACTCAAAGCTTCATTTTATTTTTCTATAATGCAGAGATAAAAACACCTCTTCAAACAGCTAGGAGAACTAAAAAGGAAACATGGGGATTGAATACTCTTAACTATAAAGATCAAATCCAAATGTATATTGCACTTCTCTTACTAACCCCAATTTTAAACAAAATCTTACATGAAATCTCGATATTAAAAACAGATCAAAGTGGAGCTCGTTATAGCTGAGCTACATTCCTGCTTAAAATCCCTCCAGTCCTCAGCTTTCTTTACCAGGAAGTTTCATAAAACACTGAGATCTGCCCCCATCCCAAAAAACAGTATGAAAACAAGCTTTCCATAACAAGCATTATTTATTTATTTTTATTCAAATAAAATCAACACACAGTGTTTTATTAGTTTCAGGTGTACAATATAATGATTCAGCAATTCTATACATGACTCAGTGCGCATCGGAATAAGTGTACTCTTAATCCACTTTATCAACTTCACCTATCTCCCCACCATCCTCCTCTGTGGAAACCACCAGTTGGCTCTCTGTATATAACAGTCTGGTTTTTCTATGTGTGTTCATTTGTCTCTTTTTTCCTTTGTGCATTTGTTTTTCCAGGTCTGGGCACATGTCGCCATATCATCCTGCCTTTCCATTATCATCAAGTTATGCTTGGGTTGTGAAGAGGTTCTACTTGAATAAACAATTAAGAACTAGAAGATTTAATTAAAAAAAAAAAACAGATCATTTGATTGATAATGATTCGAATAAACACAAAAACTCAATATACACAGTTCTGTTTGTTTGAATATTTCCGTTTTCATTTAAGAACTGAGTGACATATCAGTACTGCATGTTAATATTATCTTCCGTCTTGTTTTTGTCCATCATCTCTCCCTCTGATTCATGGAGAGAAACATGACATCTTCGGTTGGCAGCAATTCTTTCACTCACAGACTATTATTTCATATTGAAACAAAGGAGCTAACCTGATTATTTTGATCTCTAATCCTCAACTTAGAGCTCGTCCCTCTGGAGGCATGTTTGGGACTGCAGACTCCATTCTGCCAGTAATCTTTGACACCCACACTTTCTCAAATCAACGCTCCAATTTACAGTGTGAGGCTGATGAGGTATTCAAGCTTCTTAATTAATTAGATTTGTACAGGTCATGTTCCTATTTTTCTGTTGGTATTGTATCTTCACAGGCAATTGCAAATTTCTATATCATTTATTCCTTACATTAACAAATAAAATCTTGAATATTAGTCACTATCAAAGATCTTAGAAGAAAGGGTTAACCACTGGGTTGATGAGTCTTAATGTTGCTTGCCATAAAAAACAAATCCATCTTTTCTACCCTAAGTTGTATGCCTGATTTTTATTTCCACTATGCTGTGATGTCTTGTTTCATCCAGATTTTCTTCCAAGAGCTGTCACACTAATACTTAGATGGATCTTCCATAGAGATGATATGATCTTGGAGCTTAGGCATGAATCTCTGGTGAAGTTGCCAGTTCTTTATCATGCTACACTTCCAGGACCAAATTGTCTATCCATTAAGGTTGTCTTTGGCTCCATATATTAGACAACCAAATTACACTTCCATATATGGCTTTATTTTCCTTTTATAAGCAATGTCCAGGATGCACATTGGTGCAGCTACTAGAAAATATGATCAAGGAATTTTTCTTTCCATTCCATTTTCATTAATGTTTGTTTTTTGTCCAGCTTTTCATATAAAGGATTTTTTATTTTGGTATAGCAGCTAATTCTTATAGAAGAATTGGTACAACAATAATATCTCCCCTTAAAGCTTTAGCTTGGGATAATCAGGTTGATTATCTTATCAATTTGGTTTCCAGAATCTTTTTTATCCCATATAATTCCAATTTTTAGAATTGAAATGAAGTTGTACAATACTTGGAAGGTGAAAGTGAAACAATATCTATTAAGTTCTGAAATTTGTATCCCCTTCTCAACTGCTAGCCAGGACAACCAATAGCAAACTCAAGGCCACCATCATATGTTTCACTTCAAAAAAGCCAACAATTTTCCATGGACTTTGCCCTAGGTCTGTATCTCAGTCCTACTCCTGCACTGCATGTGCATAGCTTTCAGATTTACATGTAAGATCTGATTCATTCATCATAACAGGGCTGATGAATGACCCATCTTAGATAATTTTTCTTTTCATTTACTCTCCTAGCTTCATACTGACTTAGAGATCTAAAAGGTGTTATAAAAGAATTCTATAGAAAATTGTACCTCAACAAATGAAATAACCTAGATAGAATTCACAAATTCCTTAAAATCCTCAAATTATCAAAACTGACTCAAGAAGAGATAAAAAATTCAAACAGACCTATAACAAATAAAGACATTGAATCAGTAATAAAAGATAGCCTGGAAAAGAAAAGTCCAAGACTGATGAGTTCATTGTTGAATTCTTCCAAACATTTAAAGGATTAGTAGGAATCCTCTCAAACTCTTCCCAAAAAGTAGAAGAGGAGGCAGCACATTCGGAGGCCAGATGTATTCTGACTCCAAAGCCAGACAAGACAACACAAGAAAAGAAAAAGAACACATCATATGCCTTACGAATATAGATGCAAAAAGATCGACAATTTACCATCAAAGTGAATCCAAACGTATTAAAGGAAAAGGATTTAAAACAGATGATGCATATAAAGTGATTAACTTATCCAGCAGAGAGTATAAACATTTAATAATTACCGGTAGTCATTATTGTCATCAATGTTTCTACTGATGTAATTGTTACTACTTTTTTGTAGTCATGGCAGTGAGTCCAAGCCCAGCACCTATTACGGTTTTCTGTTAATTTGGTATTACTTATTTAAAGACAATTTTATCTGTCTTTGTGTGTGCCGAATACTATAACAAGATCTATGGAATGATGGTATTTTTTACTAGACTATCTACTCCTATAATAGAAGAATCTTTTTTATGTTTTCTAATTCCTTCAAACTAAAAAAAAAAATTCTTCTGCGTATTACTCCCAATGCATGGCTGATGATACAAATACATGGTTATTTGAATAAGTTAATGAACACAGATTCTGAAAATCTGGTTATGCTAGAACACAGACTTTAAACTCAAAATAAGGCCTAGACATTGATAAATATTGGGTTTTTTTTTTCTTCAAACTGTCAATAGTTTTAAGTAATAACATGTTAGAACCCCAGGAAACCACTTGGATATAAATTTACAAAGATCATTGGCCATTATCTTTATTTTCTTGCATTTTCACACATTGCCAGTTACAGCATGACAAACACAAATGCTCAAAAGTGAGGATATGAGAATGGAATAAATTCAGTAAGTCACTGACACAACGTGATACAGGAAGAATAGATCTTTTCACACATTTTTCTGAGCTCTCTTTTTAAGCTTAAAGGATATGTTACTAAATTGCATTTATAAAAAAAAAAAAACCTGAGTAAACTGCTGCATGAAAAACATAAATTAACATCAGGGCATCAAGAGTTAATCATCTTATATTATGAAACATTAAACCAAACAGAATATTCAATTAAGACAGTGCCAAAATTAACTGAATATTCTTTACTTGCCCATAGAAAATTATGCCTGAAGCCACCAACCAACCAACCAACCAACCAACTAAACAAAAAAGAACCTTCAGTTTTCAGCTAATCCTTTTACAAAGATGAAAGACCTTAAAAAGGAGATCATTACTTTAAGTAGAGATTATATTCGAATGCTTCATAAAAAATATTTTTATCAGTTAGGGGTTTTTTTCTTAGCACAATGACTAGATGTTTTTAAATTTACTTTACATATTCTTTTTTAATTTTTAAGTTTTTATTCTAATTCCAGATAATTAACATACAGTGTTATATTAGTTTCAGATGTTACTTTATATATTCTTGCCATACAAAGGGAGGCGCTATGGATATCACTTGTTTTTACTTATAAAATGTAGCTAAAATTTGTGAAAAAGCCTTGTTCTTGCATAAAATGCAAATAAATATACTATATTGTTTTTAGCAATAAAGAGTCCTCCCAAATTTCTCTGTAGAGCGATATGAATCTAATGCACTAGACACTTTAGGAAGCATTTTCTTTCTATTGGCACAATCCTTTTCACAGGTACCTCTAGTATGGACACAGAAAAGTTACTGATATCCTCACCCTATCTTCATTGAAATAATACTTTAGTTCCATTGATAGTTTTAAAATTTAAGGAATTTGTGTAATGAGTGAATTTTTATGCACCAATTCAACTTCCCGTGCATTTTCAAAAACAATATTAATCACATAAATTTTTGAGACTCATTGATAACTTCCTCCAGAGCATACCATAGAAACTCATATTTAATAGAACTCTATTAGATTTCATATCCTGAGACCAAGAATTATGCCTCTAAAGAAGAATATATTCCTCCTTGGAAGGATCATTGTGCTATCTACCCTTTCTCAGGTATATGTTCTCTTTTTATAGTATTTTTTCATGTCATCTATTTGGATTCGAATAGTGTAAAATCAAACACTATCATAAACTATTGTTTATATCTTCTTAAATTTTAAAAACATGTAATTGTTTATAAAACTTTACATTCCTAAGGGGGGTGGGATTATGGACATTGGGGAGGGTATGTGCTTTGGTGAGTGCTGTGAAGTGTGTAAACCTGGTGATTCACAGACCTGTACCCCTGGGGATAAAAATAAATGTTTATAAAAAATAAAAATTAAAAAATTAAAAAATTAAAAATTAAAAATAAAAACACTTTACATTCCTGACTCTTCTACCTTATCCTTTAAGCTTTATGTGAGGAAAACACTTATTTTCACTCATATCACATGCTTCAACCGGTAAGAATTTTAGAGAAAAGCAAAAAAAAAAAAAGTTTGTGCAAACTCAGTTCTTTTATTTCATTTGGAATGTGGCTAATCCAGAAGATAAATTGTACTTACTGCATACAGACGTCATCAAAATTCACACTGTTGGAAAAATTTCTTTTCATTTGGAGATTAAATTTATCTTTCTTAATTCAATTTCCAACAATTAGTTTGGCAATTTAGAGGTTAATGAGAAATTTGGCTGGAAAAATTCTACATGTTGGAAATTAACTTGCAAATAATTCTGATAGGAAAACAAAATACTAAATATCTATTTCAGATTATTATGAGGCATTTGATCCTATCTCCCGTGTAAGTTTTTCTTTATTGAAGTATAACTGACAAATATAATTTAAGATATTTTAAGAGTACAATGTGATAATTTGATAGATGTCTACATTGTGAAAGGATTCCCTATATACAGTTATCAGCACATCCATAACCTCTCCTTTGGCTTTGTGTGTATGTGTGTGTGTGTGTGTGTGTGTGTGAGAGAGAGAGAGAGAGAGAGAATATTTAAGTTCTACTCTCTCAGCATATTTCAATTATGCAATACAGTGTTATCAACTGTAGTCACCATGTTAAACATTAGACACTCAGACTATATTCATCTTGTTAAACATTAGATACTCAGACTATATTCATCTTATATTATTCTTATAACTGAAAGTTTGTACCCTTTTTTTATTAACCTCTCCCTATTTTTTCTGGACTCGGGCAACCACTTTTCTAATCTCTGATTCCATAAATTCAACTTTTTTTTTTTAATTTCACATCAAAGTGATAACATAAAGTATTTGCTGTTCTTTTTCTAGCTTATTTCATTTAGCACAATGTCCTGCAGTTTCACCAATGTTGTCACAAATGACAGGATTGCCTTCTTTTTAAAGGCTGAATAATATTCCATTTAACATGAATATATAAATATATAGATGTCAATATAGATATAGACATATAGATATATATACATCCCACATTCTCTTTATCCTTCATCTGCCACAGGACACGTAAGTCGTTTCATTTCAGGGGTTAGTTCATTCAGAGGTTATACCATTTGTAAATATTTATGCCCCCAACACAGAAGTGCCTAAATATTAAGCAAACGTTAATGGGTCTGAGGAGAGAAACAGACAGCAATACAATAATAGCCAAGGACTTTATTTTGGTTTTATATTCTTCGGCTCTGTGATTTCTGTTTAGGATGTTTATTTTCTACCTCTCATTGAAATTCTAACTTTGTTCATACATTGCTCTTAGATGAGCATCTTTATTGTTTTATTTTATTTTATTTTATTTTAAATTTATTTATTTTATTATCTTTTTTTAAATTGTTTTTATAAACATATAATGTATTTTTATCCCCAGGGGTACAGGTCTGTGAATCACCAGGTTTACACACTTCACAGCACTCACCATAGCACATACCCTCCCCAATGTCCATAACCCCACCCCCTTCTCCCAAACCCCCTCCCCCCGGCAACCCTCAGTTTGTTTTGTGAGATTAAGAGTCACTTATGGTTTGTCTCCCTCCTGATCCCATCTTGTTTCATTTATATTATCATTATTTTGAACCTCTATCAGGGAATCACTTGTCTCTGTTTCATAAAGCTCTGTTCCTGGAATAAGTCAGAGCAAGACAAATACCACACGATTTCACTTATATGTGGCATTTTAGAAACGAAACAAGTGAGCAAGGGGAAAGAGAGAGAGAGAGAGAAACCAAGAAACAGTAGAGAACAAACTGCTGGTTACCAGAAATAGACCATGAGGATTGAGGAGCCCGCTTGTCACAATGAGCACCGGTTGTCCTATGGAAGTGCTGCGTCACTGTCCTGGACACCCGAAACTAACATCACAGTGTTAACTAACTAGAATTTAAATACTTAAATAACTCTGTTTCTGGATATTTATCTTATTCTCTTGTTCGGAACATATTCTCTTTCTTCATTTTCCTTAACCTTCGGTGTGGCTTCCTACACACTAGATAAAAAAGCCTGCTCTCCCCGTTTTCACTGACTGCTCTCACGGAGGAGATGAGTCTCATCAGTCAGCCTGTCCAGAGCTCTCAGCTGACTCTGAGAGGTGACCGAGCCACCTTATTTTGTACTTAGTGACTTCCAGTCATCTAGGGTATGTCTAGACTCATCTGTGTCCTACAGAGGAGGAACACGGTCACCTTCTTAGATAAGAATATGTTAGGAAAGCATACAGTTAAGCCCTGCCTGAAGAAAAACCAGGGGATGGACTTATCCATTTGCTCCCTCTGCGCTGGGCCCACATGCATAGCTATGATGCGGCGGGGAGGGGTGGGCTGAGGGAGGGACACCTGTGCCAATTTACACGTTTCTTTATTCGCTTTGGTCATGCGGGACTTGTGAATGCGAGCCCCTTCGGCTCCTGTGGCTATTAGAGCCAGGAGTTTCGGGTGCACGCTGTTCAGATGGCAGCGGCCAAAGCTGGAGCACCAGATGTGTGTGCAAGTTCCTCCCAGGGAAGTCACTGGTGACTTGGTCTTATTACTGGGGCAAGCTGGGAGGAGAGGGCCAGAGAGGAAGCTGCTGGCTTCACGCTTCTTGAGGAGTGTCACAGCCAGCTCTGAGTTTCTGCTAAGTTAGAGATCTGGCCCTTTGGCAGCAGCTTATAAAGTATGCAGATATACCGGTTTCAGGGGAATCTGGGAGATAGGTGGTTGTGCCTGCTGCCTCTGCCCTGAGCCCTCCTGGGGAGAGCTGTGGTGTGCTAGCACAGCCATTTAAGAATTTCTTTTGTTTGGGGCGCCTGCGTGGCTCAGTGGGTTAAAGCCTCTGCCTTCGGCTTAGGTCATGATCCCAGTGTCCTGGGATGGAGCCCCCCATTAGGCTCTCTGCTCAGCAGGGAACCTGCTTCCCCCTCTCTCTCTGTCTGCCTCTCTGCCTACTTGTGATCTCTCTCTCTCTCTGTCAAATAAATAAAATCTTAAAAAAAAAAAAAAAAAAAAAAAAAAAGAATTGCTTTTGTTTGCCATGGTCTTATGTGTCTCCTGGACATAAGCCCCACTGGCTTTTAGAGCTTGATGTTTGGGAACTTGCCCCTCAGGTGGAAGTCTTTAAAGTTGGGGCTTTAGGTATGAGTCCAAGTACGTCATTCTTCAGGAATAAGTTGGGAGTTGGGCTTTCCCTCAGGATTCCACGTCACTGTGCTGTGTGTGGAGTTGATGGTGAGAGTTTGTCTCAAAGTGGGCATTTTCTATTCATGTAGTGTTTATGAGTGGTTCAGCTTCCTCTCTCAGAGGGACTTTCTCTATCAGCTTATCTATGGAAGGAAGGAAGCTCAAGAGTTTCCTATGTCAATGAACATCTTGGTTAACTTCCCCCCTGTGTAGTTTTAAAAAAGAACTTTCTCCTCTTTAATTTGGAAAGCTTTATCTTATGGGAGAAGAAGATATACAGATTAAGCAATATATTAATAGTCTTATCTAAAATTGAGGGCTTATTCTACAACTTTTAGTAATAATATTTCTCCAGTATACTAAGAATTTAATAAATCATAACTTGTATTTTATTATTATTTTTTAAAAGAGTTATTTATTTACTTTAGCAAGAGTGAGAATACAAGTGAGCGTGGGGGAGGAGCCAAAGGAGAAAGAGAACCTTGAAGCAGACTCTGTGCTGAGCATGGAGCCTGCCGCATGGTTCAATTCCAGGACATCGAGATTACCACCTGAGCCAAAATGAAGAGTTGGCCGCTTGACCCACTGCACCACCCAGGGGTCCCATATTATTATTAATATTCTTACTATTACTGGAGTGGTCACTGCCAAAATAAATAGCTAATAAATGGTAGAGATGGAACTCAAACCCAAACAATCTAGATTATAAAATAAGAGGTCACAATTATAAGGATTGTCTCAGTAGTAATCATGTAGAATATTTTAGAAAGAATAGGTTTTTGGTAGATCTTTTCTCTTAAAAACTATCTGTATTGTGAGAAAATACACTGAAAACTGGTACGGATTTGGATAATGGAGAATCCTGAACACTAAGCTAAGTGGCATTTGGAACTATTGTTTCCATGAGTAGAGGAACCACTAAAGATATTTTTAACAGAGGAAAGGCTTACATGCATTAGTATGTTTCATCTGGAATTGATGTTAATGATGGGTAGGAAATCTTGAAAAATGACACACAGAAGAACAATTAGAATGATACTGAAATAGGCCTATGAGACTCGAAGCATTCACCTTCCAATGTAGCTGAGCAAGTTCCTACTGGGCATAACCCTCTCACAGATAATTACAAAATCTGAGGAAATAAATGAAGCTTAAAGCAACTGGAACATGATCAAAAGAAGACAGATTCTAGAGGGGAGTCTAAATTTGGAAAAAGGGAATGACACTGAGTGAGCAACCATTTTTCTGGCTGTTAGTCAGGGGGCAAGACAAATCTGTATCCGTTGGGGAAACTAAAATAAAACTGGAGATTTTTCTGAACTGAAAAATCAGAGAGACTTTAGAGCATCCTCAGCTACCAGAAACTAATGCAAAGACAGATAAAACCAAATGTGAGCAAGTAATAGAGCAACTGAAATCTCATACATAGTTTATAGGACTGTTAATTGCACAACCAATGTGGGAAAAAATTAGTAGCTTCTAACATTCCTAAATATATATCTAACTTAAAATGTAGCAGTTTCATCATGAAGTATGTATGCAGGAAAAATGAAAACATATGGCTATATATAAGAATTTCAGAGAATCTCATTCATACTAGCCCCAAACGGGGAACATCCTGGGTGCCCATCAATAGCAGAGTGGAAAAGCAAACTTGTCATTAAAAAAAAAAAAGTAACTATGGACACAAACGTCACAGATAAATCTCAAAAGAATTTTGCTGAGTGAAAGGCATCTTACATAAAGTAAATAGATAATAATCCCAATGGCAAAACTAATATGGTCAAAAAAGTCTTAGAACAGTGGTGGCCTCTGAAAGATGAGGGTGAGGACAGATTAGGAAAAAGCGGGAGGACACCTGCTGGGATGATGCTAATGTTTGATAACTTCATAGAAGTTTGTATTACACAGAATTTGTGTTTCACTCTTAGTATTTCTGGATCTCTCTTTCTCTGTGTATGTATACAGCGAGAGAAACAGAGAGAGATAATAAAAGTAATATATATCTTTTAATATACATATCTCTATCTGTATATAAATATTTATATAGCATCTCTATCTATATATCTATATATATACACATACACAACACCTGTATTTGTGTGTGTGTGTGTGTGTGTGTGTGTGTGTGTGTAACATTAAAAGTAAAACTGGAAGGCAAACCTGCATATATATTATATTACATTATTAAATATAGCATTAGAGATATATTACATCAAAAGTAAAACTAGAAAGCAAATACAAATGCTAAATATGCATGATGGAATCTAAAGAACAGTTAGTGCACTGATATTTGCACTTTGACATAAGACTGATGCATGGACCAAAGGATGGATAGACAGATAGGTGATATGCAACTCTAGTAAAATATTAGTGGCAAAAATTGGGCACCAAGCATGTGGGTTTTTATTTCAATTTGATGTATTTTTAGGTTTTTATAATTAAAATATTCTTATTAAAGAATTGATGAGCTGGTAAACCAGGGTAACACTGCTAGTAAATAAAATTAACTACAATATGTTGAAGTTTGCTATTTTACAAATGCTGTTAACTACTCTCTCTCTCCCTCTATTATCTCACTAATAATTACAACAATGTGCAATGGTTATTGTTATATCTATATTATAGATGAGAAAACTGACACTTAAAGCTGTGCATAGAGTTAGAAAGCCAAGTACTCTGATAGGACTCCATGTCAGAAAACCACAAAGCTTTCATCTTTAAATAAAACCACAACACTAGAATTAAAGATAAAGAATTTGTGAAAAGCAGTGAGATACAGTATAGTACTATATTATGTCTGCAATTTAGTTACAGTTCATGAACTTGTAACAGTTTCAAATTTACATGATAATAATGTCAATACCAAAAATAGATATATAGGTTGTAAAAGCTTATGTGTATGGATACAAACAGGTGGAGAAAATTATAAGTTCGATTAAGAACATGCTGAGTAATTGATTTAATTTTGATATCCAAGCAAAGATGTCAATCAACTATAAGAAGTTTTCAAAATAGAACTCAGAAACACACTGAGAGTTCAAAATATGTATTATAAATCACTATATACAAGTAGCTGTGAGAAGACACAAATAAATGGAAAAATATCCTGTGTTCATGGATTGGAAGAACTAATAGTGTTAAAATGTCCTTGTTACCTAAGGCAATCTACAGATTCAATACAATGTTTATCAAAATTCTAACAGCATTTTTCACAAAAAACAATCCTAAAATTTGTATGGAACCACAGAAGATCCCAAAGTGCCCAAGCAATCTTGACAAAAAGAGAACAAAATGGAGGACTCATGCTCCCTGATTTCAAACTATATTAAAAGGCTATAGTAATCAAACAGTATGGTATTAGCATTAAACAGACACATATATCAATAAAATCAAATAGCAAGCCCAGAAATAAAACTCCATATATATGGTCAATTAAATTATGACAAAGGAGGCAAGAATTAATAGTGGGTAAAATATATTCTCTCAATAAATAGTATTAGGACAACTGGACAACCACATGCAAAAGAATGAAACTGGAGCATATATTATACCACAAACAAAAATTAACTCAGGATGCATTGAAGACTTGAATGTAAGACTTGAAATCATAAAACTCCTTTAAAAAAAAAAAATGCACCAAGCTCCTTGTTAATAGTCTTGAAGTGATTTTTTTGGATTTGACTCTAAAAGCAAGGGCAACAACAACCACAAAAAAGACTGAAGTACATCAAACTAAAAAGCTTCTGTACAGAGGAAGAAATCATCAGTGAAATGAAAAGGCAACCTGTTGAATGGGAGAAGATACTTACAAATCATATATCCAATAGGGGATTAACATCCAAAATATATGAAGAACTTATACAGTTCAAGACTCAACACCAAAAAAACAAAGAATTGGATTTTAATAATGGGCGAAGGACCTGAACAGACATTTTTCCAAAGAAGACAGAGATGGCCAACAGACACATAAAAACATGCTCAACATACCTAATCATCATGGAAATGTAAATTAAAACCACCACCAGATAACACCTTGCAGCAGTCAGAATGACTAAGATTAAAATGATAAGAAATAAGTATTGGAAGAGGATAGAAGAAAAGAAACCCTTGTATACTGTTGGTGGGAATGTAAATTGGTGCAGTCACTATGGAAAATAGTACAGAGCTTCCTCAAAAAATTAAAACTAGAACTTACTATATGATCTGGCAATTCCACTTCTGAGCATTTATTGGAAGAAAATGAATACACTAATTCAAAAAGATATATGTTCCCCCATGTTCATTGAAACATCATTTATAATACCCAAGGTGTGAAAGCAGTCTAAGTGTCCATTAATGGACAATTCAATAAAGGAGGTACGGGATGTATATCCAGTGAAATACTACTCAGTCATTTAAAAAAGAATGAAATCTTGTTATTTGCAACAACATGGATGGACTTTGAGAGTATAATGTTGAGTAAAAGAAATCAGACAGCAAAGGACAAATACTCTATGATTTCACTTACATGTACAATCTAAAACACAGAACAAATGAATAAACAAAACAAAACAAAATTCATAGATGCAGAGAACAGACTAATGTTTGCCAGAAGGAAGTGGGGTTGAGGAAAAGGAAACAGGTACAAACTTCCAGTCATAACATGAGTCAGTCATAGGGATGTAATGTACAGGATAGTGAGTATAGTCAATTATATTGTATTACATATTTGTAAGTTGTTAGAAGAATGAATCTTAGAAGTTCTCATCACAAGCAATTTTTTTTTTTTTTTGTAGCACTGTATGGTGACAACTGTGGTGATTATTTCTCAATGTATACAGATGTCAAATCAGTATGTTGTATGCCTGAAACTAATAGAATGTTATACGTCAATTGTATCCCAATAGAAAAAGAAGCTGTTGAATATTTAAAGTTAATGAGATTATCAGAAAGAATTACTTCAATATGAAGAAGGAAGAGAAGAAAATATAAGGTACAGAAAGGCCTTTTAAAAAAGAAAAAAGGAGGGGCGCCTGAGGAGCTCAGTGAGCAGGGCCCCTGCCTTCAGATCAGGTCAGGATCCCAGAGTCCCTCATTGGCTCTCTGCTCAGCGGGGAGCCTGCTTCCCCCTCCCCTCTGCCTGCCTCTCTGCCTACTTGTGATCTCTCTCTCTGTCAAATAAATAAATAAAATCTTAAAAAGAAAGAAAGAAAGAAAGAAAGAAAGAAAGAAAGAAAGAAAGAAAGAAAGAAAGAAAGAAAGAAAGAAAGAAAGAAAGAAAGAGAGAGAGAAAGACAGGAAAAAAATCAGAGGAAAAGAAGCCATGTATGGCCAGTACTTTCTTTACAAGAAACATAACTGTTTTTGACCACCGTGAAGTAATGAATTTGTATCATGCAGATCATAACACTTCCAAGATGTTCTGAAATGTTTGCAGTGGGTACAATCTCAGAAACAATAGAAAAATGACCATTTTAGATCAATTACCTCAAGAATAAGTTATGCCTCGTTTATAAGGTACTATCTTAGAAACTAAGAACACAAAGATGAATACCAATGGATTCCTGAACTAGAACATATTATACTTGAGGGGGGATGAGGAATAAAGAACTAAATATCAATAATATGTTGGATCATGTACCAAGAGAAAGTTATGGGAGTTAGTAAGCATATTCCTTTTTTGAAAGCAAAATCGCATTCTTTACTGTGTAATCCCTAACACAGACTTTCTGCATGTGGTTCTTCATTGTAGAGTTGTTAAGTTTAATCAGATTAATGTAATTTAGAGCATAGGAGTATCAATAAAATAATTTTGAGATTCAAAATTGTAGTTTGCATGTCTCTGACTAAACTCTAGAAATGGAGGTAAAATTTGGTCTATCTGGTTCATTCTGAAATTTGAGGTCCTATTGTTGACACGTTATCTACTGCTTAGCAACAAAGTACTGGGCTAACCAATACTCCTTGCTTTCTGTATACCATTTTGTAGAATTCAGCCCCAGACATAGTATCCTGTAACCACTTTCAATTCTACTTCATCAATGGAATTTTTGGAGTCTCAAGGCAAAGCTTTCTACTGTAGTCTAACAAATGACCTCAATTTTCTTCAAGTTTATTGCCAACTTGTAACCACTGACTCAGCATAACTATTCATCATCCTTTCTTATGATGAGTGAGTTTTCTGAATGCAGTTATCAGCATATAGCAGATTCTATATGACTGCTTCAAGGACTTTTGTAGAGGCTTGCATATGATTGAGAATTCATGAGCTGCTCCACACTTGTGTCTCCTCTCTGGATGTGCAAATTTAGCAAATGATGCAGTGAGCTTTCAAGGGCTGGGTTGGAATTACTTATTGCTCCCAGTTTTCATTTTACCAGAAGCTTAAATGTCAAAAGAAAGTTCTGACCATAGAATCAAATGGCATTAAGGTGAAACACTTTTCTGATAATGAGTATATTTAATTTTTCTAGGGAAAGAGAGTCTTCCCTATTAAAACTAATTGGAAAATTTACATCTGTTATTCCTTTAGCAACTGGAAGCGTATGTCTTTCTAGGGACATTATACTCTTGGATTTTAAGTTTATGGCCAATTTCCCAGATTCCCTTTTTATTTGTCATTTTGAAGCTCCTAAGAGCACAGAATATAATAAAATATTTGGGGGATCACTAAAAGCAACTAAGAAAGAATGCCTATCTTGGTGGAGAAGTGGTATATAAATAATGTCAAATGAGACAGGTATTTGGAACTTTCTAGAAATATCTGTGCTTTCAGTAAAAAGTTGTTAAATAACATCAGAATAATTATTATTTTCTTTTGCAATATTTCATGTCTTCTGTGAGCTCTGATGCTATCATCACACTAAAATCACACTTTTAAAATCCACATATATGCAAAAATCATATAGGTACTGCAAATGTACCTTTCTTTATGATTTTTTTGAATTAACATTTTCTTTTCTCTAGGTTATTGTAAGAACACAATATATAATATATATAGCATACTAAATGTGTGGTAATTATCTGTTTACGTTATTGGTGGGACTTCCAGTCAACAGTATGCTATTAGTAATTAAGTTGTGGGGGAGTTTGGGAATGAAAAATTATATGCTGGTTTTCCACTATGTAGGGAGTTGACACCTCTAACCCCCTCATTGTTTCAAGGGTCAACAGTACATATATTTAACTAAGTACATACATACTCATGTGTGTGTGTGTGGAGAGAGAGAGAGAGAGAGAGGAAGGTAGAGAGAGGACATAACATTAGTTTTGGGTACCTATATTTTATAAACAAATTTTATTAGAGGGAATCGATTTCTACCCTATACCTTTTTGCAGTATAAGGAGAATATGAGTCAATTTGGAAAGAAATTTCTAGTCTCAATAACAAGAAACTTTGGTATGCATGGGAAACTTTCTGTACCACATGAGGGTTAGATCTGTGTTTCCTAGAGCTTAAAAGGAAATTGGTCCCTCGATGTATTGCTAGTTAAAATTTCAGGGTTTTTGTTGCAACCAGGGCATAAACTTTTCAAATAACAGTAGGCTTTGTAACCCTCAGTGTGAAACTTTTAACAGGTCTGTGCCTAATGAACTTTTGTACAGGAGAGCTAAACACAGGAAGCAGCTGGGGAGATTCAATACGTAATGACTGACTTTGCAACCAGATGCTAAACCAGGTTACCAGCACCTCATGGTCTCATAATAGCTACTTTTTGTGGTTGGCAAAGCATTTCTATACTCATTCAAAAATTTTTATTCTGTCTCATCTTATAAAGAATTATTTTGGATGAATAAAATGTCAATGAAACAGTCATGTGCTTTAAGAGCTTAATCTATCTATATTCAAATACACAAATATGTGAAATGTCCTTAAAAATAACACAAAACTCTAAAAATTCACTAATTAGTGAATCCCTCAGAGGAAGAAAACTTGGGAACTTGGAGGAACATTTAGGAAGATTTATATTTTACTGTGGACCCTCATTTAATCTCCAAATTCTATATGCCATGGGTTTATAAAACAAATAATGTTTTACTATAAATTTTGTCTAATCTTTTCCCCTTGTCTGATCTGGTATGCACTTTCTTCTAAAGAGAATAAGGGAATTTGAAGCAAGTTTTCCTTTTCAATTTCATCAGAATGATTTGTTCCCCTTATATTTGTTATTTCTCTTGATACTTTAATTATGTCAAATTCAACCACCGAATACTAAAGACAATGCCTTTGTTTAGCCTGAGTACTTTACATCCTAAAAGAATTAAGAACTTTCATGCTTATAATCGCATATGCCCTATGTTAGCCCCTTAATAGAATCACCTACACACTGCCTACAAAACACGGTGAAAATCTGAGAATATTGAAAATTGCAAGCAGGTTTTAATGGCGTCATTGCAAGAAACAAGAACACATTTTCTAATGGTAACTATGCAAAAAACGAAGCAAAGTGAAGAGGTAATCAGAAGGTTTTGGTTAGTCAAGGTGCATGTATAGCAGATATTAATATGTCCAAATCAGTGAATCCTGCCTATCACTGTATATTTTTATCAAGACAAAAAAAAAAAAAAATAGCTGCAGAGGTTAATAGGAAACTGAAGAATCAAGAGGAAGGATGTAGTTCTGTGAATAGGACTGGTTAAAGTAAAAACCGCGTTAACCATGCTCTTCATTTTATGTTACTTCTTTTTTTTTTAAACATTTAATTTACTTATTTGACAGAGAACACAAGTAGGCAGAGAGGCAGGCAGAGAGAGAGGAGGAAGCAAGCTCCCCGCCGAGCAGAGAGCCCAATGCGGGACTCGATCCCAGGACCCCAAGATCATGACCCGAGCTGAACGCAGAGGCTCAACCCACTGAGCCACCCAGGCGCCCCTTATGTTACTTCTATCCTTTGTCCATAAAGCTAGATTTTTGTTCTTTTTACTTATTTTTTTTCTTTTGTTTTCATTTGCCATTTCAGTTGCACCCCACTAGTGTCTTTGTTACATGCCCTTTAATAGGCATGTATCTTTGCAAAATATATTTTTTTATTTCATGTGTATGATTTTTGATTTGGATAAATGTATTTGCCTTAAATTCATTCACACTTATTTATATCATATATATTAAATTCTATCTAAAGAATATAGAAAGTAGTGTATGCACTAGTTGCAATTTGCCAACAGCTCTTTGTTTCTGGTAGCTCAAGGGTACCCTATGGCGTGTCACTCCCACAGTTTGTTTGTCCATTCCCCTAATGATAAACACATAGATTGCTTTCAGCCATTTGTTAGTATATACTGTGTTTTTTATTTTGTTTTGTCTTTAATATTTATTGATCTGAGAGAGAGAGAGAGAGAGAGAGAGAACTAATGGAAAGGGACAGACGGAGAGGGAGAGAGAATTCCAAGCAGAGCTCATGCTGAGCACGGAGCCCGATGTGGGAATCAATCCCTAAGATCATGACCTGAGAGGAATTAAAGTGTTGGCTATTTAACCAAATGAGCCACTGAGGCACCTCATTCTTTGTTAGTATATATTGTGAGAAATATTTCTATACAAGTTTGTAGGCTTGTGTGAGTTCATATACCTAGGAGTGGAATACAGATTACACCATAATAAATATTGATGTTAAATAGGTACTGGCATATTACTCTATTGTACATTTCTAATTGTTGCCTATCTGATGGCTTTAAAAAAGTGTCTAGTGTTTAAAATTTGCAATTATCTGGTACTAACAAATTGATATACCCCTTTGTATTATAATAGCCAATTAGGATTTCCTTTTTGTTTATCCAAATTATTTTCCTATTTTCCAATTATATATCAATACATTTTTTGCTGATTTAGAGGGATTATTTTTTATTCTAAATATCATTATATGCCAACATAAGATGCACCTTAATTACACATTAAAACATCTCAGCAATTAAGATGGGTCTTATAACATATGAATCTGGCCATTGCTTTTCCTATAGGCAGTACTTTCATATCCAAATAAATTTAAGTGAATGGTTTTGATATTTATAAATAAAAAAAATTCTAAGTAATGGTAGAATGTAGTACCATAACTTATTTAGTAGCATTTTTCCCTTTCTTAGTAGTATATAAAATAATAAAGTATCTAAAAATCAAAAGCTTCTTAAAGTTAGTAAAACAGTTTTACTTAATGGTTTCGTTACTGCACATTTTTTTTTAATTTATCATCTGTCACTTACCTGATATTTTGTGTCATCATTCAATAAAAATCCTTAATTTTGTGACTGTTTCACTATTATATGTATTTGAGTTCTCCTTAGGTTTCCTTTTGCAAACTCTAGATCACATACACATTCTCCTACTACACTTTTTTCTGTTAGTACTGTAATTTTATCTATGTAATTTAGACACAATCTAGTCTACCCAATTAACTTATATGATGCTTTAGGGGAGGAAAAAATTTTCCTCAACACTCTTAGGGTCCTTGGCCGAGTCTGAAAATTAAACTAACAAAGACAATTTGACAACAGAATCGTATACAAATCTACTTACTGTATGTTTTATATGATATAGGAAACTGCATGAGGAAAAAATATCTGAAGAAACAGTTAGACCTATTTATCATTATGCTGCACTTGATGAAAAGTGAACATTCACAGAGAAATAGAATATGTTATAGAATATGAGATAAGTGTACTAAACTGGGAGAAATTTAGGAAGCCTATTTGTTCAATTTTCTCAGTGTCCTTGTGTCTTTGGAGACAAGAATGCTCCTCTCCTGCAGGTAAAGGGAAAGCAAGCAGCTGTATGGGTTTTATGATTTGTTGTGGGAAGGGTAGGGGGAAGGTCTGAGTGAGCTTGTTTCTGCTGTTTTCTCAGACTCCTTCAGCTTAAAATATCCAGTATGCCAAATTGTCATATTCTGGGGTAGCACATCCTCATCCTAGTCAATGCAAAGTAGAAGTAACTATATTTGTTAATGAGCTGTTTATATAGGCATATAGGCAATGAACCAATACTAACTGTGCTATAGATCAAGCAATCCTTCTCATTGAATTATTGTGCCACATTTATTATTTATAATAAAACATGTGACTAACCAATACATTCTATTTTATTTATCTGCTTTTCATTTCCTGCAAATCCACATTAATGCTTTTTAAAAAACAATTGTACATTAGAATCTGATGGAGTCATTCCTTCCCTTAGTTCTTGTTTCTTAGAACTGGACTTAGTTATTAGGACATTTTTTTCCCACACACATACAGACACACACACACACACACACACCATACACACACAACCTTAGAATATGTTCATTTCATTTCCAAAAATATCTTTGAGAAATATGAACTGAGATTGTACAAAAAGTACATTAAAATTCTCTTGCTCCTTCTGCCCATGGGTCCTGTCCCCACGTTACTTAAATAAATTAAGTTATACCATAAAATGTCTAGAGAATTCTTTCTTGACCATTGCAGTCGATGATTCCACATCATTTTTGATGGCCTGTATGGGGAAAGTGACAAAAATAAATACAAGAGCTTTTATGTGGCTTCGTAAGTGTTCTTTACCCCCAGTCTTTGCTCCTTCTCTATTCTTTTCTGAAGAGTACGACCTGAAGAGTACGACCTGAAGAGTACGTCCTGAAGAGTACGTCCTGAAGAGTACAACCCATTGGAGTGTGCCTTACCCAAGTGCTCAGGAGAGAACATCTTGCTCATGGCTACACTACGGGGAGGAACTTGCTCCCACAGCCCATCTAGACACCGGTACCTTGGCTATAATGTGTTGGGCTCAGAAATCACTCTCTCTGTTTTACCAGTTAATACTTGTATTCTTGTTTGGCATGGGACAACCCTACGTGTCATTGGGAAGGCTGCTGATCTTGATCCCCATGTAAGATTTCCTCCTGATAACCTGGTAAGATCCCTTGAGGAGCATAAAATCCAAGATACATCTGACTGGGTTCTTCCTGAAAGGAACCATCAGGCCCATTACCCAACTGGGGCATTCTCTCAAAGGTGGACCACTCCCTTGGAACTGGATCATGGATAAAGCTCATGAGAAAGTGGCTGGGATTAGATTGGATGTCTACACTTTTTTTTTTTTTTCTTCATGTCTCTCACTTGTCCTTACCCGTGGGCTACTGGGCATTCTTGGTCCTGCTCTCAGATTAAAGACACTTCTAGCTTAGATATATGACACTTAATTGATCTAAAATAGCTGCCCCTTCTCAACGAAGGCCAGAGCTCCCCCTCATTGCTTACAAAGGTATTATTATTGGTCCCCAAATATATTAACTCTCAAAACTGAAAGATGTAGCATCAATGTTTGTGGCGTTCAGTTCATCCACCAGCACCTACTGAAGCCTACAGTGTGGTAGGAAAGGAAGGAAGGTCGATATTCCTTCTCAAGTATTTTTTTTTTGAAGAGTTCATTTATTTATTTGACAGAGATCACAAGTAGGTAGAGAGGCAGGCAGAGAGGGGGTGGGGGGAAGCAGGCTCCCTGCTGAGCAGAGATTCCTGATGAGGGGCTCAATCCCAGGACCCTGAGATCATGACCTGAGCTGAAGGCAGAGGCTTAAGCCACTGAGACACCCAGGCACCCCATCCCTTCTCAAGTATTACAAAGGTGTAAGAATGGTCTAGAAGAATGATGCCTCCTGCCACTCTGAACTTTCAGCAGGAACTTTCAGCAATATTCTTGATGGGATGCCATTTGGAAGCTGAGAGGGATTTTGATAATGAACTCCTAGGTGATACATCTTCCTCATTTTGTGGGATTTAACTATGGGATCGACCTCCTCAGTCCCAAAGGATTCCCTTTTGGGCTGTCTCCTAACACATTGGAGTCAATTTGGATTTAAAGACAAAGTGCCAAACCTTAGCTCCCACCCCCAAATAATAAATATTCCACCCCCTAGTTAACAGCTGTCAATAAAAAATAGAAACCCACCCCCTAGGGTGTGCACCTCTCTCTTGAGCTAGCCTGCTCTCAGATCTCGAGAGTGTACTTCTTGCTTTAATAAACTCCCCCACTTCTTTTACTCACACTCTGTGCTTCATGTCTGTCCTTGCATTCCTTCCTGTGACAAAGGAATCTTCAGGGATTCCTTTGGGTCTAGCTGGGTCAAGGCCTCAGTGCTGAGGGTCTCCCCTCTTCACCCAGCAACATCATTTTGGCATCCTTAAAAGGGTAACAGCGAGTTGAAAGGCTCTCCTCACCAGTGACTCTCCAACTCTCGCCTTCTTTGTGCTGAGGAGTTGCTTTCACTGTTCTCCTTTGTTTGACTTTTTCTTTCTGCTCTATCTGGGAAAAGGCCTAAGAAGGAAACAAAAACCACTGGTTCATCAGATTAAATGCAGTCTCAGTGTAGGGGAGACTTCTCCCATCTCCCAAGGAAATGCATGTTAATTAAAAGGAAGAACGGGCCGGGGCTCCCTCTTCAGGAGATGTGATAGGCCTAAGAGGTTGACATGTTGGGAATGCTCACCTGCACCAGGGATGATAGTTTGATGGTTCCAGGGAGATGTCCCTGGGGCACAGACTTTCTATTGTGATGCACTTGGGGCCAGCAGGGATACCTCTATCCCAGGTCTATCTTTACTCTAAATCCTCAATCCCATATAACATTCCCTTGTGTTGGGTCCATTATCAAAGGAACGAGACTGAGACAAGGTTATGCAAAGTCTTATTCTATGCCAAGCATTAGAAGTTAGACTGACCGGCCAGGGAAACGAGGCTGAGATAAAGTAAAAGTTATGTAAAGTTTTATTCTATGCCAAACATTAGAAGTCAGACTGACCGGCCAGGGCCGCCTCCGAAGAGAGCGAAGCCCCTTGGTCTTACAGGCTAGTTTTTATAGGGCACAATCGCAGACATCTGCATATGTGGCTTTGGCTGATTGGATGTCTCCTACCTGTGTGTTTTAGTAAAGGTTACCTGGAACCGATACTAGTAACTGTTGAGGCGTTTATTAAACAAGAAAATGGCCTTGTTTTAGGTATGTGTTTTAGTAATAGTTACCTGGAACCGGCCTTGTTTTAGGTGTTGTGTTTTAGTAACAGTTACCAGGAACCAAGAACAGTAACTGCTGAGGCTTTTATTAAACAACAAAATGTCTACCTAGGCAACATGGAGTCACTATGGCTAAGTAGGCCCAGGCAGGCCCTAGGGGGTTAACATGTTTTAACATGGAATCCACCCCAACACTTGGGATCTATCTTGAGAAACTGGCTCCAGTTTGACCCTGACACTTTGAATACTTCCTTCCCAAGTCTGCTTCTCTCATGACATTGTTGTCCTTAATATAAACTAGAGGCGGGGAGGGAAAACTGACCAGAAAAATGGACTGAAATCCGAGCTGGCCAGGTCTTTATGGCCTTATACTCAAACCCTGATCTCTCCATACTCCTTTCGGGGGCCTGAGAACACCCATCTCCTCACCTTCTACTATCCACCCAATCATCATCAGATTAGCTACCTCAGACCCTTCTACTTCTGTTAATCCACCACCTTGCCTGTGTTCTGTCCTATTTTCTATGGGACCCCCCCACGCCCTTTGTCTCTCACACCTCCCTCTGTACTAAGACACTCTTCTTTTTGTTTGCTTCTCCTTTTGTGTGTCAGATCGGCAATATATCTTGAGAGGACTGGATGAATGTTGCCTGGCTCACTGTATGGGTTTTCTCCCTCATTCATTTCCTGGGTTACTCACTATGATAACTGGAGCCAATCTTCTGGGTAGTCTACCTTACCAGGACTCTGAGGAACATTCCCAAGCAGCTGCTGAAACTCCTTTTGTTTCAGGGAGGTTCTCTGTCTTTTAGAGGTTCCAACTGAAGGAGGTTCAAACTGAAACAGCTCCCAAATCAGCATAAAGGGATCAAAGGGCTCCTTGGACTAAAGCCACCTCCTTCATATTACCCCACAGGTGCCCCAAGTAAAACTGACAGTGGAAAATAAACTGATGTCTAGTGGGCACAGGTGTAACACATTCTGTATCAAAGCTAATTCAAACTTCTTAGTTTAATGAAGATAGGCAGGTGTTCAGAGTTACTACAATTAAATATAAAAGGTTTTTTACCAAAGTTTACTGAAGGTAAAATAAGCTCATTTTGTCTTTGTTGCAATTTTTCAGCAAAAAAATGGCTTAAAATGATCGTTAATTTTGTGTCTTACAGAATTCACATGGATAATTGTTAAGAATGAGCACAGTGAATAAATAAAAAGTTTTCTAGGAAAAAGTTTTAAATAGCTTTCAAAATCTTTGGTAACCTGAAACTTTAAGATTTTGCTAAGTTAAATAAAAAATTGGGTTGAACTTATTGGATATCCAAGTCTTTCCCAAATAAGATAAAATACTAAAGCACTAGTTATTGAATATAGGCTTGTGCTTTCGGCTTCTTCTCATGGAGAAACTTCAGTCTGTTGGTTAAAGCATAAAGCATACTTTATGCTTTACTGAAAGATTGTACTATGGGAAGACATGTTTTTAGAAATTATGAAATGTATTCATATACTTGCCAATCTAAAGAACTCTGTAGTAACAGACAGTTCATAATCGGTTACTACTTAATTTTCACTGGAGACTAATTTCATTGGGGACTTAATTTTCACTGGAAACTTAATTTTCTAAACTAAAATGTAATTAAGACTGATGGAAATGATAAGTAAAGTAATTCTGTATGTAGAAAGTAGGCAATGTGTAAGGAAAGTATAAGAAATGTAAATACATTTTGTTCAGGGACAAAGAAAGTAATTGTGTCCAAAATGAGACTGGTTATTTAGAAAGAAAAGACCAAGGACAAATCTGAATGCAAAAGAAAGCCACAGAAGGTTTGTGAAGGGAAATCTTTGGAAAAGAATTTTATATGTTGTCAGAACTAAGATTAAAAGTACACAGATATATGAATGAAATTCTATTTTCCTCTCTGTTAAAAAGACAGTCTGCTCTTGATAAGAAATTATAAAGAAAGTTTTTTTTCTTCTTTATCTGCCCAGAAAACCAAAGCTTCTGTGTTTTGTCTTATTGAGGAGAAATTCAAAGAAATTCTCAGAAACTTTTGTAATCTGATACTCCCTGCATGCTCCCTTCCCTTTGATTACTAAGTATATAATCACCAGCTTCACACTGCAAAAAGTAAAGTTCTTTCTGCCCATGGATCCTGTCCCCATGCTACTTATATAAACTTATTAAGTTGCATCATAAAAAAAAAAGAAATTCTGTTGTCCTCTCCATGACAATAATTTATTACTCTATCTTGCAGATCTTCTTTTAAATCATTTCCAAATAGGTCATGGGAAAATTTGATATTTTGCTGCATTGTAAAATGATGCTTTATTTTATATTCTATTTTCTAGATGTGTATTGATAATATTGAAAAAAATTTCATTATGTTCTTCAAATTGATTTTTCCAGCAAAACTGCCTTAATTCACTATTAGTTTAACTAGTTTAAATAGGTTATGTGTTGATTCTGTTTGACATCTCATATTATTAACTATACCATCTCTAACTAAGAAGAATTTTATTACTTCCCTTACAACTGCTAAGCCCCTTTTTTGTTATATTATTTTGATATTAACATATTGTATAGTAGCAATGAAGATACTGTCTTTTACTGCTTTTTTCCTCCAAATTACACGGAAAATAGCTAAAATTCCCTTTTTAAGTATGATATTTAATGTAAGTTTTTGGCAGTTAATCACATTGAAAAATTGCTTGTTATTCCTAGTTCTCATTTTCTTATACAAATAAGCAATGAATAAAAAATAAATGATGAAATTTTTCACATTCTTTTTCTTCTTTTCAGATATAATCAAAGATCCTGTTTGGTCAATTATAATGAATTACATTGTTACAATTTTTATATTATTACTGGGAAATAGATCAGACATACAAATGAATGTATGCACTGTGTATTTAAAGTTAAAAAAAATAAAACAAAGGTCGTGCTTCTAGTAATGGCAGAGTAACTTCTATTTAACAATCATCTCTCCTACAGATAAAATTTATGAACTCTTGACTAGATATTCACTAACGACTGTCATTGAAGAACAAAGGAAAGAGAACAGAAACTGAAAGTTATTTGACTCTTAAAAGAAGGGAATAGTAGGAGAAATCTATGTTTATATTTCCCTTCAGAGAGTGCAATCTCCATCCCATTCAATGCAAGAGAGCTAGAATTTAAATAACAATTGTAGTCTTTTTGGCTTGAGAGTTGTAGTAGGAAGTTTGTGGGTATGGGAAACTCACAGCTGTAACCCCAAAAGAAAAGACTCACAGGGGTGAAGCCCTGAAATGTGCATGTAAACTCCATCCAAATCTTTGTCCCCTGACTGGATTTTTAAGGGAAATTTCAAGGAACTCAATGATAAGCAACAGATGAAAAGCTAAAAGGGCTTAGAGTGTTCAGCTATTGACAAACAACCAGATTTCTCAATCTGAAGAACACAAAAAATACTGATAATATTAAGCACAACCTTAGTGATCTGTAAGACAATATAAAGCAGTCTAATATTCATGGGGATAGTAGAGTGAGGCACAATAAATGTTTAAATAAATAATGACAGAAATGTACCATAGTTGATGAAAATTAAAAATTTTTAGAGATATAAATATAAAAAGAAAATACACACCAAGGCACTATAGTTATATTGCTGGCAACCAAAGATTGATTATAAATCTTGGGAGTTACAAGAGAAATGGTACAATACATATAGGGCAACAATAATATGATAATATGCAATGATGAGCTAACTGCTCATTAGAAGTAATAAAGGACAGAAGACAGTGGAATAACATCATTAAAGTTCTGAAATTAAAAAGTAGAAAAGCTGTTAATCCCAGATAGATAACTAAAACTATACTTCAAAAAATACCAAAAAAGTTAAGGTCATTAAAAAAGAATTTATCATCTGCAAATTTGAACTAAAAAAATATTAAAGTCATTCTGGATGAAGAGAAATGACACCAAAAGGAAATGCAGATCCACAGAAAAGAAGGACTATCAGAAATGACAAATATGTGAATAAATGTGAAATTTACTACATATATTTCAAAATTTTGTTTGGAATTTTATTTAAAGCAAAACTCGTAACACAATAATATGCAGTTTAGGATGAATACTGATATAACATAGAGGGAAATGACAGCATACAGGATGATATAAACGGAAACAATCCAAATGTTCATCAATAGATGAAGGAATAAAAAAAACATGGTATATACACACAATGGAATATTATTCAGCCTTTAAAAAAGAAAAAAGAAATTCTTCCATTAGTGACATCATAGATGAACCTGGAATGCATTATGCTAAGCAAAATAATTCTGTCACAGAAGGAAAAATACTGCATGATTCCACTTGTGGGAGCTATCTAGAATGGTCAAACTCACAGATCAGGGAATACAGCAGTGGTTATTGGGGGATGGGGAAGGGAAGTTCAATGGGTGTAAGTTTACAGTTATACATGATAAAAAAAATTCTAGAGATCTGCTGTAAAATGAACAAGAGCTTATAGTTAATGATACAGTGTTGTGCACTTGAAAATGTGCGAAGAGGTAGATCTCATGTTCAATGTATGCCCACCATAAAGAAAAAGACATATGAAATCATTTGGGGTTGATGGAATTGTTTGTTCCTTTGGTTATGGGGATAGCATCACTGGTGTATGACCATGCCCAACTCACCAAAATGTATCCATTAAATATGTGCAATTTTTATATATCAACCATACGTTAATAAAGCTGGAAAAAAATGGTACTGCTGCAAATTTATAATATTTTACATAAAGTCATCCATTTGAACTCTAAGTAACTGTGGAAACCTGAAGATATATATCGCTATCATCATAGCAACAATTAACATAACAAGGCAAAAGGCAGAGCTTTTCAGATTGGGTGTGAAAGTTAGAAACCAGTGCTTTCTAAAAGAGACAAACAGCTCTCCTGAAAGTAAAAAGATGAAGAAATATGTACTATGAAAGTAGGAAGCATAAAAATGCTGAAAGGGCTTTATTTTTCCATGCACACGTTCCCTTTTGACTTCCTGCTTTTCTCTCCCTTGCTGTCCTCCATCCTTCTTGCTATTTTTTCTTCCGTCTGTCATAATTCAGAGCGAAGTTACTAGTTAAGCCAGGCAAGGTTTGAGGCTATGTGTCCAGGTCAAGGTCAGGGGCCAGTCACCTAGAAAGGAGTTTCAAAGCTTTGCAGGGTTAAAGAGGGTCTTCGTATAGGAATGGAAAACACTCACAAGAAACATGCAGGGGCAAGCTGAGTAGGATATCCATGCAAGTGGTGGCAAAAGTCCCATGGTAGGTTTCCAAGCAAAAGAAGAATGTTTTCCAAGCATGGGTGACGGATCACAACAACATGACTTACTATACTTCCCAAATGATGGGACACAGAGAAGAGGAGCCCGTAACTTCTGTAGTTATGAAAAACTAGAAAGAGAATCTTTCAGAAGCCGAAGAACTATAGGGTCATGGTAAAAGATAAAATAATATTACCAAGATGGAAGGTTCTGATAAAAAATATCCCTAAATTTATAGTTTTTCAGGATCCTGGGAATCTCTCCAATAATGGGAGTTTTTATACTATGTACGATTTTTTTAGGCTTTTTAAAGAGAGACTGTTTTCTCTTTATTCCCAAAGCCCAATATTTCATGTATTTAAGATGTATATATGTCTAGTTCTTAGGACAGTTCTGTCATATGCGGCAGCCAGGAAATCGCCTTCTATAACTAATATACATAAGTTTCAATTTTTTATTCATCTGCGCATCCATCCATTATCCACACAAAGAGTCAATATATATTTATGAAGTACTTACTCTATTAAATCACCACGATAGGCAACAAAGTATAAAAAGATGAGCACTATTTTCCCTTGACATATCATTCTTGAGAACACTCAGGGTATCAGTGATAAGTACAATTTTGTTTGATTCTAAATCTGTCTAGTGCTGTTCCATGATATAAGAACCTTTAAAAAAACATTACAATGCAATTTGGTTACTATCATTTGGTTACCCACTGCTTTTGTTGTTACCATTTTTCGTTCCTCTCTAGTATTTAATTGCCTATGTTTGCTGCTATCACACTTTCCTCCTCCCATTTTCCCACTCCAATCAGGCAACCAGCTCTATCAGTTGAAAGACCTTTGTCAAGATTGCCAATATACCACAACGTTGTTGCATCCTTGATCAATTCTGAGCTCCAACTTGACTAACCCACTGGCAACATTCCACACTACCCTCTTGTGATTTCAGGACATTGTTCTCTCTTGATTATTCCTTTGCCCTTTTTTCAATGTTTTTTTTGTTTTGTTTTGTTTTTGTTTTTGTTTTTGTTTGGCTAGATCCTTCTTGTCCCCGTCCTCTATATGTAGGGCACTAACTTCAGATGCCTTTTCTTCCCAGAAAATCTCATTCAGCCTCCTGAAATTAAATAACATCTAAATGCATGGTTCACAGATTTTCATTTCTTTTTTTTTTTTTTAATTTATTTATTTGACAGACAGAAATCACAAGTAGGCAGAGAGGCAGGCAGAGGGGGGGGGGGGAGCAGGCTCCCTGCCGAGCAGAGAGCCTGATGCAGGGCTTGATCCCAGGACCCTGAGACCATGACCCGAGCTAAAGGCAGAGGCCTCAACCCACTGAGCCACCCAGGCGCCCTACAGATTTTCATTTCTAACCCAGATAACTCACATAAACTTCTTTTATAACCAATTGCCTATTCAACTTTGCTATTTGAATATCTAGTAAGCATTTCAGTATAATATATACTAAACAAAGTCCAAGTCTTCCTCATCTCTGCTACCATAAACCATACCCGTCCCAACTGTAAAAGATATCAACACCATCCTTCAAGTAGTTCAAGCCAACAACCTCAGAATCATTCTTAATTCTTCTCCTTCTTTCACACCCACCTTCTGTATCAGAATATCATTTTAGTTCTGTCTTTAAAATACATCCTGAAACTATGTAACTCTTGGTAAGTAGTAACTAGATAATATTGAATTCCTAAGTTGGGCATGAAGTTCAAGTCCTCACTGTGAAACTATGTTGAGTAAATCAAAGTACTTGCCCTCAAAGACTAACTGAGGAGAAGAAATAGAGAAAGGTATAGATAGAAATAAGACGCTTATAGGAGTTCAGAGGAGACGAGGGTTAATTTGGGGCTGGTCAGCTTTCATAGTAGTAATGAATTTGAACTTAACCTTGAGGAAGTGTTAAGTATTATACAGCTAAAAATAGGGGAGAAACATTCCCAGGCTGTGTAAACAGCATGAATAAAGGCGAAGAGGAATTTGGCACTTAGCATGTTTGAGAAACGCTAAATGACTCAATGTGATTAAACTATAAGGCGCATAAGACCACTTGAAACTGGTAAGGTAGTTGGAAGTTAAATTCTAAAAGTCTGTTGTGAAATACTGGCTAGCAAGAAATAAAGAAACTTCTTCAGATAGGGGACAGCAATTGAGTAGACAATTCCCTTTTAAGAAATAATGCTACGTGCTTGTTCATAAATTCTGATACCCTCAGATGAAAAGTATTTTTTTCTACATTGTTTTCCCTTTGATTGAAAAATCGTATTTTGCACTCACTTGCTACTCCTTTACTCCTGATAACTCCACAACTATCATGCCTTTCAGTTTTGTGTTTCTTATAAAACTAGTCCACTTTGGGCTGACCACTGTTTTTTAGTTCTTTTTCACTATCACCCCTAAATTCAGCAAGAACTGTCTCTATCTTACACAAATAACATTGAAACCTCCTTTGGACATTGTTCTAGAAAGAGATATTTTATAGTTTTTCCATGGCTGAGTTGTTAATTTCTTACATCTCTCACATGTAGATAAAACTCCCCTTCATACCTATCAACGCTGAGAGCTAGAATGCAAACAATGTACTACTGTCGGAAGAGATTGTGAATTTCCTTTAAAATTATCCACCTCGACTAACCAAACATTTCAAAAGTTTGGAGAGAATTCAAATTTCTGAACTAAAGGTAAAAATAATTCCAATATTTTATTCCATCTGATCTTCACCTCTCCAGTGTCTTGGTTGTTTCATCTTCTAGGATTCAGATATTTTGATTCTCCCATAAACAGAAAGTCTTAATAGTAACATATTAAGTAGACACAAATCTTTCTCAAAACTGAGGATCTAGGAGCGCCTGGATGGCTCAGTGGGTTAAAGCCTCTGCCTTCAGCTCAGGTCATGATCTCTGGGTGCTGGGATCGAGCCCACATTGGGATCTCTGCTCAGTGGGGAGCCTTCTTCCTCCTCTCTCTCTGTCTACTTGTGATCTCTGTCAAATGAATAAATAAAATCTTAAAAAAAAAAACAAAACTGAGGATCTAATGTTGCCAAAGGACACTTACTGATTTCAATATTAATATTTCTAGATTACAAGTTTTTAAAAAGATAGATGTCTATTGCATGGGCACTATCTTCACAGTCAAAGTGTATCAGCTTACATAATAAAGAGTTGCCTTTATTCAAGGCCGTGTTTAGACAGTGTAGTCACCGTCTGGAGTAGTCAGGGGAAGCACTCACACACTGAAAGAGTCACAGACACAAAGCAAAGACGTATGAACCAATGTGAAATGGACAATGATAGAAAATGATTGAGGGAGCGCAGAAAAGTGTTGACCAATTTAACAAGGAGAGACTGAAGATGATTTCACAGAGTAATAATCTGAACTGGGTGGGTCTGGAAGTTTTGTGCGCACGTGTGTGTGGAGTGGGGCAGGGAGGTGGAGTAAGTAAGTGAGGTCAAACAGGAATGCATGGGACAAATGGGGCGTATTTAGGAAAAACACACAGTGAGGCATTTATAAACAGGATGTGTTAGGAAAAGTCTAGGCAGCGGCGCTGACTGTGGATCAGCAATTAGGAGCATGATATGCCATAAGCAAGAATTCCAACACCATCCCAAAAGCAATTAAAAAAGCACTGTAAGTTTTAAAGCAATGAAGAAGAATAACTAGATTTGTGATATAGAGTGTTGCCTCTTATGGCAGAAGCAGGTGTTTTCAGTGGAGGCTGGAAAGATCTATGAAAATGCTAAGGCCATGGAGAGTATCGCAGCAGGAGCTCAAGTATGACAAGTCAATAGCTGGAGATAAGTTAAATTGAAAAGAATTTAAAAGAAAGATCCAAATAGCATATAATGCCAAAAAATCTGGAAGACATGAAACAATCTGTGAATATTTGCTGAAAAAGCTAATTGGTTAAAAGATAAAATAGAAGGCAAACCGGTTATTTCCAAACAAGCAAAATCGGTGTATGATGGTGTCATTGGTGATAGAAGTTCAAGTGAAAGAATCTGTATGAAGGTATATAGTGCAAAATAGAAGAAAAGAGAAAGAGAGTGGAGAAAATACAGACTTGAGATATTTTGGAGATATGTTTACAGACTTGAGATATTTTGGAGATATGTTTGGTCAAGTTTCTTAATTGTAGGACCTAATTTATAAATAGCAGGCTGAATTTTGCTTAATGTCAGTAAAATTTACCATAGCGTTTGAATCTGTCAATGTAGTTTTTAAACAAAAGACTACTTTGAGCACATATATATAGAACTTTACAATAAATGAATACTCAAAGAAATAAGATTACATCAGTATTTCAATTCTACCTCAGTACATAATTCTCTGATATTGGTCAAATTCTTTGTTTAGGCTTGGGGTGCCTGGGTGGCTCAGTGGGTTAAAGCCTCTGCCTTCCACTCAGGTCATGATCTCAGGGTCCTGGGATAGAGCCCCGCATTGGGCTCTCTGCTCAGCAGGGAGCCTGCTTCCCCCTCCCCCCTCTCTACCTGCCTCTCTGCCTACTTGTGATCTCTATCTGTCAAATAAATAAATAAAATCTTTAAAAAAAAATTCTTTGTTTAGGCTTAGTTTCGCCATCCATACAGTAGGGAAAACAATTCTTACCATGTCATTGAAAGGAATAAATGACATTACATGTGGGGTGCCTGGGTGGCTCAGTTTTTAGGTGTCTGCCTTTGGCTTCGGTCATGATCTTAGGGTCCGGGGATCTAGCCCAGCATTGGGCCCCCTGCTCGGCAGAGAGTCTGCTTCTCCCTCTCCCACACCCCTCTGCTTGTGTTCCCTCTCTCACTGTGTCTCTCTCTGTCAAATAAATAAATCTTTTGAAAAAAAAAATTACATGTAAAACTCTTAGCCAGTATGTCTAACACAAAATAAGTACTCATTTGATAATATTTATTACTCATAATAGAAAAGACCTTGAAAGATCTCTAAGTAAATTCTTATTGATATTTCCCAGAACATAGCTAAATCATACTGGGAGAGTAAATTTTTCTCTATTGGAGAAACTAGAAAAAACAAACAATATTTTACAAGTGTTTCTTTGGGCAATGGACTTCATTATATTCCAAATTATAACCTTCCCTATCACCAAACAATACTCTTTCAGTGAACACTCAATAAATCACAACTCACTTTCTTAAAAATGTGAATTCCAAATTTAGTTTTTCTTCTTTCTTAATCTTTTCCATAGTATTATTTTACACGCATATATGCCTCATTATTTCTACTATTCCTCAGAGATTAATTCCCTAGGATCATGGTCTTTGTTCTCTCGCCTTCTCCTACTCTTTTAACAAGATTCTGTAAACCTTTATAGCTGTAGTTTATCCACACTTCCTTTCGCACAATCCTTGCCAACTGGCTCCAAAAGTGTTTTTCTATGGCGTGCTCAGAGACTAGGTTTTGCTGTGTCTCAAAATTTGAAAACCTCCCTGTGAAATATATCTTAAGTTCTAGGTGGTCAAGAATATATTTTCATATCTAAATGGAATTTCTAAAATTTAAATTAAAGTTGGTCATTACAGAAGAGAGAAAGGTGATTATATCAACTTCATCTGCTTCTTAGAAACTGTTAATATTATTTAAAAATAGTCTGTTTCTTTTGCAGTGTTTACAACCCTGCCTGACTCAATGGCTCCTTTAAAAAAAAAAATACCCTATAATGCTAATTCTATTATTCTAAAGTTAAATTAAAATATAATGTAGGCTACCCACATGCATAATTTTTAAATAATAGTAATGTCTATTCTAATATAATGGAGGATAAAAGGAAAATAATTTATAATTAAATTATATGAAATTTAATATTTAAATGCTCACATGTAACCACACTGGGAAACAAAATAGAGTGGCCAAATATTTTACATAGTTGTTATATGAAAAATAGTATTAGAAGTATTTCCAATAATCGAAAGTAGTTGAACACAGAGAGAAGAATGGTGCTTGATGGGATGAGGAGATATTGGTCAAAGGGTAAAAAACTTCCGTTATCCAAGATGAATGAGTTCTGGAGGTCTAACGTACAGCATCGTGACTACAGTTATTAGTACTGTATTGTATAACTGAAAATTGTCGAAAAGATAGATCTCAAAACTTCTCAACATACACAGAGACAACTATGTACAAGTGTTATTTAGCTTGATTGTTCTTTTCACAATGTATAAATATATAAAAACATCAAGTGGTACCTCTTAAGTCTACACAGTTTTTATATGTCAAACATATCTAAATAAATTTATTTTAGAAAGAAAGAAGTAATTCCAATAAAAAAGATTGGTATCAGAATAAGAACTATTGTTTTAACAAGTTAATAATGGACCAGAATTTCTTGTATATGGTAACAGAAAGAGAAACAATTTCATTTTAAGTTGGAATAAAATGGGGTGCCTGGGTGGTTCCATCAGTTAAGTCCTTTCAGCTCAGGTCATGATCTCAGAGTCATGGGATCAAGTCCCACATTTGGGGGGGGGGGGGCTGCTCAGCGGGGAGTCTGCTTCTCCCTCTGCCCTTCCTTGCTCAATCTCTCTGTTTCAAATAAATAAATAAAATCTTAAAAAAAATAAGTTGGAATAAAATGTTAGAGCAAGTTAAGAATTTTTAAAATAGAGAAACCAAGAAATATTGTGTTATTATAAAGGACCTTATTGATAGCGTAGTGTCTGCATAATTCTGTATGTTATGGTATGGCATATAAGTGATACAGAAAACAAGTCTTCTTTTGTGAATTCTGAATTCTCACCACCTGTCAAAACAAGACATTTTATTCAGACTCTAGAACTTGAAAAAAAAAAAAAGAAAAATTTATCGTAATTGATTAAGAGTAATAGAAGATGAGTTGGAAAGGAAAAGTAAACAAAGAAGGTATAGAAAGTGAAGTCCTCTGAAGACACTCCTGAAGACTAAAATAAACAGGCAACCCCAAGGAAGTAAATATTTCAATATGTAATGTTTACATCATATATTTGTAATAGTACAGTTTTTCAGTATATTATAATTTACCATTATTTACATTTCTTATTCTCTTATATAAATAGTATTTTGCTCAAATTATTAAAATTGTTATTCATACTTAAGTGGGATTCCATGGGTAACTATATGAATGACTAAGAAGACATTCAAAGTCATGTTAAAATTGGGAGAATTTCATGTTGTGAGACCATTCCACTAAGTGCAGGGGTGCCCCACCAATAAATATGGCAAACCAAATGGCTTCTGCAGATTTAAAAATGCTTTCTAGAAGAAGGGTATCATCACCCATACTGAGTTACAACTGTAAGAGATATCTTCAGCTCCTTTCTGAGATTTATAACATGGAACATTTTTAGAAGAACAGGGAAAATATGGATGAATCTACTATAAAAAGGCAATAAAGCATCTTTTTTTTTTAAATCCGACAAGAAAAGTTCAATTCCAAATTTCCACTTATAAATCTATGATGTTGGACAAGCTCATTTTCTTCACTGATGCTCAGGTCCTTGTTTGCTTGAGGTTTTCCTCGTTTTAGCACTAAGAGACCCAGGTCACAGGAAACACTTCAGCTAAAAGCAAATCAAGATGATTAGCTGGTTACCCTAATTTATCCTATTGGCAAAATAGGATATCTCATTAGGTTTTTATGAAGTTGAGTTGGAAATGAAAAAATATTCAGACAGTACTTAAAGCAGAGTCTAGCACCTACAGAGGAAAGCTCAATAAATTACAGATATTATTATTTGATCCTAAATAGACAGTGGAGTGAAATAACCTGGAAAGTGAATATAGGCTTCAATTTCAAAGCTAAAATCTCAACTTGCAGTTCCTGCATATTGAGTACTTAACATCTAGCCTAAACAATAAAATCAAAGGAACAACAATGATAAATGATATTCAATAAGTATTCTTATATGTAGCAGAAATTCTCTTGAAGGGTTTATTTCATTTTTTTTTTCATAATTTTCTTATTTTTCCCATTAAAACAGACAGCAATGTGAATATTTGCCAAAGATCACAGTTAGAAAACAGAAATGGGATACAAAACTTCACATTGATCTGACCCTCAATTTTTTGCTTTTAAGCAGCCTGCTCAGTGGCCTCATTTAAAGGTAAAGGAAATTATAAAGGTATTGAAATGAGAACCAAATTTCTCAGATCATAGTACTAAAATGTTCAGTTTCCACATCACACTAAATTATACACTTACACTACTTGTCAAATGCACCTTGCTGGTGAGCTTGAAAGAAAAGAAAAGAAGTTATTGGTGCAGAATCATCACACAGGATGGAGAGGACTCTTGGATTCAGTGACTCTTAGAAAGTATTACCTATCAATTAAATCCAAGTGTTTCAGTTTGTACTCCATTAGTAGCAGGGTCTGCGAGAGTCAAGGGAGAGTGTTTAGCTTATTTAGGTGTAATCTCAAGCAACACCAAGAGGGAAGAAGGAACAGAAGGCAGGAAGAGCACAGCCAATAAAGAATGCACTGACAAGACCATTATCATGAGGGAACGGGAAACTCATCCTGCCAGGGAGCTCAAGGAACCAGAATAGAACATGATATTCAAGAGTTGTCCAGCCCAAAGTGAGGAAGCGGGAGCATTAAAGCACCAACTACCTCCAATCACAAGCTGAAGGAAGCTTCCAGTAGGCATTTACTCTATTTTTTCCTCCAGAGCAGGCTTCAGCCACCAGAGAGAGCCCTCAGACAGTTGAAAATGGGTCAGGACTCATGAAAACATACAGCCCAAAGAGATGTGGCCAGGGAACAATCGTGTCTGGTGTCTGCTACCCACGGCAGTCTACCTATCTCTTCTTAATGCTACTTATGTTTGAACACGTTCAAATCTGCTATATTATCTACTCTGCCATGCACACTAAGGGATTTTAATTTTCTATGTCCTTGTTGAAGCTGTCCAGTCTTTATTAAATTCCTTCATCTCTCTAGTTGGAAAACATGTATTCTAAAAAGCTTGACTTAAATACGACCATTTCCAACCTCTTCTCTGGCCACTCTGAGAAACAAAGCTATATTTTCACTTAAATTCTCTCTCATGATATCAAGAAGTCTTCCTATTTTACATTTACATATGTTTCTAGATCACCTAGAAGCTACCTGCTAATTTTGATTTATTTAAGAAGTTTCAAAGTACTATTTTGACACCTTTTGGGTATGTGGTTACCTATCATACTGCCAAATACTTACCATGGGTTCAATAAAGGTCGAATTGGAACAAACATAATCATCTTTACCACTGAAATCACAAATGTCGGCCAATTATTTTGAACACTAATATGGATTTCTGTTCAATAAATGGTTAATACATTTCCCATAGTTTAAAAATATTTACATGAGATTAATCTCAGAAGAGCTTTTCCTGATTCCTGATCATATAGAAAAAATCATTCACAGAAAATATCAGGAAATGAAACCTCAGGTTAATTTTTCTGTAAAATTTCATGTTTGTTTAGGTTGATTTACAAAAACTACAATCTAGGCAGATAGTTTTGGAATTTTCCTTTGAAATTCTTCAGGACAAATATTTTTCAAAGCATAGGCTTAAAATTCTAAGATTATTTTCCCATAATTTTCAACAGATTTTTGCACAGAATATCAAACTTGTATTATGAAAGTGATTCTTATGTCAACATAATTCACCAGTAATGTTCTTCAAATCACAAGTATTGATCAAAGGCAAAGAACATCACAATGATTTTTCCCTTCATTAAGCAAATAATTACCTTCGAATAAATCACTAGAATTTTTTTAAAGCTACTTTTTACTTACATTAATGTTTGACAAACTATTTTTTCACACTGAAACTTCTGGGTGTTTCAGAGTTTATATCCAGAGGCACCATTGCTAGGGGCAGATATATCTTTTCCTTCTAAGTATACCCAAGAGAAATAAAACTTTGGATGAAGGAGGACAGGAAACTTCATGTTTTGGTATAATATAATTATCATATAAATGGCTTTAATATAAAATAAAAGATTATAGAATGTACAGCTAGACCATAGTTCACCCAAGCATTTTCATTTTATAAAGAAAATGATGCCCTGAGAAGAGTAGTTCTTCTAATCCTCAAGGCTAAAAAGAAATAAATTCATATCCTTCTGGTCTCCTAACGACATCTATTTCAAAAGATAACCTCCCTCTGCCCATTTCTTAAGTTCAGCCAATTAATAAGTAAGGCAGAGGAGATGATAAGGAGGAGTCAATACACAGTACAATAGATGTAACCTACTAATCCATAACTTCATGGGGAAGTTCGAATAAGGGGCAGGAAGTGTTACTAGAATTATTGCCCAAGTGCAGGGTTCTCAAACAGTCTCAGGGGTCTTTTAGACTCTTAAAATTACCAGGTATTCTAAAGAGTTTTTATTTAAATTTTTAAATCCATTGATAGTATATAGGAAATTTAAGCCAAGAAATACTTAAAATAGTATTAATTATTTAAAATATCAGCAAACCTATTAAATATTAAAATAACATTTTATGAAAAATACTTATAGTTAAAAAACAGTGTTGTAAGTGGCATTGTTTTATATTTTCCCATATCTTTTTAATGTCTTGCGTAGTAGACAGCTGGAGCCCTACATCTGCTTCTGCATTCAGTCTGTTGCAATATCAGTTGCATTGTCAGATAGGCTCTGGAAATCTCTATTGTATATTCATAAGAGAATAAGCACGAAAAAAGGCAAATAACAACTTAATATTGTCAAAATAGTTTTGATCTTCTGGATCCTATGAAAGAGTCTCAAATCTTCATGGTCCCTAGACAGCACTTTGAGAGTCAACGCATTAGTGTAAATCTCTCCTCATAGAAAATGGAAGCTCTGGGAATGGAAACATCCATAGCCACATAAACAGACCTATAGAAGAAGCTTGAGCTCTGGACTAAAAGTAATAAGATTCGTAAGCTCAATGACTTTTTAGGAATCCCATAACCTTTCTGAAGTTAAGGTTCATCAGAATGGCAAGAACATTAACGTATCAAAGGCTTACTTTAAAAACTAAACAATATGAAATCAAAACTCTATAAACTTCCTACAAATATTTTTCATGATCACTCACATTTTCATCCTATCATTTGCTTGTACAGAATCTTGTACCTTTACTGCAAAAGGTTTTATAGGTGTGTCTTTGCAAACCTAGTTCCTGTTAAATCCACATGTATTTCCTGTCCTTAAAAACTGTCATTTCTATTCCTTTTATAATATCCTTGATGTTATAAGAAAGGGCTTTAATAAATTAAATACTAATTTAAGAAGAAAAAGCCAGAAAGCCCACTTTCCTTTTCTTGAACTTTCCATGTTGTGGTATATTTTCAATAAATATTAACTAGACAATTATATTATAGAACATTACTAGTATTTCCTTTCTCCTCAGGCTGTTAGCCTCATTTTCATTTCCCTTGGAAGCTGCAGAAGCATTTCATAATTAGAAAGGATGCCCCGATAACTCTTCCTGGTTCCAAAGGAAAAGGACTGGAAGTGAGACTAAATCTGACCACAGATAAGTCAACTAATTCCTACTTGTTTCATTAATCAGAGAAGTTTCCCAAAGGACAGAATGATCTGTTGCTCAAGATATCCTGAGATCAAAAAATCTGGGAACTGAAAATGTATCAATGAATTGGTTTAAAAAAAAAAAAAAAAAAAAAAAAAAGCTAATAATGACAGCTATTCACATAAGTTAAGGAGAGTCCAGAAACAGAAACAAGATTACAAAGAAATGAAATGGGAATGGGAAGACATGATAAAAGTGCCAAATGCAAATTACTGTGCCAGAACATATGCTAGTTGGATAAGGAGGTTCAGAACTGTAGGCTTTCCTTGGACTGGAGGAAATCTGCATATGTTCATGAGGTAATCAAAGGTAAAGCCTGAAGGAAAAAAAAAAAGAGTACTTAATGGGCATATGTTGAAAAAATCTATAGCACAGACAACAATGTTAGCCTTGGAGAGGCATTACTTCACCCTCTAGTAAAGAAAGAAGGAGATAATTCATTCCTTAAATCAAAATTTATTTCGCGTGTGCCCATAGGTGTCACTCTATCTAGACTCTTGGACACTAGCCGTGATTACAACAGCCAAAACCCTGCCTTTGGGGCTTACATTCTAGTTGGCAAAAACTGCCATCCAATTATTCAAAGTAACCATTCAATCCAGTGGAGAAGGAAGGAAGGAAGGAAGGAAGGAAGGAGCGAAAGAAAGAGAGAGAGGGAGGGAGAGAGGGAAAGGGAAAGAGAAAAGGTAAGGGAAAGGGATAGGAAAGTCGGCAGGAAAAAAAGCCAGAGAGGAGAGGGAGGAGAAAAGGGAGAAGGAAAGAAGTGGTTAGTGTTATGGGGCTATTAAACGGAATGGCGATCCAATTTTAAATAGGGGAAAGGTGTACTAAAAAAAAAAAAAAAAAAAAAAAAAAAAATTGAACAGGGACCTGAATGAAGATGGAGGTTAGTTAACCCTGTAAAAATCTGAGGGAAAAGAATTTTAGGCAGAGGCAATGGCCAGTGAAAAGGCCCTGTGGTGGGAATGAGCTAATGTGTTAAAGCGGAAGCAAGGCAGGCAGTGAGACAGCCCAGAGTGAGCAAGGGAGAGGGTCGTGGAGCGTGAGGTCCATGTGGTAATGAGGGTCTAGTTCATGAACGATGTGACTGGCCATTTTAGTATTTTGGGTTTAATCCTGAGTGAAATGAGTAACTGCTAGAGTTCTGAGCACATGAGTTATGAAAAGGATTACTTTATCTGCTGTGTGGAGAAGAGATTTTAAGAAGTCAAAGAGAGAGGCAGGGAGGGCCATTAGGAGTCTATTACGATAATGCAGGTGAGAGAAGATTGTGGCTTGGACCTAGATGGGAGCCATGGAGATGATCAAACATGGTTAGAAGATTCTGGATATTTCTTCATTCTAATCTCACAGAATTTGCTGAAAAGCTTTGATGTGAGGTGTGAAAGAAATGGAGGAGTCAGGAATGAATCATGAGGCTGAAGAACCTTATAAAGAACAGGAAGAAAAAAAAATGGGAATGAGTTGAAGTGATACGGACTTAACACTTAACAGTAAAATATCTTTGAGGTCATATTCCAAGTCAGGGTGTCAGGCAATTTTAAGACAGTAAAACGTTTGAGACAGCTGCTGTGCAATACTTGATATGGAAGTGGGATAAAATTTCCCCATATTTTCCAAACTCTTTCAACCTCCCCACCGCTATAAGGAGCACAAGGACATTGATGTGTTCCTTGACTAAAACCTCAGAATTACTATGTACACCACAATTCTGGGTTAACCGGATCCTATACATTTAATCTTTTAATATCTCCTGAAATTCACTGCTCCATGACACTCATACGAGGCTACTTCTTTTCATTGACATGAAAATTAAACTCCATCCCTGGATTGCTGGCTGTTGCCTTCTGCCCCAACCAGTTTCTCATGGAGTATAATTTTTTTTTTTTGGGGGGGTGATATGAATTCTTCTCCAGAAATTCCTTAAGCAATCTAGGGAATAAAATGTTTGAGAAAACCCATCGACCCATAAACAATAGTTAAAATAATAATTGTTGGTCAAATATGTAATTAATATTATCTGGGCAATATGTAATGTGAATTTATGGTTAGACAGTTATACAAGATTTTTAGCTTCCCCGAGTGTTATATAAAAATATATACAGTCATATATATATTTTTATATAACACTCGGGCGAAATAAGTCAAGCAGAGAAAGACAACTATCATATGATCTCCCTGATATGAGGAAGTGGTGATGCAACATGGAGGCTTAAGTGGGTAGAAGAAGAATAAATGAAACAAGATGGGATTGGGAGGGAGACAAACCATAAGTGACTCTTAATCTCACAAAACAAACTGAGGGTTGCCGGGGGGAAGGGGTTTGGGAGAAGGGGGTGGGATTATGGACATTGGGGAGGGTATGTGATTTGGTGAGTGCTGTGAAGTGTGTAAACCTGGTGATTCACAGACCTGTACCCCTGGGGATAAAAATATATGTTTATAAAAAATTAAAAATTAAAAATATATATATATACAGTCATTATGCATGACCTTTATGGGGAATTTGGTTGTAGTTAACTACTATTCATGTAGCTAAGTCATCTTACTTCTACCATGGGATGGAAAGGCTCAGCATGCCAAACAGAGTGAAAGGAACAAAGCAGATATGTTGACAAAAAAAGAACAAGTTTTTCTCTTCCAGAGCCATGGATATTTTCATTCATCATTCAGCATGTGTGACATCTCTTAATTTTCAAACCTATGGATTGTAGAAAGAATAGAAAAGAAAGAAGAACATTATATATTTAAAATTTAATGTGAACAGATTAAAAAAAATGGCTCTTCCAGTTTCTGGACTGATTTCCAAACACATGAATCTCCTATATCTAATTAATGACCTCAGAATTAAAAAACAAACAAACGAACAAACAACTTCAGTAATACTTTAAGACTAGTATATTTTCATTGGTTAATCAAAAATTAATACATGGATTTATAAAATTATAAACTTTAGTTCTAAAAGGACCTTTGAAGATCACTTCTTGATTTTATGTGATTAGATTACTCGTTTGTTCATTTAATAACAAAAATTTTGAGCATCTGTCATATGCCATTCACTTTGTGAGACACACAGAGTAAGTAGTGAAAATGATAGACACAAACACTTCCCTAGGAGGTTTCTAGGATTCGTAGAAGAGGCAATCAATTAGAACCATACATCAGTTCACAAAACTATAGAACATATAAGGTTCAGATTTTTTTTTTAAATTTTTTATTTTTTATAAACATATATTTTTTATAAACATATATTTTTATTCCCAGGTCTGTGAATCACCAGGTTTACACACTTCACAGCACTCACCAAATCACATACCCTCGATTAACCCCAAGAGGGCCTGAATCATTAAGGAACATTTTTAAGAGGAGGAGACATTTAAACTGAAACCTAAGGAATGTTTAAGAATTGACCAGCTGAAGTTTTGAAACAAACAAGGCCCAGTACATGTTAGAGTCTAGATAGGAGACTCTGCAAAGCAGCTAATTGTGAACCTCAAAGAAGTTCCACAGTGTGTACATTTCAAATTGGCCAAGATAGCAAAGACACTTATCCTCCTTCAGAATCTGGAATGGTATTGTGATACATTGGCTCTGAATGCCTGTCCTCCATTTTTCTAGGTTTATGTTGTTTTTACCTTGATGTTAAAGCCCTAGACTTAATGCTCTTTTAAAATTTCTGTTTGTGCATATTTAGGTTTCCCAACATTACCATGTTTTTGCCCTTTTTCCTGATCAAATCTGTTACTTGCTTTATCCATTAATTCTGCCAGTCATTAAATCTATTCACATTTAATCTTGATTCAGTTTGCCATTTTTTTCTGCAAATAACAATTTTGTTCTGTTTTTGCATAATTGGTAATGTCATTATTTCACCCTGACTCTTGAAGCACTGATCGATTGTTTCTGTATAAAATATGTCTAGATTAATCACTCTTTACAAGCACTGTGAAAATATTATCCCATTATCTTCTAGGGTGTGTTGTTACTCACAAGAAGTTGGCTGTAACTCTATTTGCCTTAAACTTTAGGTAAACAGTCTATTTCCTTGGGTGCTTTTTAAGATTTTTTTTCTTTAAAAAGTGTAACTGTCATGTGTCCACATCGAGATTTCTTTTTAAATGTATCCTATTCAGAATTACATGTGATTCTTCAAAATTTGAACATATTTTAAATTAAAAATATTTTTTCAATTTCAAAAAACATTCAACCGTCATGAATTGGAATGGTGTTTTCCCTCCATACTTTCTCTTGTTTGCTTCTGTAACCCCTAAATTCCTTCCCACTCTCTTTTTTCTATCACTTTACTTCATTGTGCAGATTTCTGGATAACTTCCTCAGAGATATTTTGTCAATTACAAAATCACTTCCTTTATTTAATTTATTATTTAACCTATCCATTGAGTACACTTACTGCAATAGTGATACTTTCTATTCCTAGAACTCCATTTGTTTTCTTCACATAATTGGCCACTTGTGCATTCAATCCTGTTATCTCAGTGTTCCCCTCTGCTCATTATTTTAAAATATTTTAAATATATTTCCAAACTCTTTTAGATTATTATCTCTAAATCTCATATATAAATTCGTTTAAATACTCTGACTTTCTCAACTCAATGATTTTCCATTCTTTCATACTATGTTTTTTACTTGTTTGTTTTCTTAATGGTGATTTCATCTGAAGTGTGTGTTGTTCAGAGTGCAGACTGCGATAGTCTGAAGAATTTTTGAGTGTCTGTGTTGTAAATACTATTCAGCAGAACCCTTTTGTGTTTTCCATCTTTAATGGAAAATTAATGGATTTCACTGGTTTTATGTCTATTCTCATGTCAATTATCTTGAACAATAGGCGTTTTGTTCTATGTCCATAAGTGATCCAAATTTAATATTACCAAATAGTCACAGATGAATCTAGTTCTATTCCAGATCTCAATATATATCAGGCTTCAGGGCCATATTTTAAAATTCCTACTTCATGAAAAAGACATTACTTTGGGTTTTATCTATACCACAGAAGCTCAGTCCAGGTTCTCTGCATCACATAGGCTTCAGGTCTCAATTTCTCTCTCCAGGGATCTTGAAACCCCAAATTCTAATGCCTATTTTAACCTTCTTAATTCCATTATCCATTTAGCTTCAGCAATCTTCCAACACTATCTTTGAGTTAAGTTTTCATTTTGAGTATTTGATAATCAATCATTTTTGGTTTTGATCTTAGATAGGCACTCTAAATTATCTTAATACATAGCTTTCTAATATAGAATTCTAAGTGTTTAGATCCTGGTGTGAAGTAAACTCTCCCAATGAACACAGTCAGCCAACATAATCTTCCATATCAACATGTCAACATGATCAAGTCTGGAGACAGGAAATCCTGTTTAGAGATTTTCCCAAATTCATTATATATATATATCTATATATATATAATAAATTATATATATAAATATATATATATGCATGCATGTATGTGTGTGTATATATATACATATATATATACATATATATATATACATATATGTATATATATACAGTAGTGCCAAAGAATTAAAAGAAAAATTATCAGGTTATTCATTGGATTTTTGAGTTTAAGAAGAGAAATTTGTCATGATTGTGTTAATATTCCTGCAAATGAGATGAGTGAGATGTCATTAACTAAAATAGGAAACATATGAAGAGGCTTAAGCTGGAAAATTAGATTGTAAATTTCATTCTGGATACATTGATCTTGCTATCCCTTGAGACATCTATTCATAAACAGTTTGATATATGGTCTAATACCTAGGAAGAGATTTGAACTGGATATTTTAAAAACTGGTAACAATATGCATCTCATTTATAATTCAAACAAATTGAATGGGTTGAACACTGAACACTCAGCAGTGTATATAAATTGCAAAAAGAACAGATTTAAGATAGAAACCTGCATTATAGTGACAATTAAAAGATGGCAAAGAACTGGAAAGGAAAACTTAAATAAAGAGAATCCCTACCAATAGGAAGAAATGCAGAAAAAGATTATTGACTAGAAGCCAAAGGAATAAAATTTTCATAATGGAAGTACTAGTCAAGAAGTAGTGTCATATACCTGTAGTTAAGCAAAACAAGAAGCAAGAGTCACCTCCAAATACAGATACATTGGTGAGCTTGATTAGAAAAGTTTCAGTCAATTCCTAAGTGGTGAACTGCAAATTGCAATGGAAGTGGAAACCTTAGGTGATATGCAAGTGGGAATTAATACCATGGATAAATTTTTAATTTGTTAAGGAATTAAGAAATTAAGAGGACTTAATAAACATTGATGGATTGTAAGACTGGATGTCATAAAAGCTCATTCTTCCCAAATTGACCTATATATTTAATGAAATCAGAATAATTTCTTACTCAGTTTTGCATTCTGTATAGAAATTAGAAAACCCAAGGTACAATTTCTGGGCAGATGCAAAGGAGCCAGAAGCGTCATGATGAACTTGAAGATGCTGGATAACTTATACTATTAGACTCCTAAACTTAATAAAACTGTAAGAAAGAAGACAGTGTGTATTGGCACAGGATTGTGTCATCAAACAATGGAGAAAAACAGAATTGCAAAACATATTCAGATTTTTATTTGTAACAAAGGTGACAAAGTGGTGTAGAAAGGAAGGGATGAACTTTTCAATAAATGATGGTGAGTCAACTGAATATCCATATGGGGGAAAAATTGTCCTTACTTCATACCATTCACAGAAAATCAATTCCAGATGTATTATAGATCTAAGTAGGAAATATAAAACAATAAAGCTTTTAGTAAATACCTAGGAGAATATCTTCATGACTTGGGATACACAGAATTTCTTAACTAGTACTCAAAATACACTAATTATAATGAGAGAAACTGATCAATTGGACTATCATGGGATCCAATCCTGTATCAATTTTGCTAAAATAAGTGCCCCTTAATATAAAGAAATATGTGGAATCCCATGTGTGGCTCAACTGCTTCAAATTGCCTTGAATAGTAGTGCTGGTTGTGAACATGCAAGGAGAAAAGGCAAATCCATGCTTAAAATCCATGTCTATTTCTATGACAATAAACTGCTGACTCTTCTAAGGTGGAAGGATCCAAATGGCCAACCTGCAACCAACTAGCCAGTTTGTCACCTTAAGGAATAGTAACACATTTATAACTCATTGCTAGTCTCTGTTCCTGGAAGGTTGGACATTTGGCAATGGCGGTAAATAAGTCAGCCTTGGAAAGTGGAAGTCCATGTCATGGAACCTATGCATAGCTTCCATCTCCGCCATCATGGCTACTTTCATTGTATACCCCTTGTTCCAACATTGGAGTAGTTGATGGCAAAGACTGGCTGGTCAACTGGCATTTTTTTGGTCTACATCATTATTTAGTGCTTGCTGCATAGTTTGTGCATCGTGGTAGACATATGTATGCTCTATAGATTCTTCATTCTTGTTTTTTATTTTAAAGATTTAATTTATTTATAAATAAATGAGAGAGAGAGAAGAGAAAGAGAACAAGCAAGAGCACTAGAACAGGGGAAGGGAGAAGCAGATTCCCGGCTGAGCAGGGAGCCCGATGTGGGGTCAGATCCTAGGACACTGCTGCCCCCCAGTGCCCCTCTTCATTTTTTGTTACCATTTTCCTATGTGTATTTGTGTGTCTTTACCCCCACACATCCTATTTCTTCACTTTTAATTTTTTAATTTTGTTTTTTTCCAAGTTTCTGACTAGCCTTCAATCTCATTTAATACTGCCCATGAGTCTATATATTTTCTAATCTTGGGACACTTCTTCCACACAAGTTGGATGGCAGGGGCACAATCTGAAGATCTTCCAACTGGCAGGTTTAGTCTTCTATAATCTCTTTCATGGACACTCCAGAATGAGGCTGTACTATAATCACTATCAATTTCCAAGCCAACCACCTGTCAACTAAAACTTGTTCATTTTTCTTTTCTTTCTCCTCATTTAGCTAGTTGCAAGACACTCCACACATGCCTACTTTGTAAGTGGAGGGAGGAGCACTGATACAGACTTGGTATGTGCCATGGGATTCTTGGTTATCTTCTCATGCTGCTTGCTTGGGCCCTCTGTTCTTGCTTGGGATTGATCCCAGCTAAACAACTTCCATTTTACAATGACATATATATAAGGACCTCAACTATATGAAATGATGATTCTGATAGGAATCATGATCATGATCATCATTACATGATGGCAGGGAGCAGAGGGCAGGAGCAAACTTGTCCTTAATTAGGAACCATTGTTCTAGAGCACCAGTGATAATCAGCAATAGCTATTTGGTCCATTTTTCTTATTATAATGCTTTTTCTTCAATACCTGATTCATTTTCTTCCACCGGTGACATTCTCCCAGGTCACTACTGGTGAAAGTTTCAATAATTGGACCATGACTTTGTAGCTGGGATTGTCTGTGCTCTGCCTGTCACCAGTAAGGGAGTCCTCATTACCAATCGAACATTAGTGATCTAGTGCTGAAACACCATCTTACCTCCTGTGTTCTTGGTTTCAACTGTCACTGGTTATGAAACAGACAAGGAAAAGATGTTTATTAGGAATGAGCATGTGTTAAGGGGAAAGGAAAGAGGCATGACTGGGAAGAAGAACTAAACTGTGATGTAGGTCTGACATAATGTCAGTAATCTCTGGGGGGTGGAGATCTGGAGGGGATATTGCCCATCAGACTGTCCATTATGGGAACCAAATGACCAGATTTTAGATCCTGACTCTCAGCAGATGCACGCTTCCCTGCAGAAAGATAGGAGCTCTGTAAAAAGTGGCTCTCTGAAACTTACGCAGACCCCGAAAATGTGGAGAACTGAAGGATGTATGCTGACCATATTTCCAGCAGCCAGGCAGCAAGCCCTTCCTTGAGAGATCTAGGTGACACACCTCCACATTAATTATATATATATATATATATATATATATATATATATATATATATATACACATACATATATGGATATATAGGTGTATTTTTTTACACAATGAAAAGAGTATAAATTAAACAATTGTTATATGAAAACACACAAATCTTATAAGTGTAATATTGAGTGAAGGACACCAGACCCTCCTGCAAAAAGGAAGACTGTCTATATCATGATTCTAACTATCTGCATTTCAAAAAGAGGCAAAACCCACAGATACTGTTGGAGGTCAATATAGTATTTGTCTTCAAATGGTGAAAGCCGAGGGCTTATAGAAGATCTTTTGCTCCACTGTTTATGTTCTATTTCTTTATGTGGGTACAGGTTACACAGCTAAATTCCCTTCATGATTGCACATTTTTCTTAGCATATTTAACACTTACATTTTTTTAAGGAAGTGTTAAAATATGGCTATTAAATGGATGATAAAAATAGGATAGTAATTATGAGTTACTTTACTTAAAAGTTGTATTAGTCTACACTTCAGTGATACAAAATTTCATGAGAATCACAGTATATTATTTAAGATTCAATCATAAATTACAATGATCACAAATAATAGCTTTAAATAAACGAAAACTTGATTTCTGTCTCATACAAAAATTTAGAGGCAAAAAGTTCAGAGGTGCCGTGTTAGTTCTGCTCCCCAAAGTCCTCAGGGATACAGCTCATTCCAGGTAATTATTTCCCATTCCTATGGTAGGGACTTGTCCTTGGGCACATGAAAATGGCTAAAACTGTAATAATAACACCCTATTTTAATAGTAATAATACCCTATTTTAATAAAAAGTAATAAGAAATAAAGAGAAAGGAAAGAGGGTATGAGGCAAATGTTATTTAAATAAATGTCCAAGAAACTGCCACAAGACTACAGCCATACCATGGAGATGGTGTGGTTCCAGTTCCAGACAACTGCAATAAAGCAAGTATCACAATAAAGGGAGCCAAATGAGTTTTTCAGTTCCCCAATGAAAATAAAAGTTATATTTACACTATACTGTAGTGTATTAAGCACGCAAAATCCTTAAGTCTAAAACAACATACATAACCTAATTAAAAACGCTTTACTGCTAAAAATGCTAAGCACTATCTGAGCTTCCAGCAAGTCAAACGTAATCTTTTTTGCTGATGGAGTTTGTTGCCTCTTTGTGGAATGCTGCTAACTGATCGGGGTGGTAGTTGCTGAAGGCTAAAGTGGCTGTGGCAATTTCTTAAAACAAGACAATTATGTTTGCCACATGGATTGACTCTTCTTTCACAAAAGAGTTATTTGTAGCATACAAAGCTGTTTTATGGCATTTTCCCCACAGAACTTCTTTCAAAAGTCAATCTTCTCAAACCCCACTGCTGCTTTATCAACTAAATTTATATAATATTCTAAATCCTTTGCTGTCATTTTGACAATCTTCACAGCATCTTCACGGGGAGTAGAATCCACTTCAATAAGCCATGTTTTTTTGCTCACGCATAAAAGCAACTTGAGATTTTTTTCACGAGACTACAACAATTCAATCTCATATACAGGCTCCACTTCTAATCCTGCTTCTCTTTGGGTACTTGGGTGGCTCAGTCAGTTAAGCATGCAACTCTTGGTTTCTGAAATCATGATCTTTGGCCTTGAGATGGAGCCCACTTTCACGCTCCCCACTCAGTGGGAACTTTGTTTGAGATTTTCGCTCTCCCTATCCCTCTGTTTCTCCCTCACATACACACTCTCTCTCTAATTCTACTTCTCTTGCTGTTTCCACCACATCTGTATTTTCTTCCTCCATTGAACTCTGAAACCCCCAGAAGTCATCCATGAAGACTGGATCAATTTTTTTTCCAAATTTTTGTTCATGTTGATATTTTGAACTCCTCTAATGAAACATAAGTGTTTTTCATGGCCCCTAGAATAGTGAATCCTTTCCTGAAGGCTCTCAATTTACTTGGCCCAAATCCATTAGAGGAATCACTGTCTATGGCAGCTACAGCTTTACAAAATTTTCTTAAGTAATAAGACTTAAAAGTTGAAATTAGTCCTTGATTCATGGGATGCAGAATTTATATTGCATTAGCAGGCATGAAAACAATATTAATCTCACTGCACATCTGCATCACAGCTCTTGGTAACCAGATGTATTGTCAATGAGTAGTAATATTTTGGAAGCAATCTTTCTTTTCTGAGCAGTAGTTCTCAGTGGTGGGCTTAAAATATTTAGTAAACCATGCTGTAGACTGACTGATGTCTTCCAGGCTTTCGTGTTCATTCATTGAGCCAAAAAGAGTAGATTTTATATAATTTTTAAGGGCCCTTTGATTTTCAGATTGGTAAGCAAGCACTGGTTTTAATTTAAAGTCTCCATCTGCATTAGCCCTTAATAAGAGAGTCAGTCTAGCCTTTAAGGCTTTGAAGCCAGACATTGACTTCTCCTCTCTAGCTAGGAAAGTCCTAGATGACATCTTCTTCCAATAGAAAACTGTTTTGTCTATATTGAAAATCTGTTGTTTAGCACTACCACCTTTATGAGTTACCTTAGCTAGATCTTCTGAATACAAGAGTAGCACTTTTGACTTCCTTTAAGAACTTGCTTTTGCATTCACAACTTGGCCAACTTTTTGGTGCAAGACGTTTTTAGCTTTCTGTTTCTCTCAACTTTAGGCATGCCTCCCTCACTAAGCTTAACCATTTTTAGTTTTTGATTTGAAATGAGAGATGTATGATTCTTTTACTTGAACACTTAGAGCCCATCATAGGGTTGTTAACTAATTTTAATATTGTTGTGTCTTGGGCAATAGAGAAATCTGAGGAAAGGAGGAGGGATGGGGGAATGGCTGGTGGATGTAGCAGCCCAGACACACACATTTATCAATTACATTTGATGTTGTGTATGGGTGTGCTTCATGGTGCCCCAAAACAATGACAACAATAATATCAAAGATCACTAATCACAGATTACTTTAACAGATATAATAATAATGAAAAAAAGTTTGAAATACTATGAGAATTACCAAAATGAGCCACAAAGACACAAAGTGAGCAAATGCTATTGGAAGAATGATGCCAATAGACTTGGTCAATGCAAGGTTTCCATAAACCTTCCATATGTTTAAAAAAAAAAAAAAGCAGGGTTTCCATAAACCTTCAATTTGTTAAAAAAAATAAATAAATAACTGCAAAGCTGAATAAATCAAGGTATGCCTGTGTTTCTGTTCATGCCATTGACCCCAAATTAGTCACATGTCAATCACTTGGAACAAAGACGTTTGGGAAATAAAATACTCACTTTGAACAGTTGTGTCTCCCTCTAAAAAAAACCAAGATTCTTTGCCTCAGAAAAAAGGAAAAAACAGCTGTTTTGTTCAGCCATCAATCTCTATGGCATGGGGGAAAGAGGGACAGTTTTTAGGTTCCTGGTTTAAGATAACACTAGTGAGTTTTAAAATGTCACATTCACCACAAGGAACTTTAGGAAAGAGTTAGCACGAATTATTCTTACATCATTTGGGAAAAAATGATCACCTGAATGAAAGTGAGGTAATACAACATAACTAAGACAAAGAACTGTGTCACTAATAGACTGTTATTAATTTTTAAAAACGTAGTCTGTCACCAGCTGATTGCAAACACTTTTGAGGAGAGGCAAAGTTTCAGGAAACACAAAGTAATAGGTGGAGGAAAGTAGATGTTCTCACAGATATTACATGTCATTAGTTTAATCATATTGGAGCGTACCCAGGAAAGTATACTTCCTTTATAATTTGTTAAGGTGAAAAAGTCATGTTCATTGAAAATTGCTCCTGATTTAACTCATCCCGAGATAAATATTCTGAAAAGCAGGGAAATATTTTACATTTCTCCATTAAATTATAGCCATATGCATTGCACACACATAAGAAATGTAAATATGCTGTAATGACGTATGCTTTGAAATATGTAAGAAATTATTTTTTCCATTTCTATAAAATTATGTTTAAGTATCCTTTCCAACCCTTGTCCTTCTCTGGCTAGAATTTTATCTCCATTTCTTTAGAAGTACATTTCTTGAGAATGTTGATTTTCACCACTAGATCCCTATCCTTACCTATCATTCGTTATTTCTAATTTTATGATCTGGTATCTTATGTACCAGTGCAGTGCATCAACTCTTACAAATTCAGCATTAATAATCAAATAAATCTGGAATTTTTTCAGCCTGTATTTTACAGATTAACTGTATAGTGTTTGATACTATTGACCACTCCTTCTGCTCATGGATTCTTAAAATCCTGATCTTCTCTCTATTAACTGCTTATACAATCTTCTTCATTTCACTTGCTGGTGACTGCAAAATTTTGGCTGCTCAAACTTAAATCTTTGGGGGCCATCCTAGATTGTCAGTTTCTCTTACACCGTACTTCTAAAGCCATGAAGAAACCCCCCTGGTTCCTCCTTACATTTCATTCTCTCCATTGGAACTACCCTCCGCCATGCACAACACCTCTCACCTGATTCATTGCAAAGGCCCCCAACTGGTCTCCTTTCTTCTTTCCTTTATTCTGATACATAAGTTACCACTATAAGTGATTCTCCCAAAACAGAGATGAGGCCACTTCTCTCCTCAAAAATCTGAAATGGCTCCCAACTTCACTGTGAATGTAAGGGAAAGGTATCCAATGGTGTACCTGCCCCCACTCCTGTTGCCTCTCTGACCTTATCTCCGAACACCTTTGTATCTTTTTTAGTGGCCAACAAGTCTACTTGCTACTAATAAAACATTGTTTTAGATGAGTGCTTTAGAAAACCCATTCGATTGCCAGAAAGAAAAAGTAGTGACCACCCAAAGCACAGAAAAATGCTAGCATGTAAGTGTTCTCCAGAGCAATAAAAACAAATCCCTAATACTGCCAGCACTCTTTCTCTCAGCATGCTTTCTTTCTCCACACTGGCTTCATTTTTTTTCAAGCTGCCATTCTCCACAGGTGGGAAATACCACCTCCTGGCAGATCCTAGATTCAGACCTTCCCAAGGTGAGCCGTAAAGTGAAAATTTCAAGAAACATTAGGGTAACGGACTTCATGTTTGTAGCCCCACAAAACTCGTATGTTAAAACTGCATTCCCCAGTGTGATGGTATTTGCATATGGGGCCTTTGGGTAATTAGGTAATTAGGTCATGAGTGTGTAGACCACATGATAGGATTAGTGACCTTATAGGAAGAAACAGGAGAGAGTTTGCTTCTCTCTCTGGGTGTCCACCATGTGAGGCTACAAGAAGACGGCTCTCCACCCACAAACTGGAAAGAGAGTTCTCACCAAGAACCAAATCTGCTGGTATCTTAACTTCGGACTTCAAGGTTTTCAGAACTGGAAAAAATAAGTTTGTTGTTTAATTCACTCAGTCTATCATAATTGGCTAGAGCAACCCCAGCAGACTAAACAACAAGCTTGGCTTGAAGTATAGGAAGAGACCGAACTTAGGAAACAGATTGTTTTATTCAAATCTCATCTCTGATACTAATTAACCATGTGACTTTTAGAAAGTTACTTAATTTTTCTGGACCTTATTATTCCCAGTAAATTGTGAATAACAATAGTGCTTATCCAATACAAATGTCATGAGATCAATGAATATATGTAAGGTGCTTAGAAATGCTACCATTCCCCTGTGCTCAGAATAAAGATTTTCCACCTCTATAGAATTGTGTGTTTGAAGTGAGAGTGGGGTATTTCTCCAAAACTAGGAATACTAGTTAGAGAAAAAAAAACAACCCTGACAACAATGAGAAAAATAATGAACATGATACATTCATAATATATCACCATTAATGCCATTAGATCTCCTATAACCTTAGTCTAGCACATATTATATATTGTGATTTTTTTTTTGAGTTTTTAAAAATCAACAGAAGAAAGAACTGTTTATTTGTTATATTGATGATAATAACATTTGTTGCAAAATCTTGACTTGAATAGCATCTTTCTATGGGAACCATCTGAAAACACGGAAGGCTATATAAATGTCTGTGCAATGGAAAACATTACTCAAGTGAGCACATTAGCGGATGTCAGAAGTGTCTTGGAAAGCCGAAATCCAAGGAGCTGGATCACTTAACAAATGACTGCTCAAATACTTAAATTATGCCAGCAAAGCACAAAAGAAAGGAATTGGTGATTTTTGTACTGTGAGAATTTATAGTTAGCTGATTGGAATGAATCAGGAGCTCCTGTTTTGCTAGCAGTGCAAGTTCATTGTACCACGCCAAATAAGGGGCAATAGGAAGAATAATGTTTGGGCTCATGAGGTTCTGCTATTTACTAATAATAAATCAATCTATTTTTAGAATTCAAATGTTTATTGCTTTTATGGAGTGTCTATTATGTAATCGTGTGTTTAAATGTAAAACTGGTTTGAATTTGTTTCTCTTTGTGATTCCAAGATAAAAGACTTACCACCAAGGAACTCTACATGGTTAGAATCTGAAGTAGCCGGATACCTGCAAGAGATTTAATTCACATACGGTGCATGGAATTGTGGTTTCAGAGAATCCAACAACATACCAAGGCATGGGAGTTGATATTATGTTTGAAAAGAGCATAAAGATTTCAGATTGTTCTGAAATTCATAAGACTCCCAGCTTCTAGGTCTTTGAAAAATAAGTTTCTGTTGTCTACAAGCGAAAAAAAAATTAAATACAGAAAATAAACACAGGAAAAGTGAGTTGATTGAAAATATGCACTAGAACAAGCTATTTTCAGGCATAACAAAAAAGAATTCTGAGTATTTGCAGCAATATTATTCTATGTGTGTGCATGTGTGTGTGTACTGTACATGTATGAATGTGCTTTAACACCTACTTACATGAATACATATTAAAAATCTCAGAGATGCTGACGGCTTCCACTGAATGAGCCATAAATGTCAGGTGTCAATCCCTGTGACTCACTGTACAAATTTTCAAGATGGCTACAATAACAGATCCACTCTGTGGAACACTCTGTGGAACAGAGTGGATATGTTATTTCAAGGATGAAAATTAAAAACAATAATAATAATTTTGTATTTATTATTTTATTGGGTATTTTCAATGTGTCTAACTCAAACAACACATATTAATTAGATTATTATAATCCTTTTATTTCTGTAGTGATTTGACTCATTATTTCCTTGAGTGTAAATACCACAAGAATGAAGGCTCAATGCTGATTTTGTTCCATTTTACCCTCGATCCTAGAGTACAGCCTCTGATTCAATAAATATCTGGTAATTAAAAAACCCTCCATGACCTAGTCAATTAATTTATGATTTTTTTTAAAGATTTTATCTACTTCCTTGACAGACAGAGATCACAGGTAGGCAGGGAGGCAGGCAGAGAGAGAGCAGGAAGCAGGCTCCTCTCTGAAGAGAGAGCCCAATGTGGGGTTCTATGCCAAAATCCCAGGATCATGACCTGAGCTGAAGGCAGAGGCTTTAACCCACTGAACCACCCAGGCATCCCAACGTGTGTGTTTATATAATTAAAATACATATAAAAATTTAACAATTTTATCATTCTAAAGTATACAGTTCCATGGCATATAATATATTCATTATGATGGGGAAGTATCACTACTAGCTAGTTCCAGAATATTTTCATCACATTACAAGGAAAGTCCATTCCCATTAAGCAGTCACTCTCAATCCCTTCCTCCCCAAATCCCTGATATTAATCTGCTTTTTATTTCTATGAATTTATCTATTCTGGCTTTTTTCAATCAGCACACTTTCAATTTTGATCCAATTTGTATCATTTATTTGTATTTCATTTATTTTAATGACTGAAATAATTTCACATTGCATGGATGTACCACATTTTATTTACCCATTTAGCAGTTGATGACAGGTGGCTTATTTCCACCATTCAGTTACTGAATCATCCTGTGACAGCCATTCATATACCTGTTTTTGTTTGTACACCAGCTTTTAATTCTTTGGGATATATACCTAAGAAGAGAATTCCTGAGTCATGTGGTATTGATGCTTAATGCACTGGAAGTTCTAGTGATCTGCTGTACAACAGAGTACCTGTACTTAAGAGTAACATACGGTGCACTTTAAAATACATGAAGAAGACAGAGCTCATGCTAAGTGATTTTTTTCAACAAACAAATAAATCCAAAAACACATACACAAAAGAACATAAGGAAAGGTGATAGATATATAAATATCTTTATTGTGGCACTGGTATTAAGGATTATGCATATACCCAAAGTCATCAAGATATATACATTAAATGTATACAATTTTGAGTATCAACTATACCTCAATAAAGTTTTTAAAAAACACTGGTGAGGATGCAGTGTTGCAAAAATGCAAGTTTTCACAGAAATGAGAAAAAGTATACTTACAAATGGAGATAATAGAAGAAAAAGAACATGATTTTAAGAAAAAAATATTAGACATTTTTCCAAAAAAGACTTACAGATGACCAGTATATATATAAAAAGATGCTCAACATCACTAACCATCAGGGAAATGCAAATTAAAACTGGGGATAGCATCTCACATTTGTTAGGATGGCTATTATCAAAAAGACCAGAGATAACAAGTGTCAGTGAGGGTGTGGAGAAAAGGAAATTCTTGTACACTGTGTTAGGAATATAAATTGGTACACCATTTTGGAAAATGGGGTTTCCTCAAAAAATTAAAAATACAACTACCCCATGATCTATCAATACAACTTCTGGTATAGATCGAAAGATACGAAATTAATATCTTAAAGAGATATATGTACTTCTATGTTCATTGCAGCCAACATTTTTCAAAATAGCCAAGACATAAAAAAACAACCTATGTGTCCATAAACAGATTAATGGACAAAGAAAATATGTCATAATACATTCATAATAGAAAATTATTCAGCCATACAAAAAAAGAGTAAATCTTGTTATTCGCAACAACATGGATGAACTTCAAGGACATTAAGGTAAATAAACCAAACACAGAAAGCACAATATTGTATAATCTCACATGTGGAATCTAAAGTCAAACTCACATAAGCAGAAGGTAGATGGTGGTTGCTAGGGGTTGGGAGGTGGGGAAAATAGGGAGATGTTGGTCAAAATGTACAGACTTTCAGTTACAATATGAGTAAGATCTGAAAATCTAATGAACAGTACGGTGACTTAGTTAATAATACTGCTTACTTGAAATCTGCTAAGAGAGTAGATCTCAAATGTTCTTAACCACACACAAAAAATGTCAACTATGTGAGGTGATGTATGTGTTAATTAGCTTGATTATGGTAATCATTTTATAATGTATACTGATATAAAATCATCATGCTATATACCTTAAATACATACAATTTTATTTGATAATTATACCTCAATAAAATGGGAAAAATAAATGCCTTAATTAAAAATATTAAAAGTGAGTATAACTATAATAAGAGGTTAGGAAAACAATTTTATCAAGAAGTAGGCTTGAGCTGAAATACATGAAGTGAGGAGGTTGAAAGAAGAACTTTCTGGGCAGAGTTTACAACTCATGCAAAAACCCTGGGCAGGAATCTGAGGATGTGAAAGGAGGCCAGGACATCTCAACTTCAGAGAAAAAGTTGGAGGTTGGTACACGAAGAGGATGGAGAGATATGCAGAGTCCAGGCATGTCATGGAGAATATGCTTGAAACACAGGCTTATTGAAGATATTTATTCTTTATCCAAAGAGCAATGACAGTTTCTGGAAGGCTTTAATTGTGCAATAGAGAATAAAATCAATTTTGGGATTTTTAAAGACTATTATGGCGATAACCTAGAAGACAGAATATGAGGCGATGAAAATGGATGCAGTGAAATTAGTTAAGAATTTATTCCTTACAAATAATTAATTGTGTCTGTCTATACTTGGACCATCATAGCAGTGATGTGGGAAAATAAAATATGCACTACTTGGTGATGATTTGTATATGGGTACCAAAGGAAAAATAAGGGAAAAACCCAAGTGAAGAAATGGAATTAAGAGTTAAATCTATAGAGTTCGGAACAGAGGTCTGAACTGTATATAAAAAGTTGGAAGTCCTTGAAATATAGGTGGTGACTGAAACCAAAGTTTGAATTAAGTTTGGAGAATATGGACCAAGGAAAGCCTTAGTAAACTTTTGTTTTTAATATTTAATTACCAGTTAGAGAAAAATGAACTACCAAGTTGGGTTGGCAAAGAACTACCAGACAAGTAGGAATAAAGCACAGCACAATGGGATTACTAAAAATCACTGAGAATTAAGTTAGGCAAATTTTGAAATCAGTCCTTTGAATTTAGCAACATAGAGAGGCTTGCTAACCTTAGGGAGAACTACTTCAGGAGTAGTAATAGAAGAAGAAATCTTCCTCAGATTGAAAAGCAAGTGAAATAGAAAAAAAAAAAAAATTAGAAGAGTTTTTTTGTTTGCTGTTTTTGTTTGTTTGTTTGTTTGTTTGTTTGTTTTTTAAGTTTGGCTGTTATGGGGAAATGAGATTTAATGTTTCAGCAACAAAAAGATGTATCGGAGAAAAGGACAATTGAGAGGGCATTGATATTTGGTAGGGATCTGGAGGAAATACATCTAAAGCACACTAGAAGGATTATCTTTACATAGGAGAAAAAAAGAACTGTATGTATAAAAGTGAAACATCTAATGGTGGTTAAGATTTGGGTAGCTTTATAGTTTTGTAGTGATGAGTAGAAATTGAGAGCTTCAATTTTTTTTTTTTTTCTGGAAAGTAGAATGAAAGATTATTTGGAAGGTGTTGGGAGAGGTGAAGATTTGCAAAGAGGGAAAGATTTCAGTGTATATCTCAGTCTCTAGGAAATTTCTGCAAGTTAGGTGAGGAAGCTTGACTCTGGAATCTGACTCGAGAGAATCCCACTGATATGAAATTTTCCCATTTGGACACTGCTTGCATAGACGTCATAATTAAAACCAATCAATTGGTTAGTTATAGCTCTCCATCTGGCATTGTTTTCTGATGGTTGCAAGCCCCAGGTAAATTCTTATTTCAGAGATTACAATTATCTAAAATACAGAATGTAGTAAAAGAGATTAGAGGGCATGTGGACAATGCACCAGCTGAGGAGCCACCATGGGCACCTTGTTGCATGAGCACCAGCCTACAGCCAGCACTGAAGCTATAAGCTTGACCAGGACCCTGGGGACAGTAGCCCCTCCAATGAATAGTGGCCTCAAGCATTGAAGTTTTGGTCACCTCCCTCTTCATGACACCCCTGGGTGTGGTGAAGGTATGCTTGCAGTCACGGTGTCCCTCGTTGGCCAATAAGCCAATGCCCTCTTGCAGACTCTGGAGCCCACTCTCATATACCACTTCTGGTATATATCAAAAGATATGAAATGCAAGTAGGCCAAGAGGAAGTACCACTTCTACTGCAGTGGTGCCCTGGAGCCCTGGATCCTGTGCCCAAACAGTGCCTGCTGTGCCATCTGGTTTCAGGACATGCTCCCTTCTCTGGCACCATGACTGCCGTGGTGAAGATGATAAGACATGAGGTCACCAGGACCCTGTGGAGCAGCCTCCCAGCCACCTGGTTGTGACTATGCCAACCTCTGCCTCGTACTTCCCTGCCTACAGCCAACCCAACCCAAGGCCTTCTTTTTGGTTGACCCAACTTTTGACCTCTTCGCACACAGGGTGGCGGGGGCACCAGCTAGCATGGGCACCGTGACAGTGACAAGCTCCCTGGAGCTAGTGTGGACAAAACTGCTAGCTCTGCACATGTTACACCGTGGCTGGTGCTCCTGTCTGGGAGGCCGTGACCCAGGGCACCTGGTGATCAGTGTGGCAGGGCTGGGACCTCACTTCCCTTCAGGATGCACCCTTTTCTGCTCTGTACTGGTTCAACTATGAGCTGGTGAAGAGCTGATTGAGTGGGCTCAGGCCAAAGGACAAAGCACCCGTGGGCTTTGTGGCTGGTGGCATCTCAGGGATGGCGGCAGCTGGCAGCTGTGCAGACTCTACCCTTCCCCAGGGTGGAGACTCAAGGCCAGGTCACACTGAGAACTCTGGAGGCTGTGAGAGTGACACCCCTCCCTTACCCTCTCCGCCTGACTGCCGCTGTTACAGAGGATCCAGCTGAGGGATGTCTGGGGAGCTCACGGGGCCTCCTTCCCAGGACAAGGGGCTTCAGCGGCACCCCTCCCTCATGCGTCATCATGATCAGCTCTTATGAGTTGAGTTCAGCAAAAGCTTCTTCCAGAGGTTCAATGGGGAAAGCCTCTGGGTTCTTGAAAGGAGCCAGGGGGCAAGGACCCTATCTCCTCCATGGATGAGGGTGGGGCAGAAGGAACTTGAGCCAAGAGCCTGGTCCTTAGCACTGAGAGGAGGGCCTCATTTTCCTTCCCTCTCAACTATGAGCCCCAGACAAAGGGGGCTGCCCTCTGGGCCTGCCAGACCCCATCTTAGACAACTTTCTTCCTGCTGCTCCTCATTTCCAACCCCCCATGATCATCAATTTTCCACCATCCCTGCCAAGTTAGAGCCTACTATGTGTCCCCTCCCCTCTCACCATTTCCCTGTGTTTGCCATAGCTGTGTCTACTCCCAGCAGACTCAAAACCCTGGGTCTGGTGTAGTCTGTATCCACACTCCTTAAGTCTAAAGATGATGAACTTCTTAAAAACAAACAAACAAATAAATAAAGTGCTTTACCCTGAATATCCTTTTTTGTCTTATTTTGTTGGAAGCATGTTCTCCCAGATTCTTTGCCTCTTTCTGGCCATTACTGAAACAATTCTATCATCTCAATCTTTAGGAATTTACTTATAAGAAAAAGGAGATATTTGGGGTACCTGGAAGGCTCAGTCAGTTAAGTACCTGCCTTTAGCCCAGGTCATGATCCAAGGCTCTTGGGATAGAGCTCCATATTGGGATCCCTGTTCAGCAGGGAGTCTGCCTCTTCCTCTGGCCTCCCCTTGCTTGTTCTCTCTCTCTCTCAATAAATAAAATATTTTAAAAATATATATGTATACACACACACACACACACACACATATAGGCCCAGACCAGATAAATTACGCTAATTTCTGGGAGGTTAAATATAAAACTAAACATATTCTTTAGAAATAAACTAGTGTCAAATTTATTTTTTAGAAATATTAATTTTATTACTATTTATTAATTTAATTAATTAATGTTAAAATTATAAATTTTAGAAAATTATTTATTTAGAAATAAACTAGTGTCAAATTATTCTTTTAAAAATTTTATTAACATATAATTTGTTTTATTATATAATATGTTTTATGTTATATTATTTATATGTTGCTATATTTTATAATATGTTTTATTATATTATAATTTGTATTACTTGTTTAGAGGTACAGGTCTGTGACTCTTCAGTCATACCATTCACAGCACTGATCATAGCACATATACTGTGTTATTCTTAAAGTCTAAGTGGGAGGAATTTTTTATTTTTTAGGAGACCTATCCTTTAAGAATTTTTTGAAATCTTAACTGGAAAAAGCCATATTATAGTACTTATTAATTAAAAAATGAAGCTGAAATGGTTACTTTTTCTAGGAAATAAAATTCCATTATTAGTGGGATGCCTGGGTGGCTCAGTTGGTTGGACGACTGTCTTCGGCTCAGGTCATGATCCCGGAGTTCCGGGATCGAGTCTGGCATCGGGCTCCCAGCTCCACGGGGAGTCTGCTTCTCCCTCTGACTTTCTCCTTGCTCATGCTCTCTCTCACTGTCTCTCTCTCAAATAAATAAATAAAATCTTTAAAAAAAATTCCATTATTAGTAATATGCCAATATTACAATAATACTTTGCTAACAGTTAAAAGATATTACAAGCCAATAAATAAAAACTGCAATGAAGCTGAAATTTTAAAAAGAGACGTACAGAGAAAAAACTATCCAAATAAGCAGAAACAAGTTTTATGAATTATCTACTCTACTGTCACCTTCTACAAGCACAGTTTTCATACTGCACATCAAAGCCCAACATAATAATCTAATTTGGAGGGGAAAGTAGAGAAACGTCTTCTGTAAGTGTATAAAGAACTATCAATGGCAATGAATAACATTTTTTAGTGTTTAGGATTTGTTTTCATAAGTACTAAACTGTATCTCTGGCAGGGATTTCTTAATGTTAACATAGTACCGTGGTAATAAATTCTCCACTACCTACTTATAATATTGTTTTTATTCCTCAAATTATCTAAAATGGTATATTGATATGTTTTGAGTCTAAAAGAATGGCAAGAAAAGAATACTGCAGTCAGTGAACTAATAACTCACACTTATGATGATGAGAAAATTTTGGAACCGACGATTCCAGTCTCATAAATGCTGTTCCACAGCAGATAACTGGGTCTAACAGGACGCCGCCAGCTTTCTCTCTCTCCTTACAATTGGATCTACATCATTCAATTAATTCAACACGTGTGGTGTTCACTATATACTCCACACTGTGTTGAATGTTATGCAAAGTGATATTAGATACAGTTCTTATCCTCAGAATTTCACAGCCTGATATATTAAAATTTTTTTTCTACAGATCCATTGTCCTCTGTGACATCCACAGGGCACGAACACCCAGGGTTCACCCGGAATTCCTTGCTAACCATTTAGTCATCTTAAAGGTGCTTAATGCTTATGATATCCCTCATTAAAATAGAATCATTACATCCTATTATAAATAAGAAAATAGAGCTGTGTGCCTTGGTGGCTTGCTCAGTTGAGCCACTGACTCTTGATCTCTGGGTTGTGAGATCTAGCCCTGGGTCGGGCTACTTTTGGATCTTCTCCCCTTCTTCCTCTGCTCCTTCCCACTACCGCCCCACTGAATAAATAATTAAAATCTAAAAAGAAAAAGAAAACAGAGCATTTGAGAGATTAAGAAAATTACCAAAGGGAAAAATGCCAGTAAGGAAAGATCCATGATTAGAAAACAGGTCTTATGATTCTACAATCTATGGTAAGAATAACGTCATCAATTGTCAGCAAAGTCAGCTGCCTGTAAACATAAAGACACGTGTTACAAAACAGTCTGTCAGTATTTCTCCTCTATCCTTCTCTAAACCAATCTCACTCTTTACCAGGGCTCCTAGCCTCAAACCACTACTAATTCCAAATCCCAGCCAGGCTTCCTATTATCATCCAATACTTGATCCAGGCAGGGAGCAGAGCCAGCTGCACATAATTATTCATAAAATAAATTCAATTTAGTATAGCATTTCAGAAACCTAAAGACCTCAGGGCCAGCTTTGGTCTGGAGGTTATTCTCATTACCATAGCAAAGTATCTATGACCCCAAAAGACCGGTAAATCTTACAAACCATTGAAAAAAAAAAAAAAAAAAAACAGACTGTCCCTCTAAAATCCCCTATCTCCACTTGTAGCCATGGAGAGGACAAAACAGAACTGGGATTGAATTTGCCTTGGACATTCTGTTTACGCAGGGAAAATTTATTCAGGACCTGGAACTTCTCCTGGCACCTGACCGAGATGCTGACATATTTCCCCTGTGCTCTGATCGTGTCCGACACTTCACACGCCGATGATCAACCAGTCACAGGAAGAGCTAAAGCTCTCAGAAACCCTTGGAATTCCTAAAACCCTGTATGTATACACACGATAAATCCAGAGAGTCTGAATAGAGACGATCTCTTAATGAGGACTAGTAAATCTACATCAGGCTGATGGAAATGTTTTGTCAACTGAGATTTTCCGGTACATTTTTTTCCCTACACTTTCAATAGCAAAACAGAAAACTCAGGAACATTACATCTGGGCAAAATGTCTTCAGTGTAGGTGTAAAATTACTACGGTGGAGAAGGCAAAGAAAAATAGAGAACGGGAAGCATATGCTAAGCCTAAGCGCGGCTTGATTTCCCAAAACATGTGTTAATAAGGTGATGCCTTGTGCAGCCTGAAAAACACGGCTGCAAGTTTTTTTAATATCGATAAGATAAAAGCTCTAATTGAGATACAGCATAATAATAGCTCTAGTAAAAACATGGTAGTATGGTTTGATGGTGCATTTGCTTAAACATTCTTTGTGCCCAAATAGGGATTTGATGTTCTCTCAGGTTTTCTGAAAGCTAGGCTAATTAAAAGCATCTATTAATTCAAGCCATATTACATATAAAATGTTCTAAGTATGTCTCTCACCCCTGAAGGAGCCCAATAAATTTAATCCTGTCTGCATCTGTGGGTGTGTTGCTCCGCTGTTACTCTGTAAGTCTAAGAGGCCGTCTGCTGCTCCTGTGTAATAGTAAATACCTCATTCACAAGGTTTTGCATTATGCATAGTTTGTCTCCTGAAGGCATTTCACACAACAGGAGCCATCACCGATGAAAACACTCAATCCTTAAAACACAACAGTTCATAATAATATGGGGGGAATTTTAACTATACAAGCTATAAAAATCTTAACAGATTGCCAGTAGTTATGCCCTCAGTGATGCATTCATTTCTTTACTTTCCAGGGTCACCCTGGTTAATCCAACCATTTAGATTGAAACTTTGTACAGTAGCTGATGGATGACATTTTCCATTAAAGATGCTACAGGAAATAAGAAATAATTAGGTGCTACACCATTCACCATAGTAGCTGATATAAAATATGAGTACGCCGGACCAAGAACTGTTCATCTAAGAGCTTACTTAATTATAAAGGATAACTTTATCATGTGCATGAATTACTGCTCCTCCAAACCATGAGTACATTTCATAATATCCAATTAGGCTAAAACTGACCAAATGCAGATGAAGTTAGAAAAACAAATTATTAGGAGAAGGAAAGGTAAATTGAAGGGGGGTGGAAATCGGAGGGGGAGAGAAACCATGAGAGACTGTGGACTCTGAGAAACAAACTGAGGGTTTTAGAGGGGAAAGGGTGGGGGATGGGTGAGCCTGGTGGTGGGTATTAAGGAGGGCACTTATTGCATGGAGTTCTGGATGTGGTGCATAAACAGTGAATCTTGGAACACTACATCAAAAACTAATGATGTATTGTATGGTGACTAACATAATACAATAAGAAGAAAAAAAGAAATAAAAGGAAAAAACAATATTATTTTCTGAGATTAAAGAGTATGCACTGCTAGATGTTAGTAATATACACAATCAGTTATCCTAATAGGGAGTTTATGGGTGTTACTTTTGTCAAAGGAATGCTGCATGACAATTTAGTCCTCTCTTGGAATTTCCAATATTGGTTTTGTGACTGAGGACAATGATGCTATTATAAACTCTGAGTATAAATTCTACTCCTGGAAGTTTGTTAAGTTTTCTGAAATTTGATCTAATTCTCTTCAATGACCAGTTTTCAGCAGGCTTCCCTTCCTAGTTTTAATCTTGATAATGATCTAATTTCATCACTCGGGATTCTGCGCAGACTTCCTTTGTCATATCTAGTTTGCCTCAACCAGTTAGTCTCAACCAGGGGGCAGTGCTTCTCGCCAGGGGATTTTTGACAATGTCTGGATATATTTTTCATTACTGTAACTAGGAGGATGCTGCTGGCATCCTGCTGGATGCAAAGGGGCTGCTGTTAAATAGCCTACAATGCACAGGATAACCTCCCACAATGAAGGATTATTCCGGGGGGAAAAAAAAAAGGTAATAAAGCTGAGATTGAGAAACCTTGATCCAGATCTAAATTTCCCCTCTCTCCTCCCAAAATGGTTGCCAATTAGGAGCATGTTTATAATTAGAAGAAAAAAGAAGAGACAGACAATGTACAGTCTGTTATGTTTTTTTAAAGCTGGGATACTGTGGGAAGTCAAACTTAACAAGTAGGCAAATTTTTGTATTCATTTAAATTTTATTGAAATTGACATACATGGAGAAAAGCACATAAACCATAAATGTGCACCTCCCCCAAATTAAAATAAAAACACAACTAGGTAACTCTAATCCTAAAACAGAATGTTACCATGACCCTAGAAATGTCCTAATTTTGAATATTCACCTCTGGATTTCTGAGTTCTAAACTTACATTTTCAACTGTCTCTTGACATGATGCCCTTCTATCAATTTGAGTGGAAAGTTAGAGAAGATATATGTGGGTTTCTTTCTTTCTTTCTTTCTTTCTTTCTTTCTTTCTTTCTTTCTTTTTAGCAATATGTTAAGTCTGAAAGGTTTCTTTTAAAAGTAGACTTAAGGATAGAGTCAAGAGAAAGGTAACATCAAGTTAAAACATTATTGCACCACCATCTTAAAACACATAATCATTTATATACATTTAATTAATAGTTGTTTTTTTAAATATTTTATTTTTATTTATTTGACAGACAGAGACCACAAGTAGGCAGAGAGGCAGGAAGGGCGTGGGGGGAAGCAGGCTCCCGCGGAGCAGAGAGCCCGATGCGGGGCTCGATCCCAGGATCCTGGGATCATGACCTGAGTGGAAGGCAGAGGCTTTAACTCACTGAGCCGCCGAGGCACCCCTAATTAATAGTTTTTGTGTCATCCTCACAAATTATATTGTAGAATTCATATATATACATATATATGTATAAAGCATTGCACATTTATCTTTTTTTAACATCTTAATTTTATTTTTGTCAGTGTTCCAAGAATCATTTTTTATGCACCACACCCAGTGTTCCAAGCAATACATGCCTCCCTAATATATTTATTTTTTAAAGATTTTATTTATTTTTTTTATTCATCAGAGAGAGAGAGAGTGCACAGAAGCAGGCAGAGTCAGAGAGAGAAGCAGGCTCCCTGCTGAGCAAGGAGCCCATATGTGGAACTCGATCCCAGGACCCCGGGATCATGACCTGAGCCGTAGGCACCAGCTGAACCGACTGAGCCACCCAGGCATCCCAATACATTTATCTTTTTAATGGATATCAGATCTCCAAAAAAACTGCATCAATTCCCATTTTATTCTACAGTGTATACTTTCCTCTATATTCCCACTAGTCACAAGTATTATCATTACATAATATTCCACAATACTAGGAACATGCAAACCATGCTTAATTAGGTCTATTGAATTTCAATGATAAGCTAAGAAATATTTCAGGCATTTATAGTATGTAATCCATTTATTTAAAACAAAGTACATATAGGTGTATATATAGGGATAAAATAACTTAAGGATAAAGTTATAGGGGAATACATACCAACTTACTGAAATCAGTTCATGAAGCAAAGAGGGAAGAAAAGAAAAGCAGGCAGGGTGGGGACTAGGTGGTCTTAATACTTTTACAAATAACTAAACAAATACAAGAAATACAAGTAAAATGTAAATACAAGTAATACAAGTAAAATGCTAAAAAAATTCAGCAAAGATTGATTGGTAAGGAGGAGAAGGGGAGAGGGGGAGGAGAAGGAAGAGAAGGAAGAAGGATTCCAACACAAAACTGAATGAAACATTCATAGAAAGATCTGGAATTGTATTGGAGCTCTCTTCTTAGTTAAACCCACTGGTTAAATATTGTTACAAGTTCTTTAAGGAAGAGATATAGGAGGCTGCTACGAAAAGCCACATTCTGCCTTAGAAATTTAGCTTTGTATTAGTATCTGTTGTGCTACGTAGTGTTCTTATTAAAATATGCACCATAAAAAATCCAGCTGCAATTTTGTGGTTTGAGCTCACAGAAATCACACAAATGTCTCAGCTCTTTGAATTCATTATTCTTAATAGGATTTCTGTGGGCACACAAATGTAGGGAGAGCTCATTGTAGCGAAGTAATTCCCCACACGATATTTACACCAGACACTAGTTGGAAGTTGGAAAGGAAGGGTTCTCTAGTCAGATTTGTTTGGGAACTGTGGATTAAACAAAATTAGATAGATTGCTTTACTTTAGAGTTCTAATAGGCAATGTGTAATAAAATCCCCTACGGGAATAAAAATGGAAAACTCTTGCCCCTGTTTTGAGGAAGTAGATAGATGGAGATGTGTCTTGTGCTGACACAGCAAGATGCTCAAGGTATAGAATCAAACCATTAGAGCATTGAGATGTGCCTTTCTGAGAAGCAGTATCATTGCCTTATAGGATGGCATAAGTTGCCTCTGGGTACTGATAAGTTTGGGGATATAATACATAGCGAGTTTGCTGTTCTGGCTCCTCTGACCCAGCAAATGCTTCAATCCATGTGGACTGCCAAGACCAGTGACCTAGATGCGCCAACTGGAGGAATTAAGAGTCAACAGCTATTTTCTTCTCCACTGCAACTTTCTCCTTATATTTACCTGTTCCTTCTTTACTAGTAGTTTCTGGAGCAAAGTAAAACAAAGACAACAAATTTGGGAGCCCAGCAGGAACATCTCAGAGATGTGAATATGCTATAGTGGATCACAGATTTCCAGGGGAGGGAGAATGCATGCAGCACCTTACACAGTTTTTAACTACTGAACTTCTTTTTATCAACCATACATTTCAAAGGCAAGCAACCATAGAGTGCATTTTGTAAAATAATGCGAAAATGTAGTCAAATAATGTACAAGAGTATTGCAGTAGCACAGGAGACCAATAAGAAAGCACTGCTGATGTGACTGGAAAAATATGGGAAAGACAATCTTCCTAGGACTTACCAACTAATAAAAGAAAGACAGAAGTCGGAATAGAGTCTGTGTGTTTGGTTTGGAAAGTGCAAGTTCAGCAAAATAGTTCTTTCTGTTTAAATATATATTATCTATGCAAGACCAAAGAATATTTCTGTTTTTTTTTTCTTATTTTGAATGATTTCTTTAACACATTATGATTCCACTTTTGAACTTAGTTTTGACCTGGTCAAATGAAGCTGAAAATTTTTATTTGTAGGGTAAACATAAATTAAAGCATCACGTGTCACTATCATGTTTCTGTTATATTATCATTAATTTTGTGTTGTTTGAGAGTAGTCTATACAGTCAAGTGTCAAACCTGCCACTCAAATTCAAACATTTATTTCAGGATTCCACCCCGTATTTTAAATTCATGCTTTTATTCTTTATAAAAAGTAAAAGAAAAGAGCATTCTAATAGATTTATGTGTTAGTAAATTCAACTTATTTGTGGAAGGTTTGCTGGATGGAGGTTTGCTAAGATCTAGTGTTAGTGACAGGATGAAGTTAAGTGCTTCTTGAAGTTATTGATTATACAGAAGAGCTTCATGGTTATAAAAACTTGTAAGAAAACAAGTAAAGTAATCTTAAAGCTGTATATTTTTGACCATGAATTTTTACCATGATAAATTTATTTTTATTTTGATCATGATCCTCAAAAAATGTTGTTTAGGTGCTCATACTTTTTAATCACTCTAAATATGAGTATAGCAAGGCTGAGACCTCAACATCAGGTCAGGCTTTTGCTTCTTGGAATGGGAGCACATGCACAATGGAACTTGAGGTTACAGCTGGTTAAGATCAGTCCTCAAAAACCAGTATAATGTGAAACCATCAAAAAAATTAAAATGCAACCTACTGAATGGGAGAATATATTTGCAAATCATATATCCAATAGGGGATTAATATCCAAAATATATGAAGAACTTATACAACTTAGTAACAACAACAACAATCCAAATGGGCAAAGATTAGGATCTCAATAGATTTTTCCTAAGAAGACATACAGATCTCTGTTGACACATTAAAAAGATGTTCAACACCACTAATCATCAGAGAAATGCAAATAAAAATCTCAGTGAGATACCATTTCATACCTGCCACAATGACTAGTATCAAAAAGACAAAAACATAAAACAAGCAAACAAACAAAACAAGTGCTGTTGGCAAGAACCTGAAGAAAGGGAATTTTTATGCATTACTGGTCGAAGTGTAAATTGATGCAGCCACTCTGTAGACCAGTATGGAGGTTCCCCCCAAAACTAAAAATAAAACTACCATGTGATCCATTAAGTCCACTTCTGGGTATTTATCCAAAGGAAATAAAAATACTAATTCAAAAAGATATAGTACACCTATGTTGCAACATTCTTTGTAATAGCCAAGATATGAAAGCCATCTAAGTGTCCATTGATTGATGAATGAATAGAGAAGATGTGATATATATACATACAATGGAATATTCAGTCATTAAAAAAAAAAGAATGAAATCTTGCCATTTGCAACAACATGGATGGACTTTGAGGATGTTATGCTAAATGAAATAAGTTGGACAGAAAAAGACAAATACTGTATGATTTTATTTATACGTAAAACCAAAAAAAAAAAAAAAAAAAGAACCAACCAACAAAACAAAACTCAAAGGTGCAGATAACAGATTAGTAGTTGTCAGAGGAATGGAGTTGGGTGTGTAGGCAAAATGGGAGAAGGGAGTCAATAGGTATAAACTTCCAGTCATAAAATAAATAAATCATAAGAATCTAATGTACAGCTTGGTGAATATAGTCAATAATATTATGTTGCATATTAACTTTATATGGTGACAGGGGAAATTAGACTTAATATGGTGATTGTCTTGCAGTGTATACAAATATCAAGTCATTATTTGTGCTCCTGAAGCTAATATAATGTCATATGTCAATTAGATCACAAATAAAAAAGATATGAGAGTCTCCTACAATGTTCTAACTTACAATTGAAACTGTATCCCATGAAGAATAGTTTTTGAGTGCTACAATAGCTAATCAGGTCAGAACCACTAAGATAAATCATTTTTACTGGGGTTTTCTTGAAGCAGAAGGCATACATTACAGATCACCTTGATTGCCTTGATAACTTTTGCCTACTAAAGAAGAATATTTTGGACTTCAAGGAGACTCAAATTATTATGGGAGAGATGTGCATATTTATACATTATCAAGATCAAATTCGAATACCTATCCACATGAATACTTTTCAACATCTGTATCACCATCTTGTTACCACTTCATTAAGTTAATTCATTTGTGTACGAAGTATTCATTGAGTAAGGATTGCTTGCTTGGCTTCTTGAAGGACCTACAATGACAAGTTCCTGACTTCCTACAGCTCACTTCCTGAAGCTTAGTTGATAGGACAAATATTATAAATTTTAAAAACAAATAAATAAAGGTAGTATGATCAATGAAAGTACGTATGTGTATGTGTGTGTGTGTGTGTATCTTTTTTATTTTGTGTGATTACAGAAACTTTCTCAGAAGCAGTGGTATTTAAACTGAAATGTAAAATATGAAGGAAGAGTAGGTGTTTCCAAGGGATAAATATATTCCAAGTCTTTGTATTGGGAAAGACTAAGTATTTGAAGAATTCAAAGCAAGTGTGGTAAGAGTATAATGAGGTAGAAATAGCACATGAAGTCTTGAAGAAGAAGGCAAGAATGTTCCTAATTTTGTATTTTATACTTAGTAGAATGGGGACATTGTGAATGGGATTTAAGAATGGGAGTAATGTGATCCAGGCATATCTACATGGATCTTTCTCACTGCCTTGGGGTATTAGAATATTAGGAGGTCAAATGAAAAAAAAAAATCTAGAAAAACAAATACTCTAATTAAAAAGAAAAAAAAAAAAGGCAGAAGGGGCACCTGGTTGACACAGTCAGTTGAACATCCAACTCTTGTTTTGGCCCAAGTCATGATCTCTGGGTTGTGAGACTGTGCCCTATGTCAGGCTCCAGGCTCAGTGAGGAATCTGCTTCAGATTCTTTCTCCCTCTCCCTCTGTCCCTCCTGCTTCTGTGCTCTCTCTCTCTAAAGTAAATAAATAAATCTTTTTTAAAAAGACAAAAATCTAAATGATACTTTGCCAAAGAAGCTATATGATGACAAATAAACACATGAAAAGACAATCAACAAATTGTAATAATAAAATACAAATTAAAAATCATTATGAGGTACAGCTATACACCTTTCAGAAAAATCCAAAAAACCAACAATACCTAACATTGACAAGGATGTTGAACAAAAGAAATTTCCGTTCAGTATCAATGGAATGCAAAATTATATAGCCACTTTCAAAAACGGGTTGGCAAGGTTTTATTTTTATTTTTATGTTGCACATAGACTTATCCAATAGAGCAATTGTAAACCTAAATATTCCTCCAAATTAATTAAAAATTTATGTTCACACAAAAACCTGTACATGAATTCATGAACCTGCACATTAATTCATAACCACTAACAACTAGAAGCAATAAGATGTCTTTCAAAAGAGGAATACATAAAGTACTTGTGGTACATGCACAGAATGCAATACTATTCATTGATAAAAAGGAATGAACTATTGATTCATCCAACATGGATATATCTTAAATGCATTTTACTTGGTAAAAGCATCTGGACCCAAAGGTCACAGATTGCATGATCCCTTTTGTTTATATGACATGCCACAGAAAGGAAGAAAGGAAGAAAGAAAGAGAGGAAAGAAACTACAAAATGGAAAGCAGTTGCCAGGGATTGATAGCGTAGGGAGGTTGACTGTGAAGAGGACAAACATGGGAACTTTTAGAATGATGGCACTGTTATATATGCTGCTGAGGTAGTGGATCCACGACTGTATACATTCATCAAGACCCAAAAGGCTATGCATCATGAAAAGTGAATTTTGATGTATAAAAAAACAAATACACACACGTGCATACACCCACTAATCCCAGGATGCAGTGCAAGATGTGGCCACTGTATCAAACTTTTTAATTGTATGACACAACCTCAGTGAAACAGGTTCTATGAAGGGCTGATCTAAGAAACTTTGGGAAAACAGTTTGATTAGGAGCTGTTAAGTATAAAGACAAAAGGAACTGTTCATGAAGATTGGCCCTCAGAGCATCAGGAACAGTGTATTTGAATACTTTTTATATACTCTATACAGTCTAAATATATTGTGTTTTTCAAAATTAATGGATTGGCTAGGCAAAATCAGATTTATCACATCAACAAAGTTAAACTACCTTATTAATATACCAGGCACTTAAAATTTGTGTATTTAGGGATGCTTCGGTTTATTATGTGGTTTGAGATATGAGAGGTTGGTATTCTCTGTGTTCAAGTAGACAGCAATGGAATCCAGGGGAAAGTAATCTACTGACACTATCTTAGGCACAAATATCAAACCTGATAGACTACTGTTAATTCAAGAATCAATAAACAGGAAAAAAAAAAACACAACATTTTGATTCAAAAGGTATTCTGTGACTTAAAGACAGAAACTATTCTTTTTTTTTTTTTTTTTCTGTCAGAGAGAGTGAGCACAGGCAGACAGAGTGGCAGGCAGAGGCAGAGGGAGAAGCAAGCTTCCTGCTGAGCAAGGAGCCTGATGTGGGACTCGATCCCAGGACGCTGGGATCATGACCTGAGCTGAAGGCAGCTGCTTAAGCAACTGAACTACCCAGGCGTCCCAAGACAGAAACTATTCTAAAACTATAAAGCAAGACAAGTGTTAGATAAATATTTACAACAGAAAGCCAAAGAATAATCTAGATTGTATCTGCATTATAGAAAAAAAGAAGAAAGAAGAAACATAGGAAGGCAGGAAGGGGGGAATATCAGATAAATGTGAATTGATAAAACAAGTGAATCAGATAACATAAATGATAGCAATAAAAATAAAATGAAAAGGGTTGAAAAGGTATTAAAAAAGAAAAATTAAATACATTAAAAGCAATAATGGGAAAATTTGAAATACAAACATTGAATTAGCAAACTAAAACTAGACTAGAAAAGATCTCAAGATAAAAGGAAAAAAGAGAAGCAGAATGAATATTTTAAAACAACAAAGGAAATGATAGACACAGAGGCAAATGAAACAGTCAAACCAAATAAGAGGCTGTCTAAGAAAGAAACAGATTAGTTTAAAAAATGCAATAGAAGTCATATCACTGGAAGAACATAACATTCTTCAGGTTCTTGACTAAATTAAGTATTTGAAACTTGCAGCAATTTGTACTATATCATCAATACAACATAATATTTTTTTCTTTCTCTACCTAAACCACTTTGACAAGAAAATTGGAATATTATATTTATGTCTTTGCTATTATGGTGAAAATATGTACGAACTTATAACATAATAGAAATTGAGATAGTATCAATAATAGCTGAGCGCTTACAGTGTGCCAAACACTGCATTACTTTAGTTGATCTTTCTTATGAAACTAAGAAGTTGATACTTACTATACCTACATTATACATGAGCTATTAATATTTAAAGAGATCAAGTAACTTTTCCATGGTAAAATGGCTAACACGTAGTTAAGCTGCAGTTCAAACTTGTCTACTCTTAAATCAGAGTTCTGAAATTCTACTCTACACTGTTTCTTGTATAAACTCTTTAAATATTAAGGACATTATCATTTCTCATTCATGCACATAAAAAGCTATTACTCGGGTTGCTGTTTGGAATTTAGCTTATATTTTTGACCATATCAAACAGTTTTTTTTCAATACATTATATTCACAACTAGAAAATCCCTTGCCATCTGATTATGTTAATATCCATGTCAGGAAATATTTTAATATTTTAAACTCTAACTTATTTAAGAAAATCTACCTGACATTTATTTCAATTTTGCCATAAAGTTGGGATATAAATTACTTATTAATAATGGATTAGTTTTTCAGTACTATTTATTTTATCACATACCCATTCCTACTAGTTAGTAATTCCTGCACGTGATTTATGAAACATTTTAAACACTAGAGTCAGCAAGTATGTACCATTGATCAAAACACCCATTGATGTGTTCTAATAGCTATGTAATGTAGCTTTTAAATGTATGTGCATATCTGGAAGATCAGATACACAGTTATACCTCTCTTTTCAAAATATTATGAGTTTACTGATCTGGTTTATTTTTCCAAGATAAATGTGTATTAAATCCTGAAATAGACCCTAAGTACAGAATGAGTGCTCCTAAATTCTTATGACATTGCTATTTCTATGAGACAGCTAGATGATAGATAGACAGATATAGATAATATAATATTTCTATTAGTAGATGACATGTATTCCAAAAATGCACAAAATATGCAGAGAGCAAAATGAATTATTGCAAATGGAATATCTATATTGTCCAGGAATCTTTTGGGGACCTCTTCCAAGTCACTACTCTCTTTTCCTAAGAAATAACCACTATTTTGACTTCTAAAGCTGTAGATTAGTTTGGTTTGATTCTTAACATTGTATATTTTATTTATATAAAACATATAATCTGTATTGAATTTGGTTGGGCTTCCAAAACAAAATGCCAGGACTGGGTGGCTTAAATAACATACATTTATTTTCTCATAGTTCAGCAAGCCAGGAATCCAAGATGAAGGAGTTTCTTCTGAGGTCTCTCTCCCTGGCTTGAAGACTGTGTCTTCACATGACTTTTGTCTGTGTGAGCACATTCTTCGTGTCTAATGTAGGTATATGTCTTGTTTAAGGCATATTTTGTTTTATATCTGGCTTCTTCAATATCATATTTAAGAAATTTGTAAAGATTGCTCTTTGTAGCTGCAGCTAATTCATCTTCATTCTTGCCTATTATTCTGTTTTATTAACAGGCCATTCAGTTTTTTAACCTATTCTACTCCTAATATTTGGGTTTTCTTCTAGTGTTGGCTATTAAGAATATTTCAGTTAGGTACATTCTCATATATAAGATTCTTGGTATGCATATAAACTTTTTGTTAAGTTTATACCTAAGATTGGCTTTACTGGGTCACAGATTACATGATCAGCCTCAGAAGATAAGCCAAACTGGGTTTCAAAGTTGTAACAATTTACATTCTCTCCAGCAGTGTACGAGAGTTCTGATATCCCAAGTGTCTACTAATATTTGGTACCATCATTCTTTTAATTAGGAAATGCATCAATGGTGAGTGTGACATGGTATCTCATTAATCTCTCTTTTAATCAGTGTTTCCCTTAGTAGTAATGAGGTTGAGCATTTTTTTTCTGTTTATTAGATAACCGGATGTCTTCTTTTTCTGAAGTGCCTGTTCAACCACTTTGTCAATCATTATATTGGAAGTCTTTCTTTTCCTTTTTAATCCATAGGAGTCCTTTTTTCATTTTGTGTATAAATCCTATCACATATATGAGTTGTAAATTCACTGTTTGCTCTGTAAGCTGCTTTTTTTTGAACTCTCTGAATGCTATTTTTTAATTAACAGAAATTTTACAGTTTAATTTAGTTTCAAGTTTTCCCCCTTATGGTTCATTTTTTTGTAAGTTGTTTGAATGTTTTTTCTAATTCAAGGTTGTGAGAATATTTTTCTGTATCTTCCCAAGTCTGTTTGGCCTTTAACATTTTAGAGCTGTAATTTGTATAATTCTTTGACCCAGTACCATTCGCTAGCCAGGCCTTTCTATCACCCCTGCTCAGCAATGCTGTCTTTGTCATAAGGTAAGCGCTCATACAGCTATGAAGCCACAAAAACACACTGATGAATCCTAAATCATACTGACAGGTAAAAGAAACCAGACTGAAAAAAGCTACCTACTATATAGTTCCAATAATATGACTTTCTTAAAAGGCAAAAATAAAGAGAGAATAAAAAAGATCAGTGGTTCCCAGGGGTTCAGGGGTGAGAGGTGAAGTATAGCAGATATTTTAGGGCAGTGAAATCATTCTGTAGCATACTCTAATGGTAAATACAATAAATCAAACATTTCTAAAACCAAAACTTTATAGCACAATGAGTGAGTTTTAATATACGTAAAGTTTTAAAAATTCGAAATCTCAGGATGGATTCAGAATGTAGACAAATGTATATTTGTCTCTTCACCCTCAGTGAAGAGGGTGAGGGGGTAAGTGTTGACCTCAGTGACTTTGGAAATGAGTGGGGTTTATAAGTCTAAAGCAAAAGGAAGAGTAAACATTTTACTGTAGTTGACAGTTTTTCTACCCTATCGGGTACTATTTAACAATTCTGAAAACATTATAAGTCCATACTTAAATTGAACAATTCAGTAAACAGTAGAGGGTGGAAGATGGGTTTCTCAGTGGTGCAGCGGGAGGTTAGAGAAAACCAAGGGGAAGATCTTAAAATCATTCTTGTGATAATGATTCAGAGTTCGATACATCAGTATGAAGTTGTGTTTAGCTTGACACAGATAGTTTCAATTTGAAATATTTAGAAACACACGTTTGTATCTCCTTGTTCTTTCAACTGGGAGGACCTAAGAGAAATAATGTCCCAATCTTACCAAGCATACCAAGTGCCCAGATACTGGTCTCTGATATTACTTATTGCCCATTAAAAGAAGCCAGGGCTCCTTGGAGAAATGGATGAGTTGGGGATTGGGGTAGGAAAGAGATAAGATGATCCTGGAACATCTTGTGGAGACAGAAAGTAAGAAAATGCTAAAAATGAACAAACATGCAACAAATAATGATGGAGTGTGTCTAAGTAATGAAGAAATCAATGGAAAGAGGTTCCATTTTTCCAAAGCTAGAACAACTTGAGCAATAACATAAATAAAGCAGCATTGTATTTTAACCTAAAGTATAACATACTTTATATTTTATAGTGTAGACTATACTCTACTGTGGACCATACTATAGACTGAGTCCATACATACTGATGTAAACAAATTCCTGAGTCCAAACTGATGTAAACTATTGAGTAATTTAATAAATGGAGAGAAGAGAGATATTTCCCATTCAGAAGAATTTCAAATCACTGATGTAATTACCCTTATTAAAAGACAGAATAGCTCTTCATTCCTTAAGTTTGGGCTGCACGTAGTGCTTTTCTCCTACAAAGCACAGTGTGGAAAGGTGAGGGAAAAAGAGTAACTTTATAGCGCAGAAATCTGATGAATATTATGTCAAGCTAGGTGATCAAGTCTAACCTCAATATCAATAATCATATTGATACGAAGTGATGAGAATGACAATTCACCTCTCCAGTCTTCCTCCCCAAACCTATAACCTCAGCCTAATTATAAGAAAAACTTTAGACAACTGCCAATAAAGGGACAGTCTACAAATTAGCGACCAGTACTCCTCAACATTGTCCAAGTCATCTAAAACAAGAAAAGTCTGAAACGCTGTCACAACCATGAGGAGCCTAAGGAGACATGAATACCAAAATGTAATGTGGTATTCTGAATGTAATCCTGGAAATGAAAAGGGCATTAAGAAAAAGCTGGAACACTTGAACAAAGTATGGACACTAGTTTCTAATAATATATCAATATTGGTTCACTAATTGTGACTAATGTACTATACTAATGTAAGATGTTAATAATAGAAGAACCTGCTTATGGGATCTATAGAAACTCTGGAACTATCTTCAAAATAATTCTATAAATCTAAAAACATTCTAAATAAAAAGTGTATTTTAAAAAAGAAATGAATTAACACAAAGTCCTCAGTAAAAAAATAAACAAAAAATGTTTAGTGATTTTAATAACGTTTTAAGATTGTTTTAGCTTAATTCTACTGTGAAGAATTTATGCTGGGGCGCCTGGATGGCTCAGTGGGTTAAAGCCTCTGCCTTCAGCTCAGGTCATGATCCCAGGGTCCTGGGATCAAGCCCCGCATCAGGCTCTCTGCTCCGCGGAGAGCCTGCTTCTTCCTCTCTCCCTGCCTGCCTCTCTGCCTACTTGTGATCTGTCTGTCAAATAAATAAATAAAATCTTTAAAAAAAAAGAATTTATGCTAAATGATTCCAGTTTTAACTTATATTATGTTCAGAGATTATATGTCATGATTTAACTCATCAGAAGTCCACTGAAACTTTCTTAAAGCCCTATATGTGCAATTTTTACAAATATTCCAAAACAATATGCATTATATGTGTTTTAAAATTTCCCCAATGATTATAGATGGTTTTCTTTCTCTTTCAGTTCTTTGAACTTTCACTTTATGTGAATTACATAATTTATAGAAGATGTATATTATAAATTCTATAAGTATAAATTATATATAAAAATTTTATATATGCATACTATATATAAATACATATATATATAGTATGTATATATATGTTACATACAATTGCATTTAGAATTGTTATAGCTTCTTAGTAAATCTGTTCTTTATTTATTATGCCATGACCCTGAACCCAATCTCCTTTGTCTAATACCAGCGCAGCAAGTAACAGTTTTCTATGGCTAGTGTTTGCCTGGGTTATCTTCTTCCGTTTTTGTTTTGTTTTGTTTTGTTTTTTACTTAAACTTCTTATCTTTAGTCACCTATCATGATTTTCTAAGAGCATATAGTTGCTTATTCTTAATCTGGTTTGGCAATTTGTGCATTTAATTGAAGTAATCTATTCTTGGTAATTGTCAACAGACACTGTTGAGTTTAACTCCATTTTACTACTGCTCTGTATTTGTACCAATTATTTTTCTTATCTTCTTTTTTATAGATTAACTTTATTATAACATTTTTCTCTTCTTTTAGCATGACACTTATATACATTTTATTATTACTTTATTGATTATTCAAGAGGTCATAACATGCATCTTTGCTTTATCAATGCAAGGGTTTTAGAATATTTCAACTCTATTTTTTCTTTGCCTGAGTTTATAATATATTAATATACATTGTCATGTATCTCAATTCTATGTCTATTTTAATATTCAGAAAACAGTATTCTTGCATTATTTGTTAGTATTAATTTTTGTTTAGCATATATTTAACACTACTGTTGTTCTCCATTCCTTCCTGTATCTCCAAGCTTCTATATACACTCTTCCAGGCTGTGTCTAGAAGGTAGGAAGCTTACTGAATGGAAATAAGAACCCAAAGCAATATTTGATTCTTTTCTTCTTCCTGTGAATCACCTATGAAAGCGTATATTATGGATCAAACTCCATCCCCTAATAACTATGATCCTGTATGTATCTGATTCTTACCAAGTAAGCTACCAAATCAGCAGGTGAAGAGTTTGAAATTTCCTCCCCCAGCACAACTTCCAAGGGTATAAAAATATAGAGAATATTTTCTCAGCTGTATCGAGTCCAGAAAATAGAGACAAGAAGAAAGTTTTTTCTTGACATTGTAATGTAATTTTTATTATTGTATGTGTGCTCTTTGAGAGAAGAAATTTTGCTATATTTATGTGTATAAATTATTGACGCCAAGCTCGAAACAAAGTGATGAAAATACCAGTAAAAACAGCATACTCTTATTTAATTTATATTTAGAAACAAGCAAAGCCCCCATTTTAAAAAAAGCAGGTTCTTTTTTACTGTTTGTTTTTGGTTATTTTGAATAGTCAGCATGACTGTATCTGGATGAAATTTCTGAAATATTAATCAGTAGCTTTGATCTCTGTAGTCACTGTTGTTCCTGCTTAGCCTAACATTCCCAGTCCATTTAATCACAGGTGCTCATTGCTTCAGGAAGAGTAGGTTATAGAGCAGAACAAAGATATCTGTTGAGCTGAATGGATTTTCAACTCACATCAGGCACAATCGACCGAACGCAAACAATTTTTGATTTACAATAACTAGGCACTTGAGAGAGAAAAAAAAATTGCTTTGAATTTCAAAAAGGGCTTGGTTTGGCTTGGTTTAACTCCAGTCAGCTCATGATACAGAACCCAAATCTCTGGATGATGAAGTTAATAACAATCAGAAAAGAACATAAGATAGGGCATAGATCAGTTTTCCTGCTGCCAATATATACTGACTCATGTATACATATGACTGAAAAAGTGGCGAGCGGATAGAGAGAATGTGAGAAGGGAGAAAGGAAACTGAACCAATAGTGCCTTGATAGAGTTTTATCCTTGGCTCTCATTCAGTATTGAATTTTTTAATATGAGGTCTTGGAATACAGGACCTGACCTGATGGATGTAGGAATTTATAGGCAAGAGGAACCAGTCCCTCCCCTCCTTTGCCTGGAACCCTGGAAGTATGAAGACCCTCAGTGGGCCATAGACTATGTTGATATGGACAAAGTAGGGGAGAAATTTTGGTAAGATGGGTCATGAAAGAGTCTGACATAGTATCTATTCCTCCTTCATCCTGAAATTTCTCCTGGGTTCCATGTTGTGTGAAGAGTATCCAAGGGTTCCCACATGCCCCAGTGGAGGAGTCAGAAGAGAGCAGAGAATGCTGGCTATCATGTGCCTCAGGGTGTGTGGACTGGGGGGAATGGGCTATGCCAGTTTACTAAGGACCTATGCTTTCCAGAGCTGGAGATAGGTTGGAGGTTGATTCACATCTCAAGAGGCCTGTATGTCATTACTGTATGTCAATGCAGAAGCTTGGTCAGGCAAGAAAGATGCAGGAAAAAAATGGCCAACCTCCTCAGGACAAAATAACATGAACTGACCTTGCTGATAATTATAAAAATAAGTTATAACAGCGGTGGGTGCAATGGAAACAGAGGCAAATCTAGGCAGAAAGTGTCCCTATGACACTGACCATGATAATAAAATGTACAAGGAAGAACATGTGAAATCACACGACATTGCCCGGTAACTATGATATTACATAAGCTTCTGCTGAACACAGATTCCACCAAAGGCAAGGAAAAGCAGGAATTAAGGAAAGAAACCTAAAAATTTTATGTACTCCAAAGGGATTTAGTTAATCTGGAAGTAACCAAGTTACTTTTAACAGGCAAATCTAATTTGATATTGCTGTGGGGCGGAAAATGGAGTCAAGAGCTAAAGAAGTAATACTAACAGAGAAGTAAATACAGTTACATTTTTGCAAACTTGAGTGTGGAGACAATGAATTATAAATCTTCTCTAAACCTAAAAGGAAGAACCAACAATAATCAACTCATTCTATCTGTGCTAGGCATATCATGTATAAAAATGTTCTACAGCTTCTACATTGGAACCAATAGTAGAACACGGCTATTTATGTACAAATTGACTTTCAAATCCAGGATAGCCTCACCTAACTTCAGTGAAGAGAAAAAAAAAGTAATTTATTTTGTTCTTCCTTTTTTCTCCATTATTACAGAATGTAATATAATCATATGGAACTGTCTGAATATTACAGTCAGGATATCCTTAATGTATGCTGTATTTTAATTTTATTTAAATTTTTGCTATATTCCTTGATTTAAAAAATCTACTATGCATGCTTGTTATATTTATCAAATTTGAATAAAAATCTTAAAAAAAGAATAAACATACAGCCAGTATACCAACCAATTCAAATACCATTTCCACATCCACAACTAAACAGTGAACATTGAATCGGCAGTAAATTTACATCTCTCAGATCATTCCTCATTTTTGATTATATGTCATATTCTCTTTTTTGATTCCTGCAACTAAGATTTTACCATTTGCCTGCCCACCTCCCTCATTCATCATTGTAATTTTTATTTTTTACGTCTACTCATTTTGATTCAAATTTGTTCCATGCTAAATGACATTTATTGCCTGAAATAAAAATTGATCCTACAAAACATGTTTCGTTTAATTTGCTTTCAATAATTCCCACACTAATGGCTCAAAATAAATTTACAATAAAAATCAAGGTAATACTTGAGGACCAAGTGTTCAAAAACACTTGATCATAAACCAATTTAAAAACATTCTTAAATAAAATAATAGCAACATAAATTTAAAAACTAAACTTTCTACACTTTCACCAACTGAAGATAATCAGCATTCTGCTCTATGTCATTTACTGCCTTTTCTATACAGTGTTCTACTCAATTCTTTCCACAGTGTTTTCTCCTAGTTTATCTTCCTGATTGTGTTTTATAAATTATTAAGATTTTTAATATGGCTGTTTCTTGTGTCCATTCCAATACTGAACATTCTGTGGGAGCTAAGATGACAACATCTAGTTACAAAACATCTCGCTAATCTGAACTAAGACATATACAATATGCATAATCATACATAAAATTGGCAAAAACCCTTTCCATCTGTCTTCTTTAAATAGAGCTTCTGCTGGCCAGATGTATATTGGAGTAGAGTGGTAGCCAATCCAGGTAGAATCTTTGACAGAAGCCTGTGCTTTTAGGGCTCCTGGTTCCTGACTTGGGGTGATTCATATCCCTTAAATGTTATTTAATAGGATTTAAATTTTGTTTTCAACATTGAGATCCCCAGAGGAACTGCTACCCTACCTGTGCATGGAGATAGGCTTAAAGATTACCGAAAAGCAGACACAAAAGTTTGCTCAAGGCAGAATTTTGAAGCTTCTCCCATGTCTAGATAAGCAGGTGATGAAGACCTCAAGGTCCATTCTATATAGAACAGCATTTCCAGGGCCTGGCAACAGAACTTACTAAGTGGTTTCAATGAACAGGTAAGGAAGAACAGCAGAGAGTAACAAACTGAGAAGTGAATGAGAATGAAGAAAAAGGTCTATATTATTTTTCTATCAATTTGAAAGAGAAAAACAAAAAAGATGGAGTAGTTGCTTGAAAAGGGTGTAAGTCCCAGGAAAGATTGTTTGTTCAGAATTGTACTAACAAGGCAGGGCAACCCCAAATTTTCAGAGGCTTAGAATCACAAGGATGTTTTCTTGTTCATACTACATATCTATCCTTTGGCTGCTCAGAGATTCAGGCTAATGTAGCAAGTGCCTTCTCAAAGGTTTCTAGCCATAAATTGCTTATCAGGTAATGCCTTATTTCACTTCTGCTTGTAACTGATTGTCTGTAACTCATTACTGGCCCAACTAAACCCCCAAGAACCACAACATGAACTCCTATCATAAATTGCTTATCAGGTAATGCCTTAAATTGCTTATCAGGTAATGCCTTATTTCACTTCTGCTTGTAACTGATTGTCTGTAACTCATTACTGGCCCAACTAAACCCCCAAGAACCACAACATGAACTCCTATCATTTGACCAAAGCATGGAGAGCTGGAAATATTTGAAAACATCACTAGATATTACCACAAAGAACTTGGAAGGAAAAAAGACAATGGAGAGAAAATAAAAATAGAAAATGTGAGAGCAATCTTTGTTAGAACAAAATGTAACAGCAGGGGAAGACAGGAAACTTAGTGTCAAGATAGAGGAGTCCTCTTTCTCTGAGAGGACAGAAAACATTGAAGTAAAAACTGAGTTTAAAGGAGCAAGTGTTAGAAGTTGAGAATATCTTAATACTCTCAGTGTTTTCTATGAAAGAAGATTTTGACTTAGAATAAGGGGAGTGATGAAGAAATAACTCACTAGGGGCGCCTGGGTGGCTCAGTGGTTTAAAGCCTCTGCCTTCCGCTCGGGCCATGATTCCAGGGTCCTGGGATAGAGCCCCGAAAGATCGGGCTCCCTGCTTCCTCCTCTCTCTCTATCTGCCTGCTTCAAATAAATAAATAAAATCTTTTAAAAAAGAAAAGAAAAGAAATAACTCACTTAAAATACTGGCAAAGATTTGGAAAATTGGTTAACATTGACGGGGTAAAAGAAAGTGAGAGGAATGTTAAATAATACTCAGTACTGGGGACCCAACTGAGGTTGGGGACCATACGTTTCATAGGCTGAAATCTTCGGTGTAGGCTAAGTGGCCCAGATGCAGAAGCAAAGAAAGCAGCAGGTTACATTTATTCAAGACTCAAGACTGAAGCGGATGAAGAACCAAGGTATAAACATGGTGAGGGTTGTGATGAAATGCTTTAGTTATAGACCACATCTGTAAGGTTTTTGGCAAAGAAAGAGAAGTACGGTTGATGTTTAGAGACTGAAAAATAGGAAAATCCTGGGATTGAACTTTTCAATCAGATCAAAGGAAAAGGTTATCTGGAAGCAAGGAGGACAAGAGTAAAATGATGGAGAATCATGATTCTTTTATATGTACATATAATAAATTTGTCATGATATGAAAGCTTGCTTTTCTAACAAGCAGCTCCCAAATTTTAAGGCTTAGCACAATACACACTTACTTCTTCCACACACAGTGATTGATGGTGGTGTTCCTAAGTGAGACAGCTTTCCTGGGCAGCTTTCTCTAAGCCATGAATTAAAGGGATCCAGGCTCCTCCCTTTTTGTGACTCTACCAGTTCATGATTCTTTGTCTTTGATCATGAAGGCAGGGAAGAGAGAGCATGGAAATTCACAAGGGATGATTATTAGGCCAGGTCTACATAACTTCTGCCTATAATTCTTGAGCCAGACCTATTTTTCTTCATCTAAAAGTAAATATATTCAGAAATGTAGTCCTCTTATTTTCTAATAAGGAAAATAAAAAATGGTGTCACGAACTTAGAGTATTTTCTATCCCATGTCCTCCCCTCTAATCACAATTCATGTAATAGCCATTCCTACATGTAGAAGACACCATCTTCCCAAGGAGACAACACTAATCCCCACTTGTCCCCATATCCAATGCAAAGTTCAAGATGTCTCATTTTTGTACAAACTTTCACATCAAGTTTATATGTAGCTCCTAGTGTTCCATATTTATAGATAGCACAGAACAGGTAGGTAATGTTTCAAAAAATACTAAAAATAATAAGAAAAAAAGTTGTACATGTAGCTCTTCTTTGTCCAGCAATCTAGAAACTTCAAGGACAGCTTATCTGCCCACACCCTCCCCATTCATGCACATTCACGGACTCAATACCCAATGGTGGAACAGGGACAAATATACTACGATGACACTTTCTTTTGGAAAAATAAAACTGGAAGACACATTACAGTTATTAGTACATACTACTTTTGAAATCCCACCGGAAGACATCAAGAATGCCTCTGACCCTGAGGTTGAGGACACCCTTTAATAATGCTTTCATTCTTCTCACTGGAAAGAACACTTTAACCCACTGTTCTCAATGACTCCTGGCCCTGCCCTGGAGTAGGTTCCTTCTTGCCCCTTATTTTCCTTGGTCATATATGATATGTGTATATATTGGTGGCATCCTTACCTTAGGACCATGGAGTTTCAAAGTCTGCAACTACTCATAGAAAGTTGCAGGTCCAAAGGATTTTTAAATTTCAAGAATTAAAGGTGTTATTAAACGGGCACACTTTTTTGTTGTTGTTGTTGTTCTTTTGCAATATAATTCGCTCAACCTAGTAGGCTTCTGATCTATTTGCTTTTAGTTTCTTCCATGTGCTGGTAACCACACCAAAGTTTTTTCTTGTACTTTTCCAGAATCCCAGTACTGATTCCTTTTCTTTCTATTCTCATTCCCTCTCTTTGAAATTATAGCAGCTAACTTGAAGGTATCTGGAATAATAATTAGGAAGACCACACCTTAATTTGTTCTTTTCCCTGAGTCACTTTATTACATTCGTTAGCTGAGATGGTTTACCTACCTTTTGTTTCACAAAGCTTCTAAAACAGCATTTCTTAATATTTAGGGTCTGGAAGATATTCATTTCTTCAACCCAATGAAGCTCAAAATATCTGTACTCTCTCTCTCTCTGCCCTTTCCTATCTGTCTATAAACTGGTTATTTCCCAAGGTCAAGTTTTGCTTTCATTAACTTACCAAATGTAGCTAGTAATAATCAACATACATTATCCTGTTTCTTTCTCACCTACAGTTAACAGATCAGAAACCCTATAATCTGCCTCCCAGATTACTACAGGCAACCATTTTGCCAATATTGTTTTCTACTGTTTCTATTGTTAGATTGTGATTTTTGTAAAATCTGATATCAGTGTTCTTGTTGTTGTAGGAACACTATTTTGAAGTATCAGTTTCTATAATTCTCACCAAAATTCATGCCTACCCCAAATCTCAGGGACTTGCATAAAGGTATGTATATATGTGATATGTATATATACATGCACACATATATGTATACATACACACAGACATATATGCAGAAGTTTTTCCCAACCAGTACCAAGTCCAATGTGATGTTTCTTATTGGACGATTCTCCTGAATAGTTCTCTTTCAAAATAAGAAATAGTAATTTCAGAGATTGTTGCTCTTTACCTTTTTTTGCCACCATTCACCAGGTAATCGGACTCCTGAGCTGGATCCCATGCAACCGGCCAGTCTGGAGGAAGAGAAAAAGAAGCACAGAGAATTGTGTGGGGATCTTAGAGACAGAACAGGAAGTAATTATATCACTTAGTAACCACACTGTATTGACCAGAAATATTTACATGATTCACCTGGATAGAAGGAGTCTAGAGAAATATGTCTTTATTAGGGCTCTAAAGGAAAATAAAATAATTCATTAAACACAGCATTGCCCCCTGGTACATATATACATGACATATATTTATGTAAATACATTTATAAATCATTTACATATTCTCTAGTTCTTTGCCTCAAAATGTTTAGACTAAAATAGACCAAACTATTTCCTGCTAATTCTCCTCCAAAGCTATTTCTAATTACTACTTTCAATTAGTGTAAATTCTCTTTAGTATAGGAAAATTTAAAAAAGCATAATCATGATTTGTCTTATATAATTTTACTATGTAATCCAAAAAGCAATTACACTGAAATAAGCAAAACATAAGATATAATGATAGCTTTAAAAATATTTAAGTAAAGGGACCTCGGGTGGCTCAGTGGGTTAAGTATGCGTTCAGCTCAGGTCATGACCTCAGGGTCCTGGGATCCAGCCCACTTAGGGCTCCCTGTTTAGCAGGGAGTCTGCTACTCCCTCTCCCTTTGCTCTTCCTGCCCACCCCCTTTGTCCTCTGGCTTGCTCTCTCTGACTCTCTCTCTTTCTCTCTCATAAATAAATAAATAAATAAGGATGTACATAATTTCAAAGACTGGCCCACTTTGAATTTACTTTTTTTTTTTTTTACATTTTGCTGTATCCTGATACTGAATCACTAATCTGCCCTATCTCCTTTCAGAGTTCAATCCCTTCCTTGGACGCTGGTCTCCTGAAAACTAATTAGCATATCTCCATATCAACAGTAACTAATTTCTGAAACCTTTGATACAAATAGCTCCCCATCTGTTCAGGGAATAACATGATGTTTTTATTCATGCACATGCAAGAGAGAAGGAAGACGCTTCAAGAGTCCTGGATCACGTGGCTGGTTCTGCGGAAGGAAGAGGCTGACTACACTCTCTGAACACTTCTGGTCTACAGGAAGTGGGGGCTGGAAGAGGAGCAGCCCCGTACATTTCTAAAGGCTTTGGATGGAGCACCTTTGCAGGTACTTGCAAACATACTGGATTGCAACATGAAATGACTAAAATAAGACCATGTTTAATTACTACAACATTTTGATCTCTTCTATTCTATCACAGAATGATAGATTCTTTCATACTGAGTCTCTTCTTTCAAGAAATACCTGAATCCCCTTTAAATAGACTTGCATGGTTGAGTCAGACCACCCAAGATACACTCCCTTTTGATTAACTCAAACTCCATCTGCTTTGGAACTTCAGCAGCATTTAGACTAGGTGCACAGATCAGAGAATTCAAGCTGGATAAGAAGGAATAAACACGGGAGAATGGATAGATTTGGAAAAATTGAATACGCCATGGAATTAGAAGTACAGGTATACCTCGTTTTATGGCACTGTGCTTTATTACACGTCATACATATTGTGTTTTTCACAAATTGGAGGTCGGTATCAAGCAAGTCTATCAGATCTGTTTTTCCAGTAGCATTTGCTCACTTCATTGTTTCTATGTTACATCTTGATAATTTTCATAATATTTCAAACTTTTTCATTATTTCTATATTTGTTATTGTATCTGTTCTGATGATCTGCAATCAGGGAGTAAGGCTTGCTGAAAGCTCAAATCATAGTTCACATTTTTAAGCAATATTTCTTTAAGGCAAGTTCATTTTGTTAGACATAATGCTATTGCACACATTTTAACAGACTATAGCACAGCGTAAACATAAATTTTATAGGCACTGGGAAACCAAAAAAAAAAAAAAAAAAAAAAAAAAACCTGACTCGCTTTATTGCAATTTCACTTTAGTGCAGTGGTCGGAACTGAACCTGTGGTATCTATCTCCACGGGATGCCCACAATGAGAGAGGAGAGAGATGGGGAAAGAGAGAGGGAAAGGGTGAAGTGATGTCTTCAGTAGGCAAGAAAAGCTAGGACTCGGAAGATAAATTAAGGGTTTGGCCTTCGAGAGGAACGTAAATAATTCATCATAATAATAGCAGGAGCATATGGACATAATAATAATAATAGCTGAGCATATGGGCATCATTATAGGTAAGTGGGGAAATGTGGTGTGAGGGTCTGAGGAAGTGCTCTTTGGCCAAGGTCATTTTTTTAGACAAGGTTTTCCGAAGGTGGCAAGTATCTAATTAAGGAAGTGCTCCCAGGAGAAAGCTGTTGGGAGTTGGGAAAGGAGAACAGAGAAGAAGCAGCCAAGCAAATGTGCAGTGCTGGCAGCGTTCCCAAGAGTAGCTTCGGGATGGTCCCATGGGGAAATGCTGGAGGGTAAATTTTATTTCAGAATTTTTGATGGTGAAAGCATAATGTGTCTGCTGTTTATGCTATTTCTTTTGTTTCTGTTCTTTCTGTTTCTGTTGGCAGGCAAGGTCGCATAGGCTTTTTTCTTTTTTAAGCAGAGTTAGCACAATCTAAGATTCCAGCCCTTAGTGGCTCCATGGATGTCCAGACAGAGCACAAGGCATCCACGTGGATTGTGGATTGTGGATGGGGTGGATTGTTCCAGGAGCAATGAGGGACTCATCTGATAGAAGTGACGGCAGCCTCCTGGTCAAGAAGAAGCAGCAGCTACCACTGTTCCCTCCCTCAAGCCTTGGAACCTGGAGTACTCTTTTTCTCCACTTCTCTGGCCCACCCACCGGCCTTACAGGACTTTTTAATCACTTGTTTGAACTGTTTGTCTTGGCTAAAATGGATTCAAATCTCTAACAAATACAGCTATTTGTAATAGAATCTGTTCCAGTAATATACATAGTATCTTCTTTCACTCTTAAAAACATTTTAATTTGGATGGGAAATTATATCATCAGCAAAACTCATATTCCTCCAGTTCTCCAGTCAATACTTGCGACTTGTCAGACTGTGTATCTTTACAGAACATATTTCAAGGATTATAACAGGAAGACTCAGCTGCAGAATATACTGGGACCTCGGAGTTTGCAGATACAAGAGAGAGCAACTGGATGGTAGGACTTGAGGAAATGACCAAGAATCAAGATTAAATTTGAAAAAAAATGGCCACCCTTTTAGAACAAAATGATAATATCAAAGGCAGAGGTGAACACCACCTTAACTGAATCTAACGTCACCAAAAAAAAAAAAAAAAAAAGGTAAAAATTACAGCAGTGGTTCACTGGTGTGCTGAACCAAACTACCATATCATTTAGGTAGCATTCATACAAAAATGTTCAATTCCAAGCTGAGAAATGATCATAAAAAAGCAAATCAAGAGAAATTCAACAAAACAAAACAAAACAAAAGCTGTCCTGGATTCTCCAAAAATGTCAATATCATGAACTACTTAAGAAAAAGAAGAACCAGGGAAAATCTGTATCATAGAGACCAATGAAATATGATAACTAAAAGAAAGTATGCTAATTAGATCCTGCATTATTAAAAACATGGTAAAATAATACAGGTTTAAGGATATTATTGAGACGAATGCATTTTTTTTTAAAGATTTTATTTATTTGACAGAGAGAGACACAGCAAGAGAGGGAACACAAGCACGGGGAGTGGTCGAGGGAAAAGCAGGCTTCCTGCTGAGAAGGGAGTCCAGTGTGGGGCTGGATCCCAGGACCCCAGGATCACGACTTGAGCTGAAGGCAGACGCTTAACCCACTGAGACACCCACAGCCCCCAGACAAATGCATTTTTAATGTGGACCCTATTTTGATAATAGTATTGTATCAACATTATTTTTTAACATAATAAATATATTGTAGTTATGTTCTATTTTTAGAAAATATATGCCAAAAATATTTAAGAGTGAAAAATCTCTACGTATGCAACTATCAAATGCATACACATACATACAGACATTTACAGACAAACACAGACACTAACCTAAGTTCAAATGAGAGGAAAATTGTTAGAAACTGATGGGTATGAGTAAGGAGTATGTGTGATTTATTGTACCATTTCTTATAACTTTTCTGAGCTGTTAAAATTTTTCAAAATAAAACACTGGAAGAACAAAGATGATGTAAAAAGGTAGCAACTCTGTAAAATTAAATTCACAAATAACCACTAGGAAATACAATTTTTAAACTCATGTTTTATGCAAAGTAATACCTAAAAACACCTGGATCTTCGGTTCTCAAATATCAACCCAACCAACAAAAGCTATTTGAAAGAGTAACAATTTCAAAATTACTTATTTGTATTAATTTGAGCTGGGCAATAAAATAAAACAAGGCAAAAAAATTCCCCTAGCGTAACTTACCAAGTAGGCACAATTTTTGTTTACTTACATGATCAATGAGAGAGAAGTACCTCCACTTCCAGATTTCATTGTTGAGAAATTATATTTAAAATGTATCTGTGCTTGTTATCTGGGTTTGGTTTTGAGTGTGTAAGTTTTCATGTTACTTTTATTCTTAATATACTATGTATATTGAAGTAAATATTTTAAGGAATAAAACTATTGATACTGTTATTTATACATTTATACTAATGTATAAATAATTAAACAAATATCATTGTAATACCACTATTGGGATCACCCATCATAAATTAATATTCTTCCCATTTTTTACATAGATAGAACACAGAGTATTAGATAATTCTACTCGTTCTCATTTTATTTTCTTTGAAATTATGTCCTATGTTACACTACATTTGAAGTTTTTTGTTTTAAAGAATTACATGCACTTAAAAATCAATTTAAGTTGAATGTTAGACTTTATGAAAAGTCCTATAATGGGAGGTACAGTGTGTTTCTGTGGTATTTTCATTAACTTCCTTAAAAGCCAAAAATGGTACTGGATCATTTCACTAAAAAGTCACTTGCATTTCTTCTTAAACTAGAAACACAATAGGTCTGAAGTCCTAAAGGGAATCTTAAGTCTATGAAGAAACTAGAGATATTTCTATGGAAACAAGCTTTAGCTTCTGGAAAGTTGTAAATCAGAGTCTTTTGTGTGGAAAGAGATTTCAATTTTCTAACACACAGCTGTCAGGTTACCAAAGTAGCTGATTTTTTGAAGTTTACAATTTTGACAGTATCAATTATTTTGCACTTTCTACTTCTCTCAAACTTTTTATATTTCTATTCTTTTTTTTATCATTTCTTTTAACAATGAGCAATTCTATAGCACTTCCATTTTTTTAAAAAAAACTGGCATCTATTGTATAAAATTAACAAAGTTCTCCCCACATCTCTCCTTCAATTTACTGCTATCATTGATTTTGAATTGTTTCAAGAAATAGCAGTAGAACTTTCTCTATAATTGAAATGGGTAAATTTTTTATGAACTTCAGAATATTGGATGTTGCAGGTGTTCAAATAGGAGCAGAGAAAAAATTATTCTCAAAGCTACTTTATTAGTTTGCTTTGTGAAAGAAAGTAACCAGTATATATCAAGTTCACATACTTATTTTGGGCTGAGATCTATAGAAATAACTACATTCTGTTCTGGCTTTTTTGTGTGCGTGTGTGGTGGATTTTGCCTATTTTTTTATCTCTATAGATTGTTGTTTGAATGACACAGAAAATGTCAAATCCACCTTATTGAATTGATTCTGCTTAAGAGAGTGCTGATATTCTTTTGCATTAACCAGCGACTAAAAAGATTAACACAAATCCAAAATCTGTTAAAAAGCTTCCAGGGAATGTATAACAAAGCTATAATAAGACAAATACTAAGATTTATATTTCAGACAACAAGACCACAGGCAGGATGTAAAATCGCAGTCACTGGTTAAAACATCTTAAAAAAAACCTCGTGGGGCACCTGGGTATCTTAGTGGTTAAGGCTCTGCCTTTGGCTCAGGTCATGATCTCAGGGTCCTGGGATGGAGCCCCACATCAGGCTCTCTGCTCAGCAGGGAGCCTGCATTCCCGCCCCCCTCCCCACTCTCTGTCTGCCTCTCTGCCTTCTTAAGATCTCTGTCTGCCAAATAAATAAATAAAATAAAATTTAAAAACCTTGTTATTTTTGTTTGCATCCCCAATGATGATTGATGCTCCAAAATAACTAAACACTTAGTAAACTCAGGGAAATTTATTTTTTCTAATCTCTGAAAACCTTCCCTGCCAGCTGATCGTGCAGACCACAAAAGAATTCTCATGTTTTTAATTGTATCCAAAATGATAATGGGTATAAAACAAATCTGATATATCATTAATGACAAGACTAAGATGTAGAAATAAATTAAAACAATGAAAAGTGTAGGGAAGTAAAAGAATAAACAGTAATAAGTAAAAGATGTCAAAATAAATGCTTGTTTCAAAATTAAGTATTCAGTAGTCAAAGATAGAGAACAAAAGCTAGGATCAGGAAAAGCCAATTAATGAAGGTATATTAAAACCAAACGACAATAGCAAAACTAAAAAAAACAAGGTGGTTACGGCAGAGCAGAGCAAATAAAGACAAGAAGTAAAACAAACAGTTCCCCCATTTAGTCTTATATGTGTGCTTAGAAGAAAAATAATCACTTTATCTCTTTCCAATAATTATTTGCTGTATGAACCAGCTCTTAAGATTGCTACTCGATACCTCTTTACAGTCTTTATATTCTAAAACACAGAAACAGAAGATTATCTTTCTTAATTTTTCTGTTCTCCATTGCGTTTAGAACAATGGTGCACATTCTTAACAAGACCACCATGACCCTGCATCGGTGGGACTTTACCTAGCTTCCTCTCTCTGGACATCTCACCCAAGTCCCCTTGTTTTCTGTGCCCTAACAGTGGTTTGATTTCACATCCTGAATCATGCCATGTTGATGCTGAAGTGAGGCTTTTGTACATGTTACCTGTGCCTGGCATTCCCTCTGTTTCTCTGTTCATGTTTTCTAGGCAAATCCAAACTGTGCTAACATATCAGCTTAATACTCTTCTTCTGAAGGTAATATTCTTTGACCCTGAAGTACTCAAACCATCTCATTAAACATTCTCATACCAAACAAAATTTCCCTCATAGCATTAATTGCAATGTTACCCTTAATTGTGTAATTCTCTAAGAGCCTAAGAACTGAACATTCTAAGATTAATATATATTTTATATATATAAAATAAATATTATATATATAAATTTATTTTATATATATAACATATATTATATATAATATATATTCCTCTTTAAACAGTATGGCAAGAACAAGAGCCATTTCTGCCTTTGCTTACCATTTTTACCTTCCCTTGTTTTTTAAAGTTTATTGTTAAATTTATCTTTAGTAATCTCTACACCCAACGTGGGGCTTGAACTTGTGACCTCGAGATCAAGAGTTGCATGCTCTTCCAACTGAGGGGGCCAGTCACCCCATACCATTGTCCCCTTAATGTCTAGTCCAGCTCTTGAATCTGTGGAAAGTGTCTCCCCCACCCACACCTTTCAGATTTTACTAAAAACAAGCAAAACTTGACCCTTATGTTTATATTTCCTTCCAAACATGCCTTCTTTTTCTTTCTATTAAATGCATACATAAATTTGAACTTACTTCCATTATGACATAAAGATAATAATGCACTTTGGATCTGTCTGGAGAGGGTTCACAGTTTGGGGTAACAGAAAACACTCCGGCTATTTTAAGTACAAATGGATTTAGTTCTGGTAATCTGGGATTTAAACATTGTTAGTAGGACTGGAGCAGCTTCCAGGTTCAACTTTCAGCTCCTACACCGCAAGAGGCTCATGTAAGGAACTGTTACCTCTGTTACAGCAAGAAAGTTATGATCCCAGTGCTGATTCCAGTTTGCAACAACTTAACCATGTCCTGATGATTGAAGTCACCCCAGCAACCTTAGGGGTTGCCAGTCACTCTGCACCTGTGAGATGTGTGAGATTTCCCACTTCTCTTCCCAATGAAATCAGTTCCTCATTCAAATCTTGCACAAAACATTGACAGCCTATATCAAGGGTTTCTGGAAATGCAGATGTATCTCAATGCTTTCCAGTCTCTATAGTAAAAAAGGCATGAGCAGAGAAGATTTCAGCAGATGCTGATTTCAGCGATCTAAAACATAACTTGTTTTGAATTTCCTTGGACAATTAAAATAAAAAAAGAACTGCCCTTTATAAAACTTTTAAAATAAAGATAAGATTTTGAAATCTGGCTAATTATTTTTCACATTCTCCAAGACATTTTTTGTTATGTTTAATTAATACAGGTAGACATTTATATTTTCCACTTTGCCTCTTCAATCAAAATTTAGACTTATCAAATACAGATTACTCTTTTCTCTGTCACTTCTATACATTAGCCTCACATCAGTTATGTGATTGTTTAAGGGAAAGGTATTTTTTCCTTATATACATAGACTCAAATCCCCTTTTGTTACTATGAAATGTAAATATGAAAACAGTTAAAATTTCCTCCCTCCTTTCTTTTTTCCTTCCTCTCTTGATTTCTTTGTTCCTTCGACAAATATTATCTGACTTCTATAAGCCAAGATCTAGACTAAAGACTGGAAATAGAAAAAGGAAACACAGTTCTTTTTATGCAATTTAACCTAGCTAGGAAAACAGATTAAATCCCTATGTAAAAGTGTAATTAGAAATACAGTTAAGGAAAGTTTCACATAGTTATTACTGCCAGCAAAACAAGTCCTATGAAAAACTTCTATCATCCAAACCAACTGGGAGATCTTTATTTCTTCCTTTCTTCCTTCCTTCCTTCCTTTCTTTCTTTCTTTATTTCTTTCTTTATTTTTTTGAAAAAGGATTAATGAAAATGTGAATTTCAAGAGTAAGACCTTTGAAATACACACTAGAAAAAGAGAAGGACAGAACGTGGAACTGGGGAAAAAAATGCAACTAACCAACACAGGGCATTATGAAAGCACAGAGAGTCTAAAAGTTCAAGGAATGACCTTTAAATTTAAACCTACAGTTTGAACTTTAAATGTATTTAGGGAAGCCTTGGGGAAAGAGTGTCCCAGGCAGAGAGAACAGTATATTCAAATGCTTGAAAACAGAGAGTGGGGTAGTATTCTTGCTCCATTTTTAAAATCACATTTCAGAGAACCGAAATATGCCTTCTATTAGAAGGGATAAAGCAAAACTCTTTCTTTTCTTGTCCATGCATATTTATATACATTTTATTAGAAATAATAAGTAATACTAAGACTGTTTTCTTAGCTCCTAATCATTAAATAAGAGAGGAAGAAGAGGGAGAGGGAAAAGAAGAAAAGGAAAGTGAGCCTCTTTTCAAATTCCTTAAAAATACATATTTCACCTGTATGTGTATGTAGCACATACCTATTTTTTTAACCTCTTTTGCGGTTACTGATGCATGATAATCATTTCTAAGTAGTCTCTGATGTTCTCTTTACAGCATCTAATTACTCTGAATCTTCACCAATAAATTTTTATCATTTCCCTCAGGAAATAAATAAGGACTAATTAAAATGTGGTAACTTATTCTATCGATTATTTTTACTACATTCCTCCTTTATATGCCATGGCAGAGGCAATGATATATACAGGAAAGTGGCTTCCATAATAAACAGTAAATCTCATCAGAGTAGACAATTTAGAACAGCAATTGTGCTCTACTGAAGCACCATAAATCTTTGCCTATAGTTCCCAGATAGAGTGATATTTTAAATACATGGTTTTATCATCATCCCCCAAGTTTTTCCAACAATCACTCATAAATTTTAGGTTTTGAAGTCCATGGCATAGAACTAGGAATAATAAATATGCATTCAATACCTGGTTGGAGAAGGAGGATGCTTTATTTCAATGTGGGCTTTTATTACATACGATCAGCACAAAATTTCTAAATCCCTTTCCCTTTTACTAGCCTTAAGGTCAAAGTTTGAGTGCGTCACTCAAACTTGAACAGAGGATTCAGTAGAGTCCCAAAGCAGTTAGCTGTGTTGGCAAAAACCATTCTTTTCTTGAGCAATATTCTCGCTTGACGCTGAAAGCACAAGGCAATCAGCACATCTCCTGAGAACTCCATCAAAGTCAATTACCCTTTCTCCTCAAAAGGAGAAAGTTACCAAAAGGCACTTAGCCTCTCTCCCACTAGTAAAACAGAGCATTTCTCTGGATGTCACTTTTAGTAGATTAAAAAAAAAAAGTCAGAACATGGGCAAAATGAATGCTAATGAAGAAATACTTTTTGTTAGTAACTTCCTCATGACTGGAAAATCGATTATGACAATAAACATAACCCTGTATCCCAAACTGAGAGGACTTGTTAGAAGAAATAAAATATATAACCTTTAGATTAGGGGGAAGCAGTTTACTATTTATTGGCAAGAGTGTATAAAAACAGATTTTTAAGCATTACCGATGGCAATTTAAACTACAAAAAAAAAAAAAACAAAAAACCCCACACTTTCTTCTAGTTAAAAAGAAACACAAACAAAACAAAAAATTTGTGTAGAGATCTAAAAAAATTGCAGCACTTATCTCGATGACTAGTCCAAAGGAAATTATAAAGGATCAAAGCAAAATTCATTGAAAGTAACTGGGATAAGGAGAGCTAGTTGTGTGGTGCTTTTAGTTTTGTTATTACTTTTATTATTTGTATTTCTATACTGAAGGAAAACAGGCATTCATAAAAATGCACAAATCCTATGTGTACAGCTTTATGACTTTTTGCATATATGCACAATCAGACAACCACCACCCAGATCAAGAAAAGGAATATTTCCAACATACCAATAACTCTTTCTTTACCAAACAGCAAAATGTCCTCAGAGTTAACCATTTTTCTGATTTTCATCACCAAGGATTAGTTCTTAAACTTCATAGAAATGGACATTTTTGTGTATTAATTCCTTCACTGAATATTGTCTATAGGTTTCATTTGTGTTTTGTTTGAATGCATAAGGTTTTTTCTTTTTAATTGCATTGAGTATTCCATTTGCTGAGTACAATACAATTTATTTATAAATTCTATACTTCATGAAAATTCAGGTTGCATCTAGTTGAGGCAACAATGACTTTTAACAAATTACAAGATTTTTAAAACCTAAGTGTTCAAAAATGGGCAAATTTTAAGATATAATAGATTGTTGTAAAATCAGAAAAGTAGATAAATATAAAAGCTGTGTAGCAACATGGAAAATGTTAAGAAAAGATAAGCCAAATAGTAAATTGAATCTAACTTATGATTACAACTATATAAAATTATGTGCTCAAATGAAAATAAACTGGAAGACTATACATATAAATGAAATCATCTAATTTGTTAGCATGGTTGGGTTATATGTTATGCAATAAAAGTCATTCTAATAGTTTATTGCAATAAATGCATTTTCAGATTTAGTCAACTTTGTTGAGGTAAATTATACATATACTAAAATTCATCCATTTAAAATATATAGTTCAAGGGAATTAAAGAGTACACTTATAAAAAAATAATCAAGTTGCACTAAATCCCTTACTAAAATAAATATAATAGAATAAAATATGTAGTTCAAAAGATGTGACAAATATACAAGCTGGTGTTGCTGCCACCAGAATCAAGATATAAAATATTCTAATCAACTCAAAAAAACATTTTTTCTATTTCCCCTTGTAGTACATCTCTTCATTCCTATTCCCAGATTAACACAAACTCTAATCTGCTTTCTGTCATATTAATCTGTTTGCCTGTTCTAAATTTCATATAAATGTCTGATTTTTTTCATTCAGTATTTTTTAAAATTCATCCATATTATTGCATGTGTTAATGGGATGTTCCTTTTTGTTGCTGAATAGTATCCATTTCAGTGGATATACAACAATTTTTTCATTATTTGTTGATGGACATTTGGTGTATTTTTATACTTTAACAGATCTGCATGTATAAGGATATTTTGGACAATCATGTAAAACAATTTGATTAGACATGTTTTACTTCTCCAAGTAAATCCTTAAGAGTGGAATTTCTGGTGGTTTGAAGGTTCATAAATGTTTAACATTACAATTAACTTCCAAAATCTTTTCCAAAGTGGTTAGAGCATTTTACAGTCCTAACAATATATGAGTTATAGTAGCTTTACATCACCACAGACATGTAGTATTAATCTTTTAATATTAGGCTTTCTCATGGGTTCACACCATGAGAGACATCTCATCTGGGTTTTAATTTTTACTTCTCATAGTAACTAATGGCTTTGAACATCTTTCCATGGCCCATTTTTTTTAATTTAAATACGATTTTTAAAATAGACTTATTTATTTTAGAGAGAGAGCATGAACAGGAGAAAGGGCAGGTAGAGAGAGAGAAAGAGGGAGATAATCAGACTCTCTGCAGAGCACAGAGCCCAGTGGGGGACTCAGTCTCACAATCCATGAGATCATGACCCATGCTGAAATCAAGAGTTGGATGCTTAATACAACCCAGACACCCCTTTCATGGCCCAGTTTTTAAATGCATTATTTTTCTTATTTTTGAGTTGTAAAAATCTGAATAAATTGTTTTGTTATATGTATGTATGGGAATAGTTGTCTCCCTCTCTGTAGCTTGTCTGTTTTATCTCCCTAATGATAGTTTTTGAAGTGCAGAAAATTTGAATTTTTATAAAATCCAGTACATCATTATTTTTCTTTTTCTGTTTTTCCTTTTGTGTCCTAATTAAGAAAGCTTTGCCTACTCTAAAGTTGTAAATATTGTCTTGTATGTGGTCTTTTTACTTTTAAGTTTATAATCCATTTAAAATTCTATTTTGAAGGTACCTGGATAGCTCAGTCAGTGAAGTGACTGACTTGATTTTGTCTCAAGTCAGCAAGAAGTCTGCTAGAGATTCTCTCTTTCCCTCTGCCTCTACCCCTGCTCCCTCTCTGTCTCTCTCTCTCAAAATAAATAAGTAAATAAATCTTTTTTAAAAATTCTGTTTTGTGAATTAGGCAATATGAGAGAAAGCATTTTAAAAAATAGATATATATAATAGAGTTATTCAACCACATTTCTTGAAAAAAATCTCAAAATTTAATCACAACACCTTTGTTGAAAACCAATTATATATGTACACATATAGTCTATGTTTGAACTCTGTATTCTGTCTGCATAAAGTATTCTTAAAACTGTAAACGTGATTCTAGAAATATGGAAGCTTTTAGCAATCCTTCAGAGTCTTCATGAAGTCCATAAAGTCTTCCTAATAATATTATGAAATTATTTCCCCTTTTTGCTGTTAGTTACACTAGTAATGCATAAAAAGAAAAAAAAAAACAAACACTGGGTAAAATTCATCATGTCTTAGTTCAAATTGAGAAAGGAGTATGAAACTGTATTAATATTCATTGCATCTTCACCACCACACGTTCCCAAAGGGGGGAAAATATGGTCAGCCCTGTACTAATTTTTTTTTTTTTTAATTCTATGGGAGAAATGGGAAGTACTCACAAAGCAGCTCTGCTGCATACAAAGAGATGCTGTTTGTCTCAAGGAAAAGTACTTGTGTAATGGTTAAAGTTCAAAGCTAAACTAATTGTTTCTTTCACAGAACATTGTTTTTACTTGAAACGATAATTGGCAGACAAACCTGGATTATTTAGACTTAGGTATTTGGTAACATTTCTCTCTGGATGCTTGCAAAAATTTGTTTAGTATTCAGGAATTTAATTATAATGTGCTGGTTTTATCTATTTGTGGTTTGCTCAACTTCTTGTGTCTGTAGATTTATATCTTTCATCAAATTCAGAAAGTTTTAGTCATTCTCTTTTTTTTTTTTTTTAAGATTTGCTTATTAATTTTAGAGTGGGGGTGGGGACACAGGGAGAGGAAAAGGAGAGAATCCCAAGCAAACTCCCTGCTGAGCATGGAGCCCAATGAGGGGCTAAACCTCATGACCCAGGGATGATGATAAAATTAAGAGTTGGTGACAACCAACTGAGCCACGCAAGCATCCCTTAGCCATTATTTCTTTGAAAAATCTTATAGCTCCATTCCTTCTCCTCTTCTTGTAATATTTCTATGATATGAAAATTAGATCTTCTGGGTTTTCTTCAGGGGCACTATACATTTTCAATGTGCGTATTCAGATTAAGTGAATTCTATTGACCTGTTCCAAAGGTCATCTAATCTATACTCTGTCAACTCTGTTCTAATACTGAGGCCACCAGCAAGGATTTTTTTCTAGTTTATATTATGTTTTTCAGTGTTACAATTACTATTTTTTTTAATTCCCTTTCTTTTTTTTCAGAGAACTTGTCATTCATTATTGAAGTATTATGTATAATTGTTACTTTGACATGCTTGACAGACAATTTCAACATTTGATTCATTTGGTTTTGGTCAATAGATTGACTCCTCTTGTTTAGTTGTAACGTTCCTGGATACTGTTATGATAGGTGATTTTTAAAAATTTTGTCTTTAACACTCTGCCTGATGTGAAGAGACTTTGGGTCCTATTTAAATCTCTTATTTTAGTAGGCTTTTACTGGTTTGGATGTGCTAGCCTACTTTCATGGACTATGGTTCCAATGGCGATTTAATTTTCAGAACATGTGGTTGGTCTGTTTGGTTTATCTGGTGCAACTGGGGTTTCTATTTATCCTTGCTGGTGCTGCCAGTCAATCAATAAATAATTATTGAGCAATTGTCTAGGAATATATCCTAATCAATGGATATACGGCAGTAAATAAGTCAGCAAGATCCCCCTCCTTTGGCATCTAATGTTGAAGTGGAATAGATAAAATACATACTTAAATGAACAAATAATTGAGGGAATAACTGAGGGAGAAAGAACCTACTCTCGAGGATTTGGTATGAAATGAACTCTCTGAGGAAAGCAAATTGAAACTAAACCTGAATAAGAAGAACCCAAATATTGGGGTGCCTGGGTGGCTCAGTGGGTTAAGCCTCTGCCCTCAGACGAGGTCATGATCTCAGGGTCCTGGGTCTGAGCCCTACATCAGGCTCTCTGCTCAGCAGGGAGCCTGCTTCCCCTTCTCTCTCGGCCTGCCTCTCTGCCTACTTGTCATCTCTCTCTCTGTCAAATATATTTAAAAAAAAATCTTAAAAAAAAAAAGAAGAAGAACCCAAATATGGGACAAATTTGGGACAAATTTGGGAAAGAGCATTCTACACAGAGGCAATGATACGCAAATGCCTAAAAGTAGACAGAACTTGGCATGATTATTATCAGGTAATGACTATGAACAGCTGGGTCTCAATACTACTGGAAAGCCTCTGAAACTCAGAATTGTCTTCTCGGAGAATAAAAGAGAAGAAACATATGTTGACAAATTACAAATCCCGTCTCCTGAGGGTAAGCCCCATTTCATGAATTGTCTGCAGATCTATATGTAACTATGCACAGCCAAGTAAGATCCTATGTTGCATAATCATAAAAACAAAAAGATAAAAGGATGACTGAATTATGGGATAATTTTCCTAGCTTCAAAACAGCCTTTGACATAAAAAAGTGAAAACATATAAGAATATTCAGGGACACTTATAGATAAATCTATTTAGAATTGTTCTACTGGTTAAAATATTAAAGTCTCCTACCTTATTGCAAAAATTCCCCAAATCAGACAAGTCACATACATTTTGTTTCCTATCTATCAGCTAAGGATGTTAACTCACAGTAGAGACAGTCTTTATTAAATTATGTTATCTTTGCATCAAACAATTGTAAGTTTTATGCAGTATAATCCTGAAATGATCTTAATTACTATGTAAGTATACAAATTCAATAGGTATACATTGCATGATAAATCCTCATGAGTGCCTATGATTCACTTTTTGCAACATTCTTACCTTTTTGTAGAATTTGTGAAGGCATAAACATTTTACTGTATATTTTTCTATTTTCAAAGAAAATGAAAAGCACATGAAGTATTAATACTATTGAAAAAAAGTGCATTTCAGGGACACTTGGGTGGTTAAGCCTGTCAAACAACAGAATCTTGATTTCTGCTCAGGTCATGATCTCAGGGTCATGAGATTGAGCCCCAGTGTCAGATTCCATGCTCAGCCGGGGGTCTTCTTGGGATCCTCTCCCTCTGCCCCTCCTCCCACTCACACACCCTCTCCAATAAATAAATCTTTTAAAAAAATACATTTTACAAAAGTAATGTAACTCTGATCTATTATGTGCAAAGTAAGCAGTTTTTTCAAGCTATACACCTGAATTTTTAAAAATATAAGTACATAGGGGCACCTGGGTGGCTCAGTGGGTTAAGCTGCTGCCTTCGGCTCAGGTCATGATCTCAGGGTCCTGGGGTCGAGTCCCGCATCGGGCTCTCTGCTCAGCAGGGAGCCCGCTTCCCCTCTCTCTCTCTCTGTCTGCCTCTCCGTCTACTTGTGATTTCTCTCTATCAAATAAATAAAATCTTAAAAAAAATATATATATATATATAAGTACATAGAAGAAATGGTACAGAAGGGTGTTATGGCACATCCCTAGAAGTAGAATTTAGAAATTTGTATTCTGAATGACTCACCAGCTGAGAAAACCTGAGCAAGGCATGCATTTATTTATTTTTTAATCTAAGTTACTTCCTCTGTAATAAAGGACAATAACTATATCTAATCTTCAGGATTACTTTTAGGATTAAAATAACATAATCCAATTTAAAGCAAGATGGCTGGCACAATGTAAGTATTAAATTAATGTCAGGTGATTAATATTATTATTATCATTATTCATTTAGACATATTATACTCCCTTGAGTTTCCTGAGTATAATGATATTCACAGTGCTTAAAACATTCTGAATACTCCAAAAGGTATGCAGTAATAATGGTCTCACCATTTCTAAAGGTTGCTGCCACTGGGGAAGGAAGCGAATACTGCTGTTGGTGATTTTATGCCAACTAATAAACTTTATTCCACAGAGGCTGACTGGGACATATAATCTGCTGTCTCAGTTGGTAAAGGTTTTCAGTGACTTTTCAGAAATTGTACAAAGGTCTACCTTTTATTAAGAAAATTGATCTTGCATCTTAAAGGTCAACAGAGTAAAGACTTGATTTTGGTTCCTACGAATCCCACAAAATAAGCTGCATGTAAGATAGTTTATCTACTTTATGAGTTAACCCCATCTGGATTTGCACCTGTGATTTTTGGGAGCTTGTACATTTGGAGCATGCACTTAAAATGCTGAGAACTTCAGCTATGAGGAACAGAGTTTTAAAATTACAAAATGTACTTTAAGGAAAGCCTTGTTTTAAGCCAACTGCACTCAGCAATAGAGGGTAAGAGTGGTTGTGCTGCAGAGCAGGTGGCAGGGTGGCGTTTCCTGGTGTAGATCTGTAGTGCCTTTCCCTTTAGCTAGAGAAGATATAACTGTGCTCATATTCTGGCCTCTAGCCAAGATCAAGAGACCTCTGCTGTCCTAGTCAACTTACCCGTTCAGTTCAAACACATTTCTCTAATGTTACAAAAACAAAAATGTAATGCACAAAGTTCCATGAAGGATGGCAGAGTGAATTCATGCTTTCATAGCCTCCCTGCCTGAAACCTAATGAAATGAATAAAAATAATTAGAGATAAGAACTGTATGCTTGGGAATTATCATAACCTCATACAATAAACTAAAGAATATCAGTCTGTTACCCCCCCCTCCCCCAAAAAAGGTGAATCAAGCTGAGAGACTGTGATTATCATAGACATGTTTCCAATTAAGAAAACTGTCTGGTATAAGAAATAAGAAAAGAAGTCCTGAAAGGGGTCTACTAGGAATTATAGTTGAGGAGATGAGGTTGGGGAGTAAACACATTATGGGAGAAATGAGAAAAGCATCCTGTGGAACTAATTCTACCACAGTGAAAGGGCAGGTGGATGGTAGAGATTGTTACTATATAGACATCCCAGGCAAGTCACATTATTTTGTTTGAGCTGATTTTCTTCCAAAAAGAAAAAAAAAATGTACATGGAAACTTTGCATTGTAGTTTCTGAAACAAATAACATAATCAAGGAAACATATTTGGACTTTTCATCTGACTGTTCAACTCCTTATCAACCAAAAAAGTATAAAAAATAAAAGAAGTCTCTAGGTCAGAGTAGTCAATAAACTTAAAGAGAAATTGCTTGATGACAACCGCTCATAGTAGCCTCAGCTCCTTCTCTACATTACTCAAATAAATGATTAAGAAGATACACAAACCAGCAATTCCTATACCTAAAAGTTAATTTCCTAAAAGATTAAGTGATACCTCTTGAGGGCGGGATCCAAGGGAGAAGGGACATGGGGAAACATCAAGAGCAGTATTTTAAAAGACCATTCATAGCACTAACATTATTCTTGAGCAAAGAATGAGTTCTGATGGTTTTCTCCATTGAAAACGAAAGACGATAAACCAGTATGTTACTAATGCCAACATTAAAATCTCAGCAAAAAAAAAAAAAAGCAACTTGGGGAGGAAGAAAAGGAAAAGCATGTAAATGACAAGCCAAATTACAGAGTAATTCCAGAACAAGTTATATAATAGCTGACACAACACATTTCACTATGCATTTAAGTATTGAATACTACCTGATTAGGGAAATACAAATCAAACTACAATGAGATATCACCTCACACCTATCAGAATGGCTAAAATAAACAAGACAAGCAACAACAGGTGTTGGTGAGGATGCAGAGAAAGGGCCTCTTGCACTGTTGGTGGGAATGCAAACTGGTGCAGCCACTCTGGAAAACAGTATGGAGGTTCCTTAAAAAGTTAAAAATAGAGCTACCCTATGATCCAGCAATCACAGTACTAGGAATTTAACAAAGGATACAAAAATACTGAATCAAAGGGATACATGCACCCTGATGTTTATAGCAGCATTATCTATAATAGCCAAGTTATGGGAATAACTCAACTGTCCATCATCTGGATAAGGATAAGGAAGATGTGGTGTATATATACACATAAATGTGTGTGTGTGTGTGTGTGTGTGTGTGTGTGTGTGTATGATGAACAAAATTCACCTAAAGAAGGACAAAAAAGAAACCAGAATAATCGTAGGTTTTTTTACATCAATATTATGTCAGGAGCTAATTGAGCAATATTTAGAATTCTGATGAAAAATAAACATATTATCTCTCCAGAATGAGAAAATTTGATATTTTCAGGTATGCATGAAGGAAATACTTATAGCATTTTGGTACCCATCCTGAAAACACTCATAGATACATCATATTCAACCAACAATAAGAAAAATAGAAATAAATATCAAGATGGGAAAGCCATGGACTACAAAGGCTGATTTAAATAAAAAATTAATTGACAATACTATCTGTAATTGGGTGACAGAAGAATATTTTAACATAAAATGTATTATAATTAACATTTTTGAAAGATATATCATATATAAAAATAATAGTGACTCAATAGCAGTAAATTAATAAAAATATCCAAGAAATCTGCCAACAAAAAAAAAAAAATAATGAACAAAAACATTTTCTTGGCAAGAAGTAAGCTATTTTCCTGTTATTTCATGAGTGGAGTCAATAGCACTGAATTTGATAAATTAGTAAACACTGCAATTTTCAGGTTTTAGCTTTATTAAGAAACTAAAAATTGCTATGTACATTTAAATTTTCCGTGGAAGAGGGTAGGCAAAAACCAACCAAACCAACCAACCACCGCAAATCATATTACAAATACAAAAACAGAAGAAACAGAATAAGAAACAGAAGATAAAAGACCAAATACATGTCTTACAATAACACATATTTGAGGGACGCCTGGGTGGCTCAGTTGGTTGGACGACTGCCTTCGGCTCAGGTCATGATCCCGGAGTCCCGGAATCAAGTCCCGCATAGGGCTCCCAGGTCCATGGGGAGTCTGCTTCTCTCTCTGACCTTCTCCTCGCTCATGTTCTCTCTCACTATCTCTCTCTCAAATAAATAAATAAAATCTTAAAAAAAAAAAAAAAACAAATAGTTGATAAGCTCTTAACCGTTATGGTCCATGATAATATAAAAACCACGAAGATAAAAACCAATATACCAACTATAAAGTCTTGCCTAAAATAAACTGGCTCAAAAAAGTAAATGTAAAATGATATACAATGATCTACCAAACAAAAATAAGCTGAAAGAAGCAAGGATCACATTATTTATCTGAAATAGTTAAATTTTGAGCATTTTGCAATAACTCAGACCTAGAAAATGACTTTAGTACAATAAAGGATCCCATGCATAAACAAGATAAAACTATTCCTAATAAGCATAGCACTGAAATAGATGACGAAAAAGTAATATAAGGTATCTAGATAGAATTTATAGACTAAAACTCCTGATGGGACAAGTAAAGAATACCTCTGTGTGTACCTATAAATAAATAAATACATACGTACTCCATACATATACGGAGTATATATATATATATATATATTTGTTCAAAATATACATATTCCATGAGCACTCATATACACACACTCTCTAAAGAAAAAGAGGAAAAGAGGGAAAGAACCCTACTGAATTCCAAAAATGAAGACATAAGTCAAGATATACTTCCTGATTATGTTATAATAAAACTAAGTATAAATAACAAAAATGAACATAGAAATCAATTCCTCAAGAATTTTAACAAATGTATTAGAAAGTTGAGAGATAAAAATTGCAAAAAAAAAAAAAAAAGCTTATAGAATAAATGATTTAATAATTTTTTAAAGTCGTTATAATCAGGGATGCCTGGGTGGCTCAGTTGGTTAAGTGTCTGCCTTTGGCTCAGGTAATGATCCCAGGGTCCTGGGATTGAGTCCCACATTGGGCCCCCTGCTTGCTGGGGAGCCTACTTCTCCCTCTGCCTGCCTCTCCCCCTGCTTGTCCTCTCTCTTTCTCTCTCTGACAAATGAATGAATAAAATCTTTAAAATTAGTAATAATAAAGTTGTTATAGTTAATAAAATGATATATTAATATAAACATTTAGCAAAACCATATACTAGAAATTCATGATTGCATGATGGTAGCAAAACTTAGAGAAAAAACTATTAAATATCTATTAATAGGGAAAAGTAATGATAGATCTCACAGATTCAGTAAAGGACATATATTACACATACAGTGAAATGGTATGTAACATTTTAATATTTATGCAGCATATTTATATTTATTGGCCAAATAAAAGAACGTAATGGGAAAAGCCCCTCGTTAGGCACAAAAGAGCTTGGCTACTTATTCTGGATAAGAAGACAAGAGAACTGGAAAATCAATACATCATACACCTGAAACTAACCTAACATTACATGTCAACTACACTTCCACTAAAAAAACAAACAAACAAAAACCAACACAGGAGAATTAGAATTACTCTGTCTATCCTAATCAGCGATGAATCCCTAACCCCCAACACAACAACGGAATCCAGATCTTCTTTCGTTCGCATGTCTTTTGAGGAACTGATATAAACTATAGACCCTTTCTCTCCTGGAAATTTTATACTCAATTATAGGGTTCTATGAACCCCTGATTAAGAACCCTTGACAATAGCACATGACTGTGTGAGTTCTGGAGTCAGTGTTTATGGGTTTGAATTCCATAACACTGTTGTTCTGTTGTTATAGTTTCCTCATCTGGGAAATGAGGACCGTTCACCTCGCTGGTGATTACAAGTATTGTGTGAGTAATAGCCACAATATAATACATTTTCAATGCATGTATGGAAATTTTAAGTAGCACAGTACATGGTGTGCAGTATAAGATGTCAATAAGTACTTCTTAAAAAAACAAATAACTTTTTATCTATTTCTCAGAATTGTGAACATTACATTGCCAGCATAACTTTAGAAACAATAATTTGAGTTAATGTAAGCATCAAAAAGGAAGATTAAAGAATTGATTATAACACATTAAAATGTAAATAATCTCTGAATCCATAGAGGAGGGGACTATGTTTCTTTACATAAAAATGCCAGGTACCATAAGCAGAAGTAACAAAAGAATTTATTTTTTACTTATTTTTTAAAAGATTTTGTTTATTTATTCATCAGGGAAAGAGAGACAGAGAGAGAGCACAAGCAGGGGGAGAGGCAGGCAGAGGAAAAAGTAGGCTCCTTGCTCAGGAGTCCTGAGTATAACAGTCCCTGTTATGGGACTCTATCCCAGGACCCTGGGATCATGACCTGAGCCAAACGCAGACACTTAACCGATTGAGCTACCCAGGCATCCCTAGACTTTATTTTTTTTAATCAACATTTTCCAATCCCTGTGGAGGCAAAAATGGAGCCTCCCAAATATGTCTAGATCCTAATCCGTGGAGTCCTTGAACATGATGACCTTACATGGCAAAAGAGCTTTACAGATGTAATTAAATTAAGAACCCATAGATGGGGAGATTTTCTGGGATCCTCTGGGTCAACACAGCCTAATTACATGAAAAAGCAGAGAACCTTACAACCTGTGATCACTGGGGAGTTGTGACTACAGGAAGAGGGTGAGTGACATAATACAGAAAGGACTTAACCTGTTGTCACTAATTTTGCAGACAGAGCAAGAAGGTGATGAGCCAAGGAATGAGGGTAGCCCTTACAAGTTGGAAAAGTAGAGAAAACAGATTCTCTCCTAGAACATCCAGAAAGTAATTCAGCCCTGCTAAGGAATACATGTTATTCCAGTAAAACCTGTGCCTACTTCTCACCTTCAGAACAGTAAGATAAATTTGTGTTGTCTGAAGTCACTACATTTGTGGTACTTTGTCATGGCAGAAACAAAAAACTAATCCAGCCCCTATATAATAATTAATTCAGCAAGGCTCACCTATGGATGCTAAAAGTTTTGGGCAAAATGTTGCTGAGTAATAGGATAGTCACATGTCACCTCCCCCCATATTACTAATACACACAAAAGAATGCACCTTTACATGGAAAGAGAATGACATTGACTATCTTCATCAAGAGTTCAAACTTAGCATCTTTACAAAGGGGTTATTCTTATAACATGTATCTGCTGATGAGATGTTTTATGGAGTTCACAACAGCCACATAAAGTATTCTTGCCAAATGTTTTACTGGAGCTAATAAAACCTATAGACCAAACTTCCTTATATTTGTAAGAAATGCAGAAAATATTTAAAAGGAATATGAATAAACAGTTACACCCCAAAATGTGAGATATGCTATAAAACAGCTGGCTTGGAGTCTTCAAAAATCAGTGGAATAGTAAAAAACTGGAAGCCTGTTCTGAATTAAAAGGTAATACAAAGCTACGACAAATGAAAATGGTGACCTCTGAGTGGATTCTGGGAGGGACCAAGGGAGGGAGAAGAAAGGAAGAAGGGAAGAAGAAAGAAGAGAAAAAGTAAGGAAGAATAGCTACAAGATATTTTAGAGATACAGTACCTACTAAAAAATAATATACCCATACCCATGATTCCCATTAGCACCCCTTTTCCAATCATGAATAAAGGCATTAGCTGTGGACTGTGGAAAGAGCATAGATTTGGAGCCATGGGATGTTGGTTCCAATCTTGATTATGTTCATGGATGATTTAAGGAAAGGTATTTACTCTCTCAGTTACCTTAGCTGGATTAGGTTAGATGATGTCTACTGAACCTGAAACTTGTACATTCCTTGATTTTCCTTCAGGAGAAACTTGGGGAAGCTTTTCTTTGATGCTCAATTCTGGTGAATTTCAAATGACAAATTTCCCGAGTTTTATAAGGTCACTATTTCTGTGTAACAAAACACTGCAAACGGAGCAGCTTCAGTCAACACAAATGTATTACCTCAGAGGTTCTGGAGGTCATAAGTCTGGACATGGTTGTGGCTCGATTCTCTGCTCGAGGTCTCAGGAGCTGAAATCAAAATGTTGACTTGAGTTACAGTTCTCATCTCAGCTCAGGATTGTCTTCCAAGTTCACTGGTTGTTGGCAGACTTCATTTCCTTGCAAGATTAGGACTGAGGCCCTGTTATCCTTCTAGCAGTTGGCTAGGGGTAGCTTTTAGCTCCGCCAAGCTGCCTGCAGTCCTTTACCATGTGGCCATAGGCAATTCACAGCATGAATGTTTGCTTTCTTCCAGGACACCAAGAGCCCATCACAGCTACCTCTTCTGCCACCTGCCTGGAAGAGACACTGTGCTTTGAAAGGATTTCTGTGATTAGCTCAGGCCTACTGAATTAATCTCTGTACCATAAGGTCAATTGATTGGGACCTTAATTATATTGCAAAATCCCTTCTGACCTATAGCATATCCTAATTATGGGAGTAAAATTCATCATATTCAAAAAAGGTGGGGATTATTCAGGGCATGTTCACCAGGAAACAGTGAATCCTGAGGTCTTTCTTAAAATTCTGCTAACTATATGGCTATTTCAAATCCATTACATAAGAAAATATAATGCATTCAGCTGTTTTAAGTATGTGGAAAGCATTTTGAAATAGACATAATTTTCTGTGGGAATCATTAAAAATATTGAGTCAAATGCATTTCTTATTTTGAAGTGGTAAAAATTCAGCTTCTGCTGCTCCCCCTGCTTGTGCTTTCTCTTGGTCTCTCTCCCGCTCTCTGTCAAATAAATAAATGAAATTTTTTAAAAAATTAAAGTAATTTAAACACATTTTGATAGTTTCATATTGGACTTAAAAGGAAAAAACAGGGATTAAAGCAGAGCTTTTTAAACTAGTGTGAAACAACTGATTTCAACAGTTAGAAAAGCACAGTGCTCCACATAAAGGCACAGTTTAAATGATCTCCATTCTCATCTCTCAGAAAATCCAAGTACCCTCCACCATTTGCTGGGATATCACCAAACAAGGCATACTCTGCACACCCTGAAGTAACCTCCTCTTTCTTTGGAAAGCTCTTTTTCTTTTATTTACTTTTTTAAAGATTTATTTATTTATTTTGAGAGAGAGAGAGCATGTGCATGTGTGTGTGTGTGTGTGTGTGTATGCACACACACACACACACACAAAGCACATACATGTGTGCATGAGCGACCAGAGGGAGAGGTGGAGGGAAGGGGGGAGAGAGAGAATCTTAAGCAGGCTCCATGCTCAGCTTGATCCTAAGCTGAAATCAGGGGCTTGATCCTAAGACCCTGATATTGTGTGTGACCTGGGCTGAAATTAAGAGTTGGACATTTAATCAATTAAGACACCCAGGCACCCTGAATATATATATATTTTTTTAATTAGCCTCCCTGTACTTCAAATTCTTCTCTTTCCCAAATGAAGTATCCCAATTTCTCTAGCAATCAGAAATAATGTGTTTTTGCTGTTAAATACTACTACGTTAGCTTTAGATCACTGTTTTAACATAAAGAAGTCTCTCAAAACACAACTGTAATTGAATATTGTCCCCTTCTGTAAATTTGCTAAGAATATTTTTATAGTATCATCCAATAAATCAATAGGAATAAGACAGGAACAGGGTAGAGTCTGGTGCACACCGTTCGCTACCTGCCTTGCAACTGAAATCAATTCAACTATTTGCTTGCTTCTAGGACACTGGAATAATTCCAGCTCTTCCAAAAACGGAACTAACATTCAGCTTAATAAACGTCCTACTGAAGCCTAGATGCAATTGCCTACTGCACTCCACTAATCTACTTGAATGGTAACACTTTGCATAAGCAAAATGAAGCTACTCGGATAGACTTTGTCATTACTGCAGCACTTCCATGCCCCTTGATTCTGAGATCAAATGTTGTTTAAAACCCTCTACCAGCAGCTATCACAGATCCTATCCCCTTTGAGCCTAACATTGGTTTAATCATTTTTATCACAGGCTTGGGTGTGCATCATGGAAAAACAAAACAAAACAAAACAAAAACAAAACCTTTGAGGTTATGGCTAATTGACAAGAATGCAGATGAATTGTATCCTTTGTAAAATTCATCCAGTAGCTTGTCTCTTTAGAAAGCAGCCCTGTGCAGGGCTGGGGTTTTCTGATGCATAAAGATGTGCTCTAAAAATGCCAGGGAGGTAGAACACTCATTGTGGATGTCAATGGAATGTCCCGTTAGTAACCCCTGTGGAAATCACAAAGCTCCCAAGCACACTGAGTCATGAAGGTCACCCTGCATAAATCTGTCCACATTCATGAGCTGCTATTGCTAATAACTGCCACCAAGTCAAGTTCAGTGTACACACCATGCTGCTGAAATGGCAGACCTCATTGGATGAAATCCCAGCTACCGCATTCTCATTTCTTATTATTTATCTTTAAGGCAGTACAGTATCTGTTCAGAAACATGTCCTTGAGCATTTGCATATCTGAAATGGCATTTGTTAATGTGCCTACTGTTTGAAAGAAGCATCTATTATTGGGGCGTACACATTTCAAAGGAAAAATACTGGTTATAGCTCCTTCTATAGAGATATGACATAGTTAGCACATTCTTGGTCTCTTGTAACAATGATAAGTTGAAATAGCTAGGTAAAGAATTGTAGTTCTTCTAAGCCCTGACAATTAAAGATCATAATTTTTGTATCAAAATAATAATAGTTATAATATACTGTGGTATATGTTTTACACATTTCCCAGCTTAAAATTTCTTTGGAGCATTATTTATTTTTAAAACATAATTATAGGGAAGATACTAATTTTTCCATTTTATATATAATGAAACACATTCAGAAAGGCTAAGATACTTGTTCAAGTCACATTATGAGAAGCTGTATTGAAGATCTGCTCCAAATACGATACCTTTTTCAATTTTGGTTCTCTGATTTTCAAGATTATAGATATATAATTTTTAATTAATCACACAATTATTCAAAAATAACCCAATCATTTATATGCTGTTGCATTATGTCCTTTCCTTGTCTGGATATATTAACTTTATTTTATTTATGCAATTATTAAATACATATAATCCATCTATGAATATCATTTCCTACTGCATTAATCTTGGCTCTAGTTTTATTCTATCACTTGAGGTATATTCTATTATTGAAAAATCAATTATAATATAGTGTTTAAATCTTAATTGTCCAAATACATGTCACATTATAAATTAATACTATGTAAGTATTCAAATTGAATTCCTAAATAGAACAGCCTATAAAACCAAACTCATGACATCAAGAGAAACACAAGTTAAAAAATAATCCCAGAATGTTAACAGAAACAAAACAAGAATGTGAAAGTCAAGAGAGAGAGGAAAGGACAAAAAGAAATCTAACCTGTAAATGATGGATGCCTCTAAAAAGAGGATTACAACAAATCAAATAGAAAGTTCAAAAACATAATGAAAATTAAACCACTGACTGAAAAAGGACCCGAATCTGCAGATCAAAAAAGCATAATATTATATAATAGTTAAGACAAGGGATTTTGAGCTAGAGAATAGGGCTGAGTCCTGGTTCAAGGCAAGTTATTAAAATCCTCAAGGCTTCATTTTTCTCACATGTAAACATCAAGTGTCCTGAGGATCAAATGAGATCATATTTGTAAATGGCTTAGCCAAAGTTTTGGCATATTATACATGTTTGTGTTCATCAATATGATGACGGTAGTGATGATATTTAAATTATGATAGGCTTGCAGAAAATATTAATTTAAAATAATAAACATCTGTCTTCTATTGAAATGTCTAATTTTGAAGAATTTTTCCAGCATCCTGGCAGAAAAAAATAAAAACAAAAATAAAACACTACATAATGGAAATTTTATTGGAAAGAAATTTTAGGTCTGAGATATACTCTGTATGTCTAGTTCTTTCTGAGAATCCAGAAAAAAAAGTCATTTATATGAAATTTGACAAATTAAATTAATGGGAAACATTTATTCAATAAATGGTATATCCATTTGGAAAAATATGAAATACATAATATTTCATTTTAGAAACATACATAGAATTCCAAATAGATTCAAACCACAAAAGTGCTTAAAGAAGACACAGGTGGATGTTTCTGTAACCCTGATGTGACACAGAAAGACAGGCTTGACTAAGGATTAGAACTTCTTGTGAAAAAAATATGATGATAAAAGTTAAAAGATAACAAACTAAACAAATATTGAATATAACAAAGGGTAACCTATCACTACTACATGTAGTCTTTTTAAGTCATCAGAATAAAAAGGGATAAAAGAAACACATTGGCAATTAACAAGTAAAGAAATACAAATGGCAAACCTATTAGTCAAACTTAATAATAATTTTAAAACATGTAAAGAAAAATGAAACTGGTTAGTCACCTGTCAGATTAGCAAAAGTGAACATTATTTTTAATGGCCTATGATGTTATAGGAAAAATAACTAGTTTAGGTATTTTTTTTTCTTTTAAATGAACTTTATTTTTAGAGCAGTTCTAGGTTCACAACAAAACTGGACAGAAAGTACAAGGTTCCGTATACCTCTGCCGCCACCATACAGCTTTCCCCACTATGTCCATCCTGAAGCAGAGATGGCATATTTATAGTAATTGAGGAACCTAACCAAACACAGCTTTATCACCTAAATCAATAGTTTACATTAGGGTTCCTTCTTAGTGTCGTATGGGTTTTAGCAAATGTATGATGACATTTGTCATCATTATAGTATCATACAAAGTTCCACTGCCCTAAAAATTATTGATGCTCTGTTTATTCATCCTTTCTTCTGACTAACTCCTGTCAAAAATTCATCTTCTTACTGTCTCCATCATTTTACCTTTTCCAGAATGTCTTATAGTTGGAATCATATACTATGCAGCATTTGCAAATTGATTTCTTTCACTTAGCAATATTTATTTAAGGAGCCTTCCTATCCTTCATGGCTTGATAGCTCATTTCTGTATAGCAGAGAATAATAGTCCATTGTCTGGATATATAAGAGTTTATTTATCAATTTACCTACTGAAGGATATTTGTTTTGCTTCTAAGCTTTAGTAATTATTAATAAAACTGCTATAAACACAAGTGTTCTAATTTTTTCACTGTATATACATAAAGAGCTGTGTGTGCATGTGATATGTGTGCATATATATATAATACATATATTTGTCTTACCATATTTGTTTTACCATATATTTGTCTTATCACTTGCAGACACCTTGACATTTTAACCTTAAATATTATAATTTGTATGTCTTAATAACAAGGATATCCTCTGTGTAATGGAAATACATACATTCATTATCACCTCAAAAAATTTACCATTGTACAATTAATTATATAATATAAATTTTATATTCAAATATCACAAATTGTCTCTTAATTATTTCATAAGTGCTTTTCTGTTTCTAGATACAAGATTGAATCAAGGATTACAAAATAGAATTTAGCTGCCATGATTCTTTACAGTTTTCCAACACCCATGTTTCTGTTTATATTCTTCCCAACACTGACATTTTAAAAAATCTAGGCTAATGGTTTTGCAAAATGTTTCTTAACTTGGATTTTTTTGTTTTTTTCACCACTACTGACAACATTGCTACATATGTGACACTGTGTCTTCCCAGTGCTTTTTAGCAGGAACATGATGTCAGTTTGACACAGGGTTGCTGATATCAAAGTTCAATCCTTTGGTGAGTCCATAAATTTCTCCAATATAAAGGAACTTTTAAAAAATCTCTGGGCACCTGGGTGGCTCAGTGGGTTAAAGCCTCTGCCTTCGGCTCAGGTCGTGATCCCCAGGTTCTGGGATCGAGCCCCGCATCAGGCTCTCTGCTCAGCAGTGAGTCTGCTTCCCCCCTCTCTCCTTCTGTCTGCCTCTCTGCCTACTTGTGATCTCTGTCTGTCAAATAAATAAATAAAATCTTAAAAAAAAAAAAATCTTATCTTCTTGGGGTGCCTGAGTGGCTCAGTGGGTTAAGCCTCTGCCTTCAGCTCAGGTCATGATCTCAGGGTCCGGAATCGAGTCCCACATCAGGCTCTCTGCTCAGCAGGGAGCCTGCTTCCCCCTCTCTCCCTCTGCCTGCCTCTCTGCTTACTTGTGATCGCTGTCAAATAAATAAATAAACTCTTAAAAAGAAAATCCTATCCTCTTACAGTAAAGAAGTAATCTGTGGGGCAATACTTTGAGACCATGGAAATAATTTGTTCCTAAATAACTATTCGCCCAGTAATTCTGGTAACCATTGAAGATTCTCATCTGAATTAATCGTTTCAATGGGAGTTGTCATATGACTTCCTATTTCTAGCATTCCTTCTTATTAATTTGTACTTTATATAAAAGAACTCTTTTTTCTGCGAGCCCTCAACACTATTTTAGTACTATTACTGAATTCTAGATTCTTTAATATTCATTGTGTTATACATAAAACAGTGTTGTTATTCTTTTTGATGCTTAAGCTGTCAGTATTTGGCCAATGAGAGTCATTTAATCTTTCTGCTTAATTACTTTATGATGAAAGTACTGCCATTGGGATACTAAAGTTAATCAAGTAATAGAATTATTCCTAAAGTACTTTTAAATTGTACCATTTAAAAAAAAAAATCACACATTTATTATAAATTAAATATGATCTCCTATTATAAGCCAAAGCTGTGACAGTGTGATCTGTCACGGAATATGGAGACGCCATGATTCCATTTGTTCCAGTCTATAAGATGTAGGCAAAGGAAGATTCTAGCAACGTCAAGGTGGTCTCTCCAGCAAGAAAGGATTGAGAAGGATAACAATCATGTATCCTTTTTTGGCAAGTAAGAACTGTTTTATTTTTTTAATTAATTTATTTATTTTCAGAAAAACAGTATTCATTATTTTTTCACCACACCCAGTGCTCCATGCAATCCGTGCCCTCTATAATACCCACCACCTGGTACCCCCAACCTCCTCCCCCCAGCCCCCACCACTTCAAACCCCTCAGATTGTTTTTCAGAGTCCATAGTCTCTCATGATTCACCTCCCCTTCCAATTTACCCCAACTCCATTTTGTTAAAGATTTTATTTATTCATTCGTGAGAGACAGGGAGAAAGGGAGAAGGACAAACAGGTTCCCCACTGAGCAAGGAGCCCAAAACATAACTTGATCCTAGGCCCCTGGGACCATGATCTGAGCTGAAGGTAGATGTTTAATCAACTGAGCCACCCAGGTGTCCCAGTAATAGCTGTTTTAAATAAATTATTTGCAATTTTGCAAATATATGTTACATATCCCATTCCTTATTTCAAACAACAGAAAAGCAAGTACACCAGATATAGAAATAGAACAAGCCACAGATAGAGGATGTTATCTGTTTATTATGAAGCCACAAAGGAGATATTTTTCTGCAGTTTAGAAATCTAATCTACAGTTAATATTGAAAAGGTTAGATAACTTTTTTTTTTTTTTGCATTCTCAAACAGAATTTTGCAATTGGGAATGGAAATGAAAGATCAGAACTTGGAATAACTAGAAAAGAAAGGCAAAAAAGTAAACTAAATTCCAAAATTTTGGTCTGGAAAACGAAGATAACGTATCAAACATTTGTAAGTGATCACTTCCTATGCATTAGATATTTAACTAAGCACTGGACAGTGTTTCAATGACCAGGATACAAGAATTACCTTAGAAGAACTCAATGTCTAAAGAAAGATAACAAATGTTAACACTAACTTTAAAAGAATATGGTAAGTGCTTAAATCAAAACATAGACAAAAGCCAATGAGCACACAGAGAAGGTAACTAACTATATTGGGGGAGGAAGCAAAAGATACTAAAATAAAATCAGAAAACATGACAATTATATCTCTGAAGATATTTCTGATCTGCCAGATAAAGGGGACATTCTACACAGAGTAAAAGAAAAGAATATTGATTGACTGCATAGATAGGTTAGACAATTGGATAAATAGATGATAGATAGGTAGATAAACATATAAGAGAGGGAAAACAAGTGAATAATAGTTTCTTTCAATGGAAACAACACCTATGAAAAACCAGTGTCAGATAAGGCTGGAAAGGTAGTTTTTTACCAGAACTTTTTACCAGGCAATGATGTTTAATAAAAAGCAAAATACCAGCCTTTGCAGTGGAAAAAGTGATCAAGAATGTGGGTCTGTTCCCTACAGCAGTGGTTCAAGAGACTGGTTTGACTAGATATGTTAAACAGTTCAGTTTGATCAACATTTATTGAGGATCAGACACTAAGTTCCTGGAGTTCAAAGAGCACAGTTGTCAATAAAATTACTCCAGGGCACCTGGGTGGCTCAGTTGGCTAAGCATCTGCCTTCCACTCAGGTTAAGATCCCAGGGTCCTGGGATCAAGCCCCATATACGACTTCTTGCTCAGTGGGGAGTCTGCTTCTCCCTTTTCCTCTGCCAGTCTCCCCCACTCATAAATCTTCCTTGCTCTCACTCTCTCTCTCCTTCTCTCTCTCTCTTGCATGCAGGTATTTGCGTGTGTGTGCTCTCTCTGTCAAATAAAAAAATAAATAAATAAAAATCTTTAAAAAAAAAAAACTCCAGATGACAGTCACTATTTATCAAGTATTGATGCACTATGAGTGCACAAAATGTAATTCTTTTTTTTTTAAGATTTTATTTATTTATTTGACAGACAGAGATCACAAGTAGGTAGAAAGGCAGAAAGGCAGTCAGAGATGGGGGGCAGCAGACTCCCCGCTGAGCAGAGAGCCCGATGTGGGGCTCGATCCCAGGACCCTGGGATCATGACCTGAGCCGAAGGGAGAGACTTAACCCACTGAGCCACCCAGGCGCCCACAAAATGTAATTCTTATAACAATCCCATACTATGGGGAGAGTGTACTTCGTCACTGTGCAATGAGAAAACTGAGGGCGCAATCTAGGAACAGCCAAGAATAGATGAGAAATCCGAGAGAGAGAGAGAGAGAAAGAGGAGAAGAATGGAGGGGAGGTGAGAGTGAGGAAGATTACAGAAGACTACAGACTAAATCATAGAGTAGGAATGAAAAAATTTCAAAGAATGTCAAAAAAACTACCTGTACATGATCTTTTGTTTTCCTTATTAATACTAGGAATATAATTTCAGAATACTTTATTGACAATCATTAAAGAAAATTATTGTAATGAGAGATCTACCTACACTCCTTGAAAACGTGTATTCTTCTACTAGTTATTACAACATGGTCATTCGATCCCATAAAAATTTTTTCTATTCACAAGCAAAAAAAAAAAAAAAAAAATGCAGAGTGGGATGCCTGAGTGGCTGGGTCTGTTAAGTGTTTGACTCTTGATTTTGGCTCAGGTCATGATCTCGGGGTGGTGAAATTCAGCCTCCTGTCAGGCCTCATGCTGGGTGTGGAGCCTGCTTTAGTTTTTCTCTTACCCTGACCCTCTGCCACCCCCAATTAAAAAAAAAAGGTAGAGAGAACATTGCTGTCAATATATTTCATACAAAACAAATGTCTTTTAATAAGGATACAGATGATAAAAATATTGGCATATTCGAGTATTGCAACTGAAATAGATATTGGTACATTCTAGATATGTTACTGTAATCATTGGGTTTCATTAGATGACTTTAAATTATAATTAGATTTTCTCAAGTTTTTACATTTACCAAATTGTAGGAAAATAATAGAGAAATTTAAAGAAAGGCACTATGTTCATGTGTTTTGCTCATAAAGAGAATCGCTTTGACTTGATTTGAAATTTCAACTGTGGTCTAGCCACTAAAATCCATTCCATACGCCAACAATAACATCTTCAAAGTTTCATAACATAAAGTCACTTTCAAAGTCTCCACAATGGAGTGTAACAATTTGGGGACCATTGCCAAACCATATGAAAACAAACAAGACATTTGATTTGTGGGGCATAAAACTATGCTGCAAAAAATCTTAATATGCTAGATATATGTTAGGAAATTTACTTAATACTGTGAATTCAAAATGTTATTTTGTGGTTGTCCGTGAAACAAATATTACCCTCTATTATACCACAACATCTCTTATGTACTCCATCTTCTGAGTTCCATTACTAGCACAGAATTCACTATTCCTTCTAATGATGAACATCACTACTGTATCTAACTGTCAGGTCAATACATGCAGAAATTTTCACAAATCAGAAATATTTCCGGGCGCCTGGGTGGCTGGCTCAGTGGGTTAAAGCCTTTGCCTTCTGCTCAGGTCAGGATCTCAGGGTCCTGGGATAGAGCCCCACAGTGCATAGGGCTCTCTGCTCAGCAGGGAGCCTGCTTCCCTTTCTCTCTCTTTGCCTGCCTCTCTGCCTACTTGTGATCTCTGTCTGTCAAACAAAGAAATAAAATCTTAAAAAAAAAATATTTCAGATCATAGCTACAGAAACAAAAGTGTTTCTCACTTAAGTATATTTCAACTTAGTACAGTACAGCATTGTTTCACTTTATAAAATGTTTATAACATACACTAGCATTACAATAAGTTAATCAGGTAGTCAGTATAGGAACCTCCAGTCTTGTTTTATAGGTGAGGAAATTTAAAACAAAATGATCAACTGACTTCTTCAAGGTCACACAACAAAGTAGTGCAAGGATCAAATCAGGTCTCCTGACGACACGAGGTTTTTTCTACCCCATTACAGAAACAAATATACCTTATTCTCTACTGGAGTTATTTCAGAAATGTCCTTAGCGCTTTCCTAAAGTTGGCTGAGTAAACAAAGTGTATCAGTGATGGCAATTTTTTAAAAAAAGAGAAAGGGTTATTGTTATCTTATAACAAACTAGCTTGCCAGATTTCTATGTTAATTTCTGCTACCAGTCTGATCACACCAACATGTGATCCTACCTGCAGACGCAGAATCTACATTAGTACAGCATCATTGTGTTCCATCGTTTTATATACAAAATAATAAAGAAACAGTACGACTCAGCAGGTTAAGCAATGAGCTAGAAACTTCAGACTCTGCGAATCCTCCTCTCTAGTACCTTGGTGATTCCTGATAGCTAAAACGTTAAGAATTTAACTGGTTAAATCCCATCTGAAGTTAAAATGAGTCCATTTAGCTCAGGAAAAAGGCTATATAGTTTGGGTAATAATCTTATTTGAATGTTCTTCCTCCCTCTTGTATTCTCTAGACAACAACTAACCTACTGATGACCTACAAATCCCCCACTGAGAGATGATTAGGGTTACAGTCCCCTAACAGGAATGCTAATATAAAAAAGGGTTATGTGTGACAAAGCTGTCTCTAGCTCCAGCAGCTGGCCCCTAGTAACAGTGCTCTGGTGATCTGATCGATTCCTATAATAAATAATTTTGGAAAACAAATGCTTTCTCTACATGCAGTGCTCTAAAACCATTCCTGTAAGCAAAGTTAGGATAATTTGCTCTTTGAGTTCTTCCTCCTTCCTAGAGTGCTACAGCCCCTACAAAGAAAGCAACCACCATATTGCATGGAGCACTGGCTGTGGTACATAAACAATGAATCCCAGAACACTGAAAAAAATAAAATTAAGATGCTAAAAAAAGAATAGAAGCAGACATTTAAAATTAAAAAAAAAAAAAAGCAACCACTCTTTGCTCTCTTCCAATTAAAAAACAAAGAAACAAAAGCCTCTCTTCCAAATCTCTAATTAACATAACTCATGAAAATATCAGATAATTTGCATGAGAAGCTGGCAGGTTGCTCAGGGAAAGAAAATGAAGGGAAGACTCCCAAACCTCACAACTGGGGAAGGGACTGAAGGAAGCAGGACTGGAGCTAAAATTAAGAGCTAGATCTTGGTGATGTCTTAAGAAAGCAACAGAGTAGGGGCACCTGGGTGGCTCAGTGGGTTAAGCCTCTGCCTTCAGCTCAGGTCATGATCTCAGGGTCCTGGGATAGAGCCCTGCATTGGGCTCTCTGCTCAGCAGTGAGCCTGTTCCCCCTCTCTCTGCCTGCCTCTTTGCCTACTTGTGATCTCTCTCTCTCTCTCTCTCTCTCTGTCAAATAAATAAATAAAATCTTAAAAAAAAAAAAAAAGAAAGAAAGCAACAGAGTAGAGTAGGAGCAATTAAGGCTAAAATGAGTACAAGCAGTGATTTGAAAGACTAATGAGAATCGCCATCCCTCCTCACCACTAATTCTAAATCAAAACCAAGAGGACTGGGGTGAACAGCTCCAGTACAATTCATAGGAGGACAAGGAAGATGTGCAAT